>NC_059128.1:16161046-16786046 GCF_020740605.2 Lemur catta
GGAGAAGAAGAACTAAGAAAAAAGAAACTCCTGGCATTAGGGTTCTGATAATTCTCACATGGCAATGAGGTTTATGTAGTCTTGGCATGTGGTTCACAGGTTTGTTACACCCATTCTGTATCTTAGAGCTTCAAATGAGGCCATCTATGACATACTAGAAAAACTGATGAGAATGTAGAAAAATATGCCTCACTGTGGCTGCACACCAGTATTCCAAGGCAAGCAAGCTGTCAGAGCAACCAAACAGAAATCAGCCCACTGCAAAAAGCAGAGAAGAGCACCCGTCAAGTGGTAATCAAGCCACATTTCCTGGCAGGCTTTCACAGATCATCTGTCAATGGCTACTGTCACATGCAAACATGCGTGTTTATCTGATCACCGAGACAGTGCTGGGGCTTGGCTTGCTGCCTCTTGCAGATCTCAGAAGAGTTAGCCTCACTGAAACCTCTGGGTGAGTTTTCAATTGCAGATTTCATTTTCTTTGCTAGTTCTGACATTTCCAAATATCTCTCACAAACTTGTGGCTGAATGCAGGCCATCATAACACACCCCAGTGGTGCCTAGCTAAGGAATGAATCACATAATTTCTATATTCACATTTTACAACATCCTCAGGGATTGTTGTAGATATGCATGTGAATTAATGTCCTTATAAAAACTAGCTCAGTTTATTATTAAAACTTGATATCTAATTTCCTAATGATTATTGGCCTATAAGGCAATAAAGAATGTGCTCCTTAATAAATGGAGGCCTTAGCACTGTGTTTGTGTGTCTTAAATTGTTTCCATTTGGGGATCAAGTTCCTCTGAAAATTTTGGTAGTCTTAAAGTGTTTTCAAGCATTAATTCAGCAAACAAATATTTACTGAGCACATGCAATATGACAGTCCCTAAGTTCTGGGATAGGACTTTCAACAAGACGGATGTGGTTTCATCCACAAGAAATTCAGAGTTTAGTGCAGCAGTGGAAATACCACTAGATTGGCTGTCACGAGGCACGGATCCTACTTTTGATATTGCACAAACAGCATGGCACAGATCATTGCTTCTCTGCTCATTAGGAGACAGTACTTTACATAAAGGTAAAGAGGTAAGCCTCATTTATCACTAGAAAACCTGATGAGAAATAGGCCTTATTGCAAATTTCAATTCTCCTTCTTACTAGCTGTGTGATCCTAGGCACAATAGCCTATTCTAATGTTTTTTATCAGAAAAATGTGGAATGGCAATAATAGTACTTATTTAGTTAGATTATTTTGCAAATTAGAGGGAGATATATATATATACACACACACACACACACACATATATATATCACCTAGACTAGTGCTTAGCATATAGTAAGTGTTTGGTAACTGTTTGTTGTTATTGTTCCAAAATTAAAGTAGTTGTAAACCTTCAGCAATTTAATTCAGCAAACATGAATTGAGGCCCCCACAATACTTGCAGTATGTGTGAAATTAGATATACTTTTTTCTCTCATTGGAATATTCACTATTTGTGGTGAAAGGCAGAACTCTTAGACAAATAACTAAATAAATAAGCATTACATTGTGCTTTTGGAAATAGAGGTATATCCAATGTTCTGTTTGTGCAAAGCTATTTGAGAAATCAAGTACCTGGATAAACAGCTATATAAACATTATGAAGGATACAAATTTGAGCTGTTTTTCCAAATGAATGAATCACTAAAACTCTACCAGATGAATAACTCATGAGAAAAGAATTCTAAGATACATTCCAGTTTACCCCCACGTTCTCTCTCACAAACACACACAAACACATCCACCCACACAAGTACACGTACAGTCACACTATGAACCTTAGGTAACACACAGGAATTACATCAATTATGTCTCTGCCCCATGCCATGACCATCCATTTCCTCTTGCTAAGCAGTATAGATTAAAGGGAAACACATGGTTGTAATCAGACTTCGGTTTGATTTTTGGCTGCTGTATATAGACTCTTAATCCTAACTAATCTAGAGAATCTATGTGCTCACTTGCTCAGTTGGTATAAGTAATTGGTGCAACCTATTCCTACAAATTTCTGTGCACTAACAAGAAGACTGGGAGAAATGAAGTTAGTTTTCCAGTATCATCTTTCAAAAATTCCAGATTTCATGGTTGTCTGAAGCCTACCCTATACCTTTGGAAATATACATAACCCATCTGAGCCTCAGTCCTGCAGCTGTAAAATGGGGATAATGACAAATAATATCTTCACTGTTGCATTGTTTGGAGGATTTGAGGCCATTCAACAACATTCAGCAAATACTCCCTGAGTGCCTACAAGCACTAGTCTGGATATTAGGAAGGCCACAGTGAACAGGGTGCTCAAAATTCCTGCCCTTTTATAGAGCTGACATTCCAATGGTAATGTATGTAAAGTGAAATCACAAACTGCTAAGCCCAAAGTCTCATTCTTATTTCAAGATAACCCTTCTGGTTCTGTAATAATATTTCACCTTTATAAAAAATAGTGGGTAACTGGGTGTTGAAAATACAAAGCGTGCTTCAAGTATGCAAAATGCAGAGAGAAAGGACAAGAAGAATTTAGAAAAGAAGAAAACTATGAGGAAAAAAGGATAAAACCAAGACAAAGTTAACTTAATTGAACTGCAGTTGGTAGTATATTTTCTTCTTCTGGTAAATCAAATATTTCAGAAAAAAATTGTTCATAAATTATTTTTTGAGGCTTTTCTCCCCCTTGTGAGATGGTTAATATCAGATGTCAGTTCAACTGGATTAAGGGATACCTATACGGCTGGTGAAGCACTGTTTCTGGGAGTGAACTGAGGGTGTTTACAGAGAATTAACATGTGAGTCAGTGGACTGAGAGGAAGACAAGCCCTCAACTTGGGCAGCACTATCTGATCTGCTGGGGACCTGGCCAGGCCAGGCCAAAGCTGGCAGAATAAGGAGGATATTTAGTTGCTCTGCTCTGTCTCTCTATCCCTTCTGAAGTGGGATTCCTTTCTCTCCTCCTGCCATCGACATCAGACTCAAAGGACTTTGCACTTTGGACTTGCATCAGCAGCCTGAGGGCGGGGAGGGGGTTGCTCTCAAGCCTTGGGCCTCAGCTGGGGGCTGCAATGTGAGCTTGCCTGGTTCTTAGGCTTTTGGACTTGGACTTGGACTGAGCCATGCTACAAGCTCCTCTCATTCACCACCTTGCAGGCAGCCTGTCCTGGGACTTTGCCTTTGGGATAGTGTGAACCAATTTCCCCCAAATAAATTCTCTTTGGTATATATCCTACTGGTTCTGTCCCTCTGGAGAACCCTAATACAGATTTTGGTACCAAGAGTGATTCTAGGGGAACAGATTTTTAATCATGAATTTCTTTAAATAGTTTTGGGGTTTCTGGCAATGGCTTTCTAATCTAATTAGACTCAAAAATGCTTAGAAATCTATTTCTAACAGGCAAGAGCACTGATAGTCCTTGGTGTGAACTGTTTACATAGATACACAAAAGTATCTGATACTCCCAATTACCACTTATAAGAGGTAGGGAATTTACTGACTCTATACAGGATACTTTCAAACATTTGTGTAAAACTAAGGAATATAATGATGTTGGTTGGTTCCTCCTAAATCTCTGGACACAGTGATGAAAGAAAAGGATGAGCACAGGGATTCAAACTTCCAGCTCCAGATGCACATAAATAGCCTACAAGCTTCTAAGTGTGCCTTGCAGGAGGATCTTCTCACCTGTAGCCATATGGTTAAAATTGCTGAAAATCAAACACAGGTCCTCACCATGTGATTGGCTCACTTACAAGGAAAGGTAAACTCAGCCTCCCAGGCTGTCTACTGTTAAAGTGAAGGCATTGATTGGGAAAAAATGGGTTCCTGTAAGTTGGGATAGAGATCTTTGGGAGGACTCTGATGAAGCTGAGGGCATTAAGCTCCTAAATGCTGATGAATCTTTTTTGCCAGGGGAAATAGCCTCCCCACCCACAATGGCAACAGCACCCCCACCCTCACCACCCTAAAGGTGAGTTCCAAGTGTAACCCATGAGGAGGTGTGTGCTATAACTCTAAAAGATCTACTTGAGTTTTCTAATGTGTACAAGCAGAAAACTGGGGGAATATGTGTAAGAATAGGTATAAAGGGTTTGGGATAATGGTGGAAGGATCATAAAGTTAGGTCAAGCCAAATGCATTGACATAGGACCACTAGGCAGAGATTCAGTATTGAATGTTGCAGCTTTGGGAGTTAAAAAAAAAAAAAAAAAGGTCCCAATAGTTTGTTTTGTTTGTTGGCTGAAACATGGATCAAAAGATGGCCCATCATGAGTGAGCTAGAAATGCCTGATCTCCTTTGGTTTAACATAGAGGAAAGAATTCAAGAATTAGGGAGATTGGAATGCTGGAATGGATTTCTCACATAAAACCTACTCACCCATACTAGAAGGGTCTAGAAGCTGTACCATTCACTAATACTTTGAGCCACAGATTTGTTAGGGGAGCACCAATGTCCTTGAAGAACTCTGTGATTGCTCTTCTATGTATTCAAGACCTTACAGTGGGAACCACAGTCACTCAGTGGGAAAACTTAAATGGAATGGGAATAATTGGATCCCTGGGTGGCACCAGCCAAGTGGTGGCACTCAGTTGCAAGGTGAGTGTAGTTGCCCTACTAACAAAGAAAAGTCAGAATAGTCTGACTCCTGTAGACCTATGGCATTGGCTAATTAATCCTGGTGTTCCTAGTAGTAAAATAGATGGGAGGCCTCCTACAGTCTTAGATGATCTGTATAAGGAGGAAACTTCCAGGACTAGTGAACAAAAGTCTAGCTCAAATCATAAAAACAGAAAACCATAACCCCATAATCCATTTTCAGATTTAAGCCAGTTTTCAGCCCCAGAACTCCTTGAATGAAGGGGAGACCAGGTTCCTCTGAGGAAGTACCCTGGTATACTACTGAAAATTTGAAGTGTTAGTCTTTCTCCCATCCTTTCCAAAAGGGACCTTTGGCCTTTTACCAGGATAACTGTGCACTGGGAAAAGGGAAATAATCAGACCTTTGGGGACTACTGGATACTGGCTCTGAACTAACATTGATTACCGAGAGTGCGGTTATTTCCCCAGTTCCAAAACACATAATTGGAATAGACATATTTAGCAACTTGGAGAATCCTCACACTGGTCCCCTAACCAGTGGATGAGGACTATTATGGTGGAAAAGGCCAAATGGAAATCATTAGAGCTGCCTCTATCCAGGAAAATAGCAAATCAAAAATAATGTCACATCCCTGGGGGGACTGCAGAGATTAATGCCATCATCAGTGACTTGAAAGATGCAGAGGAGGTGATTCTCACCACATCCACATTCAACTCTCGTGTTTGGCCTGTGTAGAAGACAGATGGATTCTTGGAGAATGTAGATTACTGTAAGCTTAACCAGGTCATTATTCCAACTGCAGCTGCTGTACCAGATATGGTTTTAATTCCTTGTGCAAATTAACACATTGCCTACTACCTGGTATAAAGCTATTTTTTGATTTGGCAAATGCCTTTTTCTTCATACCTGTCCATAAGGCCCACCTGAAGCAGTTTTCTTTCAGCTGGCAAGGTTAGAAATTCATGTTCACTGTCTTGCCTCAGGGATATATTAACTCCTCGGCTGTATGTCATAATCTAGCTCACAGGGAACTTGATCACTTTTCCCTTCTACAAGATAATCACACTGATCTGTCACCTTGATGACATTATGCTGATTTGACTTAACGAATGAGCAACCACTCTGGACTTATTGGTAAGATATTTGCATGTCAGACGGTGGCCTTCTACCTCAGTGAAACTTCTAGGGGTCCAATGGTGTGTGGCTTGTTGACATATCTCTTCTAAGATGAAAGATAAATTGTTGCATTTGGCCCCTCCTACAATCAAGAAAAGACACAGTGTCTACTGGGCCTATTTGGATATTGGAGGCAACACATTCCTCATTTGGGTGTGTTTCTCCTGCTCATTTACCAAGTGACCCAAAAAACTCTCAGAACTATAAATGAATTCAGTGAAGTTGCAGAATACAAAGTCAGCATATAAAAATCATTAGTGTTTCTATGCATCAATAATGGACAAGCTGAAAAAGAGATCAAAAAAGCAATCCTATTTAAAACAGCTACAAAACAATAAAAAAATACCTGAGAATAACTGTAGCCAAGGAGGTTAAAAATTTCTAAAATGAAAACTATAAAACATTGATGAAAGAAATTAAAGAGGAAACAAAAAAGTATATAAAGACATCTCATTTTCATGGCTAGGAAGAATTAATACTGTTAAAATGACCATACTGCCCAAAGTGCTCTACAGATTCAATGCAATCCCTATCAAAGTAACAATGACGTTGTTTACAGAAATAGAAAAACAACCTTAAAATTTGTATGTAACTACAAATTAATCTGAATAGCCAAAGCATTTCTAAGCAAAAATAACAAATCTGGAGTCATTATACTACCTGACTTCAAAATATACTACAAAGTTATAGTAACCAAAATAGCATGTTACTCGTATTAAAACAGCTATATAGATGAATGAAAAAGAATAGAAAAACTGAAATATTATCCAAGTAATTACAGCCAACTGATATTCGACAAGGTGGCAAGAACATACATTGGGAAAAGGGCAGCCTCTTCAATAAATGATACTGAGAAAACTGAATATCTATTTGCAGAAGAATAAAACTAGACCCCTATCTCTCATTATGTATGAAAATCAACACAAAATGGATTAAAGACTTAAATATAAAACCAAACAATGTGAAACTACTAGAAGTAAACTTCAGGAAAATGCTTCAGGGCTTTGATCTGGGGAAAGATTTTATGTTTAAGACTTGAAGAGCACAGGCAACAAAAGTGAAAGCAGATAAATGGGACATTATCAAAGTATGAAATTTCCTCACAGCAAAGGAAAAAATTAACAGAGGCAAAATACAACCTGCAGAATGGGAGGAAATACGTGCAAACTAATATCCAGAATATACAAGGAACTCAAACAACTCAACAGCAAAAAAAAAAATCTAATTTAAAAATGGGCAAAAGATTTGAATAGACATTTCTCAAAGGAATGCATACAAATGGCCAACATGTATATGAAAACATGATCAACATCACTATTCATCAGGGAAGTGCACATCAAAACCACAATGAGATATCATCTCACCCCAGTTAGAATGGCTATTATCAAAAAGACAAAAAATAACAAAGGCTGGAGAGAATACAGAGATAAGAACTGTCATACACTGTTGGTGGGAATGTAAATTAGCACAGCCATTATGGAAAACAGTATGGTGAAGAACTAAAAATTGAACTGCCATATAATCCAGCAATTGCACTATATAAAAATCAACTCAAAGTTGAGTTGAGTATTTATCCTAAGGAAAGGAAGCCAGTATATTAAAGAGATAGCTGCATTCCCATGTTAATTGCAGCACTATTCACAATGGCTAATATATGGAATCAACCCAAGTGTTTATTAACAGATGAATGAATAAAGAAAATGCGATATATATGCACATATATATGTATGTGTATACACACACACACACAAAGAATACTCTTCAGCCATTAAAAGAATGAAATCCTGTTCTTTGTGGCACATGGATGAGCCTGGAGAACATTATGTTAAGTGAAATAAGTCAGGCACAGAAAGATAAATACCACATGTTCTCACTCATATGTAGGAGCTAAAAAAGTTGAGCTCATAGAAATAGTGAGTAAAATTGTGGTTATTAGAGGCTGGGAAGGGTAGCGAGAGGGAAAGATCAGAGATTGTTAAACAGATACAAATTACTGATGGGTAGGAGAAATAAGTTCTAATATGCTATATAGCATTGTAGGGTGAATATGGTTAGCAATAAGTTATTGTCTATTTTAAAATAGGTAGAAGAAAGGATTTTGAATGTTTTCAACACAAAGAAATGATAAATGTTTGAGGTGATGGCTAATTACTCTAGTTTGATCATTACGCTTTGTTTACATATACTGAAATATCACTCTTTAACCCATAAATATGTACAATTACTGTGTGTCAAAAAATCTACACAGTAGCAAAAAAAAAAAAAAAAAAAAAACCAACCAAAATTATCCTCTAAAACACAGTAGTTGTCTATGTGGGGGGCAGGGTGTGTCCACACACTGATTCTGCCAGGACATGCTGGGTTCATTTAACCTTTTTGTTAAATTCTTATCAGTTCTTACATTTGTTGTGTTCTGTGCTTCTCTTCAGCTACATGGAATAAAGGCTGTGTAGAACACTTGCCTTGTAACTAAAGGTTTAAGCAAAGAAACAACTTGTAATTCACAGATGCCTATAAATACATGTATGGGGTTGGAGCAAATGATGGCCACTTAAAAACAATATGATGGTCATATTTATAGAACTGTATATCTCCAAAACCATTCATGTGCAAGTGTTCTGTCCATTCATAGAGGGAAGGGCATTATGAGAACATTTTTGCCAGTCTAGTAATGCCTTGTAACAATCCAAAAGTATGTTCAAATCATTTTCCTAAAAGAGCTTGGTTCCTAGAAAAAAAAAATACTCTTTTATGAAATTTTTATAATAATAATTCTCACATACCTTATAAGATGTTTGCAAGACTCAAATGAGAAAAACAATGAAATGTGACATATCAGAGCTACATATTATTATCAAAGTTTCCTTTATTTTTCTTTCTCTCGCTCATTATTTCAAATAACTCATAATCTGTGCTAGTTCACAAAATTAACTAGTTTAATTGTGGAATAAATTATGTTCATATAATTTATTTATTCATGGTAATCACATAATTTATAAAATATAATAATAGTGATAATATAAACAACGTTCTAAAAGTGTGTGAAACATTCCAATCCTCACATAGAACCCCTGTGAAGTAGGTTAACAGACAATAAATGGCTTGCTTAATTACACATAGCAATGACTGCCTGGGCCCAGGGTTCAAATCCAAGGCCACCAGGTGGAAGTCCTATGTTCTTGACGTCCATTCTACGATGTCTAAATAAACTCCACTTTAGACACATTAGTCATAGAAATAAATAAATGTTTGGTTTTTAACAACCTATTATATTGGATTACATGTTTTACTATTACCTAGGACCAGTTTATGGCTTCTCATTCAAAATAGGTGATACTTCAAGCTGTTTGTGCAAAAAGAATCGGAGAATCATTGAGGTATTTGTGTTTCTTCTAGCCCTTCTCAACACCAATCCAAGAACAGCTACGAATAAGCATGTTTAAAGAATGATAAAGAGACAACTCTTTGGGAATATTATTTCCCTTAATTAGCCTGCCAAAAAATATAAATTTTGTTTTCCAAGCCCAAGTAACAGTTAACCAACAGTAGCACAGAGTCCTAAAGCAAGATTTTGACCTTGCCCACATTGCTCAACATGCTATAGGTGATGACATTGAGCTAAGTCCTTTGATGACATACACTGTTTACTTAAAGTCCTTCCACCAAAGGCTTAACAATGTATTATAGAGTTGCATAAAGTGGTTTGCAGCCCTGTTGTCAAAAAAATAAAATACACTGTCCATAGTGTCTTGGAAAACTGTTAACACATTGCTAGTGGTTTCCAAGTAAGGATATCATTAAACATATTTCATATTAATGTAGTCTAGCTCACTGGCAATTTTCTCCTGGTAAAGAAATAAGGGCTTCCTAAAAGGTTTAAGCAAATAATATAGAGTGGGCTTGAAACATTCACAAGTCACAAATTGAACTTTCTCTCCTTGTAGCTTAGTAACCAAATAATACATTCTATAAGTAATTATAGAGATTTTTTTTATATGTTGACTTCCAGCGGGTCACATGTTTTTAGGAGGGTTATATTAAGAAACTCATAAAGTAAGAGGTATCACTATTTTATGTACATTTAGCTAGAAGTTTTTAAGCAAAATTAAAAGGCAGAATGTGACTACTTGTTCACTCTACAGTGAGTTGTTAATCAGCAGAAGTTATAAGATTCAATTAAGAATTAAATGCTTACTAGAAATTTAATAGTGTGTTCTTACAAAAAAAAATAATAAGAGTTTCTCTGTAACACTAGTATAGAACTAAATAGTTATCAGGCATTAGACCCCATGGATGGAATGAACTAACCCACTACCAGAGTTAAGAAGAAATTTTCTAGTCTTGGCTGTATTTCTCAATTAGGGGCATCATGGTGAATTTATGGCTTTCTCCTAACATCTGTCATTAGCCGCAGTAGGAAGCAGGATGCTTGACTGGATGGACCATTGACCAGTTCTGGTGTATAAATTCCTGTTTGGAGTTTACAGAACTCTCTAAATTCTAAAATCCAACAGGATTTCCTCTGGACTCTGGGGACTAAATCATCACTTTGACCAAAGGAGATAGATTTATGCTGGTGCAAAGGAATGCATGCCCTGGAGCAGAGGAGAGAAATTCTATATGACCTGGAGGGATGTATCCTCATTTCTCTATTAGTGATTTTAAACCCACTATATCATTTTTCCCCTGGAGAGTTTGTTTGTGTTGTTAGTTTGCTTCACATCACATTTTTTGGATTGGAGGAGTTGAGTACATAAAATTGAGTATTTGGCCCAACTTCTGAAGCTTCAGAGAGAATAAATCCCTTCCAATATGACTGTTAAATGAGCCACAGTGCTGATTTATTGTCTACTAAACATTGGAGAATGTGGCATATTTGTTAGGGAAACAAGGCAATGAGGGAAAACTGAAATGTTGGCATGAAGGTTTTCATATTAAACTCCGGTATTTTCCATCAAACAGCCACACATTTTCTGGTGATTAAAACTGAAAATTAGAAGTCAGGACTTGCATTGCTCTTCATTACAAATATATTAACTCTACTACATTACTGATATAGCCTCGAGAACTTTGTTAGAATGAAAAAGAGCACAACAGTGATGATAAGGTACATGAGAAAAAAATGGGTATTTAAGAAAACAGGCAGTAAATGTTTCAGTGGATTCTTTTTGTGTGAAGTCAAGAATAAATTCTCAGTGGTCAAAGGATCTTAACTTCCCCAAATTCTTCATCTGGAATTTGAATCGCTCTGGAATCTTCATTTGACATTCACTGTGCTTCACTCTGATTTATGTTCAAGAATAGCTAACTATTATTGAGCCACACTTTTCTGTAAGGAATTATGCTCATGCACAGGTATCTCATTTCTTGATGAGACGTCTCTATTGTAATAAAATTATTATTTATATTAAAGCAAAGGTTATTCCCTCTGGCTCCGAGAGATTTATATTTCTATCCTTTAGGCCCAATAGAATAGTTCTAATCTCCCTAGAATACACGTGCCTTTTTCTTTTTAATTGTTTCCTATGTGCCAGCATTGTTCTAGTTGCTGGGATCAAAACAAACAAACAAAAAACCTCCAGAATCAGAAAGACAAACACCTTCCACAGCTATATTCATAGCTGTAGTGTCTCTGTGGCACTTCTCATTGGCAGAACATAACCTTGTGCCTGTAAGCAACGGAGACATGTTTATAGGGTCCAGCTATAATGTCACAAACCCTGGCAAACAAGGGTAGATTTGAAGTGGAGAGACAATAAAATGACAACTGGCACAAATGGCAAACTAGAGTCAGAAGGATCAGTTCAAAGACAATAACAATGCTACAGGAAAAGTCCATCCACTCAGGCCAAGCCAAGGAAAGAGGAAGTACAGAAAGGGGTGAATGGAGGTAAAAGACACTTCAATTATAAAATATATAAACTGGCATGGGCTTTACTCTGTGGGAGCAGTGTGGTATGTTGGAAAGAATATGAGTTTTGGAATCACTGAAGTAAGATTGACCTTGTATTTGAATCTCAGTTCTGTCACTTGCTGTATGTAGAATTGTAAAAAAGCTACTAACTTTTTCCCAATCTGATTTTTTCTTATAAAGTGTGGCAAGTAATATGGCATCTCCCAGTCATGAGGTGCCTAGCATGGAAGTAATATATAATAACTACTAAATGAATGACACACATCATTGTTAACTGTTAGTAGAAAACTTTGGTTTTCTCTTTTAGACTATGTCTTTTTTATTCCTTATCTTTCTTTTGTACCCTAAAAAAACCCAACTCTTCTATGCCCTCCTGCCATCTTGCACATATATGCTATAGCCATTGATCATAAAGAGTCAGAATTATGAGGCAGGATCAATAAAAATCAAATTTTAATTACTGCACAAGTGTTGATAGGTGCAATCACATTCTATTACACATCCAAAGAATAGGAAGAATGTGCAATAATTTTCCACTAATGAAACTAATTATTAAAATTATGTTTCCTGGATAAAGTTTTTACTACTTATCATAGACCTGTTTTGCAACCAAAAAGCACATTGTACCACTATTTCAGGTTCAATATTGCACGGAACAACATTAGTTCTGTGCACTTGCTGCAGAAAATGGTTGAAATTCATATTTTAAGATTCCTTATGAATATTTTTCCCTGGGTCAACGACATTTCGTGAATATTCCACCTTCTGAATGGCCATATGTATGGATGGAGCTGGGTAGGAGGATGAGAAATACCCTAGCCATGGATCATCTGTTCAGGGAATTCCTTGGGGATTTCCTTAAAATAATTCAGTACCCAAAAATGACTAAGTACAAATTCCGTGCTAGAATTAGTGACCCCTTTCTGCCTTTTGCCACAATTTGCAACCATTCATTTAAGAAACTTTCTGGGCTTCAGAAACAAATTTGCTTCAAAGTGGATTAGTTATTATTAATATAACGTTAATATGAAATCAATCATTTTTAAGCCGTGTTTTTCATCCTTCACAATCTGGGCAAATTTAGACATTTCCTTAATGTATTTCTTGATTCAGTAGAAATAATATTTTTCCCTCTTGTTTTCCTTTGGAGGTAGTTTATACCTATCTTAGCACACTTACTATATTCTGCCTTACACTGTAATTAGGGGACATCTATCTCTCAACACCAGATTATAGACTGTTAAGAAGTTTGCCCCACTCAATTTCCCATACAGCTTGGCACTGTGTCTTGTAAGTGTAAGGGCTCAATAGATGTGTGGTCAATTGAATTAATCTGAGCAAACCATATGCTATAGCAGTGTGCATGGATCTTCAACAGAGAATTGGTCTAGAAGAAAGATAATTTAAACAAACCATATTTAAAAGGCTTTAACCTTGCCCATAGCTACCTCCTTTTCGATGGTTAATTTTATGTGACATCTTTCCTGGTCCACAGATGCCCAGATATTTGGTTAAACATTATTCTGGTTGTGTCTGTTAGGGTGTTTCTGGATGAGATTAACGTTTGAATCCATAGATTGAGTAAAGCAGATTGGCACCCCCAGTGAGGATGGGCCTTATCCAATCCCTTGAAGGCCTGAATAGAGAAACAGGTGGAGTAAGGGAGGAGTCATTCTCTGCCTGACTGCCTTTGACCTGGGCCATTGGTCTTTTCCTGCCTTCAGACTCAGATTGAAATTTAGATCATCAGCTCTCCGGGTTGTCAGGCCTTTGAACTCAGACTGGAACTATACCAATAGCTCTCTTGGGTCTCCAGCTTGCTAACTGCACATTGCAGATTTTGGGACTTCTCAGCCTTCATAAACATACAAGCCAATGCCACATATATATGTGTTCCATTTCTCTGGAGAATGAGACTAACGCATGCCCGTAACTGTTTTATCAATCCAATAATGAAAAAGCCCATGTTCTTTTGTCTCCATTACCACAATAAAGTGTTGAAAACGAGAATAAGAATTCAATTCTGATGTTTAATTTGTAGATGAATTCTACACCTGGCCATTCAGGTGACATGAATAACACAAATTTCTTTTCATGGCCCTCAGTGATGCCCTTTCTGTTCCATCATACTCAAAATAAATAAGCACCCAACATTCTGTGGGCATTCTGCTCCCTCCTGAGTGCCCACCAGCTGTAGCTAACATACCCCTGAGGAACAGGGATCACCCTACACAGAAATGCAATCCAACTTAAAAGCTGGGAATCTGAAATATTTTACTTGGATAAATCTATTACACAATACCTCAGACTACTTGTCCCTCCCTTTTTAAAGAGTATAAGTGATTTCATGAGGAAATGAGCAAAGTTACAACAGAAAAAAAGTAAACACCCATTCCCCACCCCCACCCCTATAGGATTAACAAGGCCAAGCAGGAATTTATTTGATTAATCCAGGTTAGAGAATAAAAGTGGTATTTTGGCCTCATTGTGCAAACAGTGACAAAACAAAACCTAGGGAAATCAATAAATAATCACACACACCAATGGTGAAGAGTAAAACACACATATAATTACAGTGCAAATCACTTAATAAAATTGTTTTCATAGTCAGGAAAAGTGACTCCAATTTTATCTTGCAGTTTGCTTGCATTCATTATTCTTTGAAAAACTTTGCATCTTATATAACAAAGTTACAAAAATACAATTAAACTTTCCAAACGCCTCAGGGATTATGTTCTTTCCTTATCCTCCCACTATAAAATTAGAAAAAGAAGCTGATGACTATTAGCTGGGAGGATCCCTGTGGGGGACTAGAGAGCTGCTGAGGAAGAACAGAGGAGACATTCGCTCTGTTAGGAAGGTGACCAGTGTTCCAAAGGGAGTGGGTTTTTGTCTCAGGGCCTATAATATTAATATTAATGCTAATATGCGGACTCAGGAGCTATAGATTGTCCTAGCATTTCAGGAAAGCATGCAAGCTATGCTAGTGTGATCTGTTGAAATAGAATTTAAGGAGACACCAATTCAGATCCATCAGTATTTACTGTTTATGATTCTAATACTTGCTAGAGTCAAGCTATTTAAATGTGGAAGTCACATATACCCTTGGAATATTTCTGTGATTCGCTAAAGTGTCATATCTAAGTCTTTATTTTCTCTTGCCAAAAGCATAAAGTTTGTGCAAGAATTAATTGATAGGATAAATGGCAAAGTGTCATGAAAAGATGGGAATTATGACAATCATGAATTATTTCTCTGATTGTTTTGCTGTGGCCATGGTTTGCTCTACACAGCACCCTAATGAAGTAGGATTTCTTTACTGTCAAGTTTCTTGATTGATAAAGAATAACAAACTCAAATAATTCATCTCTCATCGTCACAAGGAGCTTGTCCATGCCCCCAACGTTGTTTATTTCACTGTGAACACAGATTCGTTGGGCATTTTGCAATGTCAGGATAATAAGATAATTTCCCAAACTCTATTTTCATTTTAAATCATCTAAAATTGTGAGTCAGATTTCACACTTTGACTCCTGTCCAACAATGAAAACATACTCAAGACACCTGTTGCAAAGATGCAAAGTTAACTTGATTAATAAAATAATCATGAACGTTAAGCTACATTTGTACACTGCTTTCTATAATTCAGTGCTCTTTATTTTATTTTTTTCAACTGAACAAATACCGAGCCCACTGATATGTACTGATGCATGTGTTTGCTTACCATATGTGCTGGCAAAATATAAACGATGAGAATGAGAAAAAATACTTTCAAACTTAAGGTAAAACAAGCTTTCTTTCCAAGTTGATTATCATACCCTTCTTTTATTTGGAGCCATTTCCAGTCATTGTTGGGTGGGGTGATTAAGAAGAATTGATTATTTAAATAGGACTTTATATTTAGAGGTTGCACTTAGGGCAAGATGAATACTGGACGTCTTGGTAATGGAAGCTCTCCCTAAGGATATAAGAGTTTTCTTTCCGAGTGGGTTTAGTGCCATGATTAATACTCTGAGTATGTATCATCTGCTATGTTATCAAAAGACGTGAACAACTTGACATAGAAAGATGATAATTCACATTTGCTACAAACTAATGCATTTTTAGCTCTTTTCCAAGGCCTGGGTACATCAAATGCTGCTTGAAGATTGTCTCAATAGACAAATCGTTCCTTTCTTCTTTTCCTTCCTGCTCAGATTGTTATCTGGGAGAGAACCATGTGCCGGTACGAACAGAATAACTTATCAGAAACGAGAAACTGCACAGAGGATCCGGAGGCTCAACTGTTCCCATATGTGCTGGGCTTCTGCCTCATTCTGGTTCTCAGCAAATGGGCAAGTCCCTGCTTTGCAGCAATTTTCAGAGGCATTTGGGGGATATCTGGGGGACTGTGGCTGCTATAAGCATGCACAGGGAGGTCTTGCAGGGGAGTAGAAATGCTAAGCTTTGAATGAGAATAAAGAAGGATTAAGAAGGATCTAGTCTGCCTTGTGTCTGTCATTTACCCCTTCCTCAGGCTGGCAGATAATTTTCTTTTAAGTACAGGGAAATAATACATTTCAACGTTGTCAAACATATTTAACAACATATTTATGTGCAATTTGAATCATTCACAATGATTTTCCTTTTCCCAGGCATTGGCAAACGTAGATAATCAATGTTATGCAGTCGGTACAAATAGTTTTCTCAAAAGACTGTCTTGTCTTTTCAACAGACAGATTGTCAAACTACCAAACAGGAATGCTTAATGTACCAGAAATATTGCTTACTTGACTAGTTGCAGATTAACACTTCCTGGGCTTCAGTAATATTAGAAAGTTTTAGTGGCTGTAGCATTTTTGTTTCCTTAAAGAGAAAGCAGCAGAACAGCGCAGGGCCTGTTAAAGAAATCACCTGCTTATATAATAGCACTTAGCAGCTATTTTTATTTCTTCATGCAAACTCAGGATTCTTAGTACTAAGCAGACATTTTGGCGATAAAGGGAGTGATTTGAAGTATTACTAAATTTCTTTAAAACAAAACAGAAGGAAATTTGAGCAGTAAGGATATATACATATATACAAGCAAATAATTAAAAGACAAGTAGAAGGGTAACGATTTATAAAAGTACAAAAGCAGTATTAAGATTCCAGTATTTCATAAATTATGAAGGGAATATCAGGAGTATGGCTAGAGTACAGAGCATTTAAAAGTTCCTGCTTTATTTCACGGATTGAATGACTCCTCTTCTCAGAAATCAGTATGCAGTTCTGGTACTTTCCCCCCATACCAGGCTATGCCCACTGCTCCATTATTTATAGAGACCTAGGTTGTGCGATTGAAGATGACTCTGTCTCCCAGAGCTAAAGCTTCTGCGGATGGCTGATCAATTCCAATATTTCTAATACTCTACCCCACATAGGAAGCATCTGCCCGGCATTAGTTTGATGCAAAATTCTAAGGGTTCTAGGGATTCTATTGAAAGAAAGATAGAGCTGCTGGTGAGGAAAGTTTGATTTTCATCCCATGGGAAAGTTTTGATTTATATTAATAAATTCTACAACCTGAACTTCCGAAATTCAAGGCGAAGTCGAAGTATAGTGAACTGAGAAATCCTGAGGGAAAAAGAACGTAAATTACCAGAGATTTTATTTGTATGATACAAAGTTCCTTCTTAAGAAGAGCATTAGCGTTGTGATAAGAAAGCCTGGGTTTTGGGTCATGGCTCCGACATTTTTTTTTCCCCCCACCACCATCCTCTTTTATTAGCTGTGAGACCTCAGGCAAATTACATACTTTTGGTCTCAGTTTTCTCTTCTGTATAATGGGGTTAATAATTCATAGGGCATTTCATGATGATTTTGAAAAGTGATTGTCATGCCACCCATATATTAAATGTGTAAAAATGGTAATTGTAACCATTATAATTACTTTTATAATAATATCGATAACTACAATAATTATCAGGGACTGTAAGGCATTATGTGGGAATGGCACTTCAAATTGCAACAAAATTTTAAAAATTCTGCATAGTATAACCATTACATATACAGTATTAAAAGACAACAAATTTGGTACAAAATTTTCACTTTATTTCACAACGCTTTGATATATGAAAGGCCTCTAGATATCAAAAAAAAAAACTGTCTAAAACCAAATAGAAAATGGGCAAAAAATGTGTTCTGACAGTTCATAGAAAAAGAAAACCAAATGGCTTTTTAAAATATTGAAACTAATAAACCTCTTTCATAAAAAGACAATGCAAATACAAGCTACAATATAAAATAATTTTTCATCTATTAGCAAAAATCAAAAAGATTATGAACCCAGAGGTTGACAACAGTTTTGGAATACAGCACTATCTCTTAATTCTTTTTGGAATTTAAATTTTAGCAATATTCATGGGAACTCACACCTTCAAAATACAATTTTACTTCTAGTAAGTTACACTACAGATATACATGCTCCCTGATGAAATGTTGTTTCTACAGCAATACTAATTGAAGCCTTAGTTGTTATAACAAAAAAATGAAATAGCTGAATTATGGAGATAGGTATATAAATGTATATAAATTGTGGTACACCCATTCAATGTAACAATCACTTATTGAAACAGTGCAATTAATAGAAAGAATGGGATTACTTTTACATGTACTGATCTGGAAGAATTTTTAATTCTTATTTATTCAGTGCTAAAAATCAAAGGGCCAAATATGTGTTATACAGGTGCCTCTAGGGTGAAAAACCAGATAGCTACTTCAGAAGTGTAACCATTCAATTCTATGCCATTTGAATGTATTGCCTCTAAAATATTTTTTCTAAATTTTCATCTGGTCAAAAATAAAACTATCAAGACCTATTAGGTAAAACATAATGAATTGACCACATATGTTAATCTCCAGTCTCTCCCAGAACCTCCATTAAAAATGAGTAATTCTTTTTAAAACTATAAGCTGTCCTATGTGAAGAGTATGAATGTGAGAGAATAATTTGGGCATTGTGAGACATTAACAAAATATTGGAAATTGGAGAACAGATGAAGAAATAAGCTAGAAAGCAATTCAAAGCTGAAGTTCAAGCCTGTGGAAACAGAGGCCAACATGTAATTCACACCCAAAACCCTGAAATGGATTACAATTTATATAAGATCTATAGGTATAGACATATGGAGGACCTCCAATAAAAATGCCACGTTTTTGCTCCTTCATTCACCAATTGACAAGCTAGGTTCATAATGTCTACCTTCCAGTTTTTTAAGATGTCTGTCAGAAATAGCTGGCCAAGGGTCATGAAGTATTCACGGAAAGCATCCAAAATGAAAGAGAACAAACCAATCCTACAAAACAAAGGGACTTCAAGGAAACAGAGACAATGGTTATAAAAAATATTATAATTAATATTAGATAAGAAAAAAATTACATCAATTGAACAACAGAATTTTTTTTCAAGTATTAAGATAATAAGAATAAACTCTTAAAAATTGAAAATAGGACAGTAGAAATTTTAAAAAATACAATAGACATTAGGAAAATTAAAAAAGAAAACCTGGTAAGACAAAAGGCAAAGAGATATGAAATTGGAAAAAAAAAAAATCCAAATTAGAGAACAAACACAGAATGTGACTGAAAAGAATTCTAGAAAGAGAGAATTGGAAAAACTGAGAGGAAAAAGTAAATATCAAACAAAAAAAAATCAATGCAATTTTCAAGATCTAGAAGAACATGAGTATTTGAATTGAAAGGACCTGCATACAGCTCAGTAAAATAAATAAAAAGAGACCTATATAAGGTTACACCACCTAAAAATCCTTAAAAACAAACAAAAAAAAAGGATTAAAAGTTTCTAACTTTTTCCGGGGGGGGGGCGCTGGAGGGAGGGGGAAGCTTTAAGCTTAGAAAATATTAATACCAGAAGGTAGATCCCTTTTAAACAATTCTTTCAAAATCGTATGGGAAATTGATGTTCACTGTATAAGGCTGTACCCAGTAAAAAAAAACAACAATCAAGTTCAAGCATTTAAAAATAAACTTCAGACAATTTCTCAAAAAGTGCCCTTTCACGTCAGAGTTCAAGCATTTAAAAATAAATTTCAGACAATTTCTCAAAAAGTGCCCTTTCACATCAGAGTTGCCAGCAGACTAGTGCAGACCGTGCTCTACCTATCCGCAGGTGTGAGCATTCACACAGACTGCAGGGGTGTGTGGAATTCCTGCATTTCTAAAATCAGAGTGGTTCTGTTGCCATTCAGTCTTCTCCAAAGAATTTACTGGAAAATAGGATCCAACAAAATAAGGTATTAATCCAAGACAGAAAGAAGACCTGAGATCTAGGAAACAGTAGCCTCAATCTGGCAGAGACGAAAAGAATTTCCAGGACTACATAGTTAAGGGAAGTTCTCAGACCAGGACAACAGTTGTACATTAAACCTGGTGAAAAACAAATCCACACTGGAAAGGAACTAGAAGTCTTAATATATATGCATACAAGGAAAATAGTTGAATATGTTGATTTCCAGATGTGTTTTATCATTTTGTGACAAGTTTGACGGGTCCAGAGGAGAATTTGGTAATAAATTAGTAATAGCGATATAGAGGACTAAGAAAATGAATAATAGAAGCAATCATTAACATTAGAGAAAAGTTAAAAAAGATCACAAGTAAGAAATTACACATTGCATGGCTTTACTTTGTAGAATATTTATGTCATAGTCATAATTTAATGCTGAATATTAATTAAACTTAAAGTAATATATTGGGGAAAAGGGGAGAGGGGAGGTATGTATAGCTAAAATGAATACTAAATTCTCTTCATCCATGGTAAGAAATCAAGAGATAATATCTAAAATTTGAAAATCAAAATGCACTATTTTTAAGTCTGTTTTTTCAAGATGTAAACGTAAATAGGAGAAAAAAAACCTAAAAGACCAGAGTGACTGGCTCTGAGAAGTCAAAATCTGTAATGAGTGGGAGTGAAATGTATTTGTCCATCTAATACTCTGATGTAAATAAAATTTAAATTAAAAATCATGTCAAAATTTACATGTCAGCACCTGATTTTTCTAGTGGCAAGTTTAATTATTTTGTTGTTTTGATTCTTCTCAACTGTTTGCAAAAGTTTTAATAAAGCTTTTAAATTAAAGGGTCAAATATCTTAGATTCAAACAACCATTTGAAGACTGCACAGGCAAGAGCTTGGTTGTGGCACAATAGCTTGACTTTGAGTATGATATTAACACTGTTAGTATTAGGGAAGAACCAGTGTGCACCTCCAGGGAAAATGCCAACATTGTATTATCATAAAAAACACTTTAAAGGTGCTTTTATTTGATGAAATGTCCTTTGCCTTGTCTAATTTTTTTTTTCTGGTATCCTTTTGCAGTGTAACAAACCAACTCTAAAATATAGTGGCTTAAAATAACAATAAATTTATCATTGCAAGATTCCATGATCAGCAACTTAGTCAAGTTCAACTGTGTGATTCTTCTACTGGTCTCACCTGGGGTCACTCGTGTGTCCATTTGGCAGCTCATGTAGAGCACAGTGGGCCAAGGTGGCTGGTTCGGGTCCTGACAATTGCCAGCTGTCTGCTGGGTCCCTCTCACAACATGGTCTCTTATCCTCAGTATGGCTAGCTCAGGATTCTTCACATGGTACTGTCAGTGTTTCAAGAAGGCAAGAACTGAAGTTCCAAGGATTTTTGAGGCTTAGAACTACCACAGCATCCTTCTCATCACATTCTACTGATCCAAGCAAGTTGCAAGGACAGTATTCAAGGTCATGAATAAATGGTCTCCGTCTCTTGAGAGGAGAACCAGCAAACATTTTGTAGTCATCTTGAATCCATGACATAGCCCAGAGCTGACTCTAATCTTAATCAGTTTACAAGTTAAGTGAATGTAAAGTGACATCATAATAATTTTTATTAGAAAGTATGATGGTAGTTTACATTTACCTTTTCATATCTCACATCCCTTTCCCCACACGTATTCACCCTCATTTTAGGGTCATGATATTTTTTCCTAATTTCTATATATATCTGCTTTCTTCACAACATTGCAGGTTTAATTAGAAGTAGAACTCATTTGACATTCACTCTCATATATTGCACCATAATTTACTAAGTACAAGGTACAAAAAAAAAAAAAGGAAAGTTTTTAATAAATTTCCTCTAATGCCATGAATAGGTTAAGAGAAAAACACAGCAACAATACAAGAAGATGCATTTGAAATATTTTAACTAAGATACTTTAGAACACGTAAATGCTAAAAACAGTGATGTTTAAAAAAAAACAGGCAAGGAAAACGAAGAAAATAACACAATGTCAAATGTCAGCTAATTACAGAATAGAAAGTCAGTTTGGTGTTTGCAACTATGACGTGGAAAAAATCCAACTATTTCTTGACTTTTAATCATTTTTATTAAGCTTTGTTTGTCTTAGTGAGACTTGGAAGGGAGCTAGCTGTTGGCAGAAGCAAGCTATAATGTCCCAGGACTGTTAACAAAAAAAGATATGCATTGCTGCATTTAATTCTACTTTTGTGTAAAAATGTATTATTATTCTCATTAAGTAGCTCTGACCAAATCTGGTAGAGAAACTCAGGGTAGTAAAAAGCAGATGAATCATAGACTGAGGTCCAGAGAATAAAATTAAAAGATATTAAAGGATAGCAAATTTAAACCAAAGGTTTTATTGGATAATGTGAAGGCAGGAAATGGAAGCGAAAAAGAGCCCTTTACGGGGAGCTAAAATATTGAATTATTTAGAGTTGCGCAAAGGGACATGTCTAGGACCAATGAAATGAAACTAGGAAAATGAAAATTTTGTCTATCAGAGAAATGTTGCTAACATCAGGGATATAATGAAACTGTGTCCCAGGAGACTTGTTTCATCTAACATAGAACTTTTCAATCTTAAAAGCTAAAATTTCATTTGACCCTGTAGTATCCCAGCCTCCCTTATCCATGTATCACTATGGCAGAATGAATTATGTTTTCAAGCCATTGAAAACACTTCTATTTAATGAGTTATTTTGCCTGTCAGAAATGAATTATTCCAATATCCCATGCAATAACAATACCCCTGACCATCACCAACAAAAATGAAGACAGGTCCTACTGAAATTATTACCAACATTGTTGGTTAGACCTTCTGCATCACCATATGAACATGTGGAAAATTCCTGAATTAACTGCAATGTTGTAAGTCCTTGTGTAGAAAAACATAATCTGAGTCTTCAAAAGTTATTAGTCTCTAGCTTCAAAAAAATGTCATGATGATGTCAGCTTCATTTCTACAGCAAAAAACAAACAAATACACAAAAAGCATGCTGTGATAAATAATTTTCTGGCATTTAAAAAGTTGTATAGGCTCTTCTAGGAAAGAAGGGAGAAAACACGGGGTCTGTAATTTTTCATGGAAAACCTTGGGGACAGATTTGTTAAGAATTCACAATTTTAGAGAGTTTAGGCATAATATGGTGCATCCACCTTAAATCTTTTCAGCTGTCCAATATTCAAAATATCACCATTTCTTCAGTGAAATATCTGACTGTTCACACTAAGTGGGAATGACGTCAGGTTTTACCACCAGATTGATTCACAGGAGATCAGAATTTGATGTTAAGAAGTTATAACAATTTTTTTAGAGTTCAGGGTTTTGGAATTTGTGAACTACAGGCAAGAGATCATAGACTCATAACTGTTACATTCAGTATTCAAACAAATCTAAATACCAAATGAAAAAAAATCCAAATGCCTCTAGATATAGTGCTTGTAATTGCATTTGCATACACAATTTAATAAAATATCTCCCTTTTTGCATGTGGACCAAAAATAATCATACTTTAACAAAAAAAAATGAGTAAGTAAAAAATCAATGGGATGAAGGATCTTACAATGTTTTGATGTGTCCAATAATAAAAGAAAACTGATACATATGCCTTTATTTTCCTAAGTTGAGGTCAAATGAACAGGTCACATATCTCATTCTAAAAGTTTGAATTTAATTTTCAATGTGGTCAACTACTTTTGTTTGCTTAGTTATATGTAATCAGCAAATAATTTGTTTTCATTTTCTTCTTAAAGATTTGGACATGGTTGTCTCACTTTACAGGATATTTTGGAAATGAGATTGGAGTTAAGATAATTCATTCACAAAAGTCAGTTGAAGCAAATGTCATAAATTGAATCACAGATACTGACTAATGAACTTTTTACAAGGATTAATCACAAACAAAACTGCAGGCAGAACTCTTCAAAGGGAAATATGTTTGTCTTTATTATGCAAAGACCCTGACCAACGTATAATGAAACTTTGATTGCATTAAAGAGCAGTCAATTAAGTTTAAAATTCCAAAAAAAAGCAGAAAAATCTTATTTTAGACATAAGATACTCACATATTACAAAGGAAATATTCTTTTTCTAGAAATGTAATAGTCCAGTTCTCATTTTCCCACATATTATAGATTTGAGCTAAACAATCATTAAGTTCTTGAGACCCAAAGCACCTGAACAATCTCAGCAGGGCTCAGTGACAAGATGAGCAATTAAGTTTTTGCCCCAAGCATTACTGATGCAGAGCTCAACAAGTTTTGTTTTGTTTTTAAGTTTTCTTACGATTTCATTAAAGGCACTCACTGATCTTAAACACTGCTGTTGTTTAATAGGGATCTTTATATTTTTTCTCTCATCAAATTTGATTACCAGAATAATTTTTAATCAATCTTCTAGTATAAATACATAAATCTAAGATGAAAATCTAAATACTGGGAGCTTTAAGATTTCATAGAAGTGTGAGGTTCAGTCAATGCAAATATGACTTTAAGTAGATAAATGTACTGCAAACCTTCTAAGTTTCACTTTCAAGTTTGTTTTTGTTGAATGTTATCTTCATTTTAAAATAAATTAATGTACCCAGTTCTAATAAAGAAGAAATTTGAGCAATTCTAAATTTTATTCACCAAATCTGGTCTATGTCCATAATGAATACATTTGCATATTTCCTTTAGCAAATGTAATTTTACAAATCATCTTCACCCCTCCTCCAAAGCTGGCATATGTTGGGGTCACGGTTAATCATATTTCTCGAAAGGAAAGTTGGGGCAAAATCTGGAGGGGAGAAAAGTAAAGAACAGAATATGTGACTAGCATAGTCTGTGCTTCATCAAGTCATCATTATGAGTTGATTTATTCTTCCCATTTTATTCTTGCCATGAGAATGCTACATATATAGCTAGAAGGCTCAGAGGTAAGGTAGCAAGCCCTAAGTTACAAAGTGAATAAAAAGCATAACCATACATTTTCCACCTCTCTATTCTGCTCATGGAAAATTACGTAGCACAAAAACAAACTAAGCAACCTATAGATTGGAAGATAAATCTGTTGCCATTTTATTACAAACATTTTGATTCATTTTTATTTTGAATTATTTGTGCCACTTTTCTCTTAATTTATGTAACTAGAACTTAACTCTTTGTAATCTTCCTTAACAAAAAATGTCCTTTTTTTCCTTTGCTTATATCCTGCAGAGATTAAAGTTAAAGCCACAAGGTGGGTGCTCTCTTACATCTGAGAATTCAATATCATTGCATAGGAAAGCGAAACCACTCTCACAGGGTTAAAGAGAATTATAAACCATGTTTTAGGAAGAATTATTTTAATAGTTTGGCATTATCCAGGGTGTGTTGGTGCACTTGGACCCACTTCCCTGCAGCTGCTTACTAACCAAGAGTCACATAGTATGCGGACCACCTGCTCCCGTATTGTTCCTATAGATAGAACCTCTCAGGATAGAATCAATCATAAGACCTTTTAGCTGAAGAATTGCTTAAGGTGTTTTTTAGATCCTGAATTCCAGTGAAACTGCTGATGCCAACCAGTTTAAAGACCCCTACAAGGGAACCAAGTCAGCACGAGAATGCAGTTGTTTCATCTCCCTGTCCCCTGACTTTGTCCCTCACTTCTTGATCAATCAACAATCCCCGCACTTTAGCCAATTATCAGTGCAGACCCCTTGAAGCCCCTATTCCCAAATCTCTCAGGGAGGCAGATTTGAGGTTTCCTCCCATCTCCTCATTTGGCTGCCCTACAGTTTGGTTATTAAACTCTTTATCTGCTGCAATCCTCCTTGTCTTAGTATATTGACTTGCTGTGCATTGTGCACCGTGCAAAGGAACTTATGGTTACAAAAGCTCTCTCAATTCATCATACATCTGTGCAACTATGTTTCTTTGAAATTTGACTTACAATTGTTTGTAATTCTTACTCAGTGTGTTGAGTTTTCAAAGATTCTCAAAGCTCATGGATCAGGTTTTGTTTTTCTTTTAGGCATTGATCTTATTACTTACCTACCTGTTGTGGGTTGAATTATGTCTCCTGCCCCCAAATTCATATGTTGATATCCTAACCCTCCAGTACCTCAGAATGCGAGATTATTTGAAAATAATATTGTTGCAGATGCAATTATTTAGGATGAGGTCATACTAAAGTAGGGTGAGTTCTTAATCCAATATGACTTGTGTCCTTATAAAACAGAGAAATTTGGTTACACACACAGGGAAAGTGCTATGTGAGCATGAAGACAGAGATCTGGGTGATGGATCCATAAAGCAAGGAACACTCAAGGTACTGACAAACCAGAAGCTAGGAAAGAGGCTTGAAATAGATTCTGAATCATACCCCTGAGAAGGAACCAACCTGTCACCACCTTGACCTGGGACTTCCAGCCTCCATAAGTGTAAGACAAAAAATTTCTATTGTTTAAGCCACCAAGTTTGCGGTACTTTGTTACAACAGCCTATAAAGATATGGGAAAACACAAACTCAGTTTCTCCTATTGTATTCTTGCAACACAGAACACTTCTGTGATCTCAGATGTATGGAGTTTTTCCCATTAACAACCAATTCTGCAGCTGATTCCCTAGTGGAGAACAGCTGGGTTTCCTCTAATTCAATTCAATTCTGATACTATTTACCTGGAGATAGCATCAGAGCCCACAAGTTGAGGGCTCAGTCCCACAGGACTGCCCCCCACTTCAGATAACAGCGACAAGCACAGGTTGTGACTTGTGCTTCTGACTGATTGGCTATCAATCAGAATTACCATGGCCCCCTCCTTGGATTCAATTAATTTGCTAGAGCGGCTCACAGCATTCAGGAAAACACTTTACCAACATTTACCCATTTATTATAAAGGCTGTTACAAAGTAACAGATGTAAGATGTAGGAGAGACTGAGGGGGATGTATGGGAGAAAGGAGGCGGAGCTCCCGTGCCCTCTCCGGGTGAATCATTCTTGGGGAGCCTCCACGTGTTTAGCTATCGAGGAACTCTCACAACCCAGTCATTTTGGGATTTTTATGGGAGTTTCATTACATAGGCATGATTGATTATACCATTGGCCATTAGTATATCAACTCAACTTTCAGGTCTCACTCCCTTAGCTGGAGGTTGGTGAGAGTAGATGTAGGTTCCAAATCCATAATCACATGATTGGTTCACCTGTCAAGCAGCCTCTATTCCAACACTATCTAGGGGCCCCCAGTGACCATTCATCTCATTAATATACTAAAGACACTCTTAATAGACAGATGCCAGAAGTGGAATGAATACCAAATAGATGTTTCAAAAAATCACACAGCCTTCGCAAACTAATACAATACCCAAATAGTTATTTCTTATGAATTCACAGTCTAGTAGTGCACATTACTTTCTATAAATCATAGATGCACAACTGGACATGTCCTCTAAATAAAATGCCCTCAGTTTTACTCTATGTAAAAACTTAGTGATAAGGTAGGAGTTTAGATACAAGAAACACCCAAACACCTTTATCATGCCCAGTTTTCTCTTCCCTTCCATCCTAGCCAAGAAATAAACACTGACTGACCAAACAATGACAGTCATGAAGATGTCTTATGGACTTTCTTATGACTTGGTCAACTGAATTGCTCCTGAACAACCCTATTGATAACCTTATTACCTGCCCTTTTCCCTCTGCCCAAGGAGAGTTGGGGAAAAATAATTCCTGTCTTGTGTTCAAAATAATGGCCCTAATATTAAGGGGTTATCTAGACTGTACCCTTGTCTTAGATAGATTTACCCATAACTTATCCCAGGCTTTATCTCAAGAAAAGAAAGGACTCTGTAACAATTCGAACTATCTAATAATGGATCTCGCTTCCTGGAAAGGCTCAGGAACAATTCCAGCAAAGGGGTATTGTACAGTAACTCAAATCCCAAAATTGGATTAGCTGACTACTAACTTTCCAGCAAGTCTAATTTTCATAGTTCCACAAAGCAAATTCAAGTAGAACTGGATATTTTTTAGGGAGAGGGGTCTACCATGTTTTCAAAGGATGAAAGCTTCCCATGAAGGGATGCCAGTTTGCAATATCTTATTTAGTTTACTCCACAATGGGCACTGAATCAATGCTTAGTATTCCTAATAGTAATAACATTAAAAACATAATCAACAATACAAGCTTCAGTTGCTGCTTAGCCAATCTCTTACTGAAAATAATGAAAATTTTGTTCTCAACTAAAGAGCTATGGAGAGAAAGGATATTTGGATCATAAACCTGAGGAAAGTCTAGAGAAACCACAGAGGTATAATGAAACTGCACAGTAAGAGATGAGCTATCAAGGTAATGGTCATTAAACTGTAAGTTTCTATAAAACAAATACAACTAATTAGATGGCCCAAAACAATTGTAAATAGAAAAACCAATGACTATTCTGTTTTAAAATACGTAATACAACTTCTAGATACTATATGATCCAGTGTCAAGGGGAAAACAACCTCATACATAGATGGTGAAATGATCTTTAACACTGAATCAATCAATAAATATTTTTAGCATCTAATTTGCCTCATGACTTCAATCTGCCTTATGAGGTACAAAATGGAATAATTAAGCAACAAACATATCCAACAACATTTTCAACATTCTATTTGGTGATATGGGGAATAAAAAATAAAGTTTCTGTGTCTGTCTAGGATGTATATACTTCAAAGAATGTTGCTTCTGTCTTCACAGCAATAAAAATCCAGATAAACTTTGAAATCATAACTTTTACTTTTCAAAAGGTGTCCTCAAGGCAACCAAGAGACCTGAAATGCAAGGTGGCACTCGTCCTCTTAGGAAACAAGAAACGAAGAGCCATCCCAACTGGCAGAACATGTTAAGAAGAGCCACCATACTAGCTGCAATAAAAGCAAATAAAAATTGATTAAGTACCAGCTTCCTAGGTCACAGGTGGGCTAATATGACAATCCAAAATTGCTAGGGGCATCTGACAAAAATGGAACTGCTGTCACTTACAATCTCTTTCCTGCAAACCTCCACCAGGTGCTAAAGAGAAAAAAATGAGGGCAGGGAAGGAGACCAGAGAGAGCCCACTCTTGCTGGTGATTGGCATGAAAAAGGTGATTGTGATTCTACAGACACAGACACGAAACCCCATGCATTTCTCAAAAACTTTTTCTCTTGTGAAGCAAATGCCTTAGCTTCAGAGGAAGATTCAGCAAACCCTCTTGGTCACAAGGAACACAGGCAAAGACACATTGCCATTGAGGGAAGAATGAAAGAAAAACTTTCTACTGCTGAGAGAATGATAAGAAATGTCTTGAGCCTAAGGTCTCATGATAATAACATGTAGCCATCTCTTATTACTGGAAGAAGGACAAGAAGACAGCATTCGAAATAAACTGTAGATATAAAGCAGAGATTGGCTCCTAATGGACACAAACAGCAAAAATCCCAGCCCTGAGGGGAAGGTATACAAGGCCTCACTAAGACTGAAAGTGGAACTGAACAACAGAGAACTCTCCCTGCTCACCCAACCCCAATGACTCTAGCACAAAGTACTAAGCCACAGCAGCCTAATGCTGAGGGAAAGGTGAGAGTGTAGTGTAAGACCCCTCTATGCAGTTCAGGTATTCAGGAATGGCTGAGAGAAGATGGTGTAGGCACAGCTATGAGAAGAATCCCTCCAGCACCCTACCTCCATTCTAAGCACTATTCGAACACTAGAAGAATTTTAGCTGAAGTCCACAGAAGGTAACTATTGCAATAACTATACTTTAAACCAGCTCAACTACTCACTAGATTAGCTCAAGCCTTTAATGGTTAATCTTATGTGCCAGCTTGGTTGGGCTGTGGTGCCCAGTTGTTTTATCAAACACCAGTGTAGATGCTGTAAAGGAAATTTTTAGATGTAATTAAGATTTAAATTAGTAGACTTCGAGTAAAGCAGAGTATCCTCCATAATGTGGGTAGACCTCCACCAATCAGTTGAAGGACTTAAGAGAAAAGAGAGTTCTCTCAAAAAGGAAAGAAATGTGTTCCCAGACTGGCTTTGACTCAAGACTGCGATATTGACACCTGCCAGAATTTCCTGCCTGCTGGCCTAAACCAATTCCTAAATATCTCTCTGTCTCTCTCTGTCTCTCCCTCTGTCTCTCTCTTCCCCCATCACTCCCCCATAATAGATGTTGAGCTAGAATTTTCAAATATAATAAAGGACATCAAAGTAATACCTAAAAATCTCAGACAACCCCAAGTAGTTGGGTGGATAGAAATTCATTATAGACAAACTGCTGAAAATAGAAGATAAACAGAAGATATTGAAGGCATCTAGAAGAAAAATAAATAAATAAAGGACACACTACACATAGAAGAGAAAGACATAGATAACATACCATCAGAAAATGGAAGTCAGAAAACAACAGAGTGATAACTTTATGGTTTATACATGTTTTTGGAAAAAACTCTGTCAACTCAGAGTCCTGTTCTCAACAAAATTATTTCAAAAATGAAGGGAAAAATAAAAACTTTATCAGCAAAAGTCAAAAGAATTCATGTTAAGCAGACTTATGTTACAAGAAATGCAAAAGGAAATTCTTCGGGCAGAAAGACAGAAACTCAATCAACACAGAAATAAGCAATCCATTATTTTTAAAAATAAACATAAAATAAAATATAAAATACTATAAAGATAACTGATTATCAAAATGAAAAATAATAAAAATATGTTGTGGGATTATTACATATGTAACAGTAGAATCATAACAGCAATGTACAAAGAATTTGAGGGAAGAATTGGAAGTATACTGTGTTAAGGTTATTGTGATTTAAAAGATAGCATACTATTACTTGAAAAGAAGCTGTGATAAATTAATGACATAGATTGTAAATTCTAGGGTAGACAATTAAAAATAGTTAAGAAGAGTAATAATTTTCAAATAGCTATAAAAAAATTTTAAAAAACCACAATCCAATTGTGAATATAAAATGAAATCTTGAGATTCAATTACTCTAAAAGTAAACAGAAAAGAGATAGTTTCACATATATTCAAAAGAAGAAGTATTGTTTTAACACTAGTTTTTTAGCCATATATAAAACACAGAGATCTTAATTTATATCAAAATGTCATATAAAAGGAGGCATTCCCTTTTAGGATATTTGCAAGTGAGCTTTCCATCTGTAAACCACCAATTATGTTTTATTAAACTGTCCAAGTGCAGAAAAAAAACTAGTTCTCTGGTATAAAAAATCTTTTTAGGTATTTTAGGTTATTTAATGTTCAGTAACCTAAATAAAAGTTAATTTCACACTTTCTACTTATATTAAAAAGAAATCAAAGTAAATAAATCCGTAAAGTTAAAAAAAATAAAAAATCTTTTAAATGGAACAATTATACACATAAATAGACAATGAAACATTTTAAGAATCTGACTGTGAGGGTATTGTTGAATAGATAAAAGATATTGAGAAACTCATATAAGAAATGGTTCCTGGGGATAGGAAAAGGAACAGTCTCCAAGTACATGTGCTTTAGCAGAGTGAGGCAGGACACATAGAGATGTATGTAGATAGTTTTGTAAAGGTGACAGCAGAAATTGAGGGGATCTCATCATAGTTTCTCTGTGAATGAAGCAAGAGACAAGATGGTTCTTCAGCTGGAGGCTGGGAGGCGTTGCTGGGTTCAAGTTTGGACATATGGGGGGGGGGGGAAGGACACTTTTAATATAATGATGGGAATGAACTGTTAACAAGAAATTTGGAGTGAGATTTACCGTGAGTTTTTCTGACTAGAAAGAAATGTGGATAACAGAAATGAGATGCCTAAACCTTATGAATTTAGAAGGGCAACAAACTGGAACTCCCACTAATGTCCAGGAGTGACCATAACAAGGAAAGCAGGTTGGACTCAGAGAGTGTGGTGACTGAATTAGTCATTATGTATTAGAGATAATCTACATTTATAACAAAATTTAGAATGTGAAAGACACAAATGTGAGGTGGAGCAGAGGGCAAATTCTTCAGAGACGCATATGTTAAGTATAGAGGACCTGTGTGTCATCAAGGGTGGTAATGACAAGATTTGGGTGAAGTTAATTTTAGCAAGCCAGCCACCAAAAGCTTGACGATAGCAACACAAAAACAGTGAGCACTGCATAGTGAGATGTCATGGATCTCAAAGGAGTTGGAATGTGTGTACGTGCATGTGATTTTTGTTAGTTTTGTAAGACAATGGGGGGCTCATTGCTAGAAGTGCTACTGAAGAGCAGGAGCACAGAAATAGCACCTCGCCATCCGGGGGTGTGGGTGTGGGAAAATAAGCAGCTGGCATTGAGCGGACAGCAGCAAAGGTGGGATCTTCAGACGAGAATCAAGTTTCACTTACGGCAGGGAGCAAGGAATTTGAAGAGAAGGCTTTTTTTGATGATTCGAGATGGATAGTTCTAGAGGGTACCATGGGAAAGTTTTGGCGATGAGGATGTGGTAGAGAGCTGGGTCCAGGTAGAAGAAATCTAGAATATTGAGGAGAACAGTAGAGTATGTGATAAAAGATCATGAAGCCTGACACATGAGGAATTGACCAATTTAAACAGCAAAGAGAGCGAAGGTCAGTGGAGAAACCCTTCGAGCAAGGTGGTGTCAGAGTGCGGTGACCTGATAACTTCCTCTTTCAGCAGGAATGACCATGCCCAAAGGTTTCCAACTCTGTCTATAGAATATACAGCTGAGGTAACAGTGGTTGGAGAAACAATCACCATTATAAATTAATAGAATCCCATTTTTATTTATATATCAGTTCGCCTTACAAGTCTTGTTAGTGTGAATCATTGTAAGAGTGTAATAAGTTTCTAGTATATAAACATAATGGATTTACTATACCTGCAAATCTAATGCCCAGTCTTCAAGTTACTATATTTTCACCAAGGAAATTACATTACAGGATTCAGAACCTTATTGCCAGACAGCCTACTCTTGGGGTGAAAAAATCACATTATTTTATCATGTCTTTTTCATTGCAACACATACAAACTAAGATTTTTATCACGTATGAAAAAAATAATCGACCCATTAATCAATGTCCTAATGAGACACTCTATTTCCTCTCTTGCCCAAGAACTTCTATCTTAATTTTCTGAACTGTTAGAAAATATTTAAATAATTGTCCATCTTTTACAAAACTATATGTCCTGTTATATAGAGAGATTAATTAGATTAATCCCTCTAAAGTAGAACTTAATTATATAAGGCCTTAGGAATATGGAAGAATGAAAAGGTGAACACTTGTTTCTTTGATTGTTTCTTTTGTTCACTCTGTCAACATGGGTTTTTCTGGAACACTTTCTAGATATTACTTATTAAATTAGGCCAAACCCTTGACCTTGAGGAGTTGATGAGTTGGTGATGTTCAATCCCTCAACATTCTGCTGATCCTACAGAGGAAACATTAGGGTTTCTGAATTTCATGTTAAACGTTGATTTTCCAACATTTTAAACAAACAAAGGTCATCCTGGGCAAAGGTAGTTAACAATGTTTAATTTTTTTTTTGAAAACACAAATGTCAAAACCCATGGCCTTCATTAAAACAAGGTTTCATTTTCACAGATTGTCTTCTTTTCTCAGGCTTGAATTTAGTTGGTGTCTTGACAGTCGAGCAGCTGTTGTCTTACATTTCCATAAGTCTGTATGTTTTGAAAAAGAAGATTAACATACTTCACTTTTCTGTTCAGGTCCAACAAAAACAATGGTAGCTAAACCTAAACCATTTGTCTGAGAGGAAAAGGATAGAATTCTTTTCATCTTTTGCATCGTACCCTCTCATATCAATCCCCACCACACACGCTACACTCACCTCTGGCCTTCGAAAGAGGCCAAAACTTAATTTTTCACATAAATTTGTAGAAATAGATGTAATGAAAATAATATTGTTTATGCAACATCAAAGACTTGCTAGATTTGTCTATCTGTGCCAGCAGCTTTTAAGAATCATTCAAGGCAATCTAGATGGTTGTTTTTATTGGAGAAAACATCAAAACCTCCACAAAAGGAAGAAAAAAGTAGAAATGCCCTGGCACTTTAATTAACACTTTGGAATAGAGATCCAGGATATTTTAGTTTGATTTCAGAGAATCTGGTAAAATTTTAACGCACTTATTCCTTATTTGAACCACCCATTTAGTGTTCTTTCCTTTATTTAAGGCTGGTGTTAATTCAAGTTGAAGACTCAGAAGATTTGCCTTCAGTATATTTGAATAAAATACATCCTGTTGTAATGTATGTGAGAAGGCAAAAATCAGTGAATACTACTTTGTTGGTAATCTGTTGAGAAGGAAAGAATAAAAGAATAAACAGTAATGAGGTCCTGTTCTCTTATCCTATTGTGCTTGTAATCATGGCCCTTTCCGTCCTATTTTTATGTGAATTCCAAAAAAACAAGAAAAAGGAAAAAAAAAAAGAAATCATAACAAACAAAATACAAGTGTACAGTTACACTGGATCTAAATTAGAGAAGATTGCAAGTAGTGATTTCAGGATAATGAGCTGCACCAACAGCATCCAGGCTCTGGCAAATTATGTGTCAGGCTCAATCCAGAGAAGCTAAGTCAAGTGTGATACTGAGTTCAGTAGATCCAACACAGCGATAAGCCAACCGAGGTGAGCTTCCACAAAAAGAGATATGCAAAGTTGTGTACATATTTGATTAGTACACAACTAATTAAGTTGTGTACTAATTAAGTATACAACTTATGTTGTGTTTTAACAATATTCTGTTAAACAATATTCTGTTTTATGTTTTAACAATATTCTGTGTGTGGGACAGTCAAGGTATTACTTTTTACCTGAAAAAATATATGTAATGAATGTTAAATTTTATTAAGCAATTTGAAATTTAATGCTAATCATCAATATGATTACAATTCTATGAAGATCCAGACATTCATTTAGCCAGTATTTACTGAGTGCTTACTAGATCCATTCAGCATACATTTTGTGAGCACCTTTTCTGCAATAGACCCCTTTGTGTATATTGTGGACACAAGAATGACATGTCATGTTTCAGGTCTCAGGATTATAAAGATGAACGGCATATATTTTTTCCCCTTAAAGAGATGCTGACAAACCAAAGAAACAAAAGCATACCCAGCAGATTAGATGCATTGCAATAACAGATCAAATGGGAATTGGTAAAAAAAAAACTTAGTGTTAAGAGGAAAAAATCAAGTATTTATGATGGCCCACTAAGAAGAGGAGACATTTCCTAAGCACTATGAAAGAAAGGAGTGCTCAGATCTGTAAGAGGTAAGGGGGATTGTGATTAGTTTCAATACATTGGTATTTTTATTTGCTTTTTCACACACTGTTACTTCATATACACATTTCTATATAAGCTTATAGTCCAAATCCTTACCTTTTTAATGGCCATATTCCATTTTAATGCATTGAAAATGCACTGTTTAATAAGCCATTCACTTGCTATTAGACATTCGGTTGTTCTTTCCAGTTTTGCAATAAATTACCATATGCATTTCAGAAAAAAAAAAAAAACTTTGAAAAATTGAAATATGTTCATAGACTTGACCCTATAGTTTTACAGATGTTATTAAAAGTCTTAAGATTGATTTCCCAGGAAACTGAGACTATTTTAAATACCACCAGTGACATAAAAGTACTCTACATTTCCCAGAATTTATTCCATTTTTACTGGGACAACCATTAAATTTCAGCTTCACTGGGGCAGAGACCACTTCATTTACTAATACAGTATATACCAAGGATTTAGCATGATGCCTGGTATATAGTAAATACTAACTAATTCATTGCTAAATGAATAAATAAATGAATGGATGGATCAATATTAAACACCACCACTTTAACTTACCTTTATTTATTTCATAGGTATGTTTTAGCACCATTGGTTTGTTTATATCCACATGTTGACTTATGATTTTAGCTTCATATAGTATACGCCTTGTAATGCATTAATTTTACAGATTTATGCAACATGCTTTCCATTTCATAACCAATAGCCATTGTGCTCCTTCTTCCTGGCTAACGCCTGCTGAAATGCTGGTTGTGTTTAGAAGAGTTATGTCCTCAATCCTAGGGATTAATAATGACTATGTGAGCCTATGGGTTTCATTCTACTTTGCCAGACTTTTGCAGCTGGCTGTGGCCATATCATTTATTTGTTGCCATAGAATCCATGATAAAGTTTCCTGAAAAATTTCAGGGAATTGTTTTTTCTTTTTCTGAAACAAACAAACAAACGCTTGAGGAAAAACCTGTTTTTAAAGAAAGTAGCTGTTTTGGAGTTTTTGTTTTTGTTTTAGTTTTTTGAGACAGGGTCTCACTCTGTTGCTCAGGCTGGAGTGCAATGGTGCAATGTAACCCATAGCTCATTGTAACCCACAATTCCTGAATTCAAGTGATCTTCCCACCTCAGCCTCCGAGTATCTGGAACTACAGGTGCACACCATCATGCCTGGCTAATGTTTTTAAAAATTTTTTGTAGAGATGGGGTCTTGCTATATTGACCAGGCTGGTCTCAAACTCCTGGCCTCAAGTGATCTTCCCACCACAGCCTCCCAAAGCTTGAGCGGAATTAGCTTAATACTGCTTCCTAATCCTTACATAACTTTTGTTATTATATCTTGGTTAAAAATGTTTTGAAAAAAAAATTTTATATGTTGTCACATTATATTGCCTTATTTTTATTAATGTATTTTGCTTAACGAAACTTTGTTCGAGCATTTAAAGCTAATTATATTCCCCAAACTTAATTGCTCTTTAAGTTTTAAATCTTTTCTTGCTTTAAACTTTGCAATAGAGATTATCAGTTGACAAATTATTTTGGTCTCTAAGTTTGAAATGCATTCACTTTCTGTCTTTAAAGTAAAAAATCATTTTGGCCAAGTTATATTGATGTAAATTCAATTATCTTTATTTAGCTTCTCCTACATTCTTCTTTCAACATGGACTTGGATTGAGATTCAAAATTATTTATCTTCACAATTCATCACTCCTTTCTTTCTGGCAGCTCATAAGATAATATCTTTGTCTTTAAAGTTTCAAAACTTTTATGTTGATGTCTAGATATTGTCCCTTGCCGATTGTGCCTGTCAACACTATTGAATTCCAGGCTGAATTTATTATTTAATATAAAAAATATATCATTAGTATTATTCTGAATATGAAAACTGTTTCTCTGTTTCTAAGCTCTCAGACCTTGTAATCAGATATTAATGTTCTATTTCTATTTTCACGTGCAACAAATATGATATCTGCATATATCTTTATCTGCATCAATATCTACATTCAATCTATAACTAAGCTATATCTAATCTATCAATTGGTCTAGCTAGCCAGCTATCTCTCAAAAAATCTATCTGTATCAAGTAGTATTCCTAGCTACAAGGGATTTATCTTCAATCTTCAACAATGTATGTGTCTTATAAAACATCGATTTTTTTTTCCTTTTTTTTTCTTTCCATATTCTGTAAGCATAAGGCCATCAATATGGTAGAATATTGATGCTCAGGGTGATGATCAAGATCTCTGTGGACCAAAACATGGTGGTAATTGGGAAAATTCACCTCAGATGTATTAATCTCAAATGTAGTAAGAGATGGGGCCTTTCAGAGGTGATTCGGTTAAAAGGGTGAGACCTTCATGAATGGGATTTGTGCCCTTATAAAAGAAGCTTGAGGGAGCTTATTTTTTCCCTTTACCATGTGAGAACACAGCTAGCAGATGCTGTCAATGAGGAACGGGCTCTCTACAGGCTGAATCTGTTGGTGCCTTGATCTTAAACTTCCCAGCCTCAAGAATTGTACAAAATAAATGTCTTGTTTAAAAGCTACCTAATCTAGAATACTTTGTCAGAGAAGTTGAAAAAGACTAAGACACTCCCCTAGCTCATTCAGAAATTTAAGCCTCAGGAGACCTCATCTCTTACTATTTTCCTCCTTTATGATGTTGGTGCAGCCATCCTGGCCTTCATACTGTTCTTAGAGCACATCAGAAAAGGCCTTACTTAACCTGACAGTCTTTGTGTTGGCTCACCTCTCTGCCTATAATTCTCTTCCCATCGATAGACATATAAATAACTCCCACACATTTTTCAGGTTTTTATTTGATATTTTTACCCTGATCACCCTTGTTAAAATTGTATTCCCCTTCCTGACCCTCAGCATTGCCAATATCTTTATCCTCTCTACCTTTCTTATTTCACTCATAAATTTCTAAAATACACTATAATTTACATATTTACATTTGAGACTTCTTTTTTTCCCCACTCCTCTTAATAGTATGCAAACTCGATGCAATCAGGGGATTTTTTTTTCTGTTTTCTTCACCGCTGTATCCTAGTCACAAAACAAAGCCAGATAGATATTAGGCATTCAGTACATGTTTGTTCAATTCATGACAAAGTAACCAAGGAATGGAAATTACATTTACACCAGTTCTTCACTAGTCCTCTTTCTTACCAGTAAGCTATAATGAAGTGTTGGGTTTCTATGCATTATTGTTATTTCAAAGCTAATGTCTAATCAATTAAAAAGCAATAATGTAGGTGATTCTGTTAATATTTTCTCTATGTAGAGCTAGACACAGCATATGGATGCATGTCCTGTTGGGGAAGGCTAAGAGGAATATTGGTAGCATGACTTGTGATGTATATTCTTCACAGTATATTTTTCTCACCTATACTCAGATTTTATTTCATTCAAATGGCTCTAGATCTGTGAAGTTACTCAAGTCTGACATTTGGGTGAGGAGTTGCAACTCACTTGGGTGAGGAGTTGCATGATGTTTTAAAGCATGGTAGCAGTTAAACAAATCTTAGTTTTTTTCAGTTATAATAATCATATATGTTGTGCTGCCCAACTATCTGGGCTCTAAGAGACCAAAGATCAACTAAAGTGCTAAACATCCAAGCATGTTAGACCATTTTGATTTTCAGGGTACACCCTTCTCCTCTTTATGTTCCTCCACTTAAGTGTAGCCACTTCAGGACTTTCCAAATTTCTGTCAAAATGGTGAGCTTGTTTTAACCATAGCATTTTTTTCACCAGCATCCCAGTCAGCAAACACAGCCAGTAGTCACTACTCAGATGTGCTGCTGATCCTTCACTGATGTAATTCTCAGGGCCTTGAGTCTGCCGGGCTTTCCTGAAGGACACAGTAGGTGGAGGGACTGGTTACTATGACATATTCACTTCCGCATTTCACTCTTTCCAGATTGTGTGGAGTACTTCACCAATATTATTTTTTAAGTGCTCATATCTCAACTAGATTTAGTATAAGACATCACTGAGTGAATAATTATGGGGAAACAATTGTTACTCTTCCCAGATGCCTGAGCTAACACACTGAATTCAAAAGCTCTGAAAAATCTGGCCATTTTGATGGATTCAAACTTATACAAAAATATTTTCTGCTTTTTCAGTCACATCAGGCTATTCCCAAATATAATAGCTAGAGTTTTGCTGATAACACTTAGCAAAGCTTCAGAATTCTCTTAGAGAGTTAGTTTCTCCTTCAGGACTTGACTATTCAGTCGAGGGTGTGTGGACTCCTCCTCCACGTGCTCCTACTGAGTAACTTCCTCATTAAAGGAAGTCTCAGCATGGTACCAAGGTGGGCTAACAGTTCATGAAACCTATTCTCTAACTACATAGTTAAATAAATTTTCCTACTACCCTTGTATATAGGTGTGATGTGGGGCTAATTTTCCCCAATCAAATGTGAGTAGAATTGGTGCATCACTTTTAGCATGCTTTCTTTATGCATTCATTCTATTTCTCTTTATGCATTCATTCTATTTCTCACTGCCAGCTGGATATCAATGCCTAGGATAAATTCAAGAGACATGTTTTGAAAAAAAGGAAAAAATATCTAAAACGTGTCAAAAGCTTAGCATACGGGAAACAAGAAATAATATAACTGCTATCAGAGGCTGAAGGGATGACGGTCCATAATAGCTAAGCATTTGGTAAAACTCTTGCCTGCAATTTCCTGGGGGAAGATCACATGTCTACTGAACTAGCAGCTGTGGGGAAGAGATTGAGAAGAATCAAAGTATTAGAGTCTGTTAGCTACTATAGCATCCTTTTGTCAAAGTATTATAAGAAAGAAACACACCCAGGAGGGAATTGGACAGTTTACAAGCAAAAAGAAAAGAAAAGAGAGAATGTCTGGAAATTTAGAGCCTTAAAGAGTGGGAAAGCTAACTGCTTCTGATTGCAAAACAGTGGGTAATAAGATAAAACCCTGAGTAACAAAAACCACACTAAAACACAGCCATATAGGAAACATCCTTTTTATCAATGGTGAGGTAATACAGCCCCAATTTATTCTTTGTCCTTAAATGACTAGAAAACTGAAGAAAGTAGAAACAGTCCCTGACTTTTGATGGTTCAACTTAAGATTTTTCAACTTTACAATGTGTTTGTTGGGGTATTAAATGCATTTTAAATTCACGATATGTTCTACTTACAATGGCTTTATAGAGACTTAGCCCCATCATAAGTTGAGGAGCATCTGTAAATGAAACAATGATTTTCAGGCATAGGACAACAAGCAGATAAGACTAAGGCTTTTGAAATAAGACAAAATAACAAACAAAGATAGTCCCTATGATTTTTCTCAAATTATTGCCTGGAGGTACACTCCAAGCAGAAATGAAGAATGAAAATAAAAAAGTAGCCACAAAGTCTCACCAAGTTGAGAAGACAAATTTGGAGTTAATGGAGACTGAGGCTACTAGAATTCACTGAGCAGGCTACTAAAGAGAAGGAAACTATACAGACAGAGAACAGAGTGATACTCAGATGGGTTCTTTCAGGTCTGCATCTAAGTATTAATCTGAACTTGCATGACAGAAAATTATATGAGGGAAGGAAAAGAACTGGAGAGTTGTTCAAATAATCGCCCAAGCTAGCATGAGGCTGGCAATAATTTCTATGTCCACCAGTCTGAAAGGAAAGAACTTCTAATGTACAAAGTATCATGTCTAAACTTTAAAGGGTTTATTTTAGTTATGAAGATAAATTAATTTTGAGGGTGAGGAGATAAAAGGGCTTTCCTCGAAGCCACCATCAAAAAATAAATCTTAAAAGGCCTGGTTGTAAGTAATTCAACTGCATGCCAGAAAAGGTTCCCACACTCTTTGAAAGAATACAACAAAACCCAACACCCACTAATGTAAAAATATGATAACCAGCATCCAACAAAAAAAATCATGAATAAAATGAAGCATAGAAAATAGTACTCATAACTCAAAGACAAAAATGATTAGCATATTTAAAGTAATGAAGGAAAAAATGCCAACATATAATTCTACAAAAAGTGAAAAAAATGAAGCCAAAATAAAAATTTTCAGACAAAAAAATGGAAAAAGCTATTTCTCTCAAAGCTAAATTTTAAGAAATATTAAACCTTCTTCAAGCAGAAGGCATATAATACTAGACATAAATGTGTACCTATACAAAATAAGAAAGAAGCACCAAATATGGAAAACATGTAGAAAAATATAAAAGATATTTTATTACATTGCTTAATTTCTTTTGAAGATAAGTGTTTAAAACAATAAAAACATACTTTTTTGAGTTTTAGCTTTTTATTTCAAAATGCTTTGCAATTAAATGAATTACTGTTCAGAAGTCTCCCACTTTCCATACAAAAATACTGATACAGTTGAAAGAGTTCAATGACTTCTCCTGCAGGAGAAATCCACAGCATCCCCAGAATCAGTATGAAATCTGGCCCTGTCCCCACCTACTATCAGGGGCTCTCCACGGCCTGAGCACTTGTTAACTGGGACAGGTTTTGTAGGCACTGACCCCACAAAAATCCCCTCAATTTATGAATGAATTGATAAAATGTGGTGTATGCATACCATGAAGCTCTATTTAGCCACAAAAAATGGATTAACTCCTTTTGTAACAATCTAGATGAAACTGAAGATGATTCTCCTTAGGGAAATCTCACAAGAATGGACAAACAAACACCACACGTACTGACTATTAAATTAGAAGTAACTGGACAGTACTTGTGTGCACATATGGAAGTGAAACTCAGTGGAAATCAAGCAGATGGGAAGGGGGAGAAACGGATGGGTGAAATCACACCTGAGAGATATAATGTACATTGTTGGGGTGATGAGCACACATATAACTTTGTCTCAGGCAGCAGCAGTCCCCAACCTTTTTGGTGCCAGGGACCAGTTTCATGGAAGACAATTTTTCCATGAATGGTTGGGAGTGGGAGGGAGTTGGAGCTCAGACAGTGATGGGAGTGATGAGGAGTGGCTGTAAACACAGATGAAGATTAGCTGGCTTGCCCCACCTCTCAACTCCTGCTGTATGGCCCCTGGGGTCCTAAGTTTCATATTAGATAATTTTTTTCATGGATGGGGTTGGGGGGAGGATGGAGCAGTGGAGCTCTAACAGGCCATAGACTGCTAGTAGTCAACAGCCTAGGGGTTGGGGACTGCAGTCAAGCACTACAAAAGCAATCCGTGTCACCAAAACATTTGTACCCCTATAATATTCTGAAATTAAAAAAAAATTATAGGGAAATACAAGTAAAACAAATATCTGAAATAATTTTTAAACAAAAATAAAGAGGGAATGCTTACTAGTGCACATCATTTCAATTGTTACTCTAATGTGAGAGTAGACATGAGAGTGTGATATTGGCATATAGACAGACATGTGAAACAGAATAAAAATTTTAAAAGCATACCTGTACATACATGGTCTAGTGACATCTCTACAGTGATTCAATGAAGAAAAGATATTCATTTTGTAAAGGTAGTGAAATCACTATTGATATTCACATGCAAAATAATGAATTTCTACTCTTACTCCTCAATATACACAAAAAGTTCATTCAAAGTAAACTGTTGACTTAAATGTAAGTACAAAAACAATAAAATTTTCTAGAGAAAGTCATAGGGAAAAACTTCTTGTAACCTTGAGGAGAGCAATTATATCTTTGATAGGACACAAAGAGCACAAACCATAAAAGACAAAACTGATATATTGTGCTTATCTAAATCAAAAATTTCTGCTCAACAAAACACTCCTTTATGGGAATTTAAAGGCAAGTCACTGACTGGGAGAAAATATTTGCAATATAAATATTTGACAAAGAACCTTCCCCCCCCCCCCAAACTATACATGCAGAACTCTATAACTCAAGAAGACAAACCAGGAAAACAAAATATTTGAGGAGACGCTTTATAAAAGAAGATATATAAGCACATAAAAAGACATACAGCATAGTCATCACGCAAAGGAAATAAACATCATAATAAAGTCACTAAATACTTTCTAGAATAGCTAAAATCAAAAAGACTGATGATATCATATGTTGAAGAAAATAAATGAAACTAATAAGTTGTTCATGGGAATGTAAAATTATACAATCACTTTGGCAGTTTCTTGTAAAGTCAAACACACATATTTTTCACTCTCTTATTTAGCAAAGAAAAATGAAAGCATTTTCCCACAAAGATTTGCACACAAATGGTCATAGGTCATAGGTCATGATAACCAAAAACTGGAAATAAGCCAAATGTCCCTCAAGAGGATAATGGAGAAACAAATTTGGTATATTATATGGTATATCCATATAACAGGATACTACTCAACAACAAAAAAAGAATGAACTATTGACACAGCAACAAAGATGAATCTCAAAATCACCAACCTGAGTAAAACAAGCCGGATACACAACAGTGCATACTGCATGATTCTGTTTGTAGGAAATTCTGGACAAAGTGAAATAGTCTCTAGTGACAGGAAGCAGATCTGCCTTTGCCTGTCACTGACACAGGAGCAGAAGTTGACTGCAGAGGTGCATGAGGAAACATTTCCATATTGCCAGAAATGTCTTATGTCATAATTGCAGCAGAGGCCACACAATTACATATTTTGCAAATATCATCAAATTGTATATATAAATTTGGTAAATCGAATGCTATGTAAATTGTAGTTTGACAGATTATGAAAAATGCAGTTCTCGAGCAAACATGATTACTTGGGTAGCCTTTTCACTGAATCTTCGTAGCCTCAATGTAGACACAATTAATTTAAAAGTTAGAGGCATAGCATGAGGAAACAAAAAATAAAGTGGATGTGAAACTATGTTTAATGTTTTAAGTATGATTACTAACATGCTTAACTAACTAGAATGAAAGAGGTAAGCCTTCAAAGTTTCTGAAGGAACCACTTTGCCAATTAAACCATGGGCATATTGAAAATTACTTGACCTTTAAAGACTTAAAAAAAACTTTGGTTCTACAAACTTCCATATATAGAAAGCTGGCTTTGAAGCCATACAGTTTCTAAGAAGTACATATTCCTGCTTCAGGCATTGCCAGAGAGCATAATGAATAAGACAGAACTTCTAAGGGGCAGAGGCAGCATCCCAAAGGTTATTTCCCTTTCTCTGGCTTTGGAAGCCTTCACACAATTTCCACTGGGGGATTTCAGAATTGCTACAGAATAAAAATTGCTGAGTGTCCCATTCTTCCTCTTTATAATCCACATTTTCAACCATTGCCCTGTCTTTATTCCTCCATGGTAGATTGTGTATGTGGTAGGAGACAGTTTGTCTTTTTCAGTTTATGGGCAGCCAGATTATAGGGAGTCCCAATCAGACCAAATGGAGAAGACTGTGTCAAGTCCAGAAGACCCTAGATTCTGAGTAGATACAGTGATTAGTTTGGACCTTAGGTTTTCTCTCTTGGAGGTGAAATTACTATGTGCTACATGTGGGCAGAAGACTAAGGAGGATTTGGGGGAAAATGACTCAATACATAAGAAATTGGCCAATCGTTCATGAAACTCAGTTTTCCTTCTTTGCACAAAGCTAGACATTTGCCCACCCTTTGCGTTTTGGTGGGGCATGGCACTAGCGCTCTGCAGTAAAATGTGAGGGGTAAACTGTCTTTTTCAGGCCCAATTTAGTTAAGAGCCTGTATAAACACTTACTACACTCCCTGACTGATGTACGGGATGGCCAGGGAAACCAGGGCACTGACGCTTTGAATACAGAGCCTCTTGCAGCTACTACTTGTAAATGTGCATGTCTGGGAGAAGCTACATTCTTATCACCACCAACACCACCACTCACACCACCACCAACCCCAATTACAAACCTCAGAGGACTATAATGTAAAACAGAAAGAACTTTTTGTTGTGTTAAGCCTCAAAGATTTTGGCATGATTTTGTATAGTACTTAGCATACCCTAACTAATACAAACATGTTCAAACAAGGAGGAAATAGCTTCATCAGATTAAGACTAGAGACTTGGAAAGGTAGAAACTGGGGATTTGGCATTCTTCAAAATCCCCTAATACTTCACAGTACTCAAATGTGTTTCCATTTTCCAAGGGATTTGACTCAGGGCTGAAGAAATGGAACTTTCAGTCATTTCTCAGTTTCTATCCTTTCCAAAGCCAGCAATGGTGGGTTGATTTCTTCTCATATTGCATCATTCTCATCTCTTCTTCTGCCTTCCTCTTTCACTTTGAAGGACGCTCGTGATTACATTGGGCCCACCTGGATAATCCTAGATGATCTCCCCATCGCAGGGTCTTAATTTAATCACATCTGCAAAGTCCCAATTAAGGTATCATATTCACGGGTTCTGGGCATTAGGACTTTGATATCTTTGTGGGGGGCAAGGGGCTGTCATTATTCTGAATGCATCTGCAGTGTCCATCTTTACGTCTGAGATCTACAGTGGTGATTGATTGTGGCTCCTTCCCCAAATTCCAATTAGCTGCTTCACTACCGAGCTGGCAAATAGTCTAATATTGCACTGTCTTTCATCCACTCTTTGAGCAAAAAGCTGTTTGGAGAAGTTAATCTCTTTTGTAATTCTCATTTTAATAATGAGGCAGCTGATATTCTGGAAGTTTAATTAACATGCCCAAGGTCACAGGTGATAGGAGCAGAATATTGTTAGAATTCAAAGCTCATGGCTGAAGGTCCATTCATTTCCCAGAGAAAGACTGTCAATCTCATAGACTGTATAAATAGAGTTCATTTTAAGTTTGAAAAAAAAAGCTGATTATTTAATATTGGATTAATTTTAAAAAACTTGTATAAATCCTAATAACTTTTTTTTCTTATTTCACTAATAGAGTACCTTCAAATATTCAGTGCAAAAATGGCATTGAACAAGAAACTCTACTATTCAACTCAATGACAACTGATGATTACTCACTTTCAAATGACTGATTCTTGGTAATGCATCTGTTCACCCAGGGGAACCTCTCCCATGCATGTCTCTAAATCTTCTCGATTCTACATAAATTGCCATAAGATGGGTTTGTGTTATTTTGCTACCTTTTCTGACCAGCATTTAACAGCTAAGTGAAAGGAGTTATTTTTCCACTGTTAAAGTTTGTTTCCCCCCACTGTTAATTACTTTTGTATTTGTTGGTCATCTGTAAAAACTCAATTCCTTTAAGATTATGAATTATAATAACAACCAAATAATAGTGATTCCTTGAATCTGGTTCAAGAGTAACAATGCTTATAGAGCACATTCCAAATAGAACATAATCCATATTACTCCAACTGCACATTTACAGATGATGTCCTTAAGGAGATGTCATGATGTGGTTCAAGAAATAAGGTCACAGATTCAGTCACATAGCTAATAAGTAGTAGAGCCCAGAATCAAACCCAAACTCATGTTGCTTCAATAGCACCATGCTGCCTAACACATCACAAACTTTGTTATTATATATTAAGAGTAAAACTTGCTGATGTTTTAAATCACCTAGAAATGTATCAAAACCCTACTGGTTCTACTTTACAGTAGAAAAACAATAACAAAAAATCAAATAGTTCAGCCCAAAACCACAAAGTTAAAGTTGTGATCTATGAGGTGGATATTTCTGAAAGTTTCAGACACTTTCATTCACATTAAAGAAACTCTGCAAAAGACATATGCTCAGAGTATCCTGGTCATAAGTGCTTAATGCTAAGGGCAGTCAAGCAACACAGAAGCAAGAAGCCTTAAAAGCTTCTGAAGTCTAAGGCTGTAACCTTTGGGTAAGATGGCAAAGCTGTCAAGTCCATTGAAACACAGCACTTCCCCTCAAGTGTCTGTCCTGCCCTTCCTTCCACACTAAGTGCCTACGCTGAGCTCCTCTAGCCATTACATAAAGCTTTTCAGGAAACATCACTCCAGACAGATGTTTAACCCCAGGCTCTAGGGAAGCTATGCTGTGAGTTGTTGGGTCTGTTGATTAATTTTACATGCACGGGCGTGCTAATGTAGTCTGACACGGAGGCCTCGCAACCAACCAGCCATGTTAAGTAAACAAAGTAGTTCAGGCAAATCTGCACTAAAAGTTGTCTGTGCACAAGATGTTTTCACCGCAAATCTCAAAGGAGAACTGGTTCTTCTTTTTCCTCAACAAGCATCAGAGGCGATCCGGTCAATATTATCCTCAGTCATGCTTGACTCACTTATAATGTGCCACCTCTTTTTTTAATAGGCTTGTGTGGAATACAAAATATTTAAATACAAAGGGAGATTGAAGCTCAGTGATGTAAGACTATAGAGAAGCTTCAAAACAATTGGGACAACCATTACTAAGAAATTAAACTGCATAATCTCTGTCCATTAGTTTCAGTTCATGTTCTGTGAAATTGACCAAATTATAAACATTAAATGTGATATGATATTATTTTTTAAAAAGTGATGATTTTGAGAAAAATTTGTGAATAATATAACACTGCTAAATATCAACATTACAGGTTTTCCTTTTGGTATCGATAGATAAACTATTACAGACTAACTCTCCCACTGAGAAAAAAAAAAAAAGCTAGGGAAAAAGTTTTACAAAATTTGTCTGAGAGCACTGAAGAAAAACCAAGGCAGCCAGGATTTAAGGGATTGAGGTCTTGAGGAATAGGAAAGTCTGGGCATATGCTCAACAACCAGTGTAGCTTTTCTCTTTGAGGCATTTGCTAACTCACGAGTAGGGGCAAAACAGCTGAGAAGCTGAAGAAGGAGTTTCCAGAATCGTTAGAGGCATGGGGAAGAATCCTAGTACACACCACGAGCTTCGGGTGGGACCCCGCAGTCCTACACCCAAAGAGGGGAGGGAAATCACTCCAACAAATCAAATTGAGTTACAATGGTCTGTCCTTACCTTAGCTGTTTTCCAGAAGCAAAAATAAACGTCAGCATTACAGAGCCTAATAAAAATACTTTGAACTCAGGTGGTAATTAATGAAAATTAGTTAAATCTTGTTCGTCTTCAAAGCATTTCAGGAGAAGAGGATGGGCATATACACACCTAATGGGTGAGGTGTGCATGGTCTGGGGGATGGACACACTGGAAGCTCTGACTCGGATGGGGCAAAGGCAATATACGTAACCTAAACATTTATACCCCCCTAATATACTGAAGTAAAAAAAAAAAGGCATTTCAATATTTGCCAATAATGATCTTTAAAATGGCAATAACTACCTTTCTTTTTTGTGTGTGTTCCTGCCACATGTCCACGTTCTAGGATTTCAGCTATCTGTAAATCTCTTACCGTATCTGCAATTGAAGTACTTACTACTTATGTCTGATCACAAAACTGAGGTTCACAGATGTTTACGTGACTTACAAATCCACACAGCTAAGTAGATGAGTGAGTTAAAATTTATAAACTCTGAACTGTTTGGTTTCAACAAACTCTGTGTGAAAGGTGGGTACACATTCTCACGGAATGTGTAAAGAAGGGTTTACTTTAGGACAGAAAATAGAGGGACCTGTGAGGAACTGTGTGTGTATTTTTGAAGAAAATGATCTCTTGTGAAAGTCAGTCATCTTAGATTTTTCCCCCCTCAGAATTTGGAGGGAGTTCTAAATGGCACAAGAATGTCTCCTAAAATACTTACGAAAAAGAAAAATAATAATTAAATAATTAATTCAAATAATATTTACTCAGTGTTTATTATTTTCCAGGCACTATTCTACATTTTGGAACTAGAGTGATAAGCAAAATAGACAAAGTCCCTGGCCTGATGCAGATTAGATCCTATTGGAGTGGACAGTTAAATAAACACATAAAAATAGAATTTAGGGAGTCATCCATGCTGAATTGATATTTATAGCCAAGCTGGTGTGATGGGATAAAAGTCTATTTGGAATTGGTTCAAAAAAGAGAAGAAAGGTATTAGAGACGCAGTATATAGGACAGGGAAAGTACAGAATTCAGACGATGTCTATAGAGTTAGTGTTTGAAAGAGTAGTGCTACACCCCATTCTTCCACCTAAGCCCTTTCCTGTTTTGGAGGCTGAACTAGTGGGAGACAATGGCTTCTTGGTCATGGATTTGTCAAAATATCTGTGATTCTACACAAAGAATTGAATGTGGACAATATCAAAACAGTAAAAACTATTACATCATCATATGTTTCTTTCTCAACCTGTATAATTCCAAGCTACTTGAAGGTTAATGGGATTAAAATAAGCTTTATATAAGATTGACAAAGGAAGAGAAAAAAAAAATAGGAGTATGAGTGAAAAAATGAAGTGTTCAAATAACAAGCAGGCACCAGCACCAACATTCTTTTATTCTACATAATGCTTTTGTGGAACAACCAAAATTTTTACTTTTCACACAGTTGTGTAGGCATCTGTTTCAAAACCATGGGAGGAATGAGGTTCTAACTGAGGTAATTGCCTCATTAAATTGACATCTATCTGCAACAGTGCCTCCTAGATCACAAATCATATTAATGGCAAAAAAAATGCATATGTGATACAAATTTAACACATCATTATTTGCAGGCATGAAAATCTCCATAGTAACTTTGGTGCTAGAACCAGCAATCTGAGCCTGCTTATGAAAGAGATTTATTTATCCCAAATTATATTTTCTCTAAACCAAGCCCTGCCTTGCTGACCAACACAATTTTCTGAACTGAGGGACCCCAACTGCCACCTGCATTCCAGTTCCATAAATTCAACAGATTTTTCTTCCACTTTCCAGGATGGAATGTCATAATGATGACAATTTCATTTTATCCTGAATATTGCAAATCACTCAAAATAATTGAATAGTTAAGCACAACAGAAGAAGTCATTTCACTAAAGAAAGTGCAGCAACAAAAAAGTATGAGAATATTGCCGCTATAAAACAATTTTCTCCATTTACTAGTACTTTCGACTCCCATTTCCTTAGCATATAATCAGTGTTACCACCTGAAACATTACTCACATGATATTTAGGAACTTAAATCTTCTGGAAGTTGTCAGAACAAAACGACGAACAATTCAGTTAGAAGACAAAAATGAAGTTCTAACCATTAAGTGCGGCTTCTATTGAGCATTGATAGGGGAAATAAAATGGTTTTAATTTAGATCAACTCTACTATAAATTACATAATTAATTTATTTAGAGGAAATTTTTTTCAGATGTAACTTGACGTTACTCAAGAAATATTTAACAGATGATATAATATCTCCCTTGAAAATATCAAATAGGTGGTTTTCTGTTTATGATAATGACCTACAAGACTGTAGTCAACGATATCAATCCATTATTTGAAACATTAGTTCAAGAGTAGTGATGGTTTCACCAATTTAGTTTGATATGAGATGCTTGTTTTTCTTGCATTATTGGAGAATGAGGGTTTTTTTTAACTGATGTTTTTCAATAGTTGAATAATATCTTTACTTCTTTCAATTTTTGTTAAAATTTTTTATTAAAATATATTCCACATATTTCCAGCTGCTTAAACTAAGGATTCTAAACTGTAATTTAATCTTTAATTAAATTTTTCCAAGATGATAATTAAGATTAAAGAATTTTTTTAAAGGTTTTGCCAGGGTTTTTGGCCCCTACACTAAATGGTTTCCCTCTCTCTCTCTCTCTCTCTCTCTCTCACACACACACACATGCACACTTTTATTTTTAAATTTTATTTCCCAGTATCAAGTTATCTACTGTCACCTCTCACTAGTCTCAAGAAAATGAAGACTAAAACATATTCTTCCTGCTTAATACATGTCAACTCAGGATGATATGAGGTTTATTTCTATTCAACTTAGCTATTATGTGAGACCTGTTGGAGACAAGTTTCTTTAATGATTACATATTGCCCTAGTTAATGTTAAAAGGAGTTTACATTATTGAAGATAGTCTTACAAAGTTAGAATTTTGTTATTAAAACATAGCAACTTTGAATTGAAAATTTTCTATGTTAAATCCAAGCACATACAAAAAGCAGTAAGTATGTAAATAATCCATTATTTATTCCACTGCTGCTTTTTAACAATAATTATTGAACTAGCAATGTTATGCACTTAATTATGTCCTCGTCAAATTCATATTTTAACCCCCAGTGTGACCATATGTGGAGAAATGGCCTTTAGGGAGATCCTAAGGGTGTAGCCCTAATCCTATAGGACTGGTGTCCTTATAAGAAAGCAAAGAGACACCAGCCCTCCCTTTCCCAGTGTGCACAGTGGATAGGCCATATGAGAAGACAGCCTTTTGCAAGCCACAAAGAGAGGGCTTGCCAGAAACCAACCCTGTTGGTGCCTTGATCTTGGACTTCCAGCCTCCAGAGCCGTGACAAAATAAATCTCTGTTGTTTAAGCAACCCGGTCTGCAGTATTCTGTTATAGCAGCCAGAGGAAACTAATACAATGAATGATTAACTCTTTTTTTCCCAATTGCTATTAGCTTCTCTATGATATCAGCAAACAAAAGAGGTAAAAATTAGGATAAAATCAATAGTGTCATGCAAAACGATCAGGGACCCCTTAAACAAGAGAATATAAGAAATGCTCTGGCTTCTTACCCTACAAAATATTTCCCATTATAGGGTATTGAAATGTGTCTTTGTGTCAAAGCATTGAGATTCAGCAGTAGAATGAAAGCCACTCAATGGCTTCAGTTTATTTTTTAAAATATGTTTTGCTATTTTGAACCACAATTCTAGTTTGTGGTTGAAAAGAAAAATGTGGTCAATATCTTGGGTAGAAGGCCCAATTGTTGCCAAGAGTAAGGGTCTCCAATGCTTCAGAGCTTAACAGTAATGGCTTGGAATCAAGTTCTGAATCTCTGCTGGGAATTCTTTCAATCCTGTCTGTATGAAATATATATTGTCCCTGTATGGACTGCTGCCATGCTCCACACAGGACTCTGGAAGACTTCATAAAACAGAGGAACAAAAACCAAGTCTTTGTCTAAAGTTTTTCTCCATTTTTTTTTCACTTGAAATGCAGGAAAGAATCAAAGCACATTAGTCATGATTATCTAAAGAACACCAGACACCGTATAAGTACCAAGATGAAGACCAAAAAAAGCATGAAAAGTCTCCCACATACTCACTGAAAAGTTATAAAACAAATAATCTACCAATATGAAGACCATAAATAGACCTCAGATATCTTCTAGTCCAGCCATTTTTAGGGACTGAGACACTGAAATCCCAAATGACTTATGCACATTTCCATGCTCTCCTTGAGTAGGGTCTGGATCAATAGAAAACCTCAGATTTTCAATCAGACTCTTCCAATGGAATTTTAGACCTGTAAGCTCTGTTGAATTTGCAAATCCTCAGGAATAAGCCGGGAGCTTCTGTATCTCTTACCATTATTCATCAGCATCCACCTTCTGCCTTATTTCCCCAATCCTGCCTTTCTCACTCAGCCCTGGTATCTCTACCATCCTTGTCTCCGTAACTATTTCAGGCTTCCACCTTCAGCTCCCTCAGCTCACTTTCTTAATCAACTCTTATTATTCTGTCAGGACCCCTTTCATGGTAAATACAGAAACCAATAGGAGTTGGCTAACTGATTATAAAGTAAAGCCATGCAATACAGACCCATGAGCCCGGAAGCTGCTGGGTTTCAGGAAGTGCTATAAACAGGAACTAGGAAGTGCACCCGACTCTCTTTTTGTCTTTCATCTGTGTTTCTGTATGCTTCATTTCTTGTCAATTGGGAAAGGTAGAATAAGTTGGATGTGATAAGTTTTTTTTTTCCATAATTTTGAGGTAAATGGCTCATTGTGACAATTGTAATAAAGGAGTTTTATATAAAACATACATGTGACAGAAAGATTAAACTGTAATGGGTATTTATCTAGATTTCTAAAGAGTAATATGATTTATTAAAAACTGCACTATAGAAATATTGTCTGAGGAGATTAAAGATGGGGATTATAAGAGCCCAAGGGTAAACAAAAAGTAATTTTAGTAGTTTAGACAGCAGGCAAAGGAGGGTGTACTAGAGTAGGAGCTGTGAAAAGGTGTTTAAGTGGTGAATTACACAAGCCCCCTTCATTAATGAAAAAGTTGGCTTGATCAATTGTCTCATGGCAGTGAAGTGGGGACAGATAGTATTGTATATCTTGGCCCCGGTCTTTAAAACAATAATCATCAAGATTCCTAAATAATATACATTTTAACCGAGGGACTTTCATCTGGCAATTGATACTAAAGAAATACCCAGATAATGCCCATCCTAAAGAAACAACCAGATCAGAATGTACAGACATTTACAACCACATTATCATAAGAATGTAACCTGAATAAACCCTCAGCCACATACTCCTGTGTTTTCTGTGTAATTCTTGCAAATGGCTTATTAAGTCTGCCCCACCAGGGAAAAGCCTTCACTAGACAGAGCATTATCCCACCTGGGGGAGAGACATTTCTCCTACTCTAGCCCTCTCTAGCCTTTCCATCTCACCTACTAGGATATACATACATAATGAGTGTGATGCGCACTGTCTAGGGGATGGACACGCTTGAAGCTCTGATTCAGGGAGGGGGGCAAGGGCAATATACGTAACCTAAACTTTTGTACCCCCATAATATGCTGAAATAGAAAAAAAGAAATAATCTAAGAAACCCTTATTAAAGTCACAGCCTACCTCTCCTATAAAAGGTATTGAGTCTCCTAACTTCTGTTAAGTGTATAGTACGTCCTTTTTTGTATCTAGCTTCTTTTGTTCAATCTTAGGTTTGTGAGATTTATCCATATGGTGGATATCTGTATAAGCATTCTGGGCCATTGTCAATCTTTCGTTCTCATTGCTGAATAGTATTCGGTTGTGTGAATTAAAAAAAAATGTATCCATTTTTCTCTCAATGGGCATGTGGGTAGACTCCAGCTTGGGACTATTAAGATCAGTTCTGTTATGAACATTCTAGTTCATCCTTTTTCATGAACTTCTGTCACATTTCTGTTGGATATATACCAAGAACTGGAATTGTAGAATCATAGAGTATGCAATTATTCAGTTTCAATAGACACTACTAAATAGCTTTCTGAAGAGATTTTACTCTCACTGACAATTGAGAGTTGCAATTTGCTCCATAGTCTTGCCAACATTGGTATGTTAAAGTCTTTCTCATTTTCGATATCTGATGGTTAAATATGGAATCACATTTCCCTGACAGCTAATGAAATAAAGTAACTTTCATATGTTTATTGGGCAGTTAACTATTCTTTTTTGTGAAGTGTATATTCAAGTCCTGTCCCATTTTTTCCTCCAAGGTTGTCTTTTTCCTTTTTGATATGGGAAGCTTATTTTTAAAATATAGAAAGATAGATTTGGCATATGAGCCAATTTATCAACTATATTATTTATTATTAGTGTTTTCTGTGCCTGGTCAAAAAGTGTTTAGCTTTATTCCAAGGTCACAAAGATGTTTTCTAAATTTTCCTCCAAAAATTTTATTATATTATCTGTCATGTTTAGATGAGTATGATCCATTTGAAACTTATATTGAAATAAATGTTCAGAATCATAATTTTTTCAAATGACTATCCAATTAACCCAGCACCCTACATAGTATAATTCATAATAATTTAGTACAATATATTGTACTAAAATGTAGAATTTGTTGTATTCAGGGGAGGAAACATGTGTGAATGGATTTTATACTCTCCAGTTGGTTTTATTGGTCAGTTCATCTATGCTTTGTCAATAATACACTGTTTTAATAACTATAGTTTTTTACTAGTTTTTAAGACCTGTTGGTGTAGGTCTTTCAGCTGTGCTGTTCTTCAAGTTTGGCCTGGCTATTCTTGGTTATTTGCATTTCTAAAAATTAAAGTATGTCAATTTCTGTAAAATATCCTGCTGGTATTCTTTATTGAGATTGCATTTAATTTATAGTTTACTTTAGACAAAATTAACACCCTTACAATACTGAGGCTTGACTTAATGGAAATCATGTTTCCCTCTATTTATTGGGATCCTTTAATTTCTCTAAACAACATTTCATATATATTTTGTGTTTGTGTGTAGGGCTTTTTCAAAACTTATCTTCTATTTATGACCAGATATTGAATGCTTTTTATGGTTACTTATTAATTTAATTTTCTAAGTTTTTGGTGCCGGTATATACAGCTGTATTTGGCTTTTTAAATATTTATCAGTTTTCAGCAAACTTGCTAAATGTATTAATTATTTATAATCTTTTATAGACTGTTTTGAGATATCTGTCTGCATAATCAAGTCATCATAAATATTGGCAGTTACAATTTTTTGCCTGTAATGCTTCTGTTTAGTCCTTTTTCTTGGCTTACTGAAACATGGAATAGAAGTGCTCAGAATGGACTCGTTTTTCCTAATCTCTGGGGAAAAATGTCAATATTTCACTATTGTGTATAATATATGCTGTAAGTTTTTTGGAGTTATTCTTTTTCAGATTGAGAAAAATTTCTTTTTCTAATTTTTGGGTTTTTCTAAAATCATGAATAGATGTCAAATATTGTCAAATGACTTTGTGCCTTTTGCACATCTATTAACATTATCAACTACGTTTCTTCTCTTTTCTGTTACTGTGGTAAATTTTGTTAATAATAATGTTAATGTGTTAAATAATATCTATAAATATTATGTATGTTTTTAACATATAGCTACATTTTTGCTTTTTAGTTTTTAAGAAAGATTGGTCAATAATATACCTTTTTTCTTGAAAGGTAGATGTCAATATTTAGAATCAAAGTTATGTTAGCCTTATAAAAAGAGCTAGAAATCATTCCTTTTTTTTTTCTATTCTCAGAACAAGTTTAGGTAAGACTGATATTCTTCCCTGGAAAGCTAACTGGTTTTAAGGTTTATTGTAGAAGATTTCAAATTATGCATACAATTTTTAAACAAATACTGAAGTAATCAAATTTTTTATTTATTTCCTCTCAGACTTGTGTTATTCAGTAAAGTTTTCTAGTCCATCCAAATTATAAAATCTACTATCATCAAATTGGTCATGTTATACTCCCATCAAAATTTGATATTGAAATTATTTGTGTGTCACTTTTTCATGACTAATATTGTTAATTCTTATCTTTATTTTTTCTTGATTATTTTTTCCAGTAGTTTATTAATTTTATTTATGTGTAAAAAGCAAACTATTAGTTTGTTATCTGTATAGTATAGCTAGTTTACATGTTATTGATCTTTTTCTCTTACTTTGATATGTATTTTCTTGTACATTCTTTAGATTTGATTTCACTTTCCTATTCTAGAATTTTGTGAGGGATATTTAAACCACTGATTTTCAGCCTTGATTGATTGTTTTGCTAATATAGATGATTAAGCCTATAAATTTCTCTCAAAACATTGGTTTTAAAGTATTTTAAAAATTTTTATAACTTTATTAACTTTCAGTTTAAAATATTTTCCAATTTGCATTTTGAGTTCCTCTTTCACACTGGAATAATTAGAATTACCTTGCCTAATTTCTATGGAGTTTGGGATTTTTGAGTTATCTTTTCTTAATTCTAGTTTAATCCCTTTGTGGTTAGGATCACACTCTGAATAATTTCATTCTTTTGAATTTTGTTGAGTTTATCTTTATGAATCCTCCTCCTTTCTGAGAGAGTAGTTCTTATATTTTTATCATGAGACAAAAAAACCTGCCATATTACATAACAGACGATGGGAGAAAGGGTAATAGAAGGGTGAAATCCTAACTGGCCTACTTATTTCTGATAGAGTTAGTTCTTTAATTAATTATACTCACAATTGTCCTGTGTCCCAAGTATGTCCTTTATGCAGTTAGCTCAGATTTCAGTGCCTCAAGGGCTCTCTCGGTAAATCATACTTACCTCTGGTGTTTTGGATTGAAAATTTCTCTATTAATATCAACCCACCTGCTTGAAATTTTCCAGATTTCCTCAAATACTCTGGAACACTGATTTCTTATTTCCCTGAAGTTCTTATTTCTTTTATAACTGTCCGCAATCCCCAAGGGAGTTTGGGAAGAAGAGGCAGCAAAGCCCTGTGCTTAGTCTGCCATCTTAAACAAACTTGTCAATCATTTTTAGAAATATTTTCTGTGGTCCACATTTAACATCATTTTTGCAAGCAGGTTTAAAAATCTGTATTAAGTAAAATATTAAGATTGGACACTCTGGTAAAAAAAAATGTTTTATGATTGGAAAAAATTATTAAACAAAGATTGTTTTCTACACTTTATGAAAACAAATCATTCATTAGCTCAATTTAGTCAAACAGTAGTTCAATGGGTGGGGGGGGGGAGTAATGATTTTGTAGAAATGATTTTTCCGGTCACTTATAAGTACAATGATGACTTTCAGTGCTACACAGCCAGCTCATGAAAACCAGGTGACCTTGCCGGCCATGCAAGAATTATTAGAGGGGTGTTTTGCAGTCAGTGAGTTGGAGTAGTGGGTTGAGTAGGGAGAAAGCAGGTGATCCAAAAGGGGCAGCATGCCTAGATAAGACCTTTTGTGCCAAAGGTTCATCAGGTTTCCTTTCTTCTGCTGATTTCCTCTGGTCCCTTGAAGTGAGAGAAAAGTCAACTTGTCAAAAGCTGACATTCTTCCTCTGAATAGTTTCACAATTGTTATGCCATTTTTTGCTTCTCAAGTTTGAAAAGAGAGAAAAATTCCTAAGGGAAAGACACGGGTAGTTCAGTGCATTACCCTGAAAAAAGAAAGATTACAATAAATACTCTCCAGGACTGGAAAGTGAAGATTTAGGTCAGAAAGTAGAAAGTTATACTCTACTGTCGTAAGACTCTCTTTGAAATACTTGTCTCTAACTGTGTCTATTTCTACTTGAGATAATCAGTTGGCATGAGAGATACATAAATCTGCTCAATCTTGGGTATTTACATCTATCTAAATTGTACATATGAGCACTTCAGTTTTTTAAAATTGCTGAGAAATTTATATTAATATATAATTCACTTGATGTTTATATCGTATGAAGAAAATTACAGACTACCTCTCTTATAATTTCTTGTATGTTTCACATTAAGTATTGTTACAATAATTTATGAATAGTTAGAGGTACAACATATGAATTTCCATAATGATAATCTGTGGTTAACCAAGTGTATAGCAGGAGTATTCCACACTGCCTCAGTTGGTGGAGCCTGGGCATAATCAGTATTCGACTCCCAAGTTCAAGGGACAGAATATCCCTATAGTAGAGAGAGCTCTACTACTCCAGTAAGTACTCTTACAATTAATCAAGGGTAAACTATAGATGGACCTCACTTGGAGAAGCTGAGTCACAGACAAAATTCTCATGGCATTGGCTTGTTGGTGAGGAGACAGGCTGAGGGCTGGTGACAAAGTTGGAACATTTTGACAAAAGGAAGCACGAGCAACAAATGCCTTCGAAGAACGTTATTCCACAAAGTTCTTTATCAATAAAACAATGCTTTTGCCATTAGATTTTTTTTTCCTGCATTGCAGGGTTCTTTTATAAAATGTCCTTTCTCTGAGACCATCTTTCTCCTAGAGGAATTCTACTCTTCAGATGCCCATTTCTTCTCCTATCATCCTCAGATTCCACCTTTTCCAGCTAAAAGTCTTTTGTTTCCTGCCACAAACATACATCATTCTCTTTTCTATCATAACAGCACTTGAAAAGTAACCAGTAATCTGGATAATAATCCATTAAAACCACAGTCCAAATAATGAGCAACAGAAAAAAATTTAAAAAAGGTTTTCTGTCTCATAAAGCACAGTGAGGGATAAATAATTGTACAGTTGATCATGGTGAGGAAGAGAGATATGTATTCTGCTCCTAGGAAGATAGCTTCCCAACCAACCATTCCCTCCCACACCCTACTGAAAAAGGGGCTGAATTAAGCATTTCTAATAAAGCTAAAATCAAAAAGGGAAGCTTATATTTTTTGTCAATTAGAATTTGGCAATCGTATACATCTAGTACTATATATTAGTGTATGTTAAACATTTTGCTGAGAAAAATATCAAAGACTTGATTTTCAGTCTCTGAGTCTACATCCTGGATTTCTGTGACTAAAACTTTATCAGTATAAGACTTTTAGTTCTCTTAAGTTTCCTATAATGTCATAGAGTCAATGTTTAACAAAGTCTTGGGGAAAGATTAAAAAAGATTGAGATTTTTATTTAAAAAAATTACTTTTTAACATTTTAGATTAGCCAAAGAGCTTGTCCAAAAAGCATTTATTATCTGTTCCAGAATTCATAGATAAACACATATTATAATTTTATTGAATTCAGCATATTTAAAAAAATGAAAAGATGTAATTTTTCTATTTATACCCAAAATACAATTTGTGCATTTACAGAAAAACAAAAAACCCAACACTTCAAAGACAAGCTGTAGAAGTTATTTAGTCTGTCTGTATTTAAAATGAGCCAAAAGGAAAAAAAATACCCAAATACAGTTGGCTAATTGCTTTGCAATTTGGCTTTATTTCCTTGACACTAATGGAGAAATTCTAACACCTACACAGCTAATGAGTTGGGAAGTTATCTGAATAAGGATATTTAGTTGGGGAAAAAAAGCATATTTGCTGCTTAGAGAATAGCAAAGACTGAACAGACATAGGCTATGTCTATATTCCAGTCTGTTGTGTATCAATGTGTGTGTCCTCAGGGTCTTGCAGTCTAAAGTGAAATATAGACATAGAATCACATATTTTCAATCTACTGTGTTTAATGTCATGATAGATGTGCTGTCAGAGCACACAGAATGGTCATTAAATAACAATAACAATGAACAGCAATAGTCGTAAATGTTAGTACCAAATATGAAAAGTTCTTTATGTTCCAGGTTCTCTGCTACGTGTTTCATATGCATTAGTCCTTACTGATGAATGCAGGTATAATTGTTCTTATCTAAATGAAAACCAGTAACAATCATCTGAGAGGTAAATATTTTATTTCCACTACTCGTAAGCAGAAGATCCAGGATTCACTGTTGTATTTGTCTAAATCCAGAGCCCACATTTTTAAGCCCTCACTTTATATCCTCCTACTTGGCCATCAGGCAACTTTTCCGGAAGAGATACAACCATAGCTGGGTCTGGAAGGAAATATTAATTAAAGCAGGCAAGGAAGGCAAGTAACGAAGCTAATTTAATCAAGAAGAATATATTTACATAACAGAAGATGGGAATAAACTATGTTTTTTCAGAAACCAAAGCAATTTTTGTGATGCGATTATAAATTGCAGAAAAGAGGCTAAAGAAATAGGCTAGAAACAGATTGTTAGGGACTCAAATGCCAAACTAGCAAGCTGATTTTCCCTTGGATTTTAGAAAATGATGAAAGCTTAAGCAGGGAAATTGCATGGGTGAATTTGTATTTTTCATGGGAATTCCATCAGACCAGGTGAGAGGACATCTCACTGAGCCAATATCAAGGTATCTAACAGAGAAAATGAAGCAAATTTGTGAGAAAAAGGAAGACTTCACATGAAAAATGTGGAAGATTCAATCAGAGAGATCCATGTGTTCCCACATGAGCTCTGAAGACAGGTGAGTGTTAGAAATAGGACTTTGGAAATCCTCAGTGTAGGAGGTCACGGTGTATCTGGCTTAGGTCTAAGCAGCGGCTGCCTTGTGTGGGGCAAGACTGGATTTGTCTCACTGTTTCAGACAATGAGGCAGAGTCTGGGCACATTGGGCTTGCCTCACTGTTGGGCAGGTATACCTGGTGCCCTTGGGCATGCACTACTTTGCAAACTCTGTGCCTCAGCTCCAGCACCTGTCCTCAAGGATGGCATTGAGGACAATGCCACCACTCCCCCAATCAGATCCGAGGCCCATACCCACTTTCATAGTCCCATAGTTCCCTATATTTCTCTCCCACAGTACTAATCACAAGTTCTAATGAGATTTTTAAGAGATTATTTGATTAATGCCTATTTTTTCCATTATACTGTAGTTCTCTAAGGAAAGGGCAATAAAAGTAGTAATATTAAATATATCTCATAAGCCCAGAACATATTTTAGAGCATAGTATGAGCTTAAATCCTATTTATTCAATGAAGGAATGATTTTCCCATTGGTGCCATCTCATATGAGACCTTAATAATGAGAATTATATCTTACATGCTCTCACCTCATTGATCTCCCTCATGGTTGTATGTTAAGAACAATAACAACAACTTGAGGATTTAATTTAAACATTGTAGCAAACATCCTTGAGGGGATTTTCATAGTTTGGTCATTCATTCACTCATTCATTCTACAAACAATAATCGAGCCCAATTCCTTCCTCTCCAGAGCTCAGTTAATTCTGCCCACCCTCTAATCTTAGCTTTCTACAATTGATTTTTTTTCAAGAAACTAATCCTACCAGCAGAAAATAAGTTGCCAGTATTCCAGTCCCTTGTGGTTTCTACTAAAAATTGCCTGCAAAATGAGACATGGCCCTTTTGTTATTTTCATTAGAAAGCAAATTGCTTGTGATACCTTTGACAGAAATTAAATGGATGCATAGAGTCAGTGCTACCTTATTATGGAGTTGAATTTTCAAGAAAGGAATGGGGTTTGTCAGAGGTAGAGTTACGTTGTTGCTTTTGAAAAAATGGCACCATTCAGCTCTCAAGTTACTACTGTATAAGGACACCTAATCTGAGTCTCTAGTGATAGTTTTTTACAAAGAATTCTACCCTGTAATGATCATCCCTGTCTTGTTATTGTTTCAAGTGGTTGCAGGGAAGTGTTTCCTTCCTACTGCTTCAAAGAAAACAAGAATATTTTAGAGGTTGGTATTTGACCGCCTTTCCTTTTTCTTCAATTCAAAGTATTAGCAAAGAGTGATAGTTTGTGGTTTATGTTGTAAATGAAATAGTGGAGTTAAAAGTTGTTTTTGCAGTTTCTTCAATGTGTCATGTTGATGCTAACCTTTTCAAGAGGAAATGCTTTGGAGGACTTTGATTATAAAAACAGTGCACTCTGAGTTGAAAGTAGGAATTTGGAGGGAGGCTGGGCAAAATGGTATATGTGTTACTCAAGACATTTGTTTCATATAATGGATCATATTGAAAGTACAGCACTTGTTTAAAGTTTTATGTATTATAACATGGGATATGAGTATTTAGGATTACTCAATTTATGTATCTATACTGATTTTTTATGACTGGTTCTCTTCAAGAAAAGATTTAAGTAGGCTTTGCCCATTCTTCACCAGGTACTAGTCTGACCATACTATACTATAATCTACACAAAGATGAGCCAATAGAGCAGTAGTTCTTACTTAGCCTTGACAATGGAATGACAACAATGACTTCTCAGGGATTTCTTTGGTTCACACTTTGCTACACTCTTATTCCGTTACCTGATGTTCATGTTAGATCCAGTTGACTTGATACTGGGAATCATTCAAAGATACAGGCCCTCCTATTTCCTTCACTTAATGTGGATAATTTCCATTATGTACTTGACACTGATTCAGCCCTGGATCATCTTATGACTACAGAATTTAGACTTCAGCCTATGTTGTGGTTCTGTACTTGTCCTGACACAAAATGTTATAACAATTTCATTTGGATATGCAACCAAAATTCAATTCTGCTTCTCACTAAGTCAGACATAAGAATATATATTTAGATGGATCAAAAATAGCTTTATAAAAACTCAGTTGTCTAAATGCTAAAGCTTATCATTTCCAAAAATCTAGATATTTGAAGTATGTCCACTTGGTTGATTTAATTGTACTCTTTCATTCAGGTTTCTTGTCTCACATAAAGATAACTGAGGTTTTGGTAAACTGAACTGAGCATATCAAAAGTGACAAAGACCAAAGAGAAATGCTATAAATAAAAAACACTATAACAGAAGAAAGAAGAATGCCTTTTATGGTTCATTGTAGACTCCACATAACTGAGAAAAGAATTAGTGAAGTTTAAAACAGGCCATTAAGAAATTCTTAAAATGTACATATAAAGAAAAAAAAAGAATGAAAAAGAGAGAACATTAAAAAATTACAGTTAAAAACAAAAACAAAAATGTTAAAAATTGCAGTACAATTTCAAAAGGTATAACATACATATTATTAGAAGGAAAATAGAGAGAATGGAGCAAAGAAAGATTTGAATAGAGGAACAAATAAAAATATAATAAAGAGAAAGCAAATATAGTATATATTAATCCAATAATATCAACACTCACTTTAAATATGAATAGTCTCAACACATCAACTAAAGACACAGATTAAACAAGTAGATAAATAAGAAAGACCAAATTGTAGTATCTGTTGTCCACAGGAAATGTCCTTTAAATGTAAAGACACAGAGAAATTAAAAGACAATGGTGGAGAAAATTATACTACACTAACACTAATCATAAGAAAGTTAATGTTAATTTCAAAGGGGAATTCAGAATAATGAAGAGCATCAGGAATAAAAAGGGTTACCACATAATGATGAAAAGAACAATTAATTCAAGAAGACATACCAATCTTAAAGGTATATGTACCCGAGAGTGTAGCAAAATAGATGACGCAAAACTCATAGAACTGAAAGATAAAATAGAAAAATTGATTATTGACAGAGACTTCAAAACTTCTTTGTTAGTAATTGATAAGCCAACCAGGCAGAAAATCAGTAAATATAAAAAGAATCTGAACAACATTATAAATCAACTTCATCTAATTAACATTTATTGGATAAACAAAAACAACAGAATGGAAATTTTTGTTAAACTCACAAGGAACATTCACCAAGTTACACTACATTCTGAGCCATAAGATGTACTTTAACAAATTGAAAGAATAATATAAAGTATGAACTCAGAACACAGTGGACTTAAGACCAGAAATCAATAACAGAAAGATAACTAAAAAATCTCCAAATGTCTGAAAATTAAATTGTACACTTCTAAATACCATGTGAATTAAAGAAAAAGTCTCAAGAAAACATTTAAATAGTGTGAAATAAAGAAAATTAAAATGCAATATTAAATTTTGGAGCAATGCAGTGAACACAATTGCTTATTATTTATAGCATTAAATGTACATCTAAGAATACAGGAAAGAACTATAATTAATAACCTCAGCTTCTGCTTTAGGAAACTATAGAACGAAGAGCAATTTAAGTTTCAGGCAAGTGGAAGAAAAAAAATAATAAGAGTTAGAACTGAAACAAAAAATTTGGAAAGTAGAAAAATGATAGGGAAAATCAAACACCTTAAAAGATAGTTCTTTGACAAGATCAATGAAATTGATAAGACTCTAGCCAGGCTAACCAAGGTGAAAAATAGAAGAAAGAAATTGCAAACATCACAAATAACAGAGTTATCACTACTGAACCCATGGACATTAAAAAGATTAAAAAAATTACTATTAACATCTGTATACTAAAAAATTTAATAACTGAGATTAAATGACCAATTCCTTGAAAGACATAAACTATTAAAACATAAACAAAGGAAAAAAGATAATGTGAGTTGTCCTACTCTATGAAAGCAATTGAATCAATAGTAACATAACCTTCCAAAAAAGAAAGCATGAGACCCAGATGGTTTCACTAATGAATTTTATCAAACATTTAGGAAAGAAGTAACGTCAATTCTCTACAATCTCTATCAGAAAAACAGGAGCAGAAGGGCCACTTCCTAATCTTATTACCCTATTACCAAAACCAGATAAAGACATTAAGAGAAAAGGAAATTACTGATCAATATTCTTTAAGAACAGACTCAAAATTCTTTAATTAAAAAGCAGTAAATTGAATAAAAGTTATAAAAACAATAACACACCGTAACCAAGTAAAAATTATTCCAGGTATGCAAGGCTAATTCACATTCAAAAATCAGTTTCATAATCCACTAAGAAAAATCATATGTTTATATAATAATAATTGACACTAAAAAGTAAGTGAAAATATCCAAACCTTTTAATGATGAAAACTTGTAGGAAACTAGGAATAGAGGGAAACTTATTTAACTCAATTTTTAAAAAATTACAAAAACCAACTAACATCATACTTAGTGGCAAGAGACTGAGAACTTTTTCCCAAAGATTAGGAACAGACAAGAACGTCCTTTCTCATCATTACTATTCAACATAGTAGTGGAAATTTTAACTAATTCAAAAAGATAAGCAAAATAAAGAAAATCATACAAATTGGAAAAAATAAAGTGTCTTTATACACATGATATGATTGTCTATGTGGAAAATCCAAAGAATCTATAAACAACAACCCCAATTTCTGAAACTTATAGGCAAGTATAGAAGCTCACAAGACACAAGGTCAATACACAAAAGTCAATTGCATTTTTACATACCAGCAAAGAAAAATTGGGATTTGAAATTTAAAAAACCAAAACATTTATAATAGTGTAACAGGGGGAATGGCCTGAAAAAGGATAAAAATATTTTCTGCCTCTCTAAAACCTCCCCCACTCCTTTTAGGAATTAAAACCTGCATCCCTGCTTCAGGCCAGTGAGTGGAAGGGGCTTGGGAGCGTCCTTTGTTGCTTGTACCACAGGAGATGGATCAAGGGAATTGTCAAGCAGAGGTCACAAGATTGTCTTAGCCAAAGATGGAATGAAGGAGAACCATCAACTATGGTTGAACAACAGCCTGAAGCTGAAAACATCTCCTTTAAAAGCTCTCTATTCCTGCTCAGAGGGAGGACATTGGTACGTTAATATGGGAACCTGACAACCTCCTCATTTGCTGGCAAATTAAACTTCTCTTTCCTTCTCCTCAAACCACTCATCTGAATTCTTCTGATGCAGCCTTAGGGACAACACTGAGCTTTCAGTAATAGATTTTGGTGTCCCTGGGTGGGACCATCAACATCCCGGGAGAACAGCACCCCACAACTGTAGCCATGGCTGGAAATGGTGGGAAGCAGCCTCTGGTCAAGCCATGGGTCTCTGCTAATAGAAGCACCATATTTTTGGAGACAGAGGAATAGCCCCAGCAGCTGCTGGGGTCGTTTAATTCCAGGGTAGCTTCTGTCTCTCCCTCCCTGGAATCAGATGCAGTTTCTAGCTACCTGAACCTTGTTGACGAGAAGGAAATGGATCTAGAAATGTCCAGAAAGCCTTGACCATTTTTCTGACTAAGTTCCCCAGCATGCATGCCAAGATCCTTGATTCCACCCATCTGGGGAGGGCTTTGAACCTTCCAGGCTTGTGGCAGGGCATTCGTTTGGTGACCTATAGCAGGACATTTGTTTGAAGCCCTGTTTGGGGTAGAAGTCATGAGGTTGAGTGGAACTGGGGAAACTTGTTTGGATTTGGGACTCATTTGCAGTTCCCAAGCAATGGGGTAGGGGAAAACTAGGTCACCCATTTGGGGAGGGTTTTGAACCTTCCAGACCTGTGGCAAGGCATTTGTTTGCAGACATTGTTTGGGGTGGTGGAGGCACCATTTGGGGTGGCATTTGCCCCCTCTGAATTCCCATTTGATTGTTAGGCTTTGACATTCTAGATTGCTTTTGTTGGGAATTCCCTATATTGTTTGTGTTTGATTCTTTGTGAGTTTTGCCCTAACATGGGAGGCTCCATTTTTGTTCCATCTGAAAGTCCCTTGGGAAGAATTTTGGCTGAATAGTCAACTTATAGCCATGAACCTATGTCTGAAGAAAGAATGATATATTATTTTAATACTGCCTGGCCAATGTACACGTTGGGGTGCGAGGAGAAGTGGCCACTGAAAGGAATCTTAAATTATATACTATCTTACAACTAGTTGGAGATCGAAAGGAATCTTAAATTATATATTATCTTACAACAGGAATTATTTTGTCAAAGGTCAGATAAATGGGATGAGATCCCATATGTACAGTCTTTTATGCAATTGCATAATAAAGAGGCTGAAAGGCCTGGAACAAGGTTAATGGTACAAAGGAAACCTCCACCCATAGTTGGAGGAGGGAACCAGATGCCAGAAGAGAGAACTGAGGAGGAATTAGCCGGATTAAACCTCATGAACCTTTTCATTCCAAACATTACCAAAACTCATCCCCCATTGTCACTGCCCCACTCTATCCCCCCACTGCTGGTGGAAGAGCCCATAGTCGGGGTGTGCAAGGCTGGGGCTGATTCCTTAGTCCAATGCCCCCAAGTTATGACTCAGGAATGGAAATGGTCTACCTCGCCCCAAGTCCTGGCAGGGAACCCACTTTGGCCAGAGGACACTCATGGCCCAAGCAGGGCAATTCCCATTGAGGCAGTACCCCATAGGAGACGTGAATGTACAAGGACAGCCAGCAGGGTATTATTGGACTTACACCCCATTTTCCACCTCAGATTTGTTAAATTGGAAAAACTCAAACCCAACTCATACAGAGGATCCCCAGAGAATGACAGAGTTGTTTACAACCATCTTTGTGACACACCATCCCACTTGGATAGATGTACATTTTACTTACTACAGATGAGCATAAACTAGTGAAGAACAAGGCCAAAGAGGAGGCACAGCATCTTCATGGTGAGTATGGAAACCCAGACCCCAAGCTGCCATCCCAATGGCAGAACCAAACTGGGATCCTAATACTGGCACAGGCAGTGTGAGAATAAAACATTATGGAAAGTATATTCTGGCAGGCCTATGGAGGGGAGTGCCTAGACAGAGGAGTTTAAACAAGGTCCAAGAGTTACAGCAAAAAGCTCATGAGAATCCCTTTGAATTTTTGGAATGCATATCAGGCATATCGGAAATATTCAGATGTGGATCCAGAAGCTCCTGAAAACATGTACATTGTTAATATGACTTTTACAGGGCAGAGAGTGCCAGATATATGGAGAAAGCTTCAGTGTGTGGAAGGGGTAATTGGCATGAATACTTCCCAGCTGGCTGATATCACCTTCAAAGTATATAACACCAGGGAAGCATGAAAACTGAAACCTGTGTGTGTTCTCTTATCTGAGTCAACCAAGGGTCCTTTGAGATAGTCAAAAACAAAGGGCAGAAAAGATCATCCCAGGGAGAGGCACAATCAGTGTGCTTTTTATAAAATGGAAGGACATTGGAAAGAGCACTGCCCAAAGTTGCAAAGGGCTCCTGGTAACAAGAAAACCACAGGAGAGCAAATGGTCTTTCAAGTCTGGGATTCAGACTTTGAATGAGGCGACCAGGGGCTCCATGCCTCACTAAGGGCTCCAATCCAAATATCCCCACAGGAGCCCCAGGTAAAATTGACAGTAGGGACTCAATTAGTGCATTTTTTAGTTGACACTTGAGCTATCTTTTTTGTCCCAAACTCAGAACTAACTTCCTTTAGAGAAAACATAGTGGCAGTTTTTGTGACTGGTCACACCTAGCAATGACCCATGCTCCATCCTCTTGAGTGCCAACTGGGAGAACAGAAACTGAGACACAGTTTCTTATACAAGCCAGACTGGCCAATACCTCTCCTAGGCTGAGATTTGTTATGCAAGTTGAATGCCCAAAATAACCTTTTAGCCAGAGAAGCAACAGCTCCACCTACAGGTCCCACCTGAAACTCCTTTCTGGTTTCAATGTCCATTCACGGACAAAGCAGCAAATTCTGCTCCCTGCAAGGTCTACCAAAAGGTGAGAAAGGCCATATGTGTCGACGGGACCCCAGGACAAGCAAAAACAGCCATGACAATTACTGTTTTGTTTAAAGAAGGGGCCTCACACCCTCATAGAAAATAATACCATCTTAAAAAGAAGGATTGGAAGGAATCCAACCTATATTGAATAGATTTCTGGAGCACAGACTAATTTATCCCTGTCAGTCCCCCTATAATGTGCCAGTTTCACCTGTCAAGAAGCCCCACACCAATGAGTATAGATTCATGCAGGATCTACATGCTATTAATGATATTGTACAAGACATACACCCTATAGTACCAAACCCATATATTCTATTGACAACAAAACTAGGTGACTATGAATGCTATTCAGTACTGGATTTAAAAATGCTTTCTTTTGCATTCCTTTGGAAAAGAAAGCTCAATTTCCTTTTGCATTTGAATAGCAGGTTCCTGATACTAGGACATCACTGTGCTGCTGGACTGTGTTGTCTCAGGGGTTTAAAAACTCTACCCCATTTAGTGAGAACTTGGCAAGAGACTTGTGGAACCTACAATGGGATCAAGGGATTCTATTGCAATACGTGGATGATTTACTTATAGCCAGCCCTGATTATAATCATTGTCTAGCAAATACAGAGGCTGTGCTAAATCATCTAGCCTCATATGGTTATAAAGAGTCACCTAAAAAGGCACAGCTTTGCAAACAGCAAGTTACTCGTTTGGGATCCCAAATTAGCAACCCACAGCCTAATGTCACACTGAAAGCATGTCATCTTGAATCTTAAGTTGCCCAGAAATAAAAGGCAACTGTGCACGTTCCTAGGAATGGCAGAGTTCTGTCACATCTTCATCCCAAACTTTGGACTAATAGCAAAGGCCTTTTATGAGGCCCTTAAAGGGACAGATGGGGATCCCCTGATCTGGACCACTGACTGTCAAAATGCCTTTGAGAGAATAAAGCAGAGTCTTATGACTGCCCTGCTTTGGGGTTATGGGACCTGCAAAAAGAATTTAAACTGTACATTCATTAAAATAGAAATGGGCCTTGGAGTTTTAGAGCAGACGCTGGGAAACAGCTCATGGCCAGTGGTATGTTTGTCAAAGCAGCTGGATAATACTGTGAGAGGATGGCCTCCTTGCCTCCAGGCAGTGGCAGCTACTTGCAACCTGTTCCAAGAGGCCAAAATATTTACTTTAGGGCAATCTGTTGTAGTATATGCACTCCGTCAGGTTCTGACTTTATTGGAACACAAGGCAGGTTATTGGCTGACTGCAGGAAGGCTGGAAAAATACCAGGCCATCCTTTTGGATAATCTCAACATTAAATTAAAGACTGTATCTACTCTTAATCCTGCCACCCTGTTACCAGCTGAAGAGAATGAGCCTCTGCAGTATGATCGTTGAGAGGTTCTGGATGCCGTCTATTCTAGCAGGAAGGGTCTGTCAGATCAGCTGATGCCAGAGCCAGATTGGGACCGTTCACTGATGGGAGCAGTTTCATGCACAATGTGCAGCAAAGGGCTGGATCTGCGGTGGTTGAGGAACAATGGGTCCCGGAAACAATGACATTGCCACCTGGGATTTCAGCCCAGAAAGCTGAGCTGATTGCTTTACCAAGAGCTCTTCACTTATCCGGAGGGAAAAAGGTAAACATTTATGTGGACTCTTAATTTTATGATTGTGTATGCTTATGATGCCATTTGGAAGGAAAAGGGACTCCTGACAGCAGGAAAGAAGGGTATTAACTATGCACTGAAATAATGGCCCTGATACAGGGTGTGGCTGAGCCCAAACAGATGGCCATCATGCACTGTCCTGGTCATTAGAAAGGGGACACTTATGTCATAAAAGGGAATCAGGCCACTGACAGGGCTGCAGAAAAGGCTGCTAAAAGGGATCTGTTCCTGGGAACCTTGATACCCCAGTTGGATTTAGATCAATATAAACCCAACTACAAGAATGGGGATGGAGAGAGAGCTAAAGGCTGGGGCTTTGACACTTGGGATGACAGTGGAGACAGAATTCTCATGGACTTATTCTTCTACCTGAAGCCCTGGTTCAGTCTCTTATGAGCACCTACATGAATGCACACATTATGGGTGTGATGCCTTGACAGATTTGGTGGGACCTCGTTTAAGAGGACCCCAGTCACAGTGAACTATACAACAAATAACTCAGAGCTGCCCTCTATGTGCTCAAAACAACCCCAAAACAGAAAAGTGACTTGTTGCACCATGAAATCCCATACCCTCCTTCACCCTTAAGTCTCTGGGTAATTCGTATGTATTAAAATCTACTGAATTATATTCTTTAAAGGTGTGAATTTTATCATTTGTTAATTATATCTCAATTTTAAAAATAAAACAATTGAGGGCTATTCTGATTTATATTCCTCACTAGTACCTGGCCAGTACTGCTCTAAACTGAAAAGGTCATCAAAATAAGGAAGGACTAAGAAACTGTCGCAGCAAGAGGAGACGTGGGAGCCAAATGTAATGTGTCCTAATGAGATCCAGGAACGAAAAAAAGATATGATTAAAAAGTAAATAAATTTGATTAAAGTGAGGATTTTAGTTAATAATTACGTGCCAATATTAGTTCCTTACCAATATACAAATATACCACAGTTACGCAAGATGTCAGTAATAGGGGAAATGATGCCAAGTATGTGGGGACTCTGTGTTATCATCTCAATTTCTCTGTTAATGTAAAACTGTTCTAAAATAAAAGGTTTATTAAAAGAAATTTAACTATTATGAAGATTAGTTAATGAAAACTTACATAATTTGCCTAAGGTCACAGCTAATAAGTAGCAAAGCTGCCATTTGAATGCAGGCAGTCTTACTTTAGAGTTTGTGCTTTTGGTCATCCTGCAGATGTTTGCTGATCCACTCTACACCCTCTCAATCTTTTCCATGTCCCTGAAAGTCAACTTGCCCTGTTTTCAAGATGCATTTGACTACTATGAAGCACCAGCAAGGGGCTAGAGGGCTTAAAGAGAGGGGTACAGATGGTTATTGCCCCCTGTTGTCTTGCCCTACAGGGTCATTTAAGCTGACTGCATTCCTGGTCCAACAGCCAATGGTCCCAGCTGGGGAACTTTTCTAAGCAGCTTTCTTCTCCTGACCCCTCAGGCCTAAGTAGGGTCTACTTTCTATGTTATCCTTTGTGTTTTCCTTACTCCTTACCTATATCTTTGTAAATAGTCTGCACATTATACTTTTCTACAATATTCAATTTGAATAGACTTTTTTTTTTCTGGCCAGGTGCTTTTCTTATACCACCACTATATTAATTCTCAACTTGTAAAAATATTGCGTAGGTTACCATTGTGAAATAGGAAAACTTACCTCACTTGTCCATCTACTTCTTCAAATGTACATTGAGTTTGGGTGTTTTTTTTTTTTTTTTTTTTTTTGAGGAAAATCACAGCATGTGTTCTCTCTACAGCCCTATTTCAGAATATAGGATGTCAGATAGCAGGTTCGTAGTGCATACTTGTTGGAATGAATGAATGAATTCATTCTCTCTCTCTTTATCCTTGTTATCCCATAATGCAATAGAGCACCTCTAGTAATAGCTGAGTTTGATGGCTCATAAAAAAGCATAATTTGGTTCTATCTTTGTATTTACTACATATATGTGGCCTTATACCAATGAACAGGGATAGAAAGGCAAGACCATAAACATTTTCCTTACATTTAGATTATATACCTTATCTATAACTGTAATAAATAGTAGCCTAAAAATAAATTATAAATCAGAAGCTTTCTGAAGTTATTCTGTATACATAAGGGAATGTAGAAGAATCAAGAACCAAATGAAAGGAGAGGCAAAAAATGAAAAACAAACAAAAGGGAACAAATCCCTAGATGCCTTCGGCAATAAGAATAGATTTTCAGTCCATAAAATGAGGTAGCTTTTATCTATCTCTTCCTTGATGACAGGCCTAGCACCCAACAAAACACCAGTGGTCATCAATTAAAGTCCCGTTAATCTTCCTCATTTTCTCTCTGATATTTGGAATATCCTTAACAGTTTGGGGTTTATCTGTCTCCTTTGAAGATGGAAATGAATGAATGGATCATGAGCTAATCTCAAAGAAGGTACCATAAAAACAGAAGACTTACAGACTATTATAGAAATAGCACATTATAATAGACCAAGAATAGCAAAAACAAAAGGGATTTGGTGAAGAGTTGAGGCTGGTGTATATCCAGAATTTGTCCAGTCATTCAAACACTATGAGACATTTTTATTAGTCTTTGATCTATATTTGATAAAGGTTCTCATGATCCCAATTCAGGTAAATGTTTCACTTCACTAAATCAAAAGGAAATCAAATCTGAAGATATAAGTAATGTACTATAGTCCTGGTTATGGTAGATATCACTACAATAATACTTCCTCTTAAATCTTAAATGATTGTAAACTCAAAAAGAGGGAAAGTACTATGTATCTTGCTCAAGCAGCCATTTTAATTCAGAAAGCCAATGATGTTATCTAGAGAGGAATGTTCTACAAAGAATTCTAGTGGAGTTCTCTTTAAAATGCAAGAATCTTTTCCAAAAACCTATGTGTGAGATACAGAAAAACTTGAGACAACGTTGAGAGCCACCGCATCTATGTACAAGTCTCTCTCTCTCTCTCTCTTTCTCTCTCTCTCTCACTAGGTAAATAGGCTGAAGAGTCAGTGCATTCTGGTGGATTAAAAATAAAATAAAGTTAGGAGTAAGAGTAGGACATTCTGAAGGTAGCTCTGTGGTGGTGTGGCTGCATAAAGGAGGTCATGTTATATTAACAGGATTGAATTAGCTCCTTTTGTTCTCACTTCCCTGATTATTAAAAACTTGATCAGAAGCTTCTTACAAAAAGTTAAGCTGTCAATGAAAGATACATAGATACAAATATAGAGAGATATATAATAAAAAGAACGAGCTACTTCTCAGAGTTAAAGTTCTTTCTTATTCAGAATTAACCAAAAAAGTATGAGCTAAGTGGTTTATTAAGTCTCCGTGTAATCAATCAAATCTTCGTGAATTGTTGAGCAAGTTCTGCTAACTCTTTTGATATCCCTTGGAGGAAATAGGAAAACATATATATTTTAAAGATGGAAAATGAAACCTAACAACAGTAATCATATGAAATAAATGGTATTAAATTAGGCTTTCTATAGCACAGATTTCTTCTTTCCCAGTTTAAAAGAATTTTTTTTAAAAAAATTGTGCTTTCCATATTATCTAAAATATGTCAAAACTGTGGCTAAAAAAGGGCACAGAAACCGTTGTTTCCAGTCATATCAATTTGCATAGCAGTTTGAAAAGGGCATTGTGCATATTTGATGTAATCTGTCCTCAACAATGTGGTGGATGAGTTTACCCATCTTTTGGTATTGTTTTGTTTTGTCTATCAAAAAAATGTAATTTTCGAGAATATTCATTTTATGTACCTTCTTAAAAAAATTATGAATTGATCACTCAAAAATAAAAGATCCCCTTTTAATACACTTCCCTGACTGTTAAAGATCTGGCCAACAGCTTTTACCGAGATATAAAAAGTTAAGTTACAAATGAAATGTTAAAATGTCTCCACCTAGGGGAGCTAATTTGAGCCTGTCAATATACGCACAGCTTCTTTTATCCAGACTTGGTAGGGGGGAGCTACCTCCAGAACCCCCTAATTTTTATTTCTAATGTTGTTTTCCTTTTTAGTCCAGCAAAATGAACTAACAATGTAGCCTAACCTCCTCCATTACCTTCAGAGAATGGCTAATGTTCTAGGAAAGGGACTTGTGGACAATCTCCCTAAGCGCATTTCTTTTTCTAACCATTAATTTTGCCCTCAAAATATTCTAGTTGTCTGTTCGTATTCTAAACCAGCAGCAGCTACATGGGAAAAGAACTCCAGATAAGCAAGCTGTCCTGTATTCTGCTGGGCACCTTCTCCTCTCATCTGAATCTAGGGGAAACACTGACCAGAGAAAGTGCTGACCACTTTACTTGGTCGGTGGCTTCATTAGGGTAATCGAAAGCAAATAGAAAACCACACTGCTAGCAGCCTCAGCCAGCCCCTAGCTCATGGAGATTGCTCAAGATGTTCTAAAGCAGGCTGAGCAAATTCATTTTCATGAAAATCAGCCTTGAATATGAGATTGATCCAGATGACCTTTGAAGTCTTTGTTAAGCCTGAGATTGTGAGATTCTGGGACCCACTTAAAATTTTACTGTAGAAAATGATTATATTATAGTTACATATCCTGTCTCCTGCTCATTAGAGATCTGTGATAGTGGCAACGAGAAGAGTAAAGCTAGACTTTTGAGGTGAAGTGTAATGTTCTTTACCAGACACTCTTTGTTTTCTAATCCAACCAATACCGCAGACTTTTTTACTAGCTATCTTCAAGCTAGTGTTGAGCATTTGACACATATTCAGTCAAAATGATACAGACTGTGGTATTTGGGAAGCATATTTCTCTCTAAATAAAACAGGCAAGGCTTCCCTATGAGAGAAATCTTTCGCTTTTTCCTACGTGAAATTCGCATTAGATGTCTGGAGGCACAACCACTATCTCAAAACTGTGTTGGGGAAGCTACTGGATTGAGACAGAAACCTAGAAAGAAGATGAGGCCTGTCTGTCTAGATTCTTCTAGACCTCTCTGAACATGCATTCCTCCTTTCTGGATATGATACAGGACCCTCTCTGGAATTGGAGTCTTAGGACCTACAGTCAAACAAGGCAGGTCAGATAATTTCTTTATGGCCAGTTTTTATACAGAATATTTTTAGGTTTTATGTCTGGCTTTAGGGAAAATGGGTTCTGGTTTCTATGACCCACCGAGCAGAAGAAAATTTCTAGTTTCTACTACTAGCCTCGGGGAGAATACAACTGAGAGAGAGGAAGGCAGGAGAAGGTCAGAAACAAACTTTTGCTTCTGTGGCTACTTCTGAGGCCTTCAATTCGGAGTATTGTTTTCTGAGCCCAAATATCTGTAACCCAAATTTCAAATCAGGCTCCTGACCCAAATGATCTTCATCTCAAATCCCGCTTCCATGCCTGATGGTAAACTCAATCTATTTGAGGTATTTGTGAGTTTTCTTGTAGGCTTATGTTCTCACCATCACTCCCATGAGCACGCTCCTATTTCTAACAGTGATATTTTGTCTCCTTTCTCAGGTTCCACCACTGACACCAATAATAGTAAAACACTCACATCACCACCCATGTGACTGGCAGACAGCACTGAGAATCCAAGATAATGGGAGAGGTCACGTTAACACCAGAGAGCAACTATTAAAAAATGTATATTAAATGTACTTCTTTAATGTCATAAAAGTCCTAAAAGTTCAGTCACCCACTGCTGAAGATCTATGAACCCAAATGGGTCCAGCTTTCTGCCATTTTGCTAACTCCTCCCCCACTTCCCTTTTCTGTTCTGAAATCCATTCTATTTGTCATCCTTCTCTTAGGAGCATAAAACAATTTTTTTTTCTCATTTGTTCATGCAGAGAAGCTTAGCAATCATAATACTTACCCAGGACCTCACCTTTGACCTCTGTACTTCTCAATATATTTTAATAAGCAAGTTCATTTCTCACAACAATACTCAGACCATATACATTCTTCATGGAAATTGTCAGAGGAAAAAAATCTAGACTGGCAGGTTCAAAGTCACCTGCCCAAGGTCATGTAGCCAGTAAGAGGCAGGGTTGGAATAAACCTGTGTCACCTGATGTAAAAATCTCCATTTGATTTCTTGTATTCCTAATGCATACTGGCTTTTCTTTATGTGTTTTATCCAGGCTTTATTTTTTGAAAGAAATCTGAATATACCCTAAAGTTTTGAGAAAATACTTCCTTCCCCAAGATGTAAAATGAGCTTTAATTAAGGCAGAACTGCACAGAAAAAATATTTCCCTATTATGTTGATATAATTGTTTCCACAGCATGATGTTTCCTGGTATCAGCTTTAGCAGGCAGTGGAGACATGGTGATATTGGGCTATTACCACTGCAGGCCTGCTCTTAAATTAGACGTGGCATTTGGAAAGCAAGCTCTACTTCAAAATTCTTAAACAAATATAGATGAAAACTTTTGTCTCTATTTAGACTTCCCACAGAGCTTCATTAATTCATTGCTGTCTGGCCCTTTTGGTCCCCCCTGGAAGGCCATGGCTGTAATGATGAGATACAAACCCAACTGAATATTCAACTTCACAACTTGGCAAGATGCCTGGAGCAAGGCAGTGACAGGTCCCTATTCACGTTCCTATGTAAATTTTGACACTTACCAAGTGAAAGAGTAGATCATCTGATCATTGCCTCCAAGAGAAACCACAGAGAAGGCAGAGAGGCTGATGGAGATAAGACTTTTTCTTGGGGTGCAAAGCAAGGTCAGAGAGCTATACTTGAGTCTTGCCAAATCTACTAAAGAGGAAAAAAACATACTGTAGTTCTCTTTAATGATATTTGTTTGAATGACAGTTGGAGTCTAGATTTTAAGCTGCCATTTTTAATTTTTTAATTTTTATTCACTATTATTGAGAACTTTGAGGTCTCTATATTAAAGATCTCCTTTAGTAAACTCCAGTCAGTGATATCATACAAATGAGAAATAAAAAATAATGACAGCTTACATTTCTATAGCACTTACTACAGGTCAGGCACTATTCTAAACCTTATACATATATTAACTCCCTTGATCCTCTTCTTTTTTTGTTTTTGTTTGTTTGTTTGTTTGTTTGTTTCTTGAGACCGACTCTCACTCCATTGTCCCAAGTAGAATGCAGTGGCATCAGCCTAGCTCACAGCAACCTCAAATTCCTCGACTCAAGAGATTCTCCTACCTCAGCCTCCCGAGTAGCTAGGACTAGAGGCACACACCACCATGCCTAACTAATTTTTCTATTTTTAGTAGAGACGGTGTCTCACTCTTGCTCAGGCTGGTCTCAAACTCCTGACCTCAAGCGATCCTCCTGCCTTGACCTCTCAGAGTGCTAGGATTACAGGCATGAGCCACCACACCGGCCCTTGATCCTCTTTTGGGATAAGTATAATTGTTATTACTGAGGCTCAGAGATGTTAAGGATCTTGCACAGCATCAAATATTTAGAAAGCGAGATATATATAGTAATAACTTATATAATAACTTATTTTATATTATATGTAAGTTATTATATAAAGTGTTATACAATATATGATAAGTGTTATATTTGTGACAGGAAAGAAAACAGAACTTATTAGCCATCGCTCATTGACTTCTAAAGAAGGTGGAACATTATCATCAAGAAGTTCATTTCCTTTGGAAACAAATGGACTTTTGGGTTAGAGTAAGTAAGAACTCCTACAGGTTTAAATTATTCATATAATAAATAACATGGAGGAAAAACATAGAAAGACACAGAGATGAGATACTTGGTTCTGGGTCCTAGAATATAGGAGAAGAAAAACAATGAGTCTGTACCAAAAGTGCACACAAAGAATAAAATACCTATTGGCTGAAGGATAAAGACTTTTCAAAAAAAATCAGAAATGACAAATGAGGATTTGTACTAATTTTTGCTGTGTAATCTTTAATGTCCCCCTCTTGTTCTTTTTAAAACAAAAGTCTTCATTAAAATACACATTTCTCTCTAAATGCTTGGTACAGAATTTTGGGTTTGATGGCTACCTGAGACACCAGATTCTCTGAAAACTTCGAAAGTTAGGTCAAGACAAATGAATCGCAGATCTTGTGAGACCATAACACAGACAGGATATGTGTTACACACATTCCAACATTCCAGTGTCATAAAGTCAACTTTATTGAACTGGAAAACTTATCAATGAGGTTAGAGAAAGACATTCAACTCCCAAACTGATGTCCTAGATCCTAAAATGAGCAGAAGGTATCATTCTTATTTATCAATTTCTTAGGGCTCTAATTCTGATGCCACTCTTGCCTTCTACATCTAGAGATCCAGGGGCACGAGGTTCACCAGCAAAACTCTTCAAAGACCTAGAACCTCCCTCCAATTCCTAAGCCCTTAGAAGAAAGTTCTCTCATTACTGATCTCACTGATTCATATTACCTGAGACACTGGAATTTCTTCTTCATGGATCAGATTTCATCACTAATGCCACAGAAATCTATACCACCAAAATGTACATAATAGGGCCAGGTACGGTGGCTCATGCCTGTAATCCTAGCACTTTGGGAGGCCAAGGTAGGAGGATTACTTAAGGCCAGGAGTTTGAGACCAGCCTGAACAAGAGTGAGATCCTTGTCTCTACAAAAAATAGAAAAATTAGTTGGGCTTGGTGATACAAACCTGTAGTCCCAGCTACTTAGGAGGCCAAGGCAGGAAGATTGCTTAAGCCCAGTAGTTTGAGGTTACAGTGAGATATGAAGATTCCACTGCACTCTAGCCCAGGCTATAGAGCAAGATCCTGTCTCAAAAAAAAAAAAATGTATATAGTTCATGCAGCAATTATTGCAAATTTTGAGAGGCAAGATTAAATAAACAGGGCTCTGGCAATAGATCAGAAATGGTGAATGAGGAGAAGAGAAGAGTAGAGGAAAAGAGAGGCAAAGAAAGGAGAACAAAAGTGGCTGAAATCTATGGAGAAGAAAAGAGATGTGAGGATAAAAAATGACTCATGCCAAAAAGATACAAAATTTTACATCCTCTCCTGTATGGAAATGTGCCCTAGCCATGGCCTTCTGGAAAGGTGTATGATATAGTGGGAATATTTGAAGTCTTTAAGGCAGAAAAAAAAATCATCTGGACTTCTTGAAAGATAATTGTCTAGAACACTTCTAGTATTAGCATTAATTTATAATCTCAAAAGTACTTATTTGCAGCCATGAAGAAGGATGAATTAAAGACTCTTACAACAATTTGGATGGAACTGGAGACCATTATCCTAAGTGAAGTATCTAAAGAATGGAAAAACAAACACCACATGTACTCACTATTAAATTGGAACTAACCAATCAGCACATACGCGCACAGAGGGAAGAAAAACTCAGCAAAAATCAACCGGGGGTGGGGGGCTGGAGGGGATGGGCAAAAACCTACCTAATGCATACAATGAACACTTATCTGGGTGATGGGCACACTTATAACTCTGACTCAAGCATAACAAAATTGATACATGTAACCAAAAACATTTGTACTCCCGTAATATTTTGAAATAAAAAAAGGAACAAAAAAAACCCACAAAACTTCAGATTCCTGACCTTCATACCAGATATTCTGATTCCAGTGACCTGGGTTGAGGCCCAAGAATCTGCATATTTAATAAACTCCCCCAGGTAATTCATATATAAATTGACAAAGAATGAGATTTTAAGAAGCAGTAGCCTAAATTCAATAAAAGAAGAAAACAAACAACCCAATTAAAAAGTAAGCCAAAGACCTTAACAAATGCCTCACCAAAGAAAACATAAGGATGACAAATAAGTGTATGAAAAGATGCTCCACATCACATGTCAGCAGGAAAATCCAAATTAAAACAACAATGAGATACTACTACACACCTATTAAAATAACCAAAATCCAGAACACTGATAGCAACAAATACTGGCAAGGATGTGGAGCAACAGGAACTCTCATTCATTGTTGGTGGGAATGCAAAATGGCACAGCTACTTTGGAAACCAAAGTTTGGCAGTTTCTTACCAAACTAATCATATTGTTACAAAACTATCCAGTAATGCTTGTTGGTATTTATATGAAGGAGTTGAAAACTTATGTCCACATAAAAACCTGTACATGTAAGTGTATAGCAGCTATATTCACAACCGCTAAAATTTGGAAGCAACCAAAGATTCTTCAGTAGGTGAATGGATAAATAAACTGTGGCACAAACAATGGAATATTATTCAGTGCTAAAGAGAAATGAACTATCAAGCCATGAAAAGACATGGAGAAAATGTAAATGCATATTACAAATTAAAAAAGCCAATCCTAAAAGGCTACAGGCTATGATTCCAACTACACAATGTTCTGGAAAAAGCAAAATTGTAGAGATAATAAAAAGATCAGTGGTTGCCAGGGATTAGGGAGGAGGTAAAGATGAAGAGGTGGAGCACGGAATTTTTAGGGCAGTGAAAATACTCTGTATGATATAATATTAGCAGATGCAGTAATTATATGTTTATTCAAACCCATAAAATGTGCCCTAGATAGAATCAACCCTAATGTAAACTATGGAGTTTGGATAATAATGAAGTGTAGGTTTATCAATTGTAACAAATGTACCACTCTGATGGGGGATGATGATAATAGGGGAAGCTATGCATGTTTAGGAGGAAGAGGTGTATGGGAAATCTCCATACCTTCTTCTCAATCTTGCTATGTACCTTAAACTTCTCTAAATAAATAATGTAAAAAAATAGAAAAGACAGAAAGAAAAAAAGCACACGTGTGCCTAAAGAGTATCATCTGAGGGTTTGGGGGCAAAGAGGACAGCAAGATATGTAAGAAATCGTATTTAATTCTCTTTCTAATTTTGGATACTGAGCTCATGGAGTCAGTACTGTTCCAAAGCTTTAGTCATAGCAGCATAGTAGTCAAAACTAATTCCCTGTGAATAAGACAAAGAACTCAGCTAATGGTCCAACCAGTACCTGAGCAAGGCTTAAGTGAAATGTTAGTGCACTGTGAACTTATAAGATGCGAAACTACATGGAAAACAACCCAGGTTATAGCCTCAAAATAGATACATTATGTCTGCTATCTGTTCTCTGGATTCTTAAAAACAATTAAAAGGCAAGTTTACAGATATTTCCAGATGAAGTTTCCATCACCGACTCTCTAAAGACATTATTCTTTGTACACATTGTCTATAGATCTTCTGTAACTGGTGGTTTCACAATTCAGATTTATTTCTAATAGAACCCAGGTCCATCATGCAGATACAAGAGATGAAACGAAATTGAATTTAGTCACATCCTCTGTCAAGGTGAGCAAACTATTTCCCCCTTTCCTCTCCAGTCTTTTCTAATAATGCCCTGCTGCTATCAGGCTTCCATTACTCTCTTCATTGAAAGATAAATCCATTTAGAATAAAATTATATTATTCTCAGCTGACTATGCCATATTCAATGGCTATACTTATTTATCAGCCTGCCTGTCTTTTCATATGGTTCTTATTAAATGTGGTATCTAGTCACCAAGGAGTGGGTTAACTTAAAGAATATCTTAAATATATAAGAACATCATATATATATGTGCATATATGTGTATGTGTGTATAGATACATATATACACGGGTATAAATATAGATTTGTATGTATATTTGTACATATATATTTGTCTGTATGTATATAAAAATGTTTGTACTTAAACAATATATACATATATCCTTATTTATGTATACGTTTTGTATTCTTACATGAAATCTTCATGTGAAATGAAATAATTTTTAAGAGAAAAATTCCTGGGTATTATAAAAGAGATTCACAAAATAAAATTACAATGGGGAAAATCATTTTGGACTCATAAAAAAATTCTTGTTTGAACTGCTATTTCTCTAAAAGGGGAAGGAAAGAACTGTGAAAAGATATAGTGTTACCATGGAAATGTTATAATCAAATGTAAGGATAAAGGCTCTATCTCAAAAATGTCTTTGAAAGGAAATATAGTCAAAGTATTCTCAATGAAAATATAAAGCATTTTTCTCAAGTAAAGTTTCATTATTAATAAAGCAATCAAATTACCACTGATTTTTAACAAAGGTATATATTTTTCTTCTGTTTTCTAAAAATGTTTCTTTTTATATTCTTAAGAAACAAAAAGTGATCGTATTAATTCTGAATCTGATTAGAGTACCTGGAAAGGAATATTAATATAACTCTTTATTATAAATACCCAGTTATTCCATCAGCATGCATGAGGCAAGGTGGCCTGCCAAAATCCTCATGCACAACTTTTGTGTGTTTTTTGGTTGTTAATGGTGGCTGCCAAAGAAATTTTGCAATGATTAAGGTTAACTACTCACCCCACAAGCTATAATGAAGTTTTAAAGCTATAATGAAAGCATGTGCCAGATTAAATTTTGTCACATATATGGATTAAACATATGTAAACAAGTAAGCTTAAAAAAACAGCTCACATGACTTGCCTTGCAGACTCAAGGCCGTCCCTGCCTTGCATGGATGATTCACTCAAGCCAGGATTCCAGGTGTAAAACTACTCCACATGCTGACACCAGGTAACCAGAAAACTGCAGAGTTAACAGCAGAAAGCAGGACATTCTGGGGATTTAGCCTCAAGCATTATCTCCATGAATAAAGGAGCAAGACCTCACTACATCTTAATAATGACATTTTCATGCAAGTGTGAGAAAAGCCTTAAATACATGTTTACCCATTCCCCATATTGTGAATACTTTTACTTTGTGCAGCAAGAGCCTATTTCTAACATTCATCAGGCTGATTAAAAAGCAAGTAAATCCACAAATGGAAAACACGATTCTGACATGTACCATGTATATGGATAAAAGGAGAATTTCTGAACCTATGGCTGGAGTATAATCTTTCTGATATCAAGATTGTTGTTCCTCAGATGTGGATTCTGGGTTACAGCATGGGCCCCCAGAGTTAAAGATTTTTTTTAACTAATTGGTATGTGTCTATTACCTCAGTGTCGTTACTGAATTATTTTTACAGTAAATTACTGATATAATAATGGCCTTGCACATGAGTTAACAAGTTGCTGTATCACAATGGGATACAGATGTTAGGAAGATGTTTGGAAGACCTCTTTATAGCAGTAGGTCCCCAAGTTGCTGCTGAAAGCATATCTGGGACACTTTAGCAAGTCGAGAAAAGCTGTATTGAGTAAAACTATGCTAGACTGAAGCTAAAAGTGGACCCTCCAAAGCCTGCAGAGCTTGTTGGAGCCTAGGATAAAGAATTCCAAACATGAATGAAGAAAACCATGGTGCCCTCTCTTCCCTCCACTCCTTATCCTGCTTACTCTGGAAGGTATTTGACACCAGTTTCTTTGGAGTTGTGGGACAGGTAAGACTGGGTGGGAACCATATTTAGCAGATATAAGTGGTTAAGAGATCACTATGGTGACAGGGAAGATGACATGGCAGATGTAGAGAATAATTCCTGAGTAACTGGGCAAGTGTGGGTGCCATTTATTCATTAGATGCAGAATGCAAAAAAAGAACAGGGCTGGGCAAAATATTATTTGTAACATGTCAATTTTGTGGTTCAGAAAAGTCATAATGGCAGTTGGTGTGTTGCTTTTCCAGCCACCTCCCAAATCAGTGTAATTTCTCCTTTCATTTTCTTACCTTAAATCATCATCTGAGGGTTAACTGGAAAAGCAGACTAAGCTGTTAAGACAATGCCTATATATGGGCAAGACTGTATCTTTTCATGTCTTTACTCCCAGAAAGCCCATGCTATAATATTCTTATAAAAAAAAAAAAAGAAAACAGGCAAATTTCTGACTAGAAATATCACAGTTGTTTTAGTCACTTTTGGCTATTATAGCAAATTACCATAAACAAGGTGGTTTAAATGACAGAAATTTATTTCTCACAGTTCTGGGAGCTGGGAAGTCCAAGATCAAGGTGCTGGCAGATCTGATGTGTAGTGAAGACCTGCTTCCTTGTTTGCAGATGGTCTTTTTCTCATTATATCCTCCTGGGGCTGAGAGCAGGGAGAGAGGAAGCAAGCTCTCTCCTGTTCCTTCTTATAACTACACTAATCCCATCAGGAGGGCTCCATCCTCACCACCTAATTACCACCCAAAGGCCTCATCTACAAATACCATCACATTAAGGATTAGGGTTTTGACATATGAACTTGCAGGGGAGGGTGGACATAAACATTTAGTCCATAGCAATAGTATTAGAGGGCACACATCCCTGATTTTAAGTTTGGGCCCTGGCCTTTGTTAACTATGGTGACCTTCAACAAGCACTTTAAACTCTATGAGTCATGGATTTTTCATCTGTAAAATTAGAATGCTAATACCCCTCATTCCTTCTTTACAGACTGTGTATCAATGGAGCTACAAGATGACAAGTGTCTGTGAATTACAATTTATACTATAAATATTATACTTATTATCATAATCATTCTTATAACAAGATATTCATTGCTTCTTTCTTAAAAACATAACTATTTCTAAGGTCAAATAGTTAATGCCATTTTTTTATCGCAATTATATCATTATACGTTATCCACAATCTATAGGTAGTTTATTGCCTTAGGAGGCTAATAGGCCAATTAAAGTGAACGTGTGTGTGTCTGTGTGTGTAAGTGTGTGTTCATATATATTCTGGAATATTTAAAAATTTTAAAAAGACATTATGATGTGGGCATTTTAGAATTATATTGATCAATATAGCCATCATAGAATATATTGATTCCAGTATTTTTGATTCAAACAAAAAATGGAAAAAAAATCAATGTAAGATAGCCTTTTCTAATAACACATATATACTTGTCCAAAAGATATATTTTACTAACAGATACTTTTATCATTCTTGTTAGTGTATAATCATAAAGAATGTAATTTAGTGTGCCTTTTATTATCTTAAAACCACTATCTACTTCTTTACATTGGTTCTTTTGTTATTCTTTCAAAAAAAGCCACACAATAACAACAACAAACAGTAGATGCTTTCTTTATATAGCCATGTTAATATAAAAATCACTAAGTTAAGTCTAAATCCCACAAATCCCAATCAGCAATCCCTGCATCTCAGCAGGATCTACCAGGTCCAGACTTCCTGGTGTTCCCCTTTCCCTAAATTCTTCATCTTCTTTTCCCTGTACACACACTCCCTCCTCTGTAGTTAGCTGAAAACAAAGATTAATTTACAAATGCCAACTTCATATTATTTACCTACAAAAGTCAAACATTAAATGAAACACACTTGTACAAACAATAGTGGCCTTTTCCTTGTGTAGTGTAGGATGTGGTCAATCATTTGGCAATTCAATTTTGGCACAGTATGAACTATTTATTTGTTAAGTCCAGTACTCTGGGCTGCAAAAGCTTAAGGAGTTTTTTTTTTTTTTCCTTTTACAGGAAACTGTTAAATTTACAGGGCCTAATGTTTGTTTCACAGTCAAACTTGTACTATTGTATTGATAAATATTTAATGGTATTGAGCTCAGTGGTTATTGCCTTGTACATTTCACTTAAACGATGTTTTATTACTACTCTAAAAGTGTAGTGTGGTCCACTGAGAAAGCAAAAGAAGGGAAAAAAATCTTTCCAACCAGAGATGACATAGAACTCAATTTCAATTTGGAGCAAAGAGAGGAAGAGGAAAAACAACCAACCAAATCTTTTTTGAGGTCTCGACAGATTGTGGTTTAACAAAGTTTCCATTCAGAAAAAACATCTGGAAAACTCTATGAAAATTTTAGAATTGTTTAAGCTGAAAGACTCTTACAATGAATGCCACAGATTCAAACTTATTTTGAGAGCAAAATACAGACAGATGATGTAAATTCTAAACTTTCTACAGATGACATTGCCTTAGTTGATTCAGTGGGAGACAGGTGGGAGTCAGGAGGAAGAAGACATCAAATAAGAAATGATTTCTGTAATAGAGAAAATGAGTATTTGGGTAAATGAATAAAATTAAATAAAACGCAATCTCTGAATGAAAAAGACACCCTGGTTGCATTTATAGATGAGATTGAGCTTATAAATAAAGAAATACTTCTCAAGATATAATAAAAACTGATTTTATTTTTGCAGCTGGTAGCTTCACAGTTCAATAGAGTAGTTTTTCTATTTTCATATTTGAGGGCCCCTGTTGGATGCCAAAGAATTTTGCAGAGCTCCACACTATATTTACCCTGCCGTCAGTGTTTAAGAAAATGACTAAAAGCTATCATAAATTTACTGACACTTTAAAACATTAAAAACAAAACAGAGAATTGTCACAGCAGTATAAGCAAACAAACAAATAAACAAAAGAAGTTGGTGTATATACAAAAAGGTAGGTTAAGGAGTGGACATGCCACATACAGGGCCAGAATGATAATCTATAATGTACATTAAAATACCACTGAAACATGCAAAAGTCATTCACTAATTAACCCAGATTAAACCTGACTTGGTAAATTCTCATTAAATTATGAATTCTACTTCTGCTTGCAGTAGATATTGCCCTCAAATGGGAATTTTATAGCCCTTTTCAAGGTCCCAGGCCCCATTTGTATTAAATAGATATTTGACAATCCAAAAATATAGCCTTGAAGAGGTGCTAAATTCTAGGATCCTCTGGGATGCCCATTTCTTCACCCAGCAGAGCATATATACATTAAACATGGCAAACATTTTCAGTCTATATTCAGTACATTGTACGAATATGGGTTTAAAAGCCCTTTTTAATAACCTTAACCCACTTCTGATGGACCACAGTCCACAGGTCAGGCATGACTGTATCAGTCAATAAACTCTTGGGGTTGGAATGGCTCTCAAAGATTCAACCACCCATCTTGGTCTTGATGTTAAACCTCCCTTGGTTTCATTTGTCATAGACCCAGTTATGCCCAAGTATTTAGCCTCAGATTCTCAATAGCTCTGTTCTGACGTCTTGCAATAAATCATCATTCTCATGGGCTAGCTTGAGTGGGCCTTGATCCTGCTCCCGAGGAGCCCTAAGTCAATCTTTTCTTTGGTCCCTCATAAATACAGCCATTTGCCTAGCAGACAGCAATGTTAGCCCCATGCTCATGCCCAGTCACACAGAGTACAGAGTGTAGTTCTTAATTGCATTCTAGCTATTGATTTCCCTCTAGAAATCACAGGTTGCTTTTCTTTCATTCAATTGTTTGTCTTCGACCTCAATTCAGTTTTGATCTAAAGTGGACTTACTGTCTCTCCTCAAAATCATGTGGATTCACTTTCCTCCTTTATGAGTTTATAGAAAGCAAAAGTAACTATCCTAACATTGTCACTTGAGTAGATATGTTACCTAAAATATAAATGATGTACTTGGAAGACCCAGCCCTGAGGGATTTTGAGCCATGTGGAAAGGGTAAGTGGGAGTGTTTACTTTTCCTCCCTTTACACCTGTGACAGTCTGCCAGCTCTTGGTCTGTTGGACAGCCCTTCTGCCCTGACGAATCCAGGCGCTGCTGCCACTGGTGAACTGAGAGCTTCTTGGAAGCAGAGCGCCAGGCTGCAGGCCTGCATAGGGTAGCTTCCCCACACCACAGACCCGAGCTGAGACGGCAGGGGCTCTATTGGCTGTGCACACTTTGGGTGCCTCTGTCTTGCCAGGAGTCACAGCCCCTCAGTCTCCCTGCCGCTGGATCCCACATGAACGTTCTCCAGCACCTGCTTGGTCTGTGACAACCACAAAGGAACAGGGAGACACAGAGGAGCAGCAGTATCCATGGAGTTGTGACCTGGAGGGCAGGCTGCCTCGGGGGAGTGGGAAGCACCAGGAATGCTTTGTAGGATGCAGGAAGGTGGAACACACACTCTCCTGCACCTGAAAGCTCCTGGCTGTGACCCACAGTTGTCTGCACTCCTCCCAGTGGAGATGTGAGCGCAGAGAGGTGTCTGTCGGGTAGGAGAGTGTCCCCACCCCAGAGCAGAAGCAGTGCCAGAGCCTGGGAAGGGATGTGGGGATGGGAACCTCCTCTTTTCCAACCACCCAATGCTGCAGGCATAGCTGCCTCTGTTCCCAAGCTTTTAACACAGGTGAGCTGCAGGACGGCCACTTCTAGTACCCTGCTCAACATGCCCAGGTTGTGCATGGGGGATGTGGCTCATTTCCTTCAATTCACGGAGAGCGCGTGTTCTTGCAGCTTTCCCAACCCAGAAATCCCAACCCTGGGTCTCCACATAGCTGGATCCACAGCCAGAGCCCCCAGCACCTACTCGGACCACAGCTGCCTTGGGGAACTGGTGGGTCCCAGAGGAACTGTGGGTCTCCCAGAGCTTGGGCATTCAGGGCGAGCCACTTCCAGCTGAGAAGGGAGTGCAGCACACCAGAAGGCCCCTTAGGCAACGGGGAGAAGGGCACACGTTTCCCACCACTGGGGACCCTCTCCTCTTCCTTGCCTCCCTGCCCACTGCTGCCCAAGCAGCCATGGCTGAAAGGCTGTTTCTTCTCAGGACTGGTGAGGGTTCCACAAACAACAATTAAGCCTGGGCACTTAGGAGCAGGGGCCACCTCTGACAGAGCGCCTAACACACCCACGCTGGGGCTGTTCCCTCTGGGAACCTCTGAGGGTTCCACAGGGGAAGAGTAAGCCAGAGGCTTGGGAGCAGCAGGGCCACCTCTGACAGAGCCCTGTTACACCCGGGCTTCCATAGAGCATGGGGCTGGCAACGCTCTCTCTAAAAAGCCACAGCAAGCACTTTTGTGTGCCCCAAAGACAAAAGCTTCTTTCTCCCCTGAGGGAGGGTAGGGCTAGCAGTGCTCTTGCTGAGCTGCCTGTCTCTTTGCTAGGAGCCTACCCTCCCCAGAGGCAAGTCTTCGACACAACCACAGCTCCCCTGCCAGAGCATATCCGCCATGGCCCAGAGCCTCCACCGCCTCTGCTGCAGCTGGGCCAGGGTGAGAGCTGGGCCCTTGAAGAACAGAGACCAGTGTCACTGCCAAGAAAGGGAGGCATAAGTGTGTGTCCCACAGCTGTCTGCTTCTGTTAATCTTGTCAGGAGGGAACCACCCCTCCTTCTCAGGCTCACAGTGCATCCACCCTTCTCCTGCCTGAGCATTCATTCTTCTAGGGTGAGAGGCCAGCCCACGCTTCCCTAGCACAGCCAGCACGTGCACTCAGGGGGCCTTGATGGCAAGTTTGCCATCCTGGTCTCCATATGGTCCCACTAGGACTCAAGCCCACCACCCAGAGGCACCAAATTAACAGCAGAAAAGAAAATATCACAGATTCAAGAAATGCACCTGAAAAAGCCCAGTAGCCATTCTGCATAAAAATTTTGGCAAAATCGGATAGAAAGGAACTTCCTCAAAAAGATAAAGCATATCTACAAAAATTCAACATCATCTTAATGGTGAAAGACTAAATTTAATTCCTCTGTGTTCAGGAACAAGGCAAGTCTGTCTATCTCACTATCTCTATTCAACATTAAAATGGGGTTTCTAGCCATTACAATAGAAAAGAAAAAGAAATAAAGCACAATCAGATTGGAAACAATGAAATTAAACTGTCTACTAGAAAACGACAAACTTATTGAAAGATAAAACACTAAGGAATTTCAAAAAAAGAAAAAGACAAATTGGACAAATAATAGATTAATCTCATCATCACTATTCAAAATTCAAATTCATTCCTATATACTAGCTGGAAAGTATTGGAAAAGACATAAAAATCCATATAATCAGAAACATAAAATGCCTAGGAATAAACTTATCAAAATATGAGTAACCTCTATCTTGAAGATTATACAACATTAAATAGAGAAATAAGAGAAAACCCAAATATATGGAAATATATACTGTGCTTTTGGATTATAAGACAATATTGTTTAAACATTAATTCTCCCCAAATTGATTTACAGATTCTCAAAAGGGCTGATTTTATGGAAATTGAGAATTAGATTCTCAACTGAGGACAATAATGTTTCCTAGGGATGTTTGAGAATGTTGGAAAGAGATTGATTTCACAGTGACAAGCGGTGACAAAACTAGATTGTAATGCCTACAGGACAGCCTTATCTGTCAGAAATCAAAAAGATATTTCTGCAAAATGAAGACTCTCTGTATCTCTTCGAGAAATACTGTTCTAGGTGATCTAAATCTCAAGCTATAAAATCTTAAATCCAGAAAAGATGAAAATTGAGACAAATCTTCCCTTTTTATAATTCAATTTCTCATTTAATTTAAAAATTAAACCTAAAATATTCATGTTGCTTGAGGTCATCAGATAACTGTTGACAGAGGTGGAAATAAAACCTTACTCTCTGAACTTCCAGTCTGGCGTTCTTTCTGCTTTACCACCTTTCAGTGCTCAGGTAAAATTAGAACTTTTTAAAAACGGCATCTTTAAAGTCACACAGTTCATCTTTTCTGATGTCGCTTTTAATTTCTAAAAGAAAAAGTTGGCTTTTAATGAAAGTATTATATTCATACAATGGAACATCACTCAGTGTAATAGCGAGATGACGCTTCAAAATGTAATTGTTTAAAACAACATAGTGTCATCTCTCATGGGTCAGTAGTTTCAGTGGGCTCGACTGAATAGTTCTATGGGTGTCTAGGATGCTGAGATAGCTGGATGTCTTTTCTTCCCCGTGTGTTTTCAAAACTTCTCCCCACCCCCCCAAGGTCCCTCCATGTAGTTTCTCCATCAGAGTAGTCCAACTTTTATGTGATGGCTCAGGCTGTAAGGAAACAATTCTTTATGAGTCTTTAACATTCATATTCATCTTGTGAGCAGAGGCACTGTTCCATTCCTTTGTAGATAAAGTAATAAGCAACTGAAACACTGATTTGGGAAAATTACTGAGATGTTTAATGCTTCAATTTTCTTATCTGCAAATGCAGGGATAATAACAGTGCTTACTTGCTAGAGTAATTGTGGAATTAATTGAGATAATACAGTCTATGTAAAATTCCTAGCACCGTACTATGTATTATATTTATATAATTATTGATAGATTCTAAAATTTTATCTTATGTTCTCACTTTTACCTCTGTTCAATTTTTGCCAAAACTACATTTTGATTTCTTTGTTGTTACTTCATGCTACTTCATTTTGTGTAAAGCAATCACAAAGTACATTCTACTATCAGTGTCAAATGAGAATTGATTTCTACTCTAGCCAGTAAATTGAAACTTGGAACATTTTGTATTTTTCATGAATAAGATGGTTTCTTGTATTATAACTCATCAACTGAAAGCTTCCCATGTTGGTTGTGATGAATTTCACTCAAGTATTAAGAGGTAAATATTTCTGATAATTTTTGTATTCTGATGATTACAATTCATTCCTTTCTTAACTGTTAGCCTGGGTTTTATGTAATCCTGGGCTATTTCCATATCAAGATATAAGCCAAGCTAATAAATGTGACATTTGCTTAATGGAATAAAAATCAGTTTTAAATCTTTTAAGGTGACTATTTCACTATGTTTTTCTTGCTTTGGGTTTTCAGACATTGACTGTATGTAAGATTTAAGGGCAGTCTCATGCAAATATCAGTTATACAACTATTCAGAAAAGTGCCTGGTTCACAGTGGATTTTCCCTAAATATGTGTTGAATATCTGATCACACTGCTGGGCAGAGCACAGGTATTCTCTGCTTCATAGAATTCCATGTGCATCCTTCTCACTGAAGCTCCATCCTTAAATAAGAACCACCTTGTTCTATAGAATGCCCTCTCCCACATCTAGTGATTATGTGACTGGTCACATAATGTAATAAGCTTTGTCTTGGACATGGCACAGTGTCACTTCCGCTGTCATCTATTGGTGAAGCAATCACACGACCATCCCATATTCAAGAGAGAGGAAACAAACTCCTCCTTTTTATGGAGGGGAGAGATAAAGAATTGATGGCTGTCTTCAATGCACTGCAACCTTCCTCCAGTCACAAATTATTCATAGTCCTCCCATGAGCAAAATGTACTCATCTTATGGCAAGACTCCCAAAGTCTCACTGGATCATACCATCAGGCTTGAAGACCAAGCTCACATCATCTAAATGAGCTTCAGGAGGAGACGAGACTCCACAGGAGCAGCTCCTCTCAATCCAAAGACCTGTAAACTGGGAAGTAAAGGGACAAACTATCCTCTTTGTCCCTTCTAACATATAGTTACCATTATAAGACAGGGGTAAGAAAGCCACTATTGATTGTTTTATTCAGAAAGGGAGGAAATGGAAGGCACATTGTAGGTAAGGCTCCATAACGATTCTGAAATGAAGATAGACGCGCACCACCCATTCCTTGATTGGAGTCCAGTCTACCTCCCATAACTGATTCTTTGTGTCTCTTGTGTCTGATCTCTGAGTCATGCTTCCTTGTTCATGAAACATGGCATGAGTTTGCAATGAATAGTTTTACTAATAAAAGCTTGAGGGTCCAAAGGCCTCTTTTCATTTTAGTTCAAGTTAATGGGTATTCCACTGATGAAATTCTCTACAAACAAAGAAAACATTATGTGAGTTTCTCATACATTTTTTGAGCCTTATTCCATTATATCAAATCCACACCGTATTATGCAATAAGGGCTCCTTGCTACCTCAGCTGAGAGTCAGTCAGACGTAGCAAAATGTCTACAAGATTCTTAGCAGCCTTTTTGTCTAATTAAGAGAGTCCACAAGGCACTGCCTAATTCATTCTGAGATCTTAACGAAGTGTCTTATAACCACACCTTTGATATCCTGATCCGATGTCATATTGTACTAAGAACAGTCTGGGTTTGATCTTTGCCCTGAGTTTCACACTTCCTGGTCTGGCCTACAGACTTCAGACTTGCCAGCCCCACAGTCACATGAGCTAGACCCTTAAAAAAGAAATCTTTCTGTTTTTCTTTTTTTTTTGAGACAGAGTCTCACTCTGTTGCCCAGGCTAGAGTGAGTGCCGTGGCGTCAGCCTAGCTCACAGCAACCTCAAACACCTGGGCTCAAGCGATCCTACTGCCTCAGCCTCCCGAGTAGCTGGGACTACAGGCATGCGCCACCATGCCCGGCTAATTTTTTTCTATATATATTTTTAGTTGGCCAGATAATTTGTTTCTATTTTTAGTAGAGACGGGGTCTCGCTCTTGCTCAGGCTGGTCTCGAAATCCTGACCTTGAGCGATCCACCTGCCTCGGCCTCCCAGAGTGCTAGGATTACAGGCGTGAGCCACCGCGCCCGGCCCTGTTTTTCTATCAGTCTGTGTATCTAACTATCTATCTTCCTATCTCCATCCATATGTATAATATATATACTTGTATTATAATATCACATGTAGAATAGCATATTATTATATAAATATATGTGTAATATATATGTGTGTATATATGTATGTATGATATGTCCTTTTGGTTCTGTTCTCTGGGGAACCCTGGCTGTTATATGGGGGTTCTATATCTGGCCTATAAGAGAATGGCATTTAATTCAGGGACCTTAAAAGTGAATTAGCTTTGTGGGTCTAAACTGCCCATGTTTAACAAATTCTACTGTTTCAAAGGGTGTTTCTGCATATGTATCAATGTAGCATTCAATATGCTTTTATTCACTAGTCCGTTTAAAACTTAGAAAATCAAAGCCGATTATAAATGATTCCTATAAAAGACTGTTTGAATCTAGTGGTAACTTTATAAAACCAAGCGTCAAAAATTCCACCTTGTATTTGGGAAGCTGAACAAACAGAAATGAAACAAACAAAAAAAACCATAATATGTGTAATTTGGCATTAAACACACACACGTACAGGAAAACAGGATGCAGCCATGACAATGTCCTATCTGCGTAAAAGTGCCTTTGCTGGTTTGGGCAAATCTAGTCGGAAGCTTAACCTAATTAGGATGCAGATTTGTGTGGCTTCTTGGTGAAATACACTAAAGGCAATGGAAGGTACGACTAGAGCTTTGGGGCTTTTGCATTAAGCTCCAGCTGGGCCCAACAGACGCTGTCCAAAAGATGACCTCCAAATAATTAAATGATTTCCATATGTTTGCTCATGTATAGTCTTCTAATTTGAATTTTGCCATCTCCTTCCAAACCTGCTGCTTCTGACTGTGCTGGCTCAGTGCTGAGCAGAAGCTCACAATTGGAAACCATCAAATATTCTACAACTGAATGATTTAAAAATATAAAACTACAACAGTCATCTTTCTCACAATCTGCAAAACGGAACCCTTTCTAAATATAATACAGTTTAACTTGATTTCAGGTTAGAGAACTCTCATATGGTTTTGAGCTTTTGGAAAACAGCTTAAAGGAAAAAAAATGTTTGAAAAATGATATTTTATTGAAAACTAAAAAAAAAAAATAAAAGAAGTTCTGTATTTCTCAAAAAGGAACTTAGGTGTTCAGTCTTTACAGTAAAATATATTTTCTATTGACAGCATACTCAATGTTAAATTTAAACATCTTATTTTAATTTCTTCAGATAAGAGAGTATGTTTGTGTTTTCAATCAGCACTTATTGATTATGTGACTATAGATTTTAATAAAATATAATGGAGTTATTAGAACATATGGTTAAAAATGCCATATTAAAGAGGTTGCAAACCATTGCTTTTATATCTAAAAGCTATGGACTTCAACGTGATTATCCTAAAATACAGGCACGCCCTGTCTACTTCATGCAGGCACCTCTCATTCAAAGTACATTTACAGTCAGTTTAAAGACTATAGTCTCTCTCCTTCCTTTATACCAGTGGTTGGCAAACTAAGGCACAGAGGCAAATCCAGTGCGTCACCCAATTTTGTAAATGAAGTTTTTGTGAAGCACAGCCATGCCCATTCATGTTTGAATTGTCTATGACTGCTTTTGCCATTCAACACAGAGTTGAGAGTATGACAGAGACCATATGACCTGCAGGCCAAAAGTAGTTACTATCTGGTCCTCTACAGAAAAATTTGCCAACTCCTGCTTTATATTGATACAATAATAAAAAGGACATCACTTCATTGGATTCATTTCTTTATTCATTCTATATACAATCATTCAGCATTTACTGTGTTTCAAGAAAGTGTTATACAATATGTTATGAAGATGATAATACACCTAAAGTGACTCTAAGGATCACATGTTCCATGGAGAGACATTTATGGAATTAAACAATTATACAGTGCAATGAATGCTAAGAGAAGCAAGTTTCAGTTTTACATGAGAGAAAAGGATGAAGCAACTAACTCTAGAGGAGCAGGGAAGGGATGATATTTGATCAGTGTCTTAATGTAGGAGCACACATTCACAAGGTCAGATGAGAATGATATTCAAACAGAACATAATGCATACGCCAGGCCCTGGAGGAGGGAAACATAGTGTTATATCGAGGGACTGTCAATTGCAGGAGTTGGAGCTATGGCCCAAGAGGGTGTGGCAGCAATGGGACTGGATAGGCAGACCCAGGCTAATCCAACACTAAAGCACTCGTTGAAGGGTTACAGGGAATCATTGAAGCACCTTAGAAAGGGAAATAACAGGGTCACATATACACTTCACAATAACTCAGGCAAACATTTAAGGATTGACAAGGGTGGAGAACAGTTAAGAATTATGGGGTTATAAACTAAGGCAGGGTATTAGTAGAGGATTATTTTGGTAGGAATTTGTAGAATTCCAACATGAATTGCTTTAGGCAATTTGTGTGTGTGTGTGTGTGTGTGCATGTTTATATGCATATCAGGCTTTTTCATTTGAAGGCCATCCACAGATCCAGATAAACATTCCTCTAGCTCACTGCTCCTGATAAAGGAAAACTTCTTCCTAATAGTTCTAGCCAAATTAACCCAACTCTTTCACCAAGTTCTTTTTTTTCATGCCATCATGAAACCAACCATTATGTGCTTTCCTAAAAGGAGACAGGAAATTATTTTCCTGTGGACGAGTTTGAAGTGACAAGCACTAACATATATTAACTCTTAAAGTTGCATCACGGTGTTCATTAGGTCAGCCCTGTTTCTCTGCTTATTCATTCATTGACCATGTATTTCGTATTGTTTGATTGTAACTTGGTGCCAGGCACTGAGGGGATGGGAATACATCAGGGAAGAAGCTGCCCACTGCCTTCAAGGATCTTTTCATCCAGTAGGTGAGAGAAAAATCCAGTAGGAAAAAAAAAAGAAAGAAAGAAAGAAAGAAAAGAAAAGAAAAGAAAAGAAAAGAAAAGAAAAGAAAAGAAAAGAAAAGAAAAGAAAAGAAAAGAAAAGAAAAGAAAAGAAAAGAAAAGAAACAGACAGGCAAGCTCAGGGGGTGTTGTGGAAACACAAGAAAGAACCATATGGGGGTGAGGCTGGGGCTGTCAGGAAGGCCCCCCAGAAGTGCCGTTCTCCTAGTTGAGACTTGAGGAGGAGTAGGATCCAGCCTGGTAGGGTGAGAAGTATGTTGCAAGTAGACACAAGTCCATGGCAGTAAGGCTGATTTACAGGGGAGGGTAGGTATGAGGAGAGATGGAATCCAAGTCATACGCTGACACCAAGCCATGAAGGTTGGAGATACCATGATAACAAACTTGAACTTTATTTTGAGGGAAATTGGAATCAATTGAATAATTTTAAGGGGAGAGTATCACGATCCGATTTCCACTTTGTGACAAAGACTCTGATTGTTATATGGAGATTGGTTAGTGTCTGTTAGTGTCTTTTATTTCATGTGACTAGTAGCCACCTTGTGAGCCTGAATGCTTTATTCCAATTTAAAGAATGGAGAGATTCAGAGTGGGCGCAGTACAGCTGTTTCTCTACGTGGTCGCTGTGTAACCACTCTGAACCTCAGCTGGTTTCCTCTGTACAAGGGGAGTAAGAATATTTCATACTTTCTAGTATTATTGTGGAAACAATTGAGATAATGCAATGCAAAAACCTTATAATAAAGCCCAATACATAGGAATTGCTCGGTAAATTACCACTATTTTTATTATCATTATTATGATGTGTGGTTTTGCAAGAGTGCTCCTAGGCATTCTATTATGCGAAGTTATGCAGATATGGAGTCTGCACTAGCAGGAGAGGGAGATAGCATGAGAAAGAGAGCAAAGGAAAAGGGCCAGAGTGAGAGAGAGACGTTTATCTGTATCAGAGAATGGGGGGGGATTTTATTTAAACTGATATGAAGAACTTTACAGACTGTATCATAAATAAACATTATTTTTACAGTTAGCAAAACGCAGCAATCTCTGGGGTGGAATGAAGCAGCTGCTTACCAGAGCACAGTCTCTCTGCAGGGGGAAAAGGGTATTTTAGTCAACCAAAACCATAGATATTGGTGTTAATCAAAACACATTTCAGGTAAAGATGATGATAATGTGTGTTTTTACAGCATTAATTAAGAAAGCAAACTATTATCTGGAGGCAAATTAAAATGAGAAAGCTGTTCGATTAAAACTTCTATGGAGCAACCATTATCCATAACTAGTCTCATAGAAACGAGGAGGAAATAAAGGATAAGAGAAAAGCAAATCATATAATACCCACAGGGACGTAAGTTTGCATAGTTCTATGATTTTCACTAATGAGAGAATAGCCACTTGGTTTTATGAGGCACATGGGGAGAGCATATTGATAATTCAAGCTGCTTCCCACTCCCCAAAGAATCTAACAAATATTATTTAGGTATAACAAGACATCTTTAAGAAATAAATGGCTTTAGTCAAAATATTATAGAAACCTCTTTCTTCTTGCTGTGGTTTGAATATCCTTTCCAAAACTCATGTTGAAATGTAATCCCCAATGTGGCAGTATTGAGAGGCGGGGGTTTTAACAGGTGATTCCATCATGAGGGCTCTGCCTTCGTGAATGGATTAATACATTTATGGATAAATGGATTCATGGGTTACCCGTGGCAGGGGAACTGGTATCTTCATAAGAAGAGGAAGAGAGACCTGAAATAGCATTTAGCACCTTCAGCCCCCTCCCCTGTGATGTCTGCAGGGACTCCCCGCCAGCAAGAAGTCTCTCACCAGGGGCAGCCCCTCACCCTGGGAATTCTCAGCCTCCGTAACTGCAAGAAATAAATTCCTTTTCTTTAAAAATTACCCAGTTTCAGGTATCTTGTTATAATCAACAGAAAACCAATTCAGGCACTGCATTTTCTAAATGTTTTTCTGCATTCCTGTTTATACCACAACCACGATATAGGCCTTAGGAGGAGGTCATGAGACTTGCCCCTTTCAGTGAAATGCTCAGAGACAAATATAGACACTAGCTGGTCTTATCTTTTAAAAAAAAGTAGAGAGGTGATATGTGGAGTGATTCAAAACATGTCACAAAGCCCCTAGATATGCCCATAACCACAACTGAAATTCCCTGTTTGGGTGGGTTATACATTGGCTGTCTAGGAATTTATTTTTTAATAATTAAAGTGCAACAATGAATTGTTCCTAAAAGAAAAGACAGTAATAAGCTCCACGGGGCAATTGAATTAATTAGACTCCTTTACTGCCAAAGAGACTGAGGGCGATAGTGGGCAAATAAGCAAAGGGAGAAATTTAAGTAGAGGAAAGGCCTGGAAAGAGAAAATCTGGTCTTTGGGAAAGAGACACTGCTACCTCCTTGCCTACACAGGTAGAGATACCTAATCAGGCTCTTACGAGGCATGATTGAGGAAGAAGCTGAGAGCAGGCAAACATACAGCTTGTTCCTGGCCTGTGCCTGTTAAAGGATTTCATACAAGCAACTGGAATTGAGACTTGGGAGGAAAGTCTTCAATTCAGACATCCCAAAGGGACTCTCAATCTGCTGATTAATGCCTGATTTACTCATGCTTTCTGATCTCTCGTCTTGCTAAAGAAATTTGTCTTTGCTCCCTTCATATTATTCTTGACCCCCCAAAAGAAACTCTTAAATTATTATTAATATCCATAATAATTTTTTGCTAACTCCCACATATTTCATCTAAATTTCTCCTTGACTTTAATCCTTCTCTGTGTTTCCATGTTGATTGATGTTTTCTCCAGGGGCTGCATCAGAATAGAAGTCAGAGGTGGTTGCCATCCTCACAAGGAATAATCTAGCTTTGAATTTCTCTCATCTTTTTAAGCAAACTCAGTTGGCCAAGTCCTTTGGAAACCGATTTGTATCACGTATAGGAGGATGGTGGATCATTGTACATTTACAAATATCAATGAAGAAATAAACAGAGAATCTAGGAGTATATTCCAGCTCTACTTAGTGACTTTAAGCTGGTTAGAAAAAGAACAAAGGCTTCCAGTTTCTGGGGTACTTGTCTCAACTAATACGCATAACTCCATGAATACATAATGCAGATGAAAACAATAGGAAGACGGGTCACCATGACCATAATTTTTTCTCTTCATTCTGACACTTAGACCGGGCAAGGATCCACCTGCACCACCATGTGTCTGTACAGCAAGAACTGAAAAACTCTTCTCCCTGACCTCTTGGGATTTTTACATTGGATGGGGTTGAGTTGAAAGCAACAGCTGGCTTGCAGATGTGCTTAATTTACCCACATCTAACCAACCCATGCAGTTGTAGAGACATCTTTGAATGTATACCCAATTCCATGCGGTCAATCAACAGCCTTTGGTGTGTTTTGATGGCTCAGGGATATATGTCTTCCCTATGCTAACAGGCTGATGGAAACAGACTGAGATGGATTTTGGACCTGGTGAGGATAAAGTGAGGGTTCGAGACTGGGTGAGTATCTGGCATCAAACTGGAAGGATAATAGGAGGTAGGATGGTCCCAGAATGTAAGCTTAGAGTACAATTTTGCAAACACACGCTTATGAAGCAGTAATTGCATTGAAAGAGAATGAGGCAAGACCAAGCTGACATGTCTGAAAATTGCTATGAACCAAGAATCGTATAACACAGGAGGCAAAGTTACACACCTAACAATCATCAGAGAATAAACAGTCTTTTTAATATATGTGCATATTTTATTTTATATTGCCTTACAGTATACAAGACAAGAAAATCCAACCCACAGACACACATAATGTTTATCTTTCCTGGAATCCTATTGCCCAAACTAGACATGGAAATGCTCAGTAGACTGAAAGCTGAAAAAAGAGTATTCGAAACAGGCCACTTTCAGTTTTTATGTACCTTAGGATTTGGAGTCAAGTTACCAGAAAGGGATAATTTTTGCCCTTTCAAACTAATCAATCTAAAATATCCAGAAGGGACTTGGAGTGCTGGTAAAGAATAGTGTTGGATAGCGCCTTTATTCCATGTTCTACAATCCATGTTTTATTTCAGTCTCTGATCAGCCGTCTTCCAGCCACATCACCCTGACACTGGCAAGGGATTTGGTCATGCCCACAATTACTTAGTGAGATCTGCAGGCTGCTCCCTGGTGCCTAGGAAAGGATGGTTCTGAGCTACTATCTAATTGTGAAACTGATTAGTTGCACAGACCTCATGGGTGACTTGTAATCCCCACTTTAATTCTTTGAGGTCGAAAATACAAATTCCATAATAAGATAAAAAGCTATTTTCATGTGTCCACTTCATTTATATTAATGGCTTACTAAAATTAACTATGTGTAGGAAAAATTTCAAAATGTAGCTTATTTAGTTCAGAAAAATTTTAAACAGGGATTCTGTTTGAAATTTCTGAAATAAATATATCAATTTAGAAAAATCAATACCATACATGTGTATTCCAATATATAAAAAGAAATTTTGCAAAAAACATCTACTGTTTATCCAGTGGAGTATAAAATTGGAGGCAAATATTCATACAAATGCTTGGGGAAAGAAATACCACAGTGGCTAATGCTACATGATCATGAGTATTAAAGAAATGAAATCTATTACACATACCTATTTATAATTTAATCTGATAACAGTACTTATGAGGTATTCTTACACAATCCAGACGTACAATAATTCATTTTTGTCTAATTAGATACCTGCAGCTCTTTGAAAGACCCACTAAAATAAATAAACCTCCTCTAATTGAACCTACATTTTCCATTCTCCCCCAATGTCCTTGCCTATGCCTCGGGATATCCAAAACATCTTGAAAACAACACAAACAGAAATGGAATCACACAGCATGACGTGGCCTTCCTTATGCATGGCTGGTTCCCACTTGAATAAGGGGAGAGAATGCAGAGCGATGTTAGCCTGCATGCACAGCTTCTGATTTGGCCATGAATTATAGATGTGCTTCTGAGTGCCATTTCCCTTATGGTTTCTGATGCAAAAACAGTCAGTAAATATCTAACGCTCTTGACCCAATATGTTAATCAGGCAGTAAGGTAGACATCAGGGGCCCCTCGATGCTAAGTTTAATTAATGGCATGTATAACTGTATAGCCCCCATCTCCTCCCCTTAAACACTACATAATGGGATACATTCTCCCAGAAGGGCCCAGAAGTTTGTGTTTTCTAGTCATGAAGTTTTGCTCACTGTTGTAAGGTCAGCCCATTCATTTCTCAGCACTCCCAGTTCCCAACTGCTATTTAAGCTGTTAGTTCATTGAGTTCATCTGTCATGGGTCTGCTTTAACGTGCTTGCCAAAGGCTCTGAGAACTGTTCCCACTCTGCTAGTTCTTTGTACTAATGAATCACTTTGAACTAGTCAGATATATCTCACCATTGAATAGAATTCCTTATATGGGTTCAGTGTAACACCACGAGGCAAAAATACTTGCACCTGCTAACTCAGCTACATTGCCTATTTCTTTGTGAGACCTCGTGTGTATCTACAAGTTTGGGGGAGAAGTGTTCTTGCTTTTTCAAAACACAAGGAGACATGGCATAAAACCTGTATGTGAAAGTGCCAAGACACATCCACAAAATAAATAGTGAGAAGAACTTACATATGTTAAAGCTTTTCAGAGTTCACAATGCATACAATAAACTTGGCTTGTGAAATTAAATACTCTTTTTAATGTGATTATCAGTCATGGTTAAGATCATGATTCATTTAGTATTAAGTTTATTTAGAGTACTTCATCTAAGTGTGAGTAATAGGTCCAAGTGAGATTCGTTATCTCCATTGATATATCATTTAGAAACTCAAAAACAGTATTTTTGTTTCATTTTTACAAGAAGCACCTTAGTGTCACCTTTCTACATTAATTATGGAACTGTTGTCATTTAAAGACCCAAAGAGAAAGTGAGTATTCCCAGAAAAAGTGGATTGTATGCCTCTCCAGAGTCTGTAACAGGAAGACCCACAATTCATATGGAAAATATGCCATTTGTAGCTATAAAATGTTCAGGTTAAAGAAAGTACTGAAGCCATAGCCAGAATGTGTCCTAGCTTGTAGGAGAGACACAGGACTCTCTTATAAAAATTGAATCATAAAAATCTCAGTTTTTTTGGCTTGAAAATAACAAAAGTTTCCAAATATTGTTACATATTCTCATGTCTAGCAAGACACATTCTTTTCACTGTTAGAATCGAGATCTGGCTTAAAGTTTATGTCTGTCTACTCCCATGGTAGCTTACCCTTTTATAGCTTCCTCTATGTAAAACTGTCTCCGTGGGGAGAAGAGACAGAAGAATGGGACTACAGTGCTATACACACTGTCTGGGTGTGCTAAAACCACCTGTTTGAATTTGGCAACGCAAGATAGTGCTGAGAGGTTCAGTGATGACACACTTCTGAGCTCCCTAAAGTGCATGAACAGCCTCCTGGCCACCATGCATATTCATTCATTCATCAGACATTTTCAGCACCTACACTGTACCAGGTGTTGCAAAAAGACCCTGGGAACACAACAGCAAACAAGACCAATCCAATATGCAAGAGGATCTTATCTATCAATAGTAGCACTCACCTGCTCAGTCCTGAGGAAAAGAACATTTATTTTTCCCAGTTTCATCCACTGAACATCCTGTAACTTTTCTGTTATTTACAGAAAGATGGCGAGCAGGAAATTTAAACCAGCAGGCATTTTCTCTGTACCTAACATAAGCAGAGCACTATGTTAGGAGCTTTATAGGATGCAAAGATGGCTCAGCTCTGTGGGTGCATATTATGGTGAGAAAGATACATATGTAAGTGCCAGAATGCAGAGAGTGTGACAAGACAAAGTCCATCTCCTTAAGAGCATCTCTGGAACAGAGATGAGAGCAACAGGAACAGGGACTGGATAGAACCCTTGCAAACGGGTATAGAGATAGGTTATGACAAGACCACATATTAGGTCCTTCATGAAGAAAAGAGTAACAAGAGTAAAATGCCCACTAGGGATTAGTGAATGAAGGGTAGTTAGAGAATATAATAAAATGTGGAGCAAATACAGAAAGAACCTTACCATGACATTCTGTAACTTCCTGTATCTTTATGAAAATCCTCTTTGAACTCCCTTGTCCAGCCTCAGGGATTAACTCGATAATTCATAATGTGCATTTTACTCTAGTTACTCTTAAGAATGTTCCATCAGACTTTAAAAATTGTCCATATTATTCAAAGTTCTTTGAAGCCCCACCTTCTGTATTCAGCTTTTCCCAATGACGGAGCCTGTGTAACTGTCTTTCTTTCTGGAATGCAAGTGACTCTATTTGCCTCCTAAAACAGTCATATACATACAGTTACATATACTTAATGCTCATGTGGTTTGAGTTTTGTCTCCTAGGATGATAAGCTACTTGAAGGAAATCCTCCCTTTTTTCTTTCCTGTCTTCCATGATGCTTAGTAGCCACATAATTAGAACTAAATAAATACTTATTGCTCTGACCAGACGACATGTCTTAGAGTTATAAAAATCCTTTTCATATCCTCATCAGCAATGACTTTCCCTGGTTTATGCTCTTAAGGCTCTTAAGTCTCTTCTTTCCTAGTGTTTACTCATCACTCCTATATACATAAGCCAAGTACTCAAAAAGAGAAGGAAAGCTGACATAACCTTGATTTCTAGGGATGCATCTGAAGACCACTTCAAGCATGATCCAAGCCTCAGTTCTGAGTACCACACATACGCTTTGCTTCTTGCTCTGGTAAGCTACCTGCACATTCCCTTATTCTTTGAAAGAACTGAAATAAATGTAGTCTACCTGTGGAAGTCTTTTTCATGGAAGAAAATAAATGCCTTTACCAGCTTATTTTTCATTTCTGCAACGTAAGTATTTGAAATGTCAAGAATAAGTCTCCTGTTCAGCATCTCTAATTATCCCAACTTCACAATCCGTGCTTTAAAATAATCCGACCAACAAATCACCCAAGCTATCAAAGAGGGCATGAATTTTAAAGAAACATTAAGTATTGCCATTATATGCAAACTGTCTGTGATATTTCTGTGAAAGCAGAAAAAAATATGGATTTCTATCTTAGCATCAAAATATATTTACAAATCAGCATTTGAAAATGTTAGAATAATTATTCAATAGTTGGAATTGAGGGAGAATCCAACACTTCTTTTTTCCTTGGCAGATTGACAGTGCATTATAAATTCCAACAATTAATATTTTGAGGCCCCAGCTTCCTATGCCTGCCAACCATGTCCCAGCCTTGAGGAATTATGGCCATTTAATCAGAGTTGAGCATTTCTATGCTCAACCTTCAAGCTGTGATGCTGTGCCCATGTTTTCACCGGTGATAGATGAATCCACTTACTCTACTGCTTCCTGCATGACAGTACTTTAGAAGTCCTGCTAAAGTTCACATTTCTCAATATATCAAAGTTTAGCAGCACAATGACCTTCTAATATTTGTTTTCAACTGTTTACAGCCAACAGTTCATTACTTTCCCAAAATGGGGAGGAAGGAAGCTGGTCAGGTGGTCATTCTAGCAGAGCAAGTACTGTAGCCTATTCTGGGCCTGGAAATCGATTGCAGGGAATCCCATAAAGAAAAGTCTAGAAGAAGTGTTAACCTCTTAAGCCACTGATGCTATGAGAGGCAAAAAGTCAGAATTACAACAGTCTTATCTGTCTTTTACTGTATTGTTTAAAAGATGTAAGAATCCTTCCCCTGGCATTTTCTCTACATATAGTCATTTCTGTTTGACATCATCACTCAGCCACCTCCCTTGGTCATAGCCATTTAAGCTAAAACCCTTGGGGTCTCAACAGGCAAAGCATATTCTCCTACATATGGATCTGGGCTCTAATTGCAAATGCACTTTCCCAATCTGGTAAATTGCATGGGATCATAAGTGAGTCCAATGGGATCCTTTTTGCTACTCAAGCTAGAACAATAAAAAGAACACCAAGTGGGGTGTGTGTGTGTGTGTGTGTGTGTGTGTGTGTGTGTGTAGCTCAATATTCTGATTAGTCCTTCAGGGTCTCAACATTCTAATGTATGGAAGAAGCACAAGTAAGTATAACCACATGAATTGATAGCCACTTGCATTCACGTGCCAGGCACTATGCATTATTTTATTTAATCCATTCAACATATCAAGGAAGTAGGTAGTATTGTCACCTTCACTTCACAGATGAGGAGGCTGAAGATGAAGTATCTGTGCGTGTCCATCCATACAGTTAGAAGGCACAGAGCAGGGATGCAACTCAGCAGCTGAGTGTCAGAAACTGTCTCCCGATCGCTGCCTGATACTGAGTATTTCTCACCAAGGTGGAGCAGCAAAGGTACCTAAACCATCTACAAAACGCTTACAGCCCCACCCCCATCTTGTATCCTTATAATACCAGTTACAGGAAAGAAAAATGTGAGCAAGCACTGTCCAAAATCCCTCAGAAGAAACTTTGAGTAGAAGAATTGGCTTTTTGTCTATTTATTTCTTTAAGGAGACTGGGATTAATTGTGTGTGCCCAGCATGGCATGAAGGTTTCATCACCCGTGGAAACTCCAGTTGACTGAGGTGGTTACATGAAGGAATATGTTGGAACAGATTGTGAGATACAACACGAGGGCTCTGCTGGAAAGTGAGGTTGCCTATGGGTAAGACTACTACGGTGCTGAAGGTACGAGAGGAGGTACAAGTGCTAGGTATTTTCCATCTGTGCCTAAATCCCTGACATGTAATTACGATGTGTCCTCGGGAGGTGAGTGAAGAAAGGAGGTCTTAAAGTCATCTTCGGATGATTTCTTTTTCACCTTTTCCCATCACTTATTCTATTCTTTTTCCCTTTCTGATATCCACTCTACATTTAATTAAGCTTAGGAGAATAGAGATAGAAGAGAGGTCACTGATAATATCTCCAACCTACCCAAGACGCTCAATTAAATCAGTGGCAAACTCTTCCAGTGCCGTTCTCTCCTGCCCCGGATCATGGGTGTCTAAATTCTGGTGAGTTGGTGAGTATAAGAATCACATGAGGAGCTTTTTTCAAATGCGGCTCTCCCCTCAAGAGATTCAGATTAGGAACTAAGAGCAGATACCATGGATATGCATTTAAAGGGCCCTCTTGGTATCTCTGGGGCAGGGGGCTTTGGGCACAATTTGAGCAGCACTACCCTAAACCCAGATAAAGTGCCTTTTTACCTGGGAGCTAGGACAAGATTTAATACCAGCCACAGCTTCTGTCCTTCTGTTCTACCACCAGAGTATCTAGTACCCTTACCACAAGTCACTGGTACATGACTTAGGAGGAGCTGCACAAACCTTTGTTTCAAATGAAACAATTTCAATGAAATTGGCGAGGGTGTGCTCTCGGGCTCAGTCCCCAACTCCGTATTGCCATCCTCTCCTGCCACTTTTCTTATTCCCTTTCTGATTTATCCTCACTCCCACAGAATCATGCATTATTTTGAGGATGGAATTGTGTATCGCACTTACCTTTGCATTACTTATAGCAAGCACACATAACAAGCATTCAATGGTATTTTTAAACGAAATAAAACACATCGAGTCCAAGGGCAACTGATTTAATCATCCTCTTGAGCAAGTCCATTCAGTGCTGTAGATGTCTGTTTATCATGGTTATTCATGACGCTGACGAAGATGACGGCGGCCCCCATTCACTGAGCACTGTTACCAAATGCAGACTATTGTGTCGAGTTTACCTGCGTTCTTCATTTCACCTAGTTCTTGTCACAGTCTTGCGAGGGCCTCAATGGAGGCGAACAGGAGGAAAGTAGGCAAATCTTTAATATGCAAGGTCCCTTCTCATTATATGGGAAACAATGGCCACTGAACCCACATCCAGTCAAACCAGGTCTGCTGGAGCTGCTGAGGGTAAAGAATTGGCCCCTGGGCATCCATCATTCCCGTCCATGAATGAGGAGCTTGTGCAGAAAGGTAGTTATATTTATAAGCTGCCACATACTCACTCTCCCTCCCTCCGCACATACACACAAGCTTCAGCCTTTTTAAGACACAAGGGTGTCTTTCAATTTATCCTATTTTTTTTTCTTTTTGTAGACCTTTGTGGATATAAGGATTACAGGTTTCCTGTCTGTCCAGGAAGAGTGATCGCTTTGCTGTCTAAGAACTTAACTCCCAGGCTTAATTATTATGCGAGTGTGCCAGTGTATTAAGCTTGCAGGCTAAATGCAATTTAAAGTGTATGATGCATTGACTTTCAAATTATTTCATTTCTAATTCAGATGCATGCTTTGTTAGGGCATTTATCACTTTTACAAAATCATCCAGATTGTCCCATGACTATAGTCCCTCAATACCTCCAACCCCACCAGGTCCACATCAGAAGCAATAAATGACATCCCGTGCCCTCCCACGTGGAGTCAGGCTTGGAGGCTCCTTCCCAGGTGCCTCACTTCATTTTCAGTGTAGCTCCTATTCACAGAAAATTTATCAAGTGCTGCAGACCTTGTCGGCAAGCCCGTTCATTATCAAGCCGCTGTGCTGCTCTTGGAAAAGTGGATGCTCTTGGAAAAGTGGACACTTGGTTTCACAGCCACAGTCAGAATTTCTCAAAATTAATCAAATGGCTTTTGTCAGTAAATCAGATCTACTACTCCCTTGATGACGTCAGATTCTTAGAAAAGTTAACAAATACAAAATATTCTACGGTCTTAGAACATGAGGAATTAACACATCACCGAAATACCTTGCAGTCATACCTGGTGTCCATAACGTATCTCTCCTAAGTCCAGTGATGTATATACCGACAGCCTCTAAAGGACCCATGGCCCTTCCCCACCCAGACCTCTGAACCTCAGCGGGGAACATTCCGACCGTGCACACCACATATTAAATCTGCATCTGGGAGGTGGAGGAGTTTCTAGGATACTGAGAAAGAACACTTTTTTTGCTGTTCCTTTGTTCTTAACATTTTTACTTTGTACTTAATATTTTCCTTTATTCCATACTTTTGGAGCTAAAGATGGAGTCAGAGATGGAGAAGGGGGAGTATTTGGGAAATAAGTAAGATAAGGAGACATTCCAAAGGAAAATATCATAGATTTGTGACAAAAGGTGTGTATCAGTTGGACTAAAGAAAATACGTTGATCCCTTACTATTAAAAATGGAACAGTAATCCCTGAATATCAGGGGTTTCATAAGGATTAACTATAAGAATGTGCATAACAGTGTCTGGTTAAAACTGAAAGTAGCATATTCATTATTACGGGTAACGTTTTTTTAAGTTTAAGGCTGAAATAAGCAACTTGATATCTGAAAACTTTAATCTGGCTCTATCAGTTTCTTTACACAAAACCAACCTTAAAATGAGATGTAATTTTGGCATAGGGGGAGATTTCCGATGTGTGTACTTATATAAATCAATAAACATTCATTCCATATTTCAAGCCATTTTGCTAAAGAGAATGTTGTTTGTTTTTGTTGACAAGGGAGGTGACACTCATAAATATTCCATAATTTTGCATCTTCCCATCACCCTCTTTCTCATCCCTGCAGGTGGGAACTGGTCAGTCACTTACATGTAGCAGCTGAATAAAAATTTGGGGTTTTGGTCCTATTTTGGGATGACCCTCTCTTTTCTGATTTTGAAACCTCTTAGTGCTGCCAGGAAAACCCGCATCCCTCTTTTCGCTACATTACACTCAGGGTAGCTGGAAAAAATCATCAATAAGTATAAATAGGTTTCAGCCAACCAATAAAATTGAAGACAGGAAAAGTATTATAGCAGGATGTATGATTTAGGACCAGCATGAATAACAATGGAGAGAATTTTGTATGTTGCTAATGGAAACTTGGCCAGTTTCTACCTACTAATAAATAATGCTCTGACAAAGCTGGGAGCTAAATATTTGGGTGATGATTTGGAGATTCCAGGAATCCAGAAACTAATTAAGATATAAATATGAGGATTCTGAAAAGCTCAAGGAGAGATTTGGAAAACCAACACACCAGCGAGATTACATCACTCGCCAGTAAATAGGCTCAGGTGAGGGGGGACATCTAAATGGATTTGGGCTTCTGGAGGACATGACAGTAGTTGAAACAGTGTTTATGGGATCTAAGGAGGAAAAATTTGTATTTTTGTGTATTTTTGGTTTCTGATCCTTATTCTGATCTACTTTTATCAAGGAGAAAAGAGTAAGTTAAGCTGATGTGAGAAGAAAATAAAAGTGATTTTCAAGAGACTGGGTGGGGGTGAAGTAGGGCACAGTAGGGCAATCGTTTCTGGCCACTCCTGAGACATTAAGGAAGTCTCCTGAGTGTTAATAACGCCTGGAGTGCAGGGTGTGGAGGATGAGAGTGCTCAGGCTCAGAGTTTTGCTTTTGTGTTTCATCTGAAACCAATCAGTAAGCGAAAAAGCAGAACGCTCTCTTGGCATCTATTCTACCATTGATACTGGGGGAAGGGACGAGGATTTATACATAGAGACCCCCATTAACACTAATGAAAAGTAGGTGAGTAAATCCCGTGTGTATGAGGAGCAAACACTGCCCTTTGTGTGGGGGTAATTAAGAGCTAAAGAGAGCTTACAGTTGCTCCCCACTGCACACATGCTCCTGGTGAAAGCTCCTTCACAGCAGCGCTGCAATCGCTTTCTTTAGTTTCAATGGTTGGCGCCTGACAGTTGTTAACCATCTCTCGCCCTAGTTCCCCCATAATGGAGTGAAAGGGAATGATGTATTGGAAATGACATTATTTGACACTATTGGCAGAGGGGCTTTCAAGGAGAAAGTACAAGGGAAGAAAGGGAGACATTGAAAAGGAATCTAAAATTAAGCAGAATAGACTACTAAGTGGCTCAAGGGAAATAGCCCTGTACTCATAATGTCCTTGCCAACACCCCATTCTTTGGGACTACGGCAGAAAGAGGAGCCATGTGCAAACCAAGAATACCAAATACTAGCCAGCACCATGTCTGAGGTCCAAAGTCAGAAATGTGGGAAGGAAATGCTCCAGTGATTGCAGAATGGACACGAAAATGTGAGAGTTATAATATCATCTCCTTTCTACTCCGCAGACCAACTCTGGCAATACTGTTCTGTACATCCATTCTGAGTTCCAGAAATATCCAAGTATAATAAAAATATTTATCTCTTCGTAGGGCATGTTCAAGTCTCAGATCAAACCTTGAACTTAACTCAAAGTTAGACCCATGTGAGCAAACAACATAATGGAATTTTACAAATAGGAAATGCATGTGATGTATTTTATTTATTAATTTTACTGAGGCAACATGGGGAAGCCCTGGCTGAGGAAGGAGTTATGAAGATATGTTTTAATTTACTGCAAGTTCAATATGTATTCAGAGTATATTTTTGTTTGATTACTCCAGCTCCCTGTCCATATCTGAGTGAACAATAAGTGATATTTCTAAATAAACTAATTCTAAATTAAATTGCCTCCTTGTCTTGAGAGGAATCAGTCTGCTCTGTGCTTCATAGTCCTTGTCTAGAGTATATTTTCCATTCTAAACAACAAAATTTCAAAGAAACATTGATAAACAATAAGTCCAGGAAGGTGAGATGTTTATGAAGGGTGTCAGATGAAATCCAGTTGAAGAAATTGAAAGAAATTTTTCTAGAGTAGCACATACTTAAGACAAAGAAAACAGCAGCTTTTGCTGGGTTTTCTTTTGAAGGAATACCATGGAGAGAATAACCTTTTGTGTGTGTGTGTGTGGATGAATCACTTTCCTTATAAGAGTACAGTTTTGGCTACACTAACAGAAAGACTCAGTATAACAGAATATGAACTCAGCAGCTCAAGTTGAAATGGCAGCTTCATGTTTTTGGGATCAAGGATCTTTCTATCTTGCTCTACCACACTTCACAAAGTATCTCCACCTCCTGGTCCAAAATGGCTGCTGCAGCTCTGATCTTCACGTTTACATTCTATGTGGCAGAAGGGAAGAAAAAGAGTAAATTGAGATAATACCCCCCTTTAAAAGCAGGACCTAAAAGTTTCAAGCACTTCCATTCACATCTATTAGCAAAAATTTACTTACATGGCCCTGTTTAACTGCAAGAGAGATTTAGAAATGTAGATTTAAGTCTCCATTACTATGGAGAAATAGAAAATAGCAAAAATTGGCTATTTGTTTTACAGCCACATATACAGAATATGGATCATTAGTTAGAAATTTATGAGAATAATTTCAAGTAGGTCACATAACATCTCTACCTTGACAAATTTTAAAAAAGGACCTCTAGCAATTGGCTATAGTATGTTATATAAAATTGGTATATATGTGTATATATAAAATATGTATATTATATACACAATTGGCTATCATTAGTAATAGCCAAAAAGTGTACACAACTCAAATGCCCAATTGCTTAATCACACAACTGATGATTGGTAAATAAAATGTGGTATATCCATAAAATGGAGTATTATTTGGCAATAAGAAGGAATTAAATACTGACGCATGCTAAAGCATGATGAATTTGAAAACACTATGCAAAAGAAGCCAGTCACAAAAGACCTCATATTTTATTATTCCATTTATATTAAATGTCCAGAGTAGATAAATCTATGCAGACATAAAGTAGATTAGTATTTGCTTTGGGCTGTAGAGGAGTTGGTGGCAAATTGTGTGAATAAAAATGTTCTAAATTGGATTGTGACAATAGTTGTACATCTCTGTGAATATACTGAAACATACTGAATTATGCACATTTAAATTAATGGATACATGATATTTGAATCATATTTCAGTAAAGCTGTGGGGAAAAAAAAAAGTAAAAAAAAATGCTGATATTCTATAGCAAGGATCTTACATACGCTATACCTGACCCCAGCAGGCAGCCAGATATAAAAAGAAAATTTTTTAATTAGTAAGCTTACAGGTATTAACCTCTTTATGACAAATATCAGAATATCAGATTTGGCCTAAATATAGAAAATCTGAGTTCACTTGTCACAGATTAACACCTGCATTGAAAGGTGTGTGCTTCTGTGTGCTGTGTGTGTGTGTGTTTTGTAAATTTGAAGCCCAAAAAACTTTATGTATCTTGCACAAAGTTAGTTAGGTGGGAGGTTATATATATAGCTAAGGTTCGAATCCAGACTCTCTGAGTTCAAACCTTGATCAACGTGAAATACCATCTCATGCAACTTCCACTGTGCAGCGTGGGTAGGGAGTGATCAAGAAATTGCCTTTGTACACATTACCAGTTTGAGAAATATGGATTGATGGTAGAAATGTGTTAAGATGACTCATTGAGCTCTTTCATAGTCCCAAGGACTTTCTTTATTTCTTTTTTAATTGGTAGACTTTTAATTTTTTGGAGTAATGTTAGGTTCACAGCAAAATTGAACCTGAAGTACATAGGATTTCCACATACCTCATCCCCCTGCAACACTCTCGGCCTCCCCCATCATCCACATTCTGCACCACAGTGGTGCATTTACTACAGTCATTGAACCAACATTGACACATCATCATCATTAAAACTCCACTAATGTGATAGGTTACATTAGTGCTCATTCTTTGTGTTGTGTATTCTGTGGGTATTGACAAACGTATAATGACATGAATCCCCCATTATAGTATCATATAAAATAGTTTCTCTGCCCTAAAAGTCCTCTGTTCTCTGCCTATTCATCTTTTGCTCATTTTTAGTTCGGTTGTTGGTTTTCAACAAATAATTTTTATGTTTAAACAAGAAGCAGGATCTGTTACACTCTTTTTTGAGTTGATTAGCCATTATAGATAAGATAAGAGACTTAAGAATACTGATACCTATTTTTTAAAATAATTATACCATTTGAGATTTTTTAAAATAGGAATCACATTACATATGTGAATTGATAAGATGGTAAATAAAGACTACAATGATTTAATTTTCTTTGGGAAACTGTCCCAGACTTATAGATTTTACGGCGGGCCCAGTTATTATAAACCTACTTTATGAAAATAACTTAGTCGTGAGGAATTTATTGAGTTTAAGCTGTGACCACCAAGAAAACATAATATCCCTGGAATTTCAGTAGTAATTAGGGGCCTGTTCTAATCTCAAGATGATCTTTTCAGGACTGTTTTCCTTGGTCGCAGAAACCATAGTTAAAATCCTGTGAAATTATCTGCTCCACTCCCGAGATATCCTCTAGGTCTGGTCATTCTACTCTTGTACTGAACATCCATGGTGTGCAATTTAAAGCAGTCCATTTTGCCCTGTTTGGATTTTATTAACAGGCTGCGGAGAATTTCCCTCAGCAGCACTGACCTAGAAACCCTTCATAGTATTTTTTCATTTGCCAGTGTTTCTGGTCCATGCCCTGAGATGCCAAGAGTCGCTCAGCTCTGAATCATGCCCAGCCTAGGTTTCTAAGACGTCGGTACCACTGCTGGGTCCACCCGCCTCCAGGTCCTGATTGAGAATAGGCCAGAAATGAATCTAAGTCAGGGACACTATCTTATGAACTTTTTACAGTCACAGTCCACTTTTGGAGAATAAGTTACCCTTTATGAAACTCCTAAAGGTTGAGCCGCCTCAAGTAACACCAACTTGCCTTGAGTGTAGGTATGGTCTTAGGGGAAGCACTCACCACTTTTAGAATAGTTTTGATGTTTAAATGCCAGTACAGTCATTGACTTGATATGTGTGTGAGTATAAATCTTCATAAATATAAAAGTGTATAACTTTTATTTTTGTGAAAGTACATTTATTGTCTCCCGTGGGTTGACTCTTCATTTCCTATGGGAAACTCAAAACTTTTTAATAACTGAAAAGGTGTACTCTACCCTTGCTATCAACAAGATCCGTGTGTTTTATACCTACATTACAGTGTGATAATGCAGTCAACTAGGACGACACTTGGCCACCCCCATCAATACCTTGTGAAGAGTCCCATGCAGGCACCTTCGCCATTTCGCCACCTGGTGGTAACACAAGGTTGAATCGTGTGACATGGCACCATTTCTCGCTGGCGGTGCTACCCAGGACTATCTGTCAGATACTAGTCACTTTCTACTACTCTAAACCCTTAAAGTTAGAGATAAAAAACTTGGGTGTCCAAAATTTCCAGAGTCTTGGTTCTAAAGCAAAGCAAAATATGTCAAATGAAACAGAATAATGCTTTTACCCACCTTTGATCCAAGGCAATATAGAACAGGAATTTGAAGGCAATCTCTTTAACAATTGTTCTAATTTCCCCTTGTTATTATTTCTTGTTGTCCTTATCTTTTTTTTTCCTTTCCTGATTTTAAGTAACACCTCCTGTCTTTACAAACTTGTTGAAACCTTTAATATTTTAATTTTTTCCATAACTACAGTTTCCCAAGCACAGCTGTCATGGATAAAAATGCACAGTACAGAAAGCAGTTTATTTAGAATATAATACCTTGAAGCCAGTGAAAAGCTTGAATTTACCCACACAGCTTCTTTGAAGAGTTTGAGGTGTTATCTTTAGAACTTCCAGACATTTCATAATCACTCTTCTAACGCTGAGCACTGTCTCTTGGATTTTCCTGTGTCTGCCCTGCAAAAACTGTTTCCCTAAATGCTTCTGTTATCCAGCTCTCCTGACATAAACTTCTGTTGTTAATTATTAGAGCACATCTTATAAATTATCATAGATCTCAGGGATCCTGTTGTTATTAGGCAGACCTTTGGCCAGCTTCCCTCGTCATGATTTCATTCACATTTCAACAGAGATTAATTTTGTGTCTGCTATACCAGCTCGTTTGAGGTTTATTTCTTGAATCAATATCAATCATTTAAATGTAGTGTGGTCCTGTGGGATTCGAATTAGTCCAAATGATAATTGAACTGCTATATTCCCAGAATTCGGTACCCAGGACTTTGCCTTTCCTCATCAGAGCAGAGACATGAGCAAAATCAGTGATAAAGAGACATGGCTATTCATGCAGGCAGTTACAGGCCAATAGTGGTAAAGCGATACTCTATTTTCACAAACGTTTTCCAATAACTACATGCTGGCTTATCAAGTTAGGCAATAATTACTGGTAACAGGAAACATGCTTGCATTCAAACCTTTATTAAATAAGATTTGTTTTCCCTTCTCTTTTTATACTTAAATAAATTATCCTTTTTATATCTACTTAAACATTGCTTTTGTTCCTGACTCCCTTATAGAGACATCTGAACATTTACTAATAAACACACAGTAGTATTTCCTTCCTTGTATTGAAACTACCTGGAAAGTATTCACATTGAAAATAAAAATCATAATTGCTGATAGGAAAACATGTTTATAAAAATCATATTGTGTATGTAACTTATTGGATCATGAATGTTTAGCAATTTTATTTGAATCATATGGTCCGTGTCTTCGTGCAAATGGAAAAAGGAATACACAGACTATTGCTTTGTGTTGCTATAGTGAATTCCTCTATGCCCTCAAGACCAGCAGGCGCAATCATTTGGTGAAATTACAGTGGTGACGGGCGTTATAAGTTGTCCCATACAAGATGATTTGAACATATTTCCAGAAACTAGCATTTTTCCACAATCTGTGTTTGTTGAAGTTGTGACATTTAATGGGCTATTGCCCAAGCTTTTGCAGCGATATTCTAATTAACTCACATTCCCCTAGTGATTCTATTATTACAGACAGAAGTCATATTTCATGTGCTAATAGCCAAATCTGTAGCCAGAGATTGGGAAATACAGACTACGCATCAGAATTTCAGTTCAATATTCATGTGCCATTAAGATGCTAAGACAGGTGATGAAAGGTCATCAGATCCCTTGCCTGGTCAGCTACCAACATGTTCTGTTACATGATATTTCTTCTCTTGATCCACAGGGAAATAAACACAATGATTTGAATAAATTGGAATTTTAGAGCTAGAAGAAACTTCAGAAACCGCAAAAATAATTTAACTTTCTCATTAGAAGGCAGGCTTACATAATGGCTATAGGGAAGATTAAATGAGATAGTATACATAAAGCATGTAGAACAATGTGGGCACACGTCAAGTTCTCTGGACAGATAGCTGTTTCATAGATGAGGAAACAGGCACATACATGTTATTATTTTCCAAAAGTCATATAAATTAGTTAACCAAATCATCAAAGCTAGAACTCATTTTTCCTGTCATCTAGTCTAATGTTCTTTTCACCAAACCACAGAGGGATACATAAAAATCCTCCACTTAGTTTCATCCATAGTAGCCAAAATATTTCTTTAAAACCATCTGCTATAGACTCATTTGAATTTTATTAACTTAATGCATTTAGGATGAATCTAGTTTGATAAGTAATTTGATATTTAGACTAAAAATTAAATCTTACAAACTCTTCAGATGCCATCATTATAAATGCACGTTTCAGGTGTCCCACATATTTTTTAAGAAAATGACTTGTCTTTATTTCTAAAGTAAACAGTATTCCACTGATTACAATTGTTTAAAGTAGTTATTATATATATAATAATAATTTAAATAATCATCCAGTATTTCAAAAACCCAATGTATATTTGTTAATTATTCTTCAGGTATTTATTGAGTGACTACTGTGTGTTCTACTAGTCACACTGTGCATTAAAAAAACTGAGAGATTCTCTCTTGCTAAGTGAGAGAAGTTTCATATCTAATGACTAGATGGCCAATTGGATAAAATGGTGAGGTATAAAATATTTTCTTTTTCACTGTTTGCTGTAAACCAAACCTGTAGTTTTAGGCACTTCCATAAAATGATTCGCCCTTCATCCCTTACTTTGTAAAACACATTATATGAGTGGATCACTTTTAAAGGAAAAGCCCCAATTCAATATTAAGATCACAGGGCTTTACGCTTGCTTGGAAGATAATAGTGAATTTTCTATAATTCTCATTTTTTTTATCAATATGGTACTTTTAACACAACCAGGACAACTCTACAGAAAAAGTGCTAGACACAGCTCCATGCCAGCTCAGTTAACATCTCAACTGATTCCACTGACCTGTGGTTTACATGTCAGTTTTCTTGTCAGGTGATTAGATTAGAGATGGAACTAGTTTAGGCACCACTAAGAAAGCACTGCTTAATATAAACTACCTCTAAAAATATCTCCAGCGTAAATAGGTTAATGTGAGAACTTCTTAATAGATAAATTTTTACTCCATAAATTTTACTTTAACATTCACCGTGGTCTGACTCCCCATTTCTCTCTGATTTTAAAGTCCACTAATCTCCCAATCGCTCACACTCTTTCAGCCACGTGGACCTTCGTGTGTTTCTTGGACATGCCGGGCACAGGAGTCTGTGTGCTTTCTGATTTGTATCATACCTGGAACTCTCTCCTTCAAATATGCACATGGATACACCTTTAGATCTTTGCTTAAGTGTCGCCTTTCCTGTAAAATATTTTCTCACCATCCCATTTTAAATTGTACCACCCTTTTCAGAGCTCCTCTCAGATAGCAATGGTTCATTTTTACTTATTTTTTGATTGATTAATCTGTTTATTTACCCCCATTAGAAAGTAGACTCCAAGGGTACAGATTTTCCTGCTTATATCACTGATTAACCTTAAAAGAGTATACAGCATAGACTAGGCATTCAATAAATATTTAAATGAAGTATCTATCCTTCCAGACGTCTGTTTCTGTGACATTCTCCCCCTAGTGGAGATTCAGGTCAGCAGATGACACTTCCTGCCCACTCCAACTTGTAAGTAAACTTCCCTAATCATTAAAATATGCCCAGAATAATAAGAGCTCAAGAGATACGATTTTTCATGTAATATATTTTTATTCACTTGTTTGTGTGTTGTCAGTGTCCATCCCCTTCCCCAACCCTTCCTCTAAATACACACACAAGAAAGGAGATGCCATGAGAAAAGGAATGGAATTTGGTTTTTTCGCTAATGAATGCTTAGTAGAGAACAGTGCATGCATGTGCTATTTTTAAGGGGTATAACATGAGTTAAAAATAGGACAATCTCTCTAGAATCCATGAGGAGGTATATATAGGCTCCAGGAGGTGAGTTCTGGGGCTGGGTTTGCCATTATATGCCGTTACTTCTTTACACAAATTCTATGCTCTGAACAAGTTGACCTTTTCTGAATATAATCAGTTTTCATTCTCAGGATCTTTCTTATGACATCTTGTTTCCTGAGAAATTACAACCTGTCCTCAGATTAGCTTACTACAGCATTTTGCGTGCTTGTTGATCATCCCTCAACATGAATCCTTCTTTCATCACCTCTTCTTTCAGCATCTCAGTGGTCTTTTCATTCATGAGACAAGTAACACTGATGCTTTTAAACAGGGACGTGGGTAGGTGTGGGTAGAGAAGGATGATAATATGTAAAAGAATGTGTATCTTGTTCCTTAACTGACCTCAAGGAGTTTATAGTCACCGTGACTGGATGCATGCATGTTTGTAACTATTGAACTGGTATTCATTGACTATATTTTATTTACCTAAATTAATAACCTCCATAAGGCACTGTCTGCACATAAAAGGACTCATAGAGGGAACAGAAAAAAGGTGGCAGCACTCCCCTAATAGCAGAGTGTCAGTCCCTATTGGACTATATGCCAATACCCATCTCTTGACAAACTGTACCTTGAATCTCCCATTTTAATTTTCTGCCTGCATTCCTTAGACATTGTCAGAATGTTCCAGATGAAAAATTATAACTTCCCAGGCAATCTGAATGGATTATCTTTCTCCAGCAATTCTCCTATGAAAATCAGTAGGTTGTGGCTCTTTAGTCCCACAGAAAAATTAGGACTCCAGGATTCCAGAGAAGATTTCACAATGGCCTTTCATGGTGAATATTTATATTGCACGATTCCAGATGACAGAAACCATATTTCTCTTTTTTTTAACTGCCCCCCCTTCCTGTTATCCTTTTCAGCCTTTGATAAACATCATTCTACTCTCTGTTTCCATGACATCTATTGCTTTTATATTTAGCTCCCTATGAGTGAGAACATATGAGATTGGTCTTTCTGTGGTTGGCTTATTTCACTTAAAATATTGTTCTCCAGTTCCATCCATGTTAGTGCAAATGGCAGAATTTCATTCTTTTTTGTGGCTATGTAATATTCCATTCTGTATAGGTACCAAAATTTTTTTATCCATTCATCCTCTGATGGACACTTAGGTTGATTCCAAATCTTGGCTATTATGAGGAGTGTTGCAAAAATCATGGGAGTACAAATATAGTTTCAATATACTGAGTTTCCCTCATTTAAATATATACCCAACAGTGGGATTGCTGGATCATATGGTAGTTCTATGTTTAGTTTTCTTAGGAAACTCCATGCTGTTCTCCATAGTGGTTGAGCTAATTTACATTTCCACCAACAGTGTACAAGGCTTTCTCTTTCTCCACATCCTTGCTAGCATTTGTTTTTGCCTTTTTGATAAAAGCCATTGTAACTGGGGTGAAATGATATCTCATGGTAATTTTAATTTGTATTTCTCCAGTGACTAATGATGTTGAGCATTTTTTCATATATCTGGTGGCCATTTGTATGTCTTCATTTGAGAATGTCTATCCAGATCCTTTCCCCACTTTTAATTGGATTATTTGATTTTTTTTGATTAACTTATTGGAGCTCCTTATATATTCTAGTTATTAATCCTCTGAGACAGGTATTTTGCAAATATTTTCTCCCATCATCTCTTTACTTTGTTGGGTTGTCTCTTCACTTTGTTGATTATTTACTTTGCTGGGTAGAAGCTTTTTAGCTTGATCCCATTTGTCCAATTTTGCTTTGGTTGCCTATGCTTTGGGGGTATTACTCAAGAAGTCCTTGCCCAGACCAATGACCTGAAGCATTTCTCCAAAGTTTTCTTTTAGTAGTTTATAGTTTCTAGTCTTAGATTTAAGTCTTTAATTCCTTTTATTTGATTTTTGTATATGGTGAGAGATAAGGGTCTAGTTTCATTCTTCTGCACATGGATATCCAGTTTTCTCAGCATCATTTATTGATGAGACTGTCCCTTGCCCACTGTATATTCTTGGCACCTTTGTCAAAGATAAGTTCTTTATAGATATGTGAATTTATTTCTGAGTTCTTTATTCTGTTACATTGGTCTATGTGTCTGTTTTTATGCTAATATCCTGCTTTTTTGCTTACTATAGCTCTGAAGTATAATTTGAAATCAGGTAATGTGATTTCTCCAATTTCCCACCCCACCCCCTTGCCCCATCAGGGATGGCTTTGGCTATTCTAAGTCTTTTGTGGTTTCATATAAATTTTAGAATTTTTTTTCTATTTCTGTGAAGAATGTCATTGGTATTTTGATGAGGATTGCATTGAATATGTAGATTGCTTTGGACAGTATGGCCATTTTAATGATATTGTTTCTTCTGATCCATGATCATGGAATACCTTTTCAGTTTTCTGTGTCCTCTTCAATTTCTTTCATCAATGTTTTATAATTTTCACTATAGAGATCTCTCACTTCTTTAGTTAAGTTTATTCCTAGGTATTTTATTTTATTTGTAGCTATTGTAAATGGGATTACTTTCTTGGCTTCTTTTTCAGATTGTTTACTCTTGGCCTATAAAAATGCTACTAATTTTTGTCTGTTCATTTTGTATCCTCCAACTTCACTGAATTTGTTTATAAGTACTTATAGTATTTTTTGTGGATTCTTTGAGTTTCTCTAAGATCACATAGTCTGCAAACAAGGATAATTTGACTTCTTCCTTTCCAATTTGGATGCCCTTTATTTCTTTCTCTTTTCTGATTGCTCTATTTAGGACTTCTAGTACTGTGTTGAATAACAGTGGTGAAAGTGGGCATCTTTGTCTTGCTCCAGATCTTAAAGGAAAGGCTTTCAATTTTTCCCCATTCAGTGTGATACCAGCTGTGGGTCTGTCATATATGGCTTTTATCTTATTGCAGTAAGTTCCTTCTATGCCCACTTTTTTGAAAGTTTTTATTATGAAGGGATGTTAAATTTTATCAAACCTTTTTCAGTATCAATTGAAATGATCATATGGCTTTTGTCATTTGTTCTTTTGTTATGATGTATCACATTGATTGATTTGTGTATGTTGAACTATCCTTGGATGGTATGTTGAATCATCCTAGGATGAATCCCACTTGATGAGGATGAATAATCTTCTTAGTGTATTGTTGAATTCAATTTGCTAGTATATTGTTGAGGATGTTTGCATCTATGTTCATCAGAGATATTGGCCTATAGTTTTCTTTTTTGTTGTATCTTTATCTGGTTTTGGTATCAGGGTAATACATGCCTCATAGAATGAGTTTGGGAGTATTCCCTCCTCCTCAATTTTTTAGAATAGTTTAAGTAGGATTGGTATTAGTTCTTCTTCGAATGCTTGGTAAAATTCAGAAATGAAGCCATTGAGTCCTGGGCTTTTCTTTGATGGGAGACTTATTATTACTGTCTGTATCTCATTAATTGTCATTGGTTTATTCCAGTTTTGTATTTCTTCCTGATTCAGGTACATTGCATTTCCTCTAGGTTTTCCAATGTATTGGCATGTGGTTGCTCATGGTAGTCTCTAATAATCCTTTGAATTTTTGCAGTATCAATTGTAGTGTCTCCTTAATCATCTCTTATTATATTTACTGGGGTCTTCTCTCTTTCTTTCTTAGTCTGGCTAAAGATGTGTCAATTTTGTTTATCTTTTCAAAAATCTAACTTTTCATTTCATTGGTCTTTGTATTTTTTGTTTCAATTTCATTTATTTCTGATCTGATTTTTATTATTTCTTTTCATGTACTAATTTTGGGCTTGGTTTGCTCTTGTTTTACTAGTTCTCTGAAATGCATAGTTAGATTATTTATTTGAAGCTTTTCTACTTTTTTAGTGTAGTTGCTTATTGCTATACACTTTCCTCTTATTACTGCTTTTTCTTTATTCCATAGGTTTTGATACATTGTGTTTTCATTTTCCTTTTTTGAGAAATATTGTAATTTCCTGAGCATATTGCTTAATTTTCGTGTGTTTGTGTAGTTTCCAATGCTCCTCTTGTTATTGAGTTCTAATTTTATTCCATTGTGGCCAGAGAAAATACTTGTTGTGATTTCAATTTTTAAAATATTTTAAGACTTGTTTTGTGGCCTAATTTATGGTCTATCCTTAAGAAGGATCTATGAGCTGAGGAGAAGAATGTGCATTCTGCAGCTGTTGGATAAAACAAGAAACCACATTTCCTGATGCACATGGCAAGAAAATATGACATGTCCAAAAGGCACAATGGATATACCCATTCTTGTTTCTACATTGAGCAGTATAACTAAATATAATATGTAGGAATGGGTGGGACTGCTTAAAAACAGATTAATTTTTTATCTTATTTTGGTAGGGAAGCCAAATAGCTTAATCCTTAGTATATTATTTTTGCCTATTGTGTTTATGATAATGAAGTGTTAATTTATTTGTGCAAATATATGTCAACATCACTGGAAGGATGAAAGATTATGCACTAATATGTATGCTGTGCACACACACCCACAGCCATATTCACATACATGAAGCATTAGTACCACTTACGTAGATTTCATTGTTCTTGGCTTTGTACTGTGAGTCATTCTCTACATACACTAGCTTACAATTTCTTAGTAAGCAGGACAGTGTTTTACACTCCTTTGATTTCTCCACTGAACTTAGCACAGTGTTTTCTTGAGAGAAAACATTTCAATAAGTAGAGCTTAGGTAAGTGATCAGCTTTAGCAAACAGATGGATAAAATGAGAGAATGGCAAAAAAAGCCTTTGGAATTTGACATTCATATTGTGTTTCCAAAATGTGTTGTGCCTTGCAGCTTTGTGGTGTACTCAGAAGGGATTAGTGAATGATTTTCAGGCTATGCTTTTCTTTTCCAATTTAATCCCTTATTTTTCATTTAAATTAGAGACATGTTGCTCTCTCAGTGAGCACCATGATGAAAGTATGAGTATGATATACATCTAAGGAGAAGAATTCAGAGAAAATGAATTTTGTATCACAGACATTCACAGAGTACAACATTCACTTAGACAAACCAATATTTTTCAAGTTCACTGCAGGAATGCTCAGGCTGTTGATCATACAATGAAATCCTCTACCCCAGAGGAACAGCACTATATTGTACCCATATGTAATATCCTCAAAGGGCTTCAGCCAAGGGAGGTTCTTAATATAAGCCATGGGCAACATCTAGCAATGTGTGTAGAATTGCTTTGTGTCCAAAATTTTAGGAAAATCCAATGAGTTAACATTTTGTGACCATAGAAATCTCATTAGTTATGCTTTTTGCTGTTTCCCGACTCTATTTTTGAATCAAATACAATTCAAGGCTCAACTAAAGTGGTCAATAGTTATTCGGGACTTACATACTTCTTAGAAACCCTTAGGAAAGACATGGAAACAGAAAAAAATTGATACCATTCTAGTGTATTTAGAGGCACCTTCTCTTACTTTCTTCTTTCAATTTATTATTTGCCGTAATAAAAAATTTTGCTCTGAAGCAACAAATTCAAACCAAAGAGAAGAGTTCTAAAAGAATCAAGCTGAATTAACTTTCATGCAAGAGTAGCTCTTTGAGATTTTCATTTGCATGTAGATAACATTGTAGTGAATTTGGAGACATGTCTCATTCTAAAATGTATCTATGGACAATTGGTGCAGTGGCATCTTCTAAATGACACAATCACACCCAAATTGTATGGGCTTGGGGTCAGTTGCTTTTTTAGCATCCTTGTAAAATTAAAAAGACACTGATCATTTAGCTTTGATCCGTAATTTCAGTTTCACAAAAGGATGAAGATTGAAGAACTATAAAATCTAATAATAATAAAATCATTTCATGAGTTTATTTTTGGCATTAACTGAAAACAGATTTCAATGCCATCCCAGAGACCCACTGAGAGTTGTTTATGTTTACATGAAGCATTAGAGAGTTAAAATTAAAAAAATAATGAAATAAAAGACTCTATACTGAGAAAGACCTGAGTGTTTTTATTGACAAAACTAAATGAAATGCAAAAAGGAAGCACCATAAAGGACAAAAAGCAAATTGGATTATATGATCCTTTTATTGAGGGATCTAAACTGCTGCTGGTATCACAGCAAAAAGACTAAGCTAAGTTCCTACAAGAACCTTAGCCCAGCACTCATTTCTAAAGTCATGGAACACAAATATTTGTTTCTGTTTCTATAGCCCTAAAAGAATTGCGAACAGGCATAAAAGTGCAACAAAATAATGAGTTGTATTTTTAGCTGTTTATAAATTATTTTCAACACATTAGTAAGTTTAAGATTTATAGTCATACTTGCTTTTTGTATACTTGTAGCCTGCAATCAAAATAACTGTTTAGAGAACATTAATATTTATCTAACAGTTGGGAAAACAAAATATATATATTTAGTTGGCTTCAGTAAATCTATGGGATGGCTAATCAAGGATCTTTCTTTTAAGCACAAATAACTATATTTGAATCTACAAGAATAAAATATAGTATTCAAAATGTAGTCAATTTTTAGTTATATGCATTAAGATAATATACAGTTTATAAAGATTCTTAGCTTTCTTTTCTTATTGCCTGTTCAGACAGTGATTTTAATATAAGCCTAAGCAAAATATAAGTAAGAAGTTAAATCAGCTAAAAAATACATTTAAAACCAAATATACAAAAATATGTCCATAATGGATATTAATTCTAGATTATTGCCACTGCTACTCCCTTTCATTAGCACAAACAATTGAAAGTTGACCTTACTGTGTTATCTTAGATGAGTAAAAACTTTGCATTATAGTTCTTCAAATGTTCTTTGACAAGTAGATGACAGCCGAAGTCATCTTACCTTTGATATTTGTGCAAAACTATCTTCAGTCCTTTGAAACAAATCCTTGTGACAGCCCCATGTCCTTCACAGACACCACTTGATCCATTGGTTTCTTCCTTTTCTCTTTGCTCTGCTCCACACTAAACCAGATGTGCAATCAGCCCTACTCTGATTTTCTTCAGATGCAAACCACCTGTGCATTTAACAGCCTTGCTTAAGGTTTATGGCTATATTAAGAAGTTAATCACAAAACCTAAACAAATTAAAATTGAACAAAAGCTATCATGGTCTTAAATGGCTTCGTCCACCTATCCAAATTGCTTAGCTTCTTCCCCACTTTAAGACTCTCATATCTTCCAATTCCCATCCCTCTATTATACCTAGCTACTTAGCTTCCTAGATGTCTACATTTACTTTCCAGTATGCTTTCAATAAAACTCACTTTTTTATTCTTATAATTTAACAGTATTGAAAAAGTAGTAGAAATTTGAAGATTTAATGTTTACTTTCTACTATCCTCCAATCTCTTTGTGCAGAGTAGCATAAAATTATTTCCCTACGAGAGAAATTTGCCATATCCCGCCCCTCTTAAAAGGCAGAAGAAGTCATAGGCAATGTTAAATAATAACTAATTGTACTGTTTTATATATATCCAACAGCAGCTGAAAAACATTTAGAATTTGTAGGATTAGTTCCTTACTATGACGATGGCCAAATAAATTAACCAGCAGCTGATAGTGCATAAGGAATATTAGTATTTTGGAACATAACCTTCCAACCCATTGATCCACTACTCATTTTACTGGAGACTACTATGTGTGCTTTAAAAAACCCTCATGCTAACTAATATTCACTAGTCTTAACTGTTCTTCAGACACTAAAATTCTGTGTAGCTGTCACTTCTTACAGAGAACCATTTTTTATTCTGAAGTCTGGGTTAATTATTCCCCTTTATACTTCCGTACTCTGTGTATATCTCTCTCTAGGTATTTGTCACAATATATTTTAATTGCCCTGTTTACTTACAGTTTGCACCTCTCCCTTACAATTGGATGTTGCCTAGTATGTAGTGAATATTCAAAATAGTTGTTGCATAAATGGGTAATTAAAGATATAGAACAAAACTGTCAGAATGATACTATACATCAGACAATATACAAAATAACCAAGAATAAAACTCACATTAACCATTGTTCATTATCTATACCAGGACTTCGAATAAGTATGGGCTATTTCCTTAGATAGTTTATCTTGCCTTGTCTTTCAAAAAATATGTCATTCCATTGTTTAAACCCTTCAACAGTTGAGCTAAGAAGTAGACAAAGAATGGAAAATTCAATGGTTTGTTTTAACTAGAATATCCATATCAAGTAATTTCAGTCAGCTTCATCTCTACATAACATCTTTATATACTAAATAACCAGCAATTTTATCTATCTTGATAATAGGATCTATCATGAGGCTATTAAATTGCTATACAAGGATATTTTTAAGTTACTTTCTGAAGAATATTCATTTACAGAAACTTAATGGTCAAGACTATCTGAAATATGTCCAAAAAACACAAGGAAAAGAAGTACATAATTGAGAAAAACATAGCAGTGATATATTAAGGTCTGCCAAGTTTCCCATTATAGCACCAGGTGAAATATTCCCATGGGTATCACTTGGCATGAAAGAAATCAAATCAGAAGGGAAGCTAAACATTCAAATTGGTTCATGGTTTTATGAGTTATAGAAAAAAATTAAAGAAAAAAGATATGGAAAATTGTAATTTTTCTTTCTTAAATCTAACTCCTATTATTTTAAAGAGCTTATTTTGATATAAGACATGAATCTAGTCTACTCTCTGACATCATTAGCCTGTGCACAGTTCAATGTGTTGGATGAAAATAAAGCAGAAGCATGAATGGTTTGGATTTTGAGACCACCATGTCTTGCGAACTGCAAAGGCATGTTGGAAAATCAAGAAAAGGTTTTCAAAATATTCGTGTGACAGAATTAAGTTTGGGGAAAGCAATTAAAAAAAGACACTTTCTCACTTACAAACACACACCTTTATGGTATGGATTATTCAAACCAAATGAAGAATTAAACATGAACTAATGAATTATTTGAAGACTCTCAGTTTGGAACTAAGATCTCAATTCTGGCTGTCAAAAATAAGTGTCACAGACATGCTCTGATGGTACTGCCATCTATCCAATTTCTTGAAAGTTGCAACATTGACATCTGTTCTCTTGAGGTTACTAACATTGTTTTCGAGTTTCAACATTTAAATGAAATACTTTCATTTATTTTACTTTAAAGGTTTTAGGACACTTCACTGGATTCACAATTTCCTTTTCATACTATGGTAGCATCATTGCTGAAATTTTGAACTCAACCTAACTATTTTGGCTTGATCATAGGAGTTTCTCTGATTGTTTCCAACTTGTAGTAATTTAAATTCTTTCCCCATTGGTTTCTGGAGTTGTAATCATTAGGAAAATAAGAGTGCTATAAAATATTGAATGTATACAGTATTCCTTTCAAACACATTAGCGCAATTCTCCAAGTAATACATGGGATATTCTGGCAAGTTAAACATGTATATATAAATAATGTGTTGGGAACAGTGGCTAAATATCAAGTAATGAAACCTGAAAATTGTTTCACATGCTAGATCCATCACTGAATCTTTCTTTGAGTGGCATGTAATGCCCTTATATTCTGTGTCTCAATGTCCTACCTAAAATCTGGTTTAATCTGTGAGGCCAATCAGCCTAGCTCTTCATTACTCTGTAGAAGAAAAAATACAGCCTCCTTTTGAGCTGTTTTGAGCTTACAGGTACACGGTAATACTTGCTATGTAAAGAACTTTCCAAACTTTATTTCCATCTGACTCCTTTTTTCAGAGAACCAATTGCAGTATGAGGCCGGCATCTGCTAAGCAAGAATTTGGGGAATCCCTTGTTCTGAAACTTTACGAACTTTCAACTCATCAAAATAATGACACTATGTTTCAAGTTGTAGAGAACAGACAAATTATTATTTTCCCTCTTTCACTGTGCTCTGCTTCTTAGCCCTCTTGTTTTATCCAGGTTTCAGCTAGTATACTGAAGCATAAGAGGAAAGCAAACCCCAAATGTGGAAACGGAAAGAGATCTAATTTTCCAGGTTATTTTTCCTCAATTGTGCAGACTCTAAGAGCAAAGGAAAAGTTCATCACAACAAGAAATCTAATCTCAGTTCTGCGATTAGCAGTAAAGAGAAAGCAATAAGGAAGGACACTCTTCCTCTGCAGTAGAAACTACCTGTAGACGTTGTATTGAGGTTACCCTGTGGGGTCAAAACTCATAAAAATCATAACTCACAAGGTTTGTGTTTTTATTTCTACCTTAAAATTAGAACATTTCAACATGTATTCCATGTCACGTAGCTGGTATCAAAGTAGGGTTAGGGAGTTGGAGATCTTTCTGATTAAAAAGCCCTTTTATACTCACGTACCCCATATTTCCCTATTACTATAAGGCTTTCAAGTCTGTGGTGAGATTTTATTCATTACTAGTTTTGAAAATGTGAACTTAATGCATGTATTGAGCAATGTTCTACTTAGATTCTTAGATGGACAATGAAGGTAGAGCCCTACCCTCAGGGAGATTATATTCCCATGGGGTAAGCAAGTCACTGCACTTGGGAAAAACTAAATAATAATGTATTGCATTTTCCCTGAACATTTTAACATCTCTGAAGTTGGTATGGCTTCTTTCAATTATGGTAAGCAAGTGTCAGTGGCAATATGTTATTGCCCATGTGTGTGTTCACTTGACTGCTATCCTTGACGGCATGAGAGGACAACCTCAGCCCAATGACATTTCACTCCACAAACTATTCAAAAACCATTTAAAGAAGTAATGTAAATTCTAACTGATGTCTTAAAACCTTCCATTGACACTTTCTGGTAAGATTTTTAAAACACCATCATTAAAGCCTATAAAATGGTATTACAGCCTTCAAAAGAGTCCCAAAGACAAGGGTGAAACTTTTTTTTTGTAAAAAAAATTTATATCCTCAATGCTGTAATGGTAGAGGATGATATCTAAAATACACTTAGAGTGTCCACAATGTTAAAAATAATTTTATAATAATACTAATATGTTATTTTCCTTTTTCACTGTATTGAAACTTGTGCTGGTGGTACAATAACAATGGTGTATAAAACTGCTGGCTTGTTAACACAAATTAAAGCATACCTAACCATTAGTAGTAGTATTCTTCACCACTATACAAATTGGCTAAACATAAAAGCAAGTTTCGTGAAATATCTTTTATGAGTTAACCAAACTTGTTAATACTATAAATTTTGGCTCCTTGAGCCCATGTCTTTTTGTGTCTTGTGTGAACAAATGGGCAGTGTGAGTAAAGAACTTTCAGTGACTATCTGAAGAAAGAATGTGTGCATAATTTTTGAATTGCCAGCTGAACTAGCCTCCGAAAAAACATGGTATATAATTTTCACTTGAAAAATGATTAACAAATCATGCTTATTCAGACTTAAGTACTGGGCAGATATTTTCTCAAGAATGAAGTCTGAACCTGTCATTTCATGAGAAAGAATTGACAGCATTTGTTGTCAGTGATAAAATTTTAGCTTTAAGTAAAAATTATTGTAAGTTTTGAAAACTTGTATCAGTAGCTGTGAACTCAACAGGTTTTGATAAGAATGAAGATGCAATTAATAAATAGTATTTTTACCTTATTGCACAATAAAAGGTATCAAAATTTATAGTATTTGCCAAATTCAGTGAGCCATTGTTTTCCAATAAATAATGCTGGAAAATCATGCATGGGTAATGATTTATTCAAAGTGCAAGAAAAGCCAATGGACTGAAATTCAACAGAATAAAAATATTTATTAATATGGCATCAAATGTTATGTTGTAATTAACTTATAAGAAACTACCACTTATTGGCTTTAAGTATAATTTTAAATAAGAATATTCACCATTTTCTGAAAAGGTTATTAATATACTCCAATTTTGTTCAACTACATATTTGGGTGAGGCCAGATAATCTTCAGACACCTCAACTAAAACAACATATTGTAACCAATTGAATGCAGAAGCAGATATAGGACTCCAGCTGTCTTCTATCAAACTCAACAGTAAAGATATTTGCAAAAGTGCAAAACAATGTAACTTTCCTCACAAACTTTTTAAAAAACAGCTATTTTTCATGAAAACATTTACATTAGCATGGAATGGCTTTGCTATTGCTATTTTCAGGGCTGGCTTAGAGGTATGCAGCCAGGGCAGTAACACAGAGCCCTGTACTCAGAAGGCACACCCTGCTGGCACCATCTTGAAATTCTTAATTTTATCTTTGAACTTATATTTTATAAGTGAAGTGCAATAGAACAATGGAGCATGTACTTGAACAGAGGACAGACATGCAGCATGCATGTCCACTATGCCTTTGCCACCGCATTAGTACAGAGCATTGGCAATGCCCCTGAGCACAGAATTCTGGTGGGCCCATATGCATGGGAATTCAGTGATATTCAAAGCAAGTTTAAGACAAGCAAATTACATCTGAGACTAAGACTAGGGTCAAGGGGTTGCGGGGTACTGTCAGTTAACATCACTAAAGGGACATGCTTTTTCTTTGAACCAGAATTTTCTTTAAATGCAAACAAAAGGCAATGACATTTTAAGAAACACTAATAGCCAAGGAGCCCTACCATATCCTTTTTACTTGTATTACTTCCCTGTGTTAATCAAATACTTCCACTGAAATGTCGCAGAAGAAAAGGAAAGATAGGGCAGCCCTTAATTATTTTTCCTTTTGGTTCTTTCATTCCAAATCAGTGAAGCAAAGGTAGAGGATGTTGGTAGAATGTGCATACATCAAGAAGCGAAATAAAAACAGTTTTGAATTTGTTTTGTGCTGTTTCTACAGTTTGGCTAAAAATGAAATACACATGGACGTGCAAGCTGTGAAATACACATTGTACAAGTTTGTTTATTCCACATAGGAATTAAAAGCTCCTATATTTGCATGTAAAATTGGCATTGTACAATATGAAGATGGATGGTAAAAGGTATGGTAATAATTTGAAGTCTTAATTTTTCTTTACTTAACATTAAATGGCAATTTTTAAAATGTGACAAAAATCACAAAGAAAAGGGAAAAAGCCTTGTTATTTTAGGAGCTTTAACAATATTTTTCTGCCTTTTGAACAAAGGCCCCACTCTTCCATTTTGTACTAGGCCTCTCAAATGATGTAGCTGGTCCTGATTATTTTTAACAAATCAATACGTAAGTATTTTAAAATGTGTTAGTTTTAATTTCTAATATGGCAACAGTTGTGTGCTGCAGCCAACATGTACTAGCTCACAGAGCTGACTGTGATCTCATCCAGTTCAGTGGCCTCAAGCTGGTAGCTTCAAGTCAGTCATGATGGGACTATTTTTAGTAGAGGTATCAGTAACTGGTACACATCAGGCCTTCCTCCTGGAGAAGAGCCCACTGTTAAACATTTACTAGCATACTACCAGATATAATACACCTAAACAAAAGCTCTTTGAGGTCCTCGATAACTTTTGTAAGGGTCCTGAGATCAAAAAGTTTTGGAACCACAATTTTATATAATACAGTTTTTAAAAAATATAATAGGGACTCATCAGGTTCTTATTCATTCCTTAAGCTTCTCAGACACGTAGCCTTTCAGGGTCAAATAGGAAAATTGTTGTTTTCTTTATATTCAAGCTGTAATTCCCAATATCTGCCTTCTCCTATTTCCCAACAGACACACACACACACACACACACACACACACATGCACATGCACACACATGCACACAGAGGCACACACATTTTCCTTTCTAAAAATGCCCTTACTACCTCATAAGTCAGCCCACCCTCATTATAAGAGAGAGGAAGGTGAGGTGAAGAAAATAGGCCCTTTATTAGGCAAAAGTTTTCTTGCAAGTGACACTCACGTACATACTTAGCGATTCACATCTTTTCAGCCTTCAACACCTGTGCCACTCATGGAAAATACCTCCAGAGTGAATAGCAGGTCATAAGCTGCATGCAATTTGAACTCGACGCAAGAACCATTTTGTCAACGCTTTACAATGAGAGTCTAAATATAATTACTTCCTTTGCTGCTCACCGTAATAATATTAATCACATGGATTCTTTTCATATTTACAGCTCTGCTTTGAAATTAATTACCAAAGTCTATGCCATTCCTGAGCAAAAATGGAGGCCCGCTTGTTTTCATTAGTGTACTTAAACTGCAGAGATGATGTCAGAGCCTCACAAAAGCCCCTCTACATACACATCTGTAAAATGTAAAAATCTGTGTAATCTGTATACTTTAAAAAAATAAATGAAAATTGGGGGAAATGTACCATGGTTTTCAATTGCTTTCAATTACCATTAAACCTTTCGGAGAACGATTTGCATAATGTTTCATAAACATGTAGGCAGATTAACCTTTTTTAGTTAATTTATTCATTAGCAGTAAAAATTCAAAGCACCTCTTGTGAGAAAATAATGTCGTGCTGTTAAATTACATGGAAACAAAGCAATTGGGACATACTTGCCTAAGTTCGCACTGTGTCAGAGCACAAAAAAGTGGAGAGGAAAAAAAAAAACTTTGCCTGTTAGCAGAGTGTTGATTAAATTGCCGGTTTGTGAACAATTAGTGGTATTACTAGAAGATTAGGTGAAGTATTAATTAGAGTTAGGCCGAATGACTTCTGAGGAGTAAAGATACCTCCCACAACTGCACTGAAGGTGCTGCAGGAAGGCTACAGAGCTCCAGCCTGTTCCAGTTTCTTCTCACCTTCAGGCATTAGGGGCTGCAGGCCCCCAGCTCAGGCCTTGAGTCAGGGTGCACATAGATTCTTTCTTAAAGCTTTTTTTTTGGTCATTACGCCTCAGGATAAATAAAAATATTTTATACAGTCTGATTAATTAGAAGTCAGAACGCAGCCCTGAGTCTACTGTATATTTCAAGGAAGCTATAGGAAACCAATGGACATTCCAAGGATGATTTACCAAGACAAGGTTAAAAACAAAATTACCTATATATGGTACAGGGAGTCTGTGAACAATCCATTGACCACATAAAGGTAAAATCAGGACAAGGCGAGAAGAATCTATTGTCTGCATAGAAAATGGGGGACTCCGGTCTCTTGTAGGTGAGACAGCTTGGAATGGGATGCTGGCTCGAGGAGTCCGTGTTCTAGATACACAGAGGCCTGCTGATTCCAGGAGGAACTTTTATTTAAAACATTAAATCAGTCCTATCTTCAATGGAAGACCAAAATATTACCAGTAATAACAACAGCTGCAACCTAAAGCTCAGCTTACCCCACCTTCTGCCCTCCCCACCCGTAATACTGTTCCCTTATCCCTACCTTTCTCTCCCTTTCCTTCATAAATAATTATTGTCATTCTGTAACGTGAAAGGCATGCAGTTTAACTGTTGTTATTATTATACGATCAAGGAAAAAGTATTTACTCTCTCTTTGCCTCAGTTTCCTCATCTCTAAAAAGACAATACTACTATTATCAATCTCCTAGAATTGTAATGAGGGTTAAATGAATTAATCTCTGTAAAGTGTTTAGAAGAGTCTGTGGCGTATAATGAGAGTTACACAACAGTCTTATCAAGTGTTAATAAATATAGTACTTGCTCTCATGAAAGTAAAAGTGACCGCTTCCATAAAATGGCTGAATTCTTCTTTTAAATCTAATGGCCTGAACTTTGTGTTTTTATGGAGTTAAAACCCAGCAAATCATCAGGTTGTTCCACTTTGGTAAGCAAATCTGTGAAATGAGTTCTCCAAATGACAGGTTAGCGTATTCAAAATGTTGAAGTTGCCACTGGTATTTCTCGGGTTTTCCTTAAAAGGTGTTTCAAGTTGTGCCCAGTCATGTGGTACTATTTTGATCATAAGTTTAACTGTTTTGGGAGAAGTACATTCTATCAATAATGAGTTAAATGAAAGTAACTGACAGTTAGTATTAGCCAAAAGCACCACGAAAGTATTTGTAATTCAGAGGCAGCAAACCACATAAAACTTAGAACCTACTGTTTTGAAACTTTTTACAAACGCAACTATATTCCAATAGCATACAACCTTTAGGCTACATTTTTTAGAAATTAGGCAGTTATAAAGTAATTTACTCTCTAGAACAAGCATAACATAAAGTAAATATATTTAAAGAGAAAAATGCTTTTAATTCAGAGATAGCTCTATGTCTTAAAGACTACACAGTGAAAGTTGTAATAGTGCATTTAACATAGTTTTAAATGTAGCATTAGAAGTTTTTATTCAAAAAGTCTTTAGGTAAGAGAGGTTCTTGGCCTGACAGAAGGAAAAAAACAAAACAAAACATAAACCCTAGACAATTGCCTTAAATGGTAAATCATAGGTTTAACAGATAGATAATCATTACTAATACACATACAAACAAAACAATTGATATAACCCCTATCCAAGTAGCTTTAGACCTATTTTGATTAATAAAGGAAAACACTTAAACCTTTATTCCTGTAGCCCCAAATTTAAAACTATGACTCTGAAAACAACACAAGTTGCTAAATCTCAGTTCTGTTATTGGTTCTGAGATTCCCTAGGATGACCATAAGCAACAAACTAAAAATTTCTTTGTCTTATTTTCTGTATTTTTAGAAATGAGGTATATTCATAGCAACTCCAAGCCCTAAAATCTTGTGTGTCTCAAATTGAATACAAAAATATATACAACTTCTTATGACTTAAAATAAATTGCAAATTGTGTTCATTGAGGGGGTGATTTTGTTTTGTTCGTTACAATGGATCAACTATCTCTGCTGCTTTCTCTCCGCTTTCACTTTATAGCAAAATGCCTCAAAAGAGTTACTCTGTAATCATCTCCAATTCATCACCTCCTACACTTTCTGTCATATTCAATTAGGTTTTTATCCCCGCTTTTCCCTTAAATCGGTTCTAACCAAAGTTCAGATTGTTAATTGTAGTCAGTTCCTAGCTTCCGCCTTAGTCTATCCATCGCAGTCTTTCCCACGGTTTCTGGTTTATTCCTTCTTTGAAGCTTTCTTCCCCCCTCTTCTGCAGTACCACCCCCTCCTGCTTTTACTCTGACCTCACTCCTCTTCAGCCTCCTTTGCTGGATCTGGTCCTTTCCTGATGTAGAGATGTTGGCATGACTCTGAACTCTGTCCTCAGAATTTGAGTCTTTTTTTCTTTTATTTTTAATTTTTATGCATACATAATAGTTGTACATATGTATGGGGTACATGTGATATTTTGATACAAACATCCAATGTGTAATGATCAAATCTGGGTAATTGGGATATCCATCACTTCAATCATGTATCATTTTTCGTGTGTTGAGAACATTCCCAATCTACTCTCCTAATTATTTTGAAATACACAATAAATTATTGTTAAATACAGTCACCCTATTGTGCTACCAAACACTACATCTTATTGCTTTTATCTAACTTTATTTTTATACCCATTAACCAATCCCTCTTTATCCTCCCTCACCCACTGCTCTTCAAAGCTAAAAAAAATAAAAATAAAAAAATTTGATCTCATGGAGGTAGTGAATAGAACTTCATTTTTTTGCAATGATGTCCTGGGTGATCTCAGTCTCATGGGGTTAAATACCATCAATATCCTGATGCCTCCAAAATACCTATCACGAACTAGGGCCTCTTTGAATACTGGTTGCACCCTGCTGCCTCCCTGATATCTCCATTTGAATGTCTCATTATCATCTCAAACTCAACAAATCCCCCACACAACACTTGATTTCCCTTTGTAACTCTGCAGTTCCATTTATGTTGTTTATCTCAACAAATGACACTACCATTTACTGAGCTGCTCAGGCCCCATAGTTTGAGGCCATCCTTGACTTTTCTTTCATACCCACATTCAATACATGGCAAAACATGTTGCTCAACATTCAAAAAGATATGTTATATCTGGGCAATTCTTATCACCTCCTTTGCTACCACCCTTGTCCAAACCATGATCATCTTTCATGAGTCTTTTGCAGTAGATGATTATTGGTCTTCCAGTTTCTACTTTTGCCCCTTTTGTCTGTTCTCCATAAAGTATTTAGGTTGGTGCAAAAGTAATTGGGGTTTTAGCATTGTTGAAATTTGCCATTTGCTATTAGAATACAATCTTAAATAATGTGGTTATGCAATACATCATTTTAATGTGCATTTCTCACTTTCTTTTTTTTTGCTAATGACTTATTACTTAATGTTTGCTTTATATTTACTTTAGACTATGGAAATGATGTTAGACAAAAAGCAAATTTGAGCATTTCTTATTCCAGTTCAAAATGGGTTGTAAAGCAGCAGAGACAACTCGCAACATCAATAATGCATTTGGCCAAGGAACAGCTAATCAATGTACAGTGCAGTGGTGGTTCAAAAAGTTTTACAAAGGAAAGGAGAGTCTTGAAGATGAGGAGCACAGTAGCCAGCCATTGGAAATTGACAACAACAAATTGAGAGCCATCATCGAAGCTGATCCTCTTACAACTACAGGAGAAGTTGCCGAAGAACTCAACATCAACCATGCTGTGGTTGTTTGGCATTTGAAACAAATTGGAAAGGTGAAGAAGCTCAATAAGTGGGTGCCTCATAAGCTGACCCAAAAATCAAAAAAAATTGTCATTTTGAAGTAGCATCTTCTCTTCTTGTACACAACAATGAATCATTTCTTGATCAGATTGTGATGTGGGACAAAAAGTGGATTTTCTACCACAACCAGCGACAAACACCTCAGAGGCTGAACTGAGAGGAAGCTCCAAAGCATTTTCCCAAAGCCAAACTTGCACCAACAAATGGTCTGGTCACTGTTTGGTGGTCTGCTGCTGCTCTGATCCACTACAGCTTTCTGAATCTTAGGGAAACCATTCCATCTGAGAAGTATGCTCAGCAAATCAATGAGGTGCACCGAAAACTGCAACATCTGCAGTCAGCATTGGTCAACAGAAAGGGCCCAAATCTTCTCCACGACAACACCTAACCATATTTTGCACAACCAACACTTCAAAAGTTGAACAAATTGGGCTGGGAAGTTTTGCCTCATCCGCCATATTCACCTGACCTCTTGCCAAATGACAACCACTTCTTCAAGCATCTCGACAATTTCTTGCAGGGCAAATGCTTCCACCACCAGCAGGATGCAGAAAAGGCTTTCCAAGAGTTTGTTGAATCCTGAAGCACAAACTTTTACACTACAGGAATAAACAAACTTATTTGTCATTAGCAAAAATGTGTTGATTGTAATGGTTCCGATCTTGATTACTATAGATGTGTTTGAGCCTAATTATGATGATTTAAAATTTGTGGTATGAAACCACAATTACTTTTGCACCAACCTGATAGAATGAGCCTTATAAAAGATCAAATTATGCCACTTCTCTGATTTCAAACATCCAAGTTTTCTCCCATGATATTTATTATATCTTACTTATCTTCAGAGAAGAAAGTTTGGTTTAAGGAACATTTCCAGGTGTGCCCTGGTCTCACTGTTTGAATACAACAGGATTAATTTGTCTTTTGTATGACCATGTAAGATCATTTATCAATTCCACACTCTCTTCAGTTGTTTATCCTCTCACTATGCTTTCATTAGCATTGCAGTCTTGGCTTTCTAAACCAGTTTTCCTTTGGTTTCCATGAAGATTACTTCCATAAACACTGTATATTATTTTTTTATCATCATCCTCTGTATATGCCCAGGACAGCAAAGCAAGAAAGAGAGTGCAATAGAAAGTAATGTCAATTATTTGACAATTCAGTGGTGAAAATAACATTGTTAAACTCAAGTTAAAGGTCAAACCTATGATGTTGATGTTAAAAAAAAAAAAAAAAGGAAGATGCCACATATTTGTGTGGCTGAGTAAGTTGCCTGTGGATCTCAGAATTACTCTTGAGAAAAATAAAGTCAGTTGGAACATTAAGGTCACAGATTCCACATCCTGGAATCTGTAGATTTGGAGCAAAAATTTAACCTCTCTGTAGAAAAATCCTTGTAAGGAAAGAACAATGTATCAGTGTTCAATATAAAATTATAGTAAGATTCTGGGTTACTCATATTGTGCTAATATATGTAGAAGCAGAAATAGGTGGCATAAAAATAGTTCTACCTTGCAAAGTAATTTTTTCAAACACTCATGTTTGAAAATACAATGCTTCCTAATCTGGGGCATTGGGTCACATTTATGTTCCTGCACCTTTTTATTTAGCCATCTTCTTTATCCCCAATTAAAAAGCTCAACTAGTCCTGAAGATTTTGCGTGACAGAATCTTCTGTAGCCCTTCATTTTACAGGAGTAAGTCAGTGAACTAACATTGGCAGTACATCTATTATGTGTCCAGCAATTTGCTAAGAAAATTTTGTGTGCTATTTTATTTAATCCTTACAACAATAAAAGAGAAAGAGTTATGTGCTCATTTTACCCAGGGGAAACTGAAGCCAAGAGAGAATAAGTAACCCCTTAAAGTCCAGTGGCATTGCTGAGACACACAGGAGATCAAGTCACAGTAGTCCAATGTTTGCTCTATCATGTTAAGGCGGTCTTCCTAGATGAGAAAAAAAACACCATCATATGACTTGCAAGGCTTTTGGCTTTGGTGAACACCATCTTTCAGTTGGGCTTCACAGACATTCCAATCACTTTCATATTAACCTCCATGACTTGGGTAATGAAACATGAAACAGGGTTACTTCTTTCACACCATGCCATTAACCAAATCTAGAATTTTAACAAAGAAAATTGGATTCCAGGGTTAGTATCCAAAAAGGAGTACTGTGTTAATAATGAAGATATACTTTTAAGAGATAATTGCAGGAATAATTAATTTAGGAATTATGAAAATGCCTCTAAAAAGTCCTTTTTTAAACCCTGAACAAAATACTAGTAATGTTATTTCATCTTAGAAAAATCTTAAGGCACATCCTACTTTTTAAAAATTCAATAAAAATTTGATTTTTTAGAAGTGAATTGAATTGCCTTCACTTTTCAGAGTGATTCCCTGCATTGCAATGGGGTGTGTGTGTGTATGTGTTTGTGTGTGTGTGTGTGAGATATTCTCTTAAAGCATTTAAACCAAGATTCTATTGAGAAATTTTAATTAACACAACATTTTTGGAACATGTCAAAAAGAAGCATCACATATGATAATAGTTAATTTTTTAAAGCTTTCTGCCAAATTTATGTTCTAACACTAAAATATTTAAAAGTCAGTTAAATATATGTGTGCATTAATTGGATGCACAATATATATAAAATACATTGTACTCATTGGTCAATGAATGCAGTGCAGCATTACTTGTTAGAAATTTCTCTTACTATCACAACTTGACTCATTTCAACTTATAATCATTAGACAATTTTTAGTCTGCTCCTGGGGAAAAGAGTTCATTCATTATCTTTTTAGGTTTGCTCAAGGGCCTGGAAACAGAGGGATGTCCTAGATGACCTTTAAAGATCCCTTCTAGTCCTAGGACTCTGAAATAAATTAAAGTTTTATGACCACATTATGCATAAGCATCAGTGGATCTGGAAGACAATGAGGATGAAGTCTGTGTTCAGACTCTCCCTCCCAGTATTTATGCTTCCTATTCATTTCATGCATAACTAATTTCATATAGCAATTGGTAATCGCATCTTGGTAATGACACCACAGGCATCACAAAACAATTGCAATCATGGCCGCAATTCATTGTAACTACAGCTAAATGCCAGCACTGCAGCTGAAATATCTCCCTGACCCACCCAAGTAAAGGATGAGAATAAAATATAGTTTTCAAATGGTCACCTTCACTAACTAGCTTGAGTTCTAAATAGTCTGGGTTCCCACTTTTGTCTTCTTGGTTTTTTTCATTTTCAAGAACATAATGATTTATTAAGATGGTGAAGCTTGGAAGTTAACTCTCCCTTCCAAAAACAAAAAGACACATATTCCCTATTTATACCACTTCACCAATGCTACCATGTTTGTTCAGTCCTCATTGCTTCACAGATCTGTTGATGCTTATGCATAAGGCAGCCATAAATAAAAGGATGTATATTTGCTTCTGTCATGCATCCCTAGATTTAAAAAATTTCAAGGGTTATCATGAACATGATCAAATAGCAAAGTTGGTCCTCTTTTCTTCCCTGGAATTTAAAGCCAACATCTATCAATGGTATCTTGCAAGGTTATTTGAAATGTGCTAATAATACTACAACAATTAATAGTGTACCCTTTATAGCACTTGTAATTCTCACACTACATATTGAATTTTATTATTTTATTTTATATTCATAAAAATTTGTTAAATAGATGAAGCCAATATTTATTATTTTAAAATCACAAATAAGGGATCAGAGGCCCAAAGAATCTAAGGAATGTTTCCATCGTCATCTAGATTAATTCCCCATTACTATGAAATTGAATAACACCTCCTGAATGTTGTATAACAATTCAGAAGTCCATGTCTGTTGGAACACTGAGCCTGGCCCTTGTGCCCTCCCGGCTGATGGGAGCTGTTTCTACCACAGACTCAGTTGTCCTTTAGCTACTCTGGGATGGTACAAAGAAGTATATCCTAAGAGTTAAGAGTGGTCGATCTTTGTGAATGTATATTCCATTCTATTACCTAACAGTAAGACACTGGCTTCTGTTAAGCCAGAATTTCAGTGCTTTGAATAGATTTAAGAATAAGAAGTAATTTCTCTGGTTCTTCTTTAACCTTGAAACATATGGGGACTCCTAGGTGAGTAAGAATTAGTTTACCCTAGACACCTTTTACTAGTCACCGTGAAAGAACAGATCTGTAGACTTTGCCAGGTATCACTAATAATAATAATTTTTAAACCATATCTATTCATTTGATTTAATACATTTCAGGCAATTCATAAATTAGTCTGTGAGTGAACTTGGTCAAGGTTAAATCTCCCCAATCATTAAATGATACATTTTACTCTTAAAATAGCAACCATTTTCATTTGTGAACTCTAATTATTCTATTTGTCTGAATGATTATGTTTTAATTTTTCCCCTCCATATATATTACCGGATCCATATTTTTAAAAAGTCAGGTATACATAATCTTCACTGACTTCAAATGTTTCAAAAGAATGTTTGTGTTAGGTATCGAGGCCAGAGTAGAACAACCAGTAGATGTATCTGTTGACGTGCTCACAGGAGAGCAATCCTGGCACCCCTGTCAGGTTCAAAGGACCCAGGTCATGTGAGTAACTATCCACCAGTGACTTCCTACCAGCCATTCTTTACAGGGAGTTGGGAGATGCAGACAGGAACCATTCCTCTCAGGTCCAAAATAATAAGGCTCAAAAAGAGTAAGAGAGAATTATATTTTTAGAGATAAATAAGCTAGAGAATTCAGATCCACCCCATTTTCTTGGGAAAAAAAAAGAGGGGGCTAAAAATAAGAGGAAAAGACATATTGGTTTTTGAATTGCCAAAAGGTCGCGCTAACCAAATGCCTTACAAAGTTACATGGAGCTGAAGAATTAATGAGCTTTGAATCCCCCAGGAAAAGTGGATCTGGGAACTCCAGCCTGTATTAAAGACATTAAAGCCATAGAAGCATGTTCCACTCATTATGAAAAGAAAATGGCAAACCTACAAGAAATAAAATGTTGGAAAATGAGTGAATGAATACACATTAAAGGAGGATATCAATATGAGTTTACACATGTCAGATTCTGAATTATTATTAATATTTCATTTCATTTTATTATTATGCTTGATATAAAATTTGTTGGACCTTGTGTTTGTGTAGTTTCAACAAAATTATTTCACACATATATTGATGTGTTACTGTTGCACTTAAAAAAAAAGTAAACTTCTTAGAGAAGGAAGCGGGCTTGGTTCTGGTTCCAAAAAAGGAGTGACTTTTTAACACTGTAAAACTTAGGGTTCGCTAGTCATTCACTCTAAATCATGTTTTAAATTTCATAACAATTTTTCTACATTCAACCTAAAAATCTTATGGCTGTGGAAAATGTATAGAGAAATTAATCTATGTATATCTGGACTTTGGTATAAAGCACATTTTAGCTGGAGAAGAATTACTTTAACTCTTAAATCCCTCCTTCATTTTATATGAACCGTAAAGTTTCAGCAATAATCCTTGGAAAACAAGTGTATTGAATAGTTCTTAATAGAAATAAAGTCTCAGCATGAACATTTCAGACTTTTCCTGACACTTTAATTTTAATAAAGGATAAAATGAAGCTTCCAGTCTCTTAACTCCAGGGAAAATGAATTCATACATGTTTGCTTGCTTTATAACTAAACAGTCGAGCTGTGTTTCTGTAAGAGACAATGTGGGGCTCTTTTGCCTCTATTTGCAGGTTTGGCCTCCATAATGAGCCTATGGGACACTGTCTTTCAGGAGATGAACGCAGGGTTCTATGTAAAGTTCATCAAAACAAGCTCTGAAATGTTTATCACACTGAATCCACTAATTTTGGATTGCTGTTAAATTTGATAAAACAAGTTTTCTCCTCTGCACTCATTCTGATGCTACAGAGCTTCCTTACACATAGGAGGACATATGCTTCATGGAAAGACCCTGCACAGAATGAATTTCTGAAGAAGCACGTTTAATCTGCATGACAGTAAAAAATTCTTATTACTCTCTCATTCCTTTAATATAAAAACCAGAGGTTACATAGAGCATTTAGTGCTGGTTCCAAGTAGTCATTTATGGTAAATAGACTTTAATACTATTTAAGGGAAACTGCACTATCACAGGGAGGATCAATGACTAAGACGTGCTCTATGTAATCCAAACCTTGTTGTTAATATGACTTTTCCTTCCTACCTCAATTTGTTTGTTTTTGAGATTCTAGAGAGATAGCCTCTTCCACATGGAGACAGACACCCTCCTTCTACAGAAATGCCAATATCCTTTATTTGATTTGTTCCACAATAGAGCCCCCAATCGGCTCTGCTCAAATAACATTATGGCTTGGTTCCATTTTTCATATTAGAAAGTAATCAGCATAGAATCAATAGGAAGCCATGTTTACTCAATAATTAATTAAATTTCTTAGAGAAAATGGATGTGCAATAATTTAGTAACCTGTGCTACAAAATGACCCTTTCTTCTTATTTTGGCCAAGGCTTTCATCAGCACTTCAAAAGGCTCAGACTAGAAGCATGGGAAGCCACTAGAAAAGAATCACAGGAGACAGGTGATATGACCATCACAGATGTCAGGACAGTCACTGTCCTCAGATCCCTTGACTGCTTCAGCCAGGACTATAAATTAGGCTTCAGAACAAGATAATGTCGTCAAAAATCTGCTCTGTTCCTTGTAAGGAGAGAAACTCCTTTGTCTCTACTTTCGTGATTCCACGGGGAAGAATTTCCATTAGAAAAATACTCCTCGCTCCTCTCTGCTGCCTTAGTCTCCTGGAAAAAAAATTACTTTTATAATGTATTTGAGGGGAAAAAAAAGAGCTGATTGTGTTCAAATTAACCACTTTTACTCTGCTATTTCCACATCTGCATATTTACAGGAAGAATCCACTGGGGTCTATAGGCCAGGCCCACTTGTTGCCCAGCCTAGCCAGGAACCAGCTGAATAAGTGTGTCTAATTCTGATGTAAAATGACAGCAAACTGAATGAGGCCACAGATCTAAAACCAGGTCCTGCGATTCAGCTTTTTAGGTAGCAAAGCTGATATTTCCAATGCCATCTATCTCTCATGTCTGTCGTTTTATTAGTTTTGAACTGGAATGGGACGTGGGGTGTTACCTAATGACACTCTAAAGTCCCCGCACCCCTCTTGGAGATTCACAGTGCTCACCAGTTTGCACTACGTTCTGGGTTAGCATTGCTTCCCTCATATTGCCCAGTGTATTTAACCACAAAAACTCAGGTGTTTATGTGCATGTGTGTGTGTGTGTGACTATCCTGTGTGTGCGTGTCTATGTGTGACATGAGCTAGCATCTCATGGAAGCAAGTCTTAGCAGAATATATTTTGGACAATGCTGGTGATGGCAAGAATGTTTGATGTCCTCAATAAATAGTTCCTGAAGATATTACCTTAGATAGAGTCTATTTATTTAATCTGAACCTCAGTCATCCTCTTTTTAAAATGGGGATAATCAAACCAACATCAGTGGTTTGTGGTGAAGAGTAAACGAAATAGTGTATGGAAAGTCTCCAGCACATTACAGTAGCTTCAATGAATGTTTATTTACATCTTTCAACAACTTCCCTTAAGCATAGATCAAAATACAAGGTATGTAGCCTCATTTCACTAAAAAATGCGATTCTCCTGAGTTTTGTTTCATATGGTGCAGGAAATTGTCACTGTTATGTTGACTTGGTTAACTACTTTAGTTTTCATTCTAAACATCAAATCCCTCAAGGAGGTCTTTCTTAATAAAAATTCTCTCTTTCTCATTACATTTTTTCCTGGCTTCCTGTGTGTCACTGCACTGATTACAATTTTTAATGTCAGATATGTTTTAATAATTGTTTAAAGTTCATTCCCAATAAGAATGCCATATTCGTAAGAAAAGGATCTCAATTTATTCCACTGAGCACTGTACATTAAGAGGCTAGCACAAAACAGGCATCGAATATCTATTAAATGAATAAATTGAAAGAAAATAAAAATGTTAGTACAGTCCAAGTATGTGTCAGATAAGGATGAGGGTAAACAAAATTTCTTAGTGCATTCTTTCATTTAAAGTATCAAGATGTGATATGAGATTATGCTTTTGTTTTTTAAGAAACAGAATGACCACAGCTGAATAATATCTAACTCGGCAAGCTCCATTCTTTTAAAAATCAAGAAACATACTCCAAAAACAAATTGGAAAGGTTGCAGCTGAAATGATCCATCAAGCTAGAGTCATAAGGGCCATACATGTCCAACCTCACATCATTGTCATATCTTGGGTTTGAGCCGTATTACGAGAGTTGCCATATTAGCTATTCAAGGAGAATGGTCAATATTTACATTCAGCTTGGATCTCCTGAACACTATTTCTTTTTTCAGAAAGGGTGCATTTGGCTCCATGAATTTCCCCAAGAGCATCTTTGGTAAAACATGCCTGTAGCCCTCAAGGAAGGGCCATTCATTGTAGTATGTACGATTTGCTGTGTCAGAGAGCAATCTCTCTCTAATGACATGATTCATATATACATGGTCCTCCCTTTGCTCTTCCAAATGCCTCTATAAAGAAGCAGCAGTGAAATTTAAAAGGTACTTACTTAAAATACAGATTGTTTGCAAAGTATATTAGCTAAAATTCAGCCAAGCCAAACTCAAATAAACTAAGGCCATAAAAGTAATGCAATGCTTTATTATATCTTAAGGCTGGTAGCGTCCTTTGTTAGAAAGCCACCTCAAATGGCCAATCTTTCTGCCTTTCCCTTTAATAAATAGAAATAAGGAATGCTTAGGAAAGACATGCATCAAATACTTTCCTATCGATGGTTTGAAGGAATAGAGGAACTGTTCTTTGATTTATTAAGGTTGACTCTGCTTTGATGCACCAAGGGACAATTAGTGTTATAGATCACACATTCTTTACTCTCAGGACATAAAAGCAGATGCATTAGACACAACTATCTCTAATTCCCTCACCAGTTCAGAAAGGGACTGGTCATTGTTAGATCTTTATCAAGATGACATACATAATTAAATATAAACATTTTGGGAGTCAGCCTGATTTAGTGGAAATAATATATACTTGGGAATTCAGACAGAGCTGAGTTTAAATCTTGATACAAATATTTATTCCGTATTGCCTTAAATAATTTATTTATACCACTCTGAGCCTCATTTTCCAATCTATAAGTTGGGTAAATACTTTTTGACTTGAATGGATGTTTCCCAATTATAGGTAACATATAAAACATGTACACAGTGCCTAGGCCATAGGGTGTATGCTATTGTCGAGATATTATTATTATTACATGGTGTAACTCGATTTAGAAAAACATAGCAAATTCAAATTCCTACAGGGTCCTGGACAGGTAATGCACATGAATGAAGTTGGCTTTGTTTAAAAAAGAGATTGGCTGGGATTATCATGAAAAGAAAGATGTAGATACTGATAACAATGCTAACAGTCATAGCTTTTTTTTTTTGGATGACTTTCTTCAGCCCTTTCATCTGTCTTTCCTGTAATTTTAGTTTCTTACACAATTCTGGTTCATGTTTTTCTTTCACTTTCCTAAACACTTGCATATCCCCCCATTCTAGATTTAAAATGAAAGGATAAAGAATAACAAAACTCGATCCCATATCTTCTTCTAGTTTTATCTCTGCTTTACTCAGCCTCTCTTGTGCAAACTTGTCGAAAGAACAGATTTTACTTCCGTCTACTTAATCACATCCTCACTGAAAGTGAGAACCTTTACTTCGCTTCTACCCCTAGAACTCAAGCAAAATCCTGGAGTCACTAAAGTCAGCAGTGACGTCCCAGTTGTCAAAAGCAATGGCTATTTTTCAGTTATGATCTTACATGGATCCATTCTCTGCACCACTTGTCAGTGTTTGTTTCTTTAAAACCTTCAATTTGCTCTCATGCCTCTAGCTCTCAGCAGCACTCTCTGCCTTGCGGATGCCTCCTCTCCTGCCCACCCTATAAACATTGTGGTTCTTTGGAATTTTACCCTTAGCTTATTGCTCTTCTGACTCTAGAGACTTTCTTTCAAGTCACCTCAACACACTCATGGTTTCTGAAACAAACCCATCCTAATAACCCTTAAATCTCTATTTCTAGCCAGACCATGAGGTTTGGCTTCAAACTTTTGCATCTGATTACCTGCTAGACTTCAGCTGATGTTCACCTGACTTCTTGAACTCAGTGTGTCAAACACTGCACTCCTTGATTTCTCCCTGAAATGATACTTCCTTTTATGGTCTGTCTCTGTTTAGAACCCAGAACCCATGGAGTAGCCCAGGCCGTGGTGCAGGGAATCTTGACCACTCTCTGTCCTTCACTCCCTGTGCCCAACATCCAGCCTTCACGAAGGCCCACATTTCACCTCCTAAGTTATTCTCAAAGCCGTAGCCTCCTCCCTGTCTCTATTACAACTGCCATACATTGGACTCTCATCCTTTCTTCTCTAGACAGCTACAGTGGTATTGTAACTGGTTGTTTTTTTTCAGATTTTCCTTCACATAACTACCAGAATGATCTATTTAAAAGTAATCCTGATTATGTCACTCACTTCTTAAAACCCTTCTTTAGCCATCCATTACCTACCAAATCAGAGCAACTCAGCTCCTCAGCGTGACAGTCACTGTCTCCATGTTTGTGCCATGCCAACCTGCCTACCTGCATCTCTCAAATTTGGGGCTTTCCAGGCATTGGTTTAGCAATGCCAGTCCATTGAACTGCAGGCATTACTAAAGCTGAATATGTATGGAACATATGAATCAGAAATTCCACTCCTAGTAAATATACCCCACAGAAATATGTTCACAAGGATGTTCATATCAGCACATATTCACAAGATCCCCAGGGATCTGCTCAAATGTTCATGTATAGTAGAATGGACGCAAAATCATGGCCTCTCCAATCCATGGACTACTCTGGGGTAATATGAATGAATGAACCACCGCTGCATGCAATAGTATGGATGAATTTAAAAGACCAAATAATGAACAAAACAGGCCAGGCACAAAAGAGCATATCCTAGATAATTCCAATTACACAGAGTTTAAGCACCGGCAAAACTAAACAATGGTGTTAAAAGTTAGAATCGTGGTTTTTCTAAGAGGAAAACTAAACACCCACTAAAACTTCCAGAAGCTTCTTATCTTCCCCAGTAGAAACCAGTCTTTTATAGTAGTTCCATGAGCTGCTCTCCCATTATCATTTCTCTGACATACCTCCTAGTAGTCTTTTCCTTAGTGATTGCTCCAGCTACCTTGATTTTCTTGTCTATCTTTAAAAACTCCAGCAGACTCCTGCCTCGGGGCCTTTGTACCTGCTCTCATCTCTGCCAGGAATGCTCATTTCTCAGATAGCTACAAGGCTTTTTTTCCTAGTTTTGTTTAGACTTTTGCTGCAGTGTAATTTTCCCCACTTAAAGACTTATTTAACTATCTTCCATCAAATTGCCGTGACCACCCTCCTGACACACGCACTAATACTTCTTACCTCTTTGGCCTGCTTTATTCTTCTCTTTGGCTCTTTTAACCATCTCTAAAATCATATATTGTAATAATTTACCTTCTTTATTATCTTTCTCTCCCACTAGAATATAAGGTCCATAAGGAAGGAATATTTTTTTGCCTGTTTTATATATTACTCTATTCCCAGAGCCTGAGAAAGGCTGTACCATAGTAAACCTCAGTATTTATTTCTTGAATGAATGAAAGAAGCAGCAATGTGTCCTAAATCCAGAAGCCTTACTGAGCCGAGTCAGAAACATGCTACATTTCTTTCCTCAGAATAGGAATTAGAAGGTATGGACAAGCCAGAGTGTCAAAGATGAGTGAATCTACTCATATGAAAAGGGGAAGCAAGTTACAGCAGACTGACTTCTGGTCAGAGGTTGCTATGTCTATTCCTTTTATTATTATTGCTAAATTTATTAGAATAAAAAATCCCAGAGAAAACAAAGCATGGCACATTATGCCGACAGGCATTGAAAACCATAAGCTAGGCTGCCCTTGCCTACCAAGGGGAGCACAGAGCAGGGGCTAATGCCTTAGTGCTAATGGCAAGCTATTGCTTTAATGGTATGGGGTTTTCCCTACTGGAGTCAGTAAGGTTTCAGTACATGGCTTTAAGCAATCACTAGTCTTCCTAAAACATGAAGGTTGAGAATGTGAACCTTTAGATATAAATATACTTGGTGAAATAATTGGAAACCAAATTCATCAGCATTGATGCCGGTCTAAGAGACAATGTTTTATTCCTCTGCATCAGTCATTCTTCTTTTCCTCTTTTTTTTACACATAAAGATTGTATATATTCAGGTTATACAACATGATGATTTGACATACATGTGCATTATGTAATGATTATCACAATCAAATTAATTAACACATCTATCACCAGCCATGCGGTACATCAGAACTCCACAACTTGTTCATCTTATAACTAAAAGTCTGTGTATTTTAATCAGCATCTCCCCATTTCCCTACCCCCAAATCCCAGGCAAGCACCATTCTATTCGTTGTCCCTATGAATTTGGTTTTTTAAAGTCCACATATAAGTGAGATCATGTAGTATTTGTCTTTCTGTGTCAGGACTAGTTCACTTAACATAATGTCCTGGTAGCAGTTCCTTCTTTTTTAAGGCTGAATAATATTCCATTGTATATAGGGGTATAAGATGGCCAAGTGTCTAAGGTGCCAAACTGAAGGTACACCAGTCATTCTCTTGGAACATATTCACTAGGTTCCATTAGTTTTGGTCTATACCACTGGTTGTCAACATTAGCTGCCTGAAGGAAACACTTAGAAAGATTACTAAAAATGATAATGCTGATGCCTGTTTCCCACTGCCAGAAATTCTGATTTAATTGGTCTGGAGCACAACCTAAGCATCAGAATTTTTTTTTTTATTTCCTCTGGTGATTTAGTTAAGGTTGAGAACCACTGTTTACATATTCAACATTTTTGTGACATGTGAAAATGTTTAGAATTATATGCTATTTATTTCTCTTTACCTTCATGTTTGTACCTTTTATTCCACAAGTATTGAGTACCAGCTCAATAAATGGGCCAGACACTATGCTAGTGGCAGGGTGTCTACCAGTAAATAGAACTCGTCTGGACACTCCACAGTCACTATTGTAGTCATCTACAGTAGATTCTATCACACAAAATGATACTGTGTCGAACTGGGTCACATCTCAGACACAATCATCTCTGAATAACTGAGAGTTACTTCTAACCATGAAGACAAATAGTTCTGTGGTATTAATAACATTTTGGGGTGTCAGGATGTTATCAACAGTGACAAGATATCCTTCTTCCGGATTTTTCATGTACCTACCCTGCTGGAAGTCACGTGAGCTTTTCTCTTAATCCTTCTTTTTTTCTCCTTTTAGGGACTTCCACTTATTTCCCAGATATCCCTTCACTGTTAAATTAGTAAGGTTTGAAATCCTTACCCAGAGTAGCACTTAAATCTGAAGAATTCCTGTTCACGGACTAAGTTAAATTAGCTGACCATGTAAAAAACTATGAATACATGTGATTTTGGCTCTTATTATTCATTTTCTTTAAAAGACAGGTGGGAAGGTAATTGTCAAAGGCAAATCCCACTAATTACATACAAACAGTAGTATTGTATCCACAGCTAGCATTTAATGAAAACATAGTTAATAGGACAATATATCACATTCAAATACATATATACTACTACTGCTGCTGGTAATTATAGTAGCTAACACTTATTGAGGTTTTTTGTTTGTTTGTTTTTGGCCATGAAAAATAAATGTGTTTTACATGAATTAACTCATTACATACTCGGGGGAAAGAAGTGAGATGAGTACTACTATTATTTCTGTTTTAAAAGCAGAGGGAACTGAAGCACAGAGAATTGAAACACATATATTGACCTTCTTTGCGTTAAACAAATGCACATGGATATAGACCTCCTTTAAAATTTAGATACAGACTCAAAATACCTTTGTATTTGAGCTGCAAACTCTTCAAAGCCTTGCACTGCACATTACTATTCTTGCCCGTTTCATAAAGAATGGCCTTGTTTTCTAGTCAATGTTGTCATGAGTCAGGTAGTTCATGAGTTTCAGTTCAGCAGAATTTTCAGAGGAGAATGTTTTTATGTGTTTTATATAAAAGTAAAGATGTCAAAATCTAATCCACAGTATCAGAGTTTTGCCAGAACGTTGTTCAGACAGAAATAAAAAACACAGTCTCCCATGGGGTTCTCTTCCATAACAAAATCATTGAGATATGAGGCGTCCCAGGAGGAAGACTTTTCAAGTTCTAGGCATTGGCAAATAAGAAACCAATTGAGATTTGTTTTTAAAAGAAGATGGTGTAATATTCCTATAGTTTGATATTAGGAGGAAAGCCAAAAATCTAAATTGTGGACCATCTGGAGAAGAAATATAATGAAGAAAGCCAACAAAAATATAATTACAACAACTGGCTTAGAAATAACAACTGCATTTATTAAGAACAGCCGAAGGAGGGATGTCAAGAACAAAATCGGAGTTAAATTTCCATTTCAGCTGGACTGTGAGAAAAGGAAGAAAAAAATGCTCTTATGTGGAAACTCAATCCCACGAGCAAGAGATATGAGAAGAATTTGGTAAAAGATCAGATATAGAAAACCCACACTTAAAATTCTGTCCTATTGCTTTTCAAACGAAATGAGTAATTAAAGAGCATCAGCTATATTTGAGAATCTATGATTGGTTCTACCTGGGAGTGAAGAAATGAGGCACTATGGTCCTTTTTTAAGAAGCTTAAATCTCACCATGTATATAAAACACCATTTCCACTGACACAGAAGAAGGGAATTTCTAAAACATAAAATGTATGATTGAGTTTAAGAATAAAATTGTTAAAATAGGCTTAGATGTAGTCATTAAAAGATAACCCACAGTACATCAATCAGAACTTCTCCACTTCCTAAAGTACTAAAACAGGAACCCACTGAGTTGACAATTAGGAGGAATAAATTTTTATTATATGCACAGATACTCTTCATTCATTCAAAATATGTGGCAGGCATCATGCTAAGCATGGTTACTGAAAGAAATATAAAAATATGTACTTTTTTCCTGCCGTCACAGACTTGAGGAGAGAGAAAATTTTTAAATGATTAAGATGCAATATATAAAGAAACAAAATAGGAGGGTAGCTTTGGTGGAAGGGTTAAAAGGTGATGACAGAAAGGCCTCCAGGAGTAGATTTATGGAAGCTGAAGTGTAGCTAAGTAGTTCTTGGGAGGAGAGTGAGGAGGGGGCTGAAAGACATTTGAACAAAAGCTCAAGCCCTACAAGGAAAGTCTGGCACACTGGGGAAAAGAAACATCAAGTAGTTTGGTCTGAGTGTTGTAAAGAGGGGTGGCAGATGATTCGAGAGCAATAAGGCTGTGCCAGGCCAAAACAAAACAAAACAAAAAAAGGGTTTTAGCCTGAAATTTCTGGGGAACCAATAATTGATTTTCTGCCGAGAAGTGATGCAAACTGATAACTGATCTACCATTGCACAATAAGCTAAATCTTAAAACTTGATTATACAGTAAATTGACCAAATCTGGTCATTCTAATTTTGGATCCAGAGCAAGAGAAGTCCATAAAGTATTATGGAAAATGCATGTGGATCTGATTGCTTCACCCTTTTATGGTATTTGGAATATAGGTGTCTCAAATGGTCACTCAAAACTGATGGTAATTTTTTTACCTGCTGGGAAATGTTGGGACATTTGTTATCTATCCTTTCTGGACGTATTGTATTGCATCTACTGAAGTGATGTGATTTGGCCACTACCTACCTCCTTAGCACAGCGTTGTACTTACAAATCCACTCCCCTCCATTCCCCTGCTCCAGAATACCAGGTGCCCCCCCGCCAAGTGGCCTCCTCCCTGCTCCATCCTGCCACCAAGCCTTTGGTCCTGCTGTTTCCATTACAATCTGATCTTTTCTCCTCTCTTCCACACGTTTACTATGACAGACCTTTCAGTCTTCGAGTTCCTTAAGTGAAGACTCCTTCCTTCTCTATCTGGGAAACTTCCTGCACCATGGGCTCATCAAAACTTGAAGAAACTCCCTTCCTTGGAACCTCTGTCATTTGCAGATTTCAATAGTGTTTGGATGAGGATTGACTTGCTACCCTCTGCCCTTCTAGAATGTAAGGTCCAGGAGGAACATGGCCTGCCAGAGGGGCCTAAATTCTTGACTGAAACTCCCTTCAGAGAACGCAGTGCATTGCCTGTGCACCAAGTTTGGTGTGGGGAGGGCCACTTTTCCCCATGAGAGCTGCAAGGAAAAGCTTTTGGAATTACCTATGGTAGAATCTGAAATATCATACTTAAATCAAGTTTGGGACCAGAAACAAGACTCTTCATTTTCCTAGCTGGTTGTTTGTTGTTTAACATAGAGAAGTTTTGAAAAATATATGTATTATAACCGTTTTTTCTTTTATCATATTTGTTTTTTGTGTGATATTCAAGATGCTATTTTCAACCCAAAGAGTCTATAACTATGTATATATTAATATTTTTTTCCTAGAGGTTTTATGGTATTATTGATTAGTTTCAAATTATGGTCATAATCACTTTGGAATTATTACTAATTATGACCAATTTGCTATATAGTGTCAAGCACAGATAAACATTTTTTCTTTCAAAAGATTAGTATCTATAGTTATAAAATATGTTAACCTTGGAAGAGGATAGGTGAATGGTTTACAGTAGTTCCTGTACATTTCTTTATGACTTCCCACTAATCTATAATTATCTAAAAATAAAAAGTTTTTCTTAAAAAGGAGTATTAGCAAATTGCCCCAAATGTAAGCTATTTTATTTTATTTTATTATTTATTCATTATTTTTGGAGACAGGTCTGGCTTTGTCACTCACGCTAGAGTGCAGTGGCATCATCATAGCTCACTGCAACCTCAAACTCCTGGGCTCAAATGATCCTCCTTCCCCAGCCTTCTGAGAAGCTGGGATTTCAGGCACATGCCACCACACATGGCTAAGTAAACTATCTTAGTGTTTCAAATACCTAACTACATGAGTACATTTTTCCCAAGATAAGTTTGTATCACCTAATGGCTTGACTTTATTGAGAATCTCATTACCTCTTGATCCAACTATTGGAAGAATAATTATCGATCTTCTGGTTTCCTGCATCTTCTCTGAAGCACAAATCAGATCATTCAATTAATCTCTCCTTCATGCTCCAAGCTTAGAAGACTTCTATTTGGAATGCGATATCTCATTGACTAGCCTCATGTGTGACATCACCTTCCTTCCCTTGGATCACTTCTTGCCACCCTCTTTAATAATTCTAGATCTACCAAGATTTTTTTATAGCATGTACAATCATTCAGGCATCCTTCTCACCATGAAATTCATTATCATGTGCTGATCATAAATGCTTAATCATAGTATTCACTGCCTTTGATCATAGAATTGAAATATAAAATTATTATAACAATTACTAAATAGTTAATTTTCAAATTTGAATTGTGGAAAGAATATGGATTTAGAGTCACAAAGCCTTAAGACTAGTTGTTAGCTGTTATACCCTTAGGCCCCTCAGAAACTCAGTTTTCTTTTCCATGAATGGGGATAAGCACACCTACCTCATAGAGTTGCCATGGAATAAAAAGAGCTAATAGATATGTACTGTGTATGGAATGGCAGATACTCAATAAATATTATTCTTCCATTCCTCCCTTCCATGAGGCTTCCTCTTCATAAAGTTTGGTAGACAATCTCATTCAAACTGTGGAGAAGGAGAAATAGCAACGATTCCTGATGGTGACAATTTTGGGAACAAAAAATCAATTTGCAACTAATTTTATAGTAATATAAGAAAGTCATAATCAGAACTAGAATTGGAGATTTCACATACCCAACTAAAGGCTACACAGGTATGAATTCCAGATAGTTAAGACCACATGTGAATTTCTTACATTGAGTGTTTAGAGTTTTAAAATGTAGGCCATAGAAATTAGAGCCATGAGATGTCTTTACACCAGTGTTCTGATATTGGTATCACTAGTGTTTTTGAAGGACTGGATAGGGACTGTGTTTGATTTCCATCAGTGTGAAAATAAAAACTCTTGACATTCTTGGCAAATGAATCTGTGTGCGTCTCTTAGGTGACTAGGAGTGATGAAAAGTTAGAGAGATTTGGATTCCCACTAACGATAAGGATAATTGGGCTAGGGACCCAGACCTAGCCCCCCTCTGGTATACATACTCAGCTTTGACGTGGGAGTGCTCAGCTGAGCGCAGGCATTTTATAATGTGCATTGTGGTTACTCAGATTTTCTCCCTCCTCTGGGACAGGAACTCAGGATTCAGAATCCAGAGTAGTCACTAAAGCACATGAGGTCCCTGACAGCTAGAGGGATCTGTAATCAGATCCTGCTGTAATGCAGAAAGGATATTTCTATTTCAACACAGCAAAGGCCACTGCAAGAATGTTTACTTTCATTGATACAATGGTGGTTTTGCTAAAAATTAGCAACTTTGCTTAATACATTTGGTCTGCTTGGACCAAACGAGGCAATTGACAATAAAGGAAACACTTGTTTTATGAACTAAAATGGGCAAAATGTTACAGTTATTGCTGCTATCTACTTTTACCTAGTCTATAAAATATATCCATGAATATATTAGTTGGTAAATAATGCCTAGTGGTAATTTACATTTTTCTGAAGGCTAAAATTGAATGGGGAGTGATACTTACAACATATATTGTTGACATTCTTGATCTATTCAATTGAAATTATTAATTTTTCTTTTGGATACCTTGACATTAAATGATAGTTAAGATTTTTCTAAAATTTAAGATCAAAAAAGGAATGTTTAAGTTAATGCAATGATACAGAGAAGGTTTTAAAAAAATCAAATAAGCTATCTTCCAAAAAGCCTATATGGGAATTTGTCATTCATTAACTTGGCCAATTTATCCCAGGCCAGTATCTGGCCCTTAAACTAGTAGATTCTGAATTTTATGTTCTGTCTACAGTAAGAATGCATTCATTAATCAAGACTGATTTATAAATTGGAAAAAAATCTATTATTATAATAGTGAGAAATATGACTATCTCAAAGCCTGAAATACACACATCAGCATGATCTTTGCATCTCATCCTCAGAAAGCAAGTCTTACTTGGATCACTGCTTGCTGAAGCTGAAGTCAGATCACCAGTTGGCCAGGCTAAGAGGACTTGTGTGTCAGCTGTCGGCAGGAGGTTGCCCATTAGAATGACTGAATACAGTGCCTTTCCCCATGCCAGTGCTTTGCTGGAACGTTACGCATTGCCTGTTCATTCCCTTTCCGTGGCTGTCCAGTTCCATTTCTGGTATATTTCTTTAGCTATATTAATATATTTAATTAAGTTACACTTAAGTCTTAAAGGGCTGAACTCTGTACCATCTCTTTATTTATTTTTTTAGGTATCAACATTATTTGTGATCTAAAAGTTTAGCTTGCAAAGAGTGGTTTTACTGTCCTCTTTCTTTATTTTTAGGGATGCCTCAGTATTATTTCTAAAAGCAACTACCGTTAAGAAACAAATATAAAATAGAACTGTTTTGCCATTGTGGTAAGTGATGGCCAGCACCAAGAACAGCAGGTTCTATTTAAGAATTATGGGATAAAGCCATAGTAAGGTCTTACTATGGACTGCTCAAATGCTGGTGGCTCTTTTCTTCCTGTTTGTTTTTCTGAAGCTTATTCTGAGTGCTCCACCCTAATCTCATTTGAATCAGCCTATATGTGCACATTGGTCATTTTACTAGGTCCCGTTATATGAAAATTTAGGTATATTCACTTTTACTGCAATCTTTCTCTAAATTATTTCTTATTTTTCAACATTTAAGTTAAAATTAAGAGATTTATTTTTATAATTTAAAAAGAATTATTGAAGAATATAAATAACCAGACCTAAGTAATCCTGAAAATCAGTGACAGAGCTTGAGAATGATTCCTTGGTTTAAATTTATTTCTACATCTTATAGAAAATATTGTGGGTTAATCTGTCATCTTTTTCCTTTTTTTCTGAAGGAAATATTTTGTTTACTATGAATTTATATCATTACAAATGGAGTTGGGTTTAATTTTTCATTGCTTCTTAATTCAAAGAGATTATATATACTTTCTAGGCCAATAAAAATCAATTTTGATATTTTATACCCTGAAATCATAATATGTATGTGACACAGAAAACAAACTATGAATTTGTTTTGCCCTTCTATAGGTTAGAGTTATTGCTAGGAAGCAGCTACCTAGCCAGGGACTGTGTTCTCAGTATTACTTGTATCTCAGCACACCATGTGACTAGTTCTGGATAATAGATTTTGAGCAAAAATAATGTCTATACCTCTCCTCTACCTTCCACCTGAATGCAGAATAGTCAAATGCCCTAGAGGATGAAGGAACCACATGGCAAAACAAACCTAGGACCTTCCGTCACCACATGAAAGGTTAATTGCTGAACAACCATATTGAGCTCTTGTGTGAGTGAAAAATCAATAATTATATATTTTGTTATCTATACAGCATCTCGTCTTACCTTAAATAATCACTATACATAGGAGTACCTCAGAAACTAGAAAGTTAATGTTAAAAAAAATGTTAAAAGTCATTTAATCCACTCTCCCCTAAGCACTATTCAAGAAATTAATCCCCTAGAGGACAAATTTGAGTTTGGGGAAGGAGAAACCATTACTAAGAAATGCATCATTTCAAAGCTAACATGAAAACTCTGGTAAATTCATTGACCTTTTCCCCACTTCTCCAGCTGATTCATAGACCACTCCCCCCCACAAATTTATACTTGGCTCTGAACTAGAGGAAGCAATATGGAACAAAGAGAGGGAAAACAAAGACCTATTTTCTCCTGACTGAATAAGGACATAGTCTAATGGTTGAAGAATTTCATTCCTAGGGTCCTTAGTCACCAACGTGGCCTCAGGTGATTCAGGGGTCTATGTTTAATTGAGGGATGAATAAATGAAGAGTGTAAGATCAGTGGAGAATAATCAATACTGAGTGTACAAAAACATCATAAAATGGAGAAATAAAAGTGGAGGAATGACTGAGGAGAAGGCAAAGGAAATGGGCCAAATCATGTAAATAAAGGAGAACAGAGATCAAATTCTAGATTCAAAGGCCTCAGTTCTATTCGATTTGTATTGGTTTTCTGTCAAATAAAGCTAATGTACTTGAATATTCATTGTTTTAAATGCTTTTTTTGGATTGTGTACAATATTTAATTCTGAAAATATAAGAGTACATCTAAATAGTAAAAACTTCTTTTTGGGTCAGACCCTTTCTTTACATGCCCTTAATTGTTAAAAAAATATATGAGAAAATCCAAACCAATCTTCCAACTTTCACTTCAATGAAATTATTTGCATATATGAAAAATAAGATGCATAGATGAGATCCCGATGGCCAAACAGGGACACATTAGCTTTTGTCCTGTGCCAAGGTAATGACGTTTTCTCACCAGGAGGGTGACTTTGTAGTGTCTTTTGAGCAAACTGATAGGAACCTGTTTCCTTACCCCTGAAGACAATACCCATCCTGGGACAAGAAAGTGACAAGCAAACATAAATAGATAACAACCTTCAGAATTCTACTAAGCCTGTCCTAGTTAAATGGAGGTGGCAGGAGGGTATTGATTTCATGGTATTATTGTGAAGATTAAAGGAAAGAATCCATGAAATATATTTAGTACAGTGGCTGGCACAGACTAACAAGTGGAGTAATAACTCATTTTTGTTATTATTGTACCCTGAATGTCCCTTCCTTTCTTCATCCTCTTGGGTCATTCTCCATAACTCAGTACCCTATTCACTGTGGAATAGGAGTCCAATGGGCACAGCTCAGGCCATAACCAAACTGAAGTAAATACGCACAGCTCTCCATCGTACCTGTACTAGTGTTAGTACACGAATTCAAGGGGATGCCATAGAGGGCCATCCAGCACCACCTTGGGGGAAAGTATGGAGGGATGTTTGCCAATGTCTTCATAGGAAACAGTGACATCACAAAGGAAATAAACTTGGGTGAGTGTGGACACTTCAGGCTCAAGAGCTTCTTGGCTTTCAAAGAGCTGCTGAAACTTCTACTGACCTTGGTGACAGTCAGTGTAAGAGGCTGAACTAAATATATCCTGGATGGATAATTCCATACATGTCTGTTAGAAGCCAGCACTATGAGGAAGAAAACCTTTACTCCCTCCAGTTCTGAAGACAGTTAAACCCAAGTCTCTGGGCTTCCCCAAGGAAGGGAAAATGATCAGTTTACATTCAAATCACTTCCAGAGACTCTGTTCATCCCCCAGTAAAACAAACAATGGGCTTGGTATTTTTTCAAAGCAATATATAGCTTCTTTGCTCAACTACTTCCATTCTAAACTTCGCCTGTCATTAGCCCTCCATGCAACAAATAGTTAACACCAGCACTTTTCTGGTTGCTGGGTTTTAGCAGTATAGAAAGCAGAAAAAGACTATGGCCTCAAGGAGTTAATATTGTAGAGAGGTAAACAGATAAGTCACAAATGATGAATATGTGACAAATAGCATGTTTATAACCACTACTGAGAATAACAATGCAGGGTGCAGAGGGCCGAGGGTACTAGGTGAGCAGGCTTGGATATGATTTTGCGTAAGATGTTCGAGAAAGTTCTCCCAGGAGAGGTATCCCTTGAGCAGGGTCCTGAAAGAAATTTGGGGGCTGGGGTATTGGTGGGTTTTTTTGTACTAAATGTTTATTTCAATTTCCAATTGTTCATTTCTAGTGAATAAAAACACAATTGTTTTTTATAATCAAAGTGTACACATGATTTGATATACATATACATTGTGTAATGATTATCACAATCAAATTAATTGACACATGAATCACCACATGTGTTGTACATTAGGTCCCCAGGACTTATTGCCAAGACCCTGGGCTGGAGCATGCTTGGGGTGCTCACTCTTTTACAATCAAAATGCTCTTTATATGTAATTTTCCTAAATAAAAGCTTCTTCTCCCCCAAATTCAAAAGTTGCAGGCACCCCAGGTTACAGATAATACTATAGCATTTTGACACCCTTTTTGGACCTGCCAAGTGGCACTGTTATTATGGTGATAATCATTGTCATTATCATTGTTACCATTAACTATACACCGAGAATCAACTCAAACTGGATCTTATGGGAAAGTAGACAAAAATAAAGCACAAAGGGAAGGAAGCTTCATAGCTTGAAATACTCTTCCACCAAAACGATCCCAAGCCACATCACTCCAATTTGCCTTCAGTTTTCACCAGGAGGATGCCCGGCCATACTGTGCTTCTGTGATTTAAAGATATTAAAAGAAGTTTAAATCAAACAGGCACTAGTACATATCGACTGAGACTAGGTGATCAGCAATATTGTATATTTAATTAAAGACAGAGTCATAAGACTTGAATTCATATTTTGACAATCTGAGGCAACAAAATGCATGCTTAATAATAAATAGAAATTTATGACATGGCATCTTATTGTGAATAACTATCATTTGTTGGATGCAGGAATACCTTGGGTATCTAACCTTGTTGTAAAGGTCACTCATAAAATAGTCACTCAGAAATGAGAGAGGGCCCAGTAATTAGGAACAAAATATTTTACATAGTGTGAAAGTGTCTTTGAATCTTTTCACTATGCATTGGGCATGCCCTAAGAAATACCTCTTTAAAATTCCAACCCATAGAGTTACACAACAGATAGTCTCCCAACCTGCCCACCTCCAGCCTTCTCCAGCTCTCTAAATGATGATCCCATTCTTTCAGCTGCTCAAGCCTGAAACTTGGAGACAACATCTTGTTCTCTTAAGACCCACGTCTAACTCATCAGCCTATCCGGGGTGCTCTACCTTCAAAATACATAGTCTGACCACCCCCTCCAACCTCTACCTCAACCTCTCCTCTCTGAGTCTAAAGATTTCTCGCCTGAATTATTGCATAAGCCACTCCACTCACCTCTCTGCTCCCACCCATGCCCCCAGGAGTCTATTCCAACGGAGCAGCCAAAGTGCTCTCTTTAAAAGTTAAATTAGATCATGCCTCTTATCTGCTTAAAATCCTTCAATAGCTGCCCAGTTCTTAGATTAAAATCTCAAATCCATACAATCAACTGAAAGACTCTCGGGTACCTCATGTCCTGCTATCTTTCTGAACTCAGATCGATCACCACTTTTCCCCCTTAAGGTCTCTTTTTCGCTCCTCAAGCCAAGGATCGTCTTGTTTTTTCTTGCTCTTTCCTCTACAGCCAACACACTTCCCCATGTATCTACGGGACACGTTCTTGTTCTCTGCTTCATCTTGGATCAAATGTCACTTTCCCAGAGCAGACTCCCTTCCCCTCGCACACCCCCTCCGGCCCTCCATTCTCTGTACCTGCACTCACCATCTATCATATATTTTTGTTTACTTTCAACCCCCACATCTCCAGTCCCACAATGGAGTAAGCTCCGTGGCAGTGCGGAATTTGTTTTGCTCACTGTGGTTTCCCCAGGATATAGAACCGTGGCTGGCACTGCAGACTGGCTTCGCTCCCACTCCACAGGTAAACTCAGCTGGAAACCTCAGTCCCCAAATGCACATATTAATCCTGCCACATCACATGAAATTGGCAAACACCATATTCTTCCTTTTTTTCTCTTCCTTTTGGTTCCCTTAAGTGTGAATTAGGTCTGACTTTGATGTTTTGGTACCTTTTAACCACAGTTTGTTAGGACAATATGTGTCCAATTGTCAGAAGTACCTAAAAGGGATATAAATAAGATATGACTCCATTGGTAGGAATAGGAACTCTCTGCTTCTAAATAAGATGTACCTTTTAGAATTACGAAAATATTTAATATTCCATGCATTTTAATTTTTCCTTATCAAAAATTTACAGTGCTATGGATTTATTTATAAGCTTGGTACACATTATTTCCTTTTAAAAATATTTACCTACTCTTCATTCTTCAATTTTTTAATGTTTTACCTTTATGACCACTGTTTTTTTCAGAATTTTAACATAAAAATGAACACTGGCAGGGTTCTAAGGAGTTAACAAATATTTTTACATAGTTATGACTTCTTGCTGCCAAAAGCAGCGATTTTACTGAAGCTCAGGGAAATTAAGTGCTTTGCCTAATTTCACAGAGCTTATATTTGTCAGAGTCACACCCTTAACACAATTCTAACATTTAAACTCTGAGCAAACAAAGTATCGTTCAGGTCACATATTCTCCACAATCTAAATGTAGTATAATTTGAAGTTTATTTTAGGTAGTGGTATTCTGGTGGATGCTATAAAATACACATTCAAGAAATAATGTACAGAGAAGGTAGATGTTTCATATTCACTTAAAAGCTTCCAATTTTGCCTCTGTATTTGATTTTTCACTACAACTATACAAGGATAATGCTATAGTACAGGCCTTAGTATCTTTATTGGGCAGGACACACAGTGATCCTATACAAATAGCCCTCGAATCTTAGTGACTTTCTACAACCTCCAACGATCTCCTCTAGCTCCCTCTGCATTTACACTGTAAGCCACTTGTGGCCATGCGGGATCTATTTGGGCTACTGCAGTTTCCGGGAAAAGAAAAAGCAGAAATATGGTGAGTCACCACATATTCAAAGTCACACTCCTCAGTGCTGCCCGTATTTTATTGGCAAAGACAAGCCATATGTCAAATTGTTCTGAGTGGGATCTATTCACCTTCCACAAGAAGGGACATAGTGAAGTACGAAGGTCAATGCAGTCTTCCCGTAGGGATTATATTCGAAAGATAATACAATCTCCTGCACAACCTAGATTATTCAGACCAAGAAACTAGAACTGAGAAAGAGTGGGTAGTTACTGGCCAGAGTGTGGAATTCAGCTCAAATTCATGATTTGAGTCCCAGTGTTCATTATACTACACTCACTACACTACACTACACTGCTTAAGAAGTCAGCAGCAGTGCCTTGGATGTCCCCAAACAGAAGTCAACCTTGCCAACGAAGGGTCCAAATGGTCCGTATGCCACACCTATTCATCCCCCCCCAACCCCCACCTCTGTCACACCTCCACCTCTGTTATCTGAGATGGAGTCTCACTGGGGAATCTGATCATATCTGAGGACCATAGGCTTCCAAAAAGGAAAGTTTGAAAACACTTTTAAAATTTAAACTTCAGGCTGACTTGTGTGAGGCTCAGTTTTTCCAATTGTCAAAGGCAGCTAAAGAGACGGCTCCTTAAAGTCCTTCACAGCTCTAACAAACAGTGAAAACAAGATTTATAATATTTGGCCCCTCACAGCTGATAAATCATCATCCCTTTTTCCATAATGTTCTTTTGTCAAAAGACATAACCACAAAGGAAAATGTCTTTTAATGGAGAAAAACAAGACATAAAGCTAGTGCAGGATAAAAGCTCTTTTTTATTTTTGCTATTTAAAATGGTGAATCTTATCTAAGAAAACAGTTTTACTTTTTAGTGTTTTGTAAAGAAAAAAAATGAAATCAAAATTAGTGTTGGTATCACTCTTGGCAAAATCCAGATTCCCGGACATCCTATATTACAGAGGACCTAATTTCTTCAACAAATAAAGAACAAAGAAACACTTTATACATTAAAAAGTGACTAAAAAAAGTTGATATCAACTGTCATTGCTTTTCATGTGAACAAACCAACTGTAAAAATTTTATGCAATAGTAAAGGATACTTGAAACATGACTGTATATTTAAAATTATAAAATCATTATGTTTTGTTTCCAGTTTTAGAATTTTGTATCTTTTAGAGATACATATTGCAATTTTATAGATGCAATTATAAGATATCTGGGAAAAATTTTTAACACAATGGTATGGGGCTGGGGTGAATAGATAGGAGCATAAGTGAAACGGGGATCTCTCTGATATCTCTGAATTAATGGTTTAAGCTGGATGTTGGTGAGGAACATTGGGATTCATTGTACTCTTTCCTTTGTAGGTTTGAAATTTTCCATATTGAAATATTTATGGCAATTTATGGTAGCCATCCAGGTCTAATATTTAAGACCACAGTATCAATTTTGTTGTGTCTTTTTAAATTTATAAACCTTCATTCATCTGCTGAATCCTATCATCTTAATTATTTACTTATAAGTTGAAACCAGAATACTGAAAAGTAAAGTCAGTTCTCAACATTTTATGTTATGACATTTAGATTATTGAATCTGTAGACAAACACCAAAGCCACCCTATTTTCATAGGCTGTGGCCAGATTGAACCAAAATGAACATTTTTCTACTTATAGTATGAGCTTTTGATGACAGAGGGTTAGCTCCATTTCAATTTGTCCCCACCAACATTGAGCACTGAGCACAATTTGCCTGGTATTTTAAGCACACAGGAGAAACAACTTTTCTCTCTCTTAATTCCTCAAGTTTAAGTATTCCACATTCTATTTGCAATAACACAAGGATTTGGATGTGTAGAGAAACATCCCAGTGCTTAAGACCTTCATCAATCTTAGCGTAATACGATTCAAAAGTACAGTAACTCCATTTTTTTCCTTACTTTGATAAAGTCACCCACAGAATATATATTTTCAACTTAACCTTGACCTTAGTTTGTAATGTCAACATGAGGTTCCTTCCAGTCAGCAGTTCTTCCTGCAAATTCCATACAACAATAAAAGAATTTTATTTTTAATATAGCACTTACAAATCTGGGACGTCAGCTTGCCAGCAAAAATCCAATATGAGATCCTTAAATATATTTAACTTGAATTGCTTGTAGCTGACACAGTAAAGATCCAGTGACGGAGTGTTTAATTCATGGTCTTGAACAAGATGCTGTATTGTGCTCTGATGCAGCTCAATCAGATGCTAGAGAAATCCAGCACAGTGTAAGTCCACACGAACACGAGCCTTGCTCAACCAACTTTGGAAATATGAGAGGGTTGTGTGTTTTGTGCAAGCACATGGTCTTCACATGCATGGTGTTTTATGTGTGTCTGCTATATGCGGTGTTTGTACCCAAGCCTAACCACAGGAGAGGTGCACACAGGGCATGTAAGAAGCCTTGAAATGAGGAATGTTTATAGCAGAACATCAGGCCCCAGAGCACAAATGCCTGCAGGTTAACATGGTGAAACAACGCTCAAGTCAAGAGTACTTGATTTAGATTTCCTTGGTAACTAGATCAAACTAAGATAGATTCAAATTGCTCTCTCAGAATATCCTCAAATTTCACCATTTTTCCTTTCTGTATTATTTTTCCATTTCCTTTGGGAACCTAACCACATGCATTATTCCCTTGTCATTTGGTAGAGAAAATAAATCATTTTTAACAAAATTAAGTATCATAATTCTATTCACTATCACAAACAATAGTTGTTTAAGACAGATTCTGAGAAAAGTCTACCTTGGTTTTTATTGCTTACTTGCTGTGTGACCTTGGGCAAATTCTTTAACCTCTCCAAACCTCAGTTTCTTCATCTATAAAATGTAACAAGGGAAAGGCTTTACTTTGTACAGTTGCTACGATGTTTAACAGATAATTAATGAAAACTCCTAGTACTATGTCTGGGACATAGTTAAAGCTAAGTAACTTTTAGCTAGATGAAAAAAGAGAAGAAAGAAGACTTTTTTTTTTTCAGTTTTGTTCCATAAAGAAACATCACGAATAAGGAATGGAGGAGAAAGGGGAAAATATGCATTAAGAAAAAGAAAAGATCCTGAGAGAAAAACATATACTCAAGGTGAAAGATAGTTTTGCAAAAGGAGCAAAAAGAAACACGTTCATAAGGAAAAACAAGTTCTCAAATTTGAATCTTTTCAAACCAGTCCCATCTTTGAATGCCTACAATGTAATAGTGCAGAAGACACTGGATTTTCACAATCATAGTAATAATCACATTAATATATTTAAAAAGATGATACAGTACTCACATGCAGGAGTTCACAGTCCAGTGAGGGACAGTGAGAAACGCAGCCATGACATCAGCCAACAGTTAGCACCAGGGCATGGGGAAGAATGGGGTCTCCTGGGGATCAAGAGATGGGAGAGTCAGGACAGAGAGATTCCGGTGTTTACAGAGAGGTGTCACTGAGGAGGTGACTCTTTACTGGGGTCATAAAGGAAAACTAAGATTTTTGTCTGTTAAAGTCATGTTGAAAGGTTGATTAAAGCAAGTTCAAAGCCAAGTAGACTTGAAGAAGGGTATTCACTGAAAATACCAAGGACTTCATACTGGAAGGGGCTTAACATACAGGCTGGGGCAAGGCAAGAGAGAAGAGGAGAATTTAAAGAGCTTTCCATCTGGACTTCGTTACGAAAGCCGTGTCAGGGAGCTTCTTAGGAAGGTAAAGCAAGGAGACATAATAAAAGTGGCCATGGATCTGGGGGAGATGAGAGAAGGATAGGTAGGAGTCATTCTAGACTTTTAGATAGCCTAGACTTCCAGGCTTCTGATATTGAACATTGTGGGGATATCTGCTAAAAGAGAAATCACAAGAGGAGGGGCAGAAGACAACAGGTGGATGAGAAGTTCCATTTTGCCCTGGGTTTGAAATTCACATTCAATCTCCAGATAAACGTATTCATTGCAGTGGAATACCACTGGATGATGGCCGTTGAGAATAAACATTTAAGTCCTCAGTATATAAATGTTGATTGACCCTAATGGTCTTTATTTAGTCCCATCCAATAGGTCTGATTTCTTCAACTAGGCTTAAATGGCCCAATACCAAAGGCAAAATCATATATTTCTCTCTTATCTCACAGAGCCCTTCATACCGTGTTAGCTAGGCAGACAAGTCCAACAAATATCAGGGTAAACTAAGTGAATTTTATAGAATCAGAACTAGTTCCTCAATCTGGAAAAATCCTGTTAAGTATCTTGTCAGCACAAATGCTAAAAAAACACTAATTTATTAAATAAATAAGATCGGTTACTGATACTTGATGTCTTGAATTTCAAGGTCTTCAGTTTCATTTCTGTAGGGTCAGCTAGTTCCACTGAAAGCACAGTGTAAGATCTATATGATTGTAAGATAAAAATTATTTACATCTTAATCCCAGATTAATACTTTTTCTAATTTTTAAATTATTTTTGGATTCCCATGGGCTAAAGTGTATCATGTGGAGACAGAGACTTCTAATTGATCCTGTTTAATTGTTTGCCAAACATCTCCCTTGGGGTATTCTCCAGAGTCCTCACACGCCCCATATCCTGGTCTGGACTCTTTTCAATACAGCTTATCTCCCTTGTAATGACATCCCTTCCACCCAATTATCCAGATTCGAAATCTCTTATGCAGCCCCGACTTCCGCTTCCCTCTTATCTCATACCCCATCATTTGCCAGCTCCTTTTATGTATGTATTTTACCTTTAAGCCCTTGAATTACCAATTTTCCTTTAGTCTTACTTTCCTTTCTGCTCTTCTACCCACCAAGATGCTTGGATTTTCATTAATTTCACATCAGTCAATCTTTTACTCATTACAGATTGACTTGTAGGAATGATCACATTTATATATTTAAAATGAATGAGCTGATTTTATCCCACAGGGAGAAGGTATTGAGAGGAGGGGCAATTAACACAGAATTGGAAGTACAGTTTATTCATCATAGCTTCGGCTCACTCCAAATCCAGGCACCATACAGTGAGATATGAAGAGGTCACAAAATGCTATTACAACACCAGACCCAGGTTTTCAGGCTACACTGAAGCTCCAATTCTTCTAGCAATTGAAAACTGTGTAGACAGAGGGCAGCCCACTCAAAATGCAGTGAGTTGGGGAGAGGCTTTGTAATAATGTAGTTTTGTATTAACAGATATTTTTAGAGGATTAAAATAGAAAAACGGGCTATTATACATAGCACTCAATGTGAAACCTTTTTACAGACCACAGGGGGAACCCCTCTTGCTTTTATAGATGGAGAATTTTTTTAAAAAATGAAGAACACACACATACAAACAAAGCAAAACAAATAAAAGCACCTTATGAAATTTTTCTTTTTTTGCTGAGAAGGAAACAGTGCGGGGAAAAAAGTCATAGAGTAAAATCACAGGATTGTAAAGCTGGACAAGGCCATGGAGATCGCTCCTTCCAACCCCCTCAAATTACAGATGAGGAAACAGGCTAAGGGAGTGCGCAACTTTCCCAAGGTCACAGTTAGTTAACGTTTCAGCAGGGACTAGAATTTAAATCTTTTAAATTCCAGTCCAGCCCTCTTAAATCGTAAAGAAAGGTGGAAAACAAGTGTTATTTCCCAAGGAATCACTTATCTACTCGCAAAAGGAGGGTTGGCCTACCTGAAAGAGACACAGTCTGCGTTACCATATGGTTTAAAATATGGAGCATTTACCCCAGTTCTTCTGGAAAGTTCTTTCAGGCAAGTTCAGTATCTTCCTGCTGGGTTTCCTAGCTGCTCTGAGAAACTTATCCCAGGGCCCATGGTTACTTCTACAGACCTTGCATACAAGAGACTGAACCAGCGGCTTCTGAATTATGATCCCTGAGCTATTTGGGGTTTGGCACGCCTTGCAGTTTCGCAAAGAAGTAAATTTCAATTTCCAGAAAAGTGAATTTGGGAAGGAGGAGGAAAAGAAATTGTTTTATCTGAAAGGTGAAACACAAACTGTGGATTTTACCATGAATTATAGACAGTAATTTCATTGTATATGAAATATATAAAGAAGGGAGAACACTTTAAAAAGATCGTAATAACAAAAACACAGCAACATGCCTGAGTGTGCTAGCTAGAGGACTGGCCAGACCTCTTGCTGAAACCCTCAGGACTTTGAAAGAAGGCCACTGAGATGAAGGAAAAACCTCTATGTATGCAGAAAAATTCAGGTTGTTTTCTGATATGAAGGAATAATTATTTTCAAAGATCTTGTGGTCATTGCCTCTGCCCCTTACAGCAGAATAAGGGATAGTATAATAGCATTCACGAGGGAGAAATCCTATATGTCCCTGGCAGTGTGCTGGAACATACCAGAGAAAATTAACAGCTTCAAGTCAGATAAGTTCCTGGATCAGGGAAACCTCCTGTTGAGCATTCATCATTTAGTCTCAGATTTTTCAGCTGGTGGTATTTCTAATCACATACACACACATATTACCAACAATCATACATGCATTGCACCCCCACGTGTGCATGTATATGCACACACACACACACACACACACACACACACACATGGCCCTGGAGTCGACACATGGCTACAATTTTCTTATGTCCCAAATTGAATTTGAGTATACAGTAAGCCAGCTGGAGGATGATAGTTTTACAAGGTCTGGAGATAATTTATCAATTGAACTTCAAAGGTCTCTCAGCCTTTCTGCATTGGTCATTATTAAGCAGAAAAATATGTAATCATTGGAGAAGAAAAATATTAGATTTAAACTAAGGTCAACTAGTCTTGAATCAATGTAAGTTTCCAAGATATCATCCAACCCCATCTCCTTGTTTTCCTAATCTGCCATTCCTTCAAACAGTCATCACTTCCTCATGTCTTTAGATCTGGGGTGGAGAAGTCTATGGAGAGAAATAAGAAAGATGGTATGTATTTCCTATCATTGCAATAAAAGAAACTTAACGAGATGTCTCTCTACATAGGCTCCCATAGTAGAAAAGGGTTGGTAGTTTGAAAATGCGTTGCTTGCTGAGATTCCAAGGGATAATGCATCTGAAATTTAGAAATGGGCAAGGATGAAAAATATGGGTAAGGAAGGAAAGAATTTGAACATTCAGCCGTCTCCCAAAAGCCTCAGAAGCAACTAATTCTTGTGGAGCATTTAGTGTGTACAGGCACTGCAGAAAGCCAGCATTTGTGGATTTCATCTTCAGAAGAGTCTTGGGAATACATGCTCTTTCAATACCCATTTTACAGATTTGAAAAACTGATGTTAGACTGGTTAAGTAATTACAGTTAGCACAGAGGTGAAGTTGGCACAGAGGAACAGGGTGATTTGACCCTTGAGTACTTCCTCTTACTAGCATGCTCTGGGTGAGGAACACCAGGAGCCCTAGACTTGGTCTTTTCAAAGTTTGTAAGAAATTCTATGTTTGGCAGATGCCTCCTTTCTAGTTTGTACTAAAGTACAATAGAAAATAACATGAATATGGACAAGTTAAGTAGCAGTTCAGAACTGTTCTTGTTCTCGTTAACAATTTATAATTGACAGTCAGCTAGCAGATAGTTAACACCTGTATTTTCAAGGGACTATTCTTTGGCATCATAAATACAAGAGATATTTTTTTAAAAAGAATAAGGTACAATATCTCCCCTCTGCTGTCATTGTTAATAATTTAATAGCAAGCATGAGACATACAGCAAAATAAATTCAGGACAAACTAGATGAACATCATATTCTCATAGGAGCAGAAGAAAATCTTTCCAGGAAGGGTTGCATTTTAATTGAGTATTAAAAAGTGAATAGAATTTGAGAGGCTGAGATGGGCACAAGATTTTCTTGGTAGGACAAATGCTGACAGCGAAAGCCTAAGGAGTGAAAGCTCAGGCCCAGTTCAAAGGTCTTCTATAGGTCACCCTGACCAGTGGATATCATTGAGTTCCAGTAGTGGAGGAGAGTAAAATTGAATCCATGTTGTAGAGAAAATTACATATGTCTGAGTTTTGTTTAGTTTTGTTTTTGTAGTTTTTTTTTTTTTTTTTTTTGCTTTTTGCTAAATTGGTTATTCATAATAGCTGTATGCTGGCGTGTCACAAATCACCATGCCAACAATTGCTAGAACTGGAAATCTACATGAAAACATTCTATTTATGAATTTAATTTGGACACCTTTAGAATTTCCTAGTGTTAATTAAGACTTAAATACCCCAAAGGAATATCAGTATTAAAAATTTGTTATAGCATTTTATGCAAATCAATATAGAGTCCTTGAGACCATTTCTTTATAAACACTCATTATTACATTATCTGATGATATTCCCACTATCAAGAAGATTCAAGGTAATAATCGATTGGGATAATTAACGTAAACATCTCCCAAAAGCAACCAAAAAGAAGTGTTTTTGGTCTTCTATTTCTATTTGGTTGTACATATGCAATCAGGCAACACTAAATCTGCAGCACCCCAAGGGTGCTGAAATCCTGAAAGACTTTGTTGGTGGTGTTTGTTTGTCGTAAGAATTTTTTTTCTGCAATGTACTTGGAATTAGAGGAGTGAAAAGAATGATAGAACTGTAGTATGTCCTTGGATTCACCTCTAAGTTGATTATCTCTTTATTCCCACAAACATTACATTTTTTTAAGTCCTCTACAATTCCTGGTTGCTCCTTTGCTCACATGTGGCACAGAGCTAAAATCTAATTAGCCAGAAAGTTAAAACATTGAAGTATTGAGTTGTCTTCCATCTTAGAAGTCAGTGAATTCTGTGTACCAAAAAACTCATGGGAAATAAATAAGATTGAAAAAGATGCATTAAATCTTTCAGTTTTCTAGAGAGGTAAATTGAATGTACACTGGAAGTGCAGTAATTTGTGGCTTAAAAAATAAAAATAAAGCGGATCCCACGAACCAGTTGTTTGCACCTAAAAACAAATTTCTGGTTAATTATTTAGGAAATGAACTAAGATGCAAATGAATGATCTAAATCTCAGTTCTTGCTTTGATTTAACATCTGACTAAACTCTCAGTACTCTCAGTACAAGTAGAATCAATAAGCTCTTTGGCTTAATGCTGATGAATTTGAAAAAAAAAATAGGCAAATCTTTCCTTCAAATATTGCAAACACATTCATGGGAAGAATTCTTTTTTCTTTTAAATCACAGTTCTGATTTTGGCATTAAATTTAGTCAACAGAGGATTTTTAAACAGATGTTTGCTTCACAAATTTACCTAAAAATGCTCTTCAATAGGTGTTGGTACTAAGTTAAACTGCTTAAGAGTGGAGGTTCTGGGGGCGGGGAGGGGATGGAGGTATGACTACATGGTGAATGCCAGGCGCACTGTCTGGAGAATGGACACGCTTGAGGCTCTGACTCAGGGGGATGGGCGGGACACGGACAATGTATATAACCTGAGCTTTTGTACCCACATGAAGAGCTGAAATAAAAAAAAAAAAAAAAAGAGTGGAGGTTCTGATTTAATGTTTAAATTTGCCATATGACCCAAATCCCCAATAGTTCATAGAGGCACCACCACAGTCTATATTTAGACCTTCTCTCTTCCTTCTAATACATTTTACTTTGCTACAAAAGTACACAAATATCATTGCCCATTTTGTTTGTCTAAATATCATTCCCCTACTCAAAATCATAAGTGCTTTTTATTTCATTTATTGTATCAAATCTAAAGTCCAAACTCCTTTAGTAAATTTGAAAGCCTCCCTAAATCTAATCCTTTCTTACCTAGTTTTACCTAATAATACAGTTCAATCTTTTCCTCTTCATCCTACACCTCTTTCCTACACACTCATGCCTATTTTCCCCACTTCATCTTTGTATATTTTGCCTTCTCTCTATAAAACCCATGGATTCTGTATCTCTGAATTTACCCAATCCTGCAAGGTCCAGCTTAAATTTTTGCTTCTCCAGAAGCACATGATAGACAGTGCCTTTGGTGAATTTCTGTTGCATTTGCAGGACAGTATTAGAAATTTAACATACTTGAAGGTGTCATAAATACTTATTTTCCTTGTTTTGTGGTTACCACAATGCTGAGAGTACAGAAAGTCCTTTGGAGATATTGATTGACTGACTGATGCTTTCATGGTTAATTTCCCTCTCTCACCTCTGTAAAGATAGAATAAATTTTAAGATATTCCCATACAGTCCATCCTTGTACAACCATGAATAAGTCACCTGGCATTTCTGTTCAGTTGTTTCAAAGTTTAGATGTACTGTTAACTGTCTTTCTAAATCAGAAAAGGCCATAGCTGCAGATTAAAAGCAACTTACCATTGCAATATGCAGCATAATTAGGTGCATTATGGGCTATGGAGACCACATGTATCAAGATCCTTCTACTGTGGCTTCATAAAACCTAGAACACAGGCCAAATAGAGTCTATTACTATAAATAAAACATAATTTCAGTGACACATAACCCTTCTGAAGTGCTCATTGATGTATATTCAATGGTGTTCTGTGGAGCTGAGATGAATGGTAGAATGTTCCAGGTCACAAGGGCTGCATTATATTGGATACATGGCAAACTTCTGCTGCCTTATTCCAGAGCAAACATGTCACAGAGAGAGTGTCCCCTTTATATAATGGATTTGTTCCTGAAGTGTGTATGTGTTTGTAAACTTTTGTGTGAGTTAAATCCTACTTTCCCCCCTATTGATTTACACAGTGTTTACATTTCATATTTGTTTTATACTTCACTTTTTTCTCAATAAACTCTAATGCCAAATTTTAAATGTTTCTGCCTTGCCCTCAATATTGTTATTATTAAAAGTTTAATCCATGGTCAAATGATGAAATTCATTTGAGAAATTCTATTCTTAAAAGTCTGACAGTAAATATTTTTATGCTAGTATTTGTACAGATTTAGCTGCTTCTTTATTGATTTATCTCCATTTTCTCAATATGTTCTTGTGCTGACAAACATTTTAGTTGAACATTCTTTTTTCCCCTTTGGACTCAGTTTTTACGACCTCTTTTTCTTTCACTCTTTTTTATTTTTCTGTAGAGTTTGAGAGTCAGAAAGAAAAGTAAATGCGCTCAAATCTTCAAACGTTTGTAAAATTTACATCTTTTTATAATTAGCAGGAAGAAAAACATACCAGTTGTGTTCCTTGTTATCATTGTTTTTTACTTTAAAAACCTCTTAATTTTTAAATAAAAGTTATTGTTTTAATAGTGGGTACCCACGGAGATTAACAGAGAAGGTGCTTATCCACAGTAACAGGCAAGCTACTCTTCAGAGTGTACCTCTATCAGCAATATTAATAACTTGTCATATCAGGTGAAACTGACAAAATGACCTTTATCAGCATGTAGGCATTTTTGTCACAGTGACTAAAGTAAAGACCTGAACATTTGCCAACAATAATTTCCAGTAATGTCTCCTAGAACATTTTTCTGAGCAACAAAATAAGCTGAGGCCTTTTCTGTGCTTGTACAGCATAATTGTGGGGACAAAAACTTAAAGGTAGATTAGAGCCAAACAAGAAAGGTCAATATAAGTCCCTTGTGAAGAATGATATGGTCACAGAGACAGAGAAAATTTCCCTTTGTGCTTTGGAGTCATAGCAATGCTACAAACTTGAGGTGTGGATGGCCATTTGTACAACTTAAGGGAACCAGATCAAAAGAAAAGAAAGAAAGAGATGAATATATTAAGCCCAATGACCTTATTGGAACATTTAGATTGACACGGGCCTAAAATCAGATGCACCTCCTTGGAATTCCCAAGTTCAAGAGCCAATAAATTCACTTCGATTGTTTAAATCTTTGTAAACTCGATTTCTATCACATAAAATCGTGTTTTCCTTTCTAATAAGCGAGAGTGATTGTTCTGGGCATGTACACTAACGCAGTGGACTTTACTCATCCTGTCTGCCGGTCAACATTTCCTCTTCCATATGCTGATTGACAAAAAATATTGTCCAGATGCTGAAATTAAATTGCAAAGACTTTAAACAGAATACCAAAACATTGGCCCTGCCATAATCGCTCTTCAGTGTTAAGTGTGGGATTTCTTCCTAGTGATGGGAAAGAGCAGCCCTCACCTCTCCATGTCAGTTACGGGTTGTACAAAATATCCACACTGAACATTAGCCCCAATGCCTTTCCCTATTCCCATTACCAAGTATTCCTAAATATGTTTTCCTTCCAACCTCAGTCTTTGCCTCAGTGTGCCTGGTGGATGACCCCAAATTCCCAGGGTCCTATTCTGGGAGGGGCTTGCTCTCAGCTGGCTACGAAAACAACCCGTCTTGGATGTTAGCTATTGAAGAATCTCCCTTTCATAATGAGTGGTCAGACACCATGGCCAGATGTGCAAGAAAGAATCTGGGCAGGTGAGGGTGTTCGCTGGCCCCTAAACTGCATCCTATGAGGAGTCGCCCGTTCTGTCCTCCCTGAGATCTGCCTGTGTCAGAGGAGACGTCTTCTCAGAAACAGGATCCAATGTACGTGTCAACCCGTAAGTTTTCCCCACTTTACTTCTTAAACAGCTTCTTAGCATTTCGAACGCCATATGATTTGCTGTGAGCATCCTGGTGAAGTGTTTTACCTTCTGAAAAAAAAATAACATCTAATTTTTGGTCTTGCATGACTTTTTGTGAATGATACTGACTTGCCAAACATTCTTTCACTAGATGTCAAATTTAAAGTACAATTTAATTTGGATAACAACAAGAAATACAGTCACACCTGAGAGAGATCATGGGTTTGGTTCCAGACCACCCTAATAAAGTGACTATTGCAATAAAGTAAGTCACATGATTTTTTTTGTTTCCCACTGCATATAATAGTTGTATTTATGTTATACTGTAGTCTATTAAGGATGCAATAGCATTATGTCTTAAAAAAGCAATGTACATACCTTAATTAAAAAATATATCATTGCTAAAAAATGCTATCACCTGAGCGTTCAGTGAGTTGCAATCTTTTTGTTGGTGCAGGGTCTTGCCTCAATGTCGACGGCTGCTGACTCATGGGGTGGAGGTTGGTGAAGGTGGGGGTGGCTGTGGCAATTTCTTAAAATAAGATAACAGTGAAATTTGCTGCATTAATGGACGCTTCCTTTCACAAAAAGGAATGCAATACTGTTTGATAGCACTTTATCCGTAGTAGAATGTCTTCTAAAATTGGAGTCAAACCTCTCAAACTCTGCCACAGCTTTATCAAAGTTTATGCAGTATTCTAAAGGATTAGATTCCATCTTAAGAAAACATTTTCTCTGCTCATCCATAAAAAGCAACTCCTCATGTGTTCAAATTTCATCACGAGATAGCAACAATTCAGTCACATCTTCAGGCTCCACTTCCAATTCTAGTTCTCTTGCAATTTCCACTATGTCTGTAGTTACTTCCTCCACTGAAGTTTTGAACCCCTCCAAGTCATTCATGAGAGTTGGAATTAACTTCTTCAAACCCCTGTTACTATTTAATGTTGATATTTGGACCTGCTCCCATGAATTATGAATGTTTTCAATGGCACCTGGCGTGGTGACTCCTTTCCAGAGGGTTTCAATTTACATTCCTCAGATCCATCAGAGAAATCACTATCTCCAGCAGCTATAGCCTTAGGAAATGTATTTCTTAAATAATAAGACTTAAAATTTGAAATTTCTGCTTGATCTGTAGACTGCAGAATGGAAATTGTGTTAGCAAGCATGAAAACAACATTCCTTTCCTTGTACATCTCTGTCACAGAAGTTGAGTGACCAGGTGCATTGTCAACGAGCAGTAATATTTTGAAAGGAATCTGTTTTTCTGAGCAGTAGTATCAACAATGGGCTTAAAATATTTAATAAACTGTGTTGTAAACAGATGTGCTGTCATCCAGGTTTTGTTATTCCGTTTATAGAACACAGACAGAGTAGATATAGCATGATTCTTAAGGGTCCTAGGATTTTCAGAATGGTAAATGAGCACTGACTTCAATTTAAAGCTCATAAAGTCAGCTGAATTAGCCCCCAAGAAGAGAGTCAGCCTGTCCTTTGAAGTTTCCCAAAGCCAAGCATTGTCTTCTCCTCTCTAGCTATGAAAGTCCTAGATGACATCTTCTAATAGAAGGCTGTTTCATCTACATTTACTGATAAAATCTCTCTCTCTTCCTTATGCTGATTCGCATACAATATTTTTCAAATGCTGAAATTAAATTACAAAGGTTATTTGTAAATATGTTGTTTAGTGTAGCCACATTCAACAATGGTCTTAGCTAGATCTTCTGGATAACTTGCTGCAGTTTCTACATCAGCATTTGCTGTTTCACCTTGCATTTTTATGTCATGCACATGGCTTCTTTCCTTAAACCTCATGAACCAACCTCTGCTACCTTTCAACTTTTCTTCTGCAGCTTCTTCACCGCTCTCAACCTTCATAGAATTGAATAGAGTTAAGACCTTGCTCTGGATTAGGCTTCGGCTTAAGGAATGTTGCAGCTGGTTTGATCTTCTATCCAGACCACTGAAACTTTCTCCATATCAGCAACAAGGCCGGTTCACCTTATCATTCATGTGTTCACTGGAGTAGCACTTTTTTCATTTCCTTCAAGAACTTTCCCTTTGCATTCACAACTTGGCTAATTGTTTGGCACAGGAGACCTAGCTTTTGGCCTATCTTGGCTTTCAACAAGGCTTCCTCACTAAGCTTAATTATTTTTAGCTTCTCATTTAAAGTGAGAGGCATGAGAGTCTTCCTTTTCCTTGTATATTGAAAGCCCACTGTTGGGTTATTAATTGGCCTAATTTCAATATTATTGTGTCACAGGGAATAGGAAGGCCCATGGGGAGAGAAAGAGACAGGGGAACTGCCAGTTGGTGAAGCAGTCAGAAAACACACAACATTACAGATTAAGTTCTCCATGGTACATGGGCACTGTTTGTGGTGCCCCAGAACAATTACAATAGTAACATCAAAGATTACCTTAGCAGATATAATAATAATAGAAATGTTTGAAATGTAGTGAGAATGAGGACAATGTGACACAAAGACACCAAGTGAGCACATGCTGTTGGATGAATGACACTGATAAAGTTGCTTGATGCAGAGTTGCCACAAACCTTCCATTCGTAAAAAACGCAGCATCTGTGAAGCCCAATAAAGCAAAGTGCAATAAAATGAGGTGTGCTCGTTTGTCTCTTTCGCATGCTTTCCTTGCATTTGGATATAGTGTATTTCTTTTAACTTGAAGAAAGCATTTCAATCCAAAGGAAAAAAAGGGCTAAATAGTTATGTTTTAAAAATAATCCTAAAACCTGCAACAAAAGTAATTTACACACATGTGCACGCACACATTCACAGATACCCCTAGCTCCTGAATATATACCAAGAAATAAAAACCTACCAGGAAATGGAAAAAGACCTCTCATGGCTTAACTTGTTTTGAGAATATGTCTGTTAAATAAATTTTACACGTGACCTGAAGTGTGAGCCAAAGAAGTACATATGGTGAAACTTTAGCAAATACTTACTAGGGGAGTAACCCACAAAGGAATTAAAGATCCTAGCCACATATTTAATTTTTTCACCCAAACTGTTAAAAGTTATGTCATTTTTCACTGGAGAATGTAGGTTGGCTAATGGATTTAACACTACCATTTGGTCTAATTTCCTCATGTCTGCTCCAATCATTGTATAAGCCTCTTTATGGAGGAAAAAAAAATCTTAGAACTTTATCTCCTTGTTTTTTGTGTTCTCATACAGGCACTCTGCTATTTTTTACTCATTGAAAGCTGATGTTGTTTAAAAAAGAAACAATTTAGGATAGAGATGAGATTTAATATGGCATACCTAGCCCTGAAAGCAAAATGACTGAAATAAAAACATTTTCCAGCACAAACTGTATTTTGTAGGTCAGGATAGAAAACCTGGAAGAAAGAAGAAGTGCTTTACTCTGTTTTCATAAACTATGTTTTCTGATTTTAATCATTTTTATTCTTTTCTATCTGTATCTAGTGTTATCTTCTAAATTTTATGTTGCTTCTTTGTAACAAAACCTCCATGTCAATGACAACTCTAACAATAGTAATTATCCTCTGGATGGTTTGGGATACCCTTTTTAGCTTGCCTTTCCCAGATGAGAAAAGCCCATATGTGAAGATCTGTGTGTCTAGCAAAAATGTTTAAGAAGAGCTTTGATGCTCCTCTTTAGAAGGTTTGGGATCCCAATCTCCTGCAGTCTATATACAAACCTAGAAACTAGACTAAAATGTTTCACAGTATTCACTTCTAATCTAAATGGTCATTGAAGATGAATGCAAGTTTAGAGAAAGACCTGAGTTCCAATCATGGCCCCATCACTCATGAGCAATGTATCCTTAGATTACTTCTACAACTTTTGAAAGTTTGCTTCTGACATAAAACAGAGATAGAAATCGCTTCTACTTTTGCAAGAATCTTATGAGAAATAAGTAGTCTGATGCACAGGTTCAGTAAAATGTTCAACAAATGATGAATGCTCAAAATGAATGAATCATTCCATTATTGCTATTATTCTTTCATTGTTAAAGTTGGCATTCAGTGTTAGTCCCTTCATACCATTAAAACTTCCATATGCAGAGAAATACTTGCATTTGGCCGTGTTAGAACACTTTTCCTTTTGAGCTCTGAATGTTTCACATACTTTCATAAGAAGAGGCAAACATCTGTTCTAGAGTTTTGGTTTATCATTATTATGTTAGTCACCATAATTTGTGCCCTCCTAAATGTACACTGCCTACCCACAGGTTCACTTGTAACTTGTAATATACAAATTTTAGAAGGGAAATGCTAGAGTTTATTCATCTTGCAGTGAAAGTCAATTCTACCAAAGCCTGAAAAAGTATATATGACATTATCAGTAGTAAATTTGTTTGCTTCTTTTTAAATTTACGATTTATTCTCCACTATACTATAAAAGAATGTATTAGATAGATAGAAACATAGGTAGGTAGGTACATAAATAGATAGAAGCGAGAAAAATCATGCAAACAAAAGGAATAAGATTATCATATAACAATCTCAGGGTAGTGATTACTGAAATATAGTCTTTTATTTCACTCAGAATCTTTTGAAAGTGAAGGGAAACAGGAAGCATGGGGGACCATGGATCAATGACAGAGTGGGGTGTGAAAATGGGCTTAGTTAATAGAAATGGCATTGATGAAAATGTACTAGGTGTTCCAAACTGTGCTAGATATTAACATGTCATACTTCATTCAATTCACATGGCAACTTTGTGAATAGCACTAGGTTCTATTATGCCCATTTTAGAGATATATAATTGTTATAATAGCTACACAGACACTAAATGCCAGTCAAGATTCACACTGCCTAAATTCACTGCTTAGTATTTCAAGAAGGGTTGTACAATAATTGCGCCACCATGTCTGGCTAATTTCTTCTATTTTTAGTAGAGACAGTGTCTCCCTCTAGCTCAGGCTGGTCTCAAACTCCTGACCTCAAGTGATCATCCTGTCTCAGCCTCCCAGAGACCTAGGATTACAAGCGTGAGCCACCATGCCCAGTCAAAACATCCATTCCTCATTCAGATCTCGGTTCAAAAATTACTTCTCTAGCAACACCTCACCTAATGACCTTTCTAAAATTGTACCCGCCCCACATCACTTTCTAATGTCTTACAGCCATGTGCCACATTTACTTCTTTGTCACCAGTCAACCTCCACTCAATGTCAATTCTATGAGAACGGATTTTTGTTTTGTTTTATTTTGCTCTTTCCTATATCCCTAGATATTAAAGTAGTGCCTGGCATATAGAAGATGGTCAATAAATATTATTGGATTAATTAATAGGTAAATTTGCAAGACTAAATTATTTTGATTTGATTAAATACTTTCTAAAAGAAAGGAGCCTTGAGAACAACCCTCTTCATTTTATATTTTATTTCCAGCACTGGTGACACAAATGCATGAGTATGGTATTTACTAATCCATTCATTTTCATTGTATTTATTACAGCATGGTGTTTGGGTGTGTGTAGGGGCTGCTGTTGTCTTAATTAAAGACAACGTTAAAAATTCAAGAAAAAATTTCTAAAGCTTGGCTTCTAAACAGTTCATATTCCCATTGTGTACATTCATCTTTCTATATCATTCTGATCTATATACAAAGTATATATGATGGTTAATTTTATGTGTCAACTTGGCTAGACTGTGGTGCCCAGTTGCTTGGTCACATACCATTCTAAATGTTACTATGAAGATTTTTTTTATATAATTAAATAAGTACACTTTGGGTAAAGAAGATTATGGTTCATAATGTGCTTGGGAGGGGGTGAAGGTGGGTTTCTCACACAATCAGTTGAAGGCCTTATGAGAAAAGACTAAGCTTGAGTAAGAAGGAATTCTGCCTCAACACTACAACATAGAAACCCTGCCTGAGTTTCTACCTACAGATATCAATCTCAAGATTGAAAAATCAACTCTAACATGAATTTCCTGTTTGTCAGGCTGCTCTGTAGATTTTCTGCTTACCAGCCCCTATGTGGCATGAGCCAATTCCACAAAATAAATCTCCCTCTGCATATCTTATTGATTCTGTTTCTATGGAGAATCTTGAATAAAACAGGGTGTGATGAGTGAAATTGCTCAGCACTATGAAACATGGGTGGACTTTCTCAAGTTCATCCCTCCCCCGTAGGCTTTGTAGACAACACCTGGTGTTGTTATGGGAGTGCTACAGACAGAAGCGAACCGTGTGTAACCTGTAGAGTACTGAATCACTGGAGGGGAATGGAGACGTTTTCTAAACTCTTCTGTTCCTTCACTATGGGAAGCAAACATAATTATCCTAGAAAAGTATTTATCCATCCTCATCATCTTTCAAAAATTCTAAGAGAAAAATTGAGCTAATTTAGTATCCAACAACCATTTCCACCACTGAGGGCTTACCAAAGAATTTACAATGTAGCAATCCCCAGGGCTGTTTCCAGAATAGATTTAGGGTCCTTATAATTTTATGGCTACCACTTTTTTTGGGTTTTCTGTCATCATCCTCTCCAATATAGTATGAAGTCTCAGACAAGAGTGAAGAATTTAAGCAATAAGCTCACGTTTATTACCAGGTAGTCATCACAGTGCTTGTATTTATAACTTAATCTAAGAGTTTTTTGTAGATTTCTTTGTGACAATCTATCCTCAGAATATGTGTAGAAAGAGCAAGTGTGACTATTTTTAATTGCAAGCACTAAGATAGCAAAAGCAAAAATATGACTCTTGTACTTCTCAGGAAGATATGATGCTATGTTTAAAAAAAAAACTCTTTCAGCACCAATATGAGCCCCCCCATTTAGCAGATTTTAGGATAAATAAGCTAAAGATAAGCAAATTCACCAACAAACTTTGGAAACATGAAATGGTAAAAAAGACATATCTTCTAAAGGAGAGACAGACAGAAGGATATAGTCCTATCTGCCTACGGCCTGAAGCAGAAAGCCCAGGCAGAAACACACAGATTCCTTCTTGCCTTCAGGCCCCAAATAGGCATGAGGTATTGATGAAATATTCTTCTTTGTGTATTTTACCCAATATGTAGGCTTTGTCTCTGTGTGTATATGTGTGTGCATGTGTGATCCATGAGATTTCAATTTGACCAACCTATGTGAGGGGGTTGCAGAGGACTGGGATAGATCAGTTTGTTGAAGCCCACCTCCTCTAGGTAAATAAGAAGCCTTCTAGAACCACTACTCTCCTTCCTTCAATCCACATTCATGGTTGCCTTTGAACATCGACCCTAACATAGTTTTAAGGGCTTGGACTCAGCACAGAACCCCTCTCCTCTGGAAATTATTTAATTTCTCCAAAATTAAGATTCTTCTTATTTGAAATAGGGAGTCTGGCAGTACTTGTCTTTTTGGGTTGTTGTTAGGATTAAAGGAGTTAGTGCATGTCAGACACATAGTGAGTGATCAATTGGTATTGATTATGTCTAGTAAGGTTCTGGTTTTTACATAAAACATACTGAATGAAGTTTAGAATTTATAAGCAGTATAATGAAATAATCAGAGAAAAATTAATAAGTGTTTTGCTGACTAGGAGTAAAATATTGAGAAATGAGAGGCTATGGTGTTCTTGAGTGGTCAGAAATGTCCCCATGGCAGAGACTTTTCCTTGAAAGTGGTATATAGGGTTTGGAGAATTAGATAAGAAATACTAGGTGAGGTGAGTAACATATCCAAAGACAAAATGGAAATAACTATTAACAGACTATGTGAGAGCATCTACTCACTCTAATCAAAAGTGGATCCACCTTGGAGATATGGATGAAGCAACAGGGTGTTTAAGTAGAGACTAGTAATTGCCAATTCTTTTTGTAACATAAAATCACAAAATTCTTCATTATAAAAAAAAAATAAAACTCAGTATACTCATCTTTTCATTCCTGTTTTGAGGATTTTTTTCAAAGTTTATTCAAAATAGTAATTTGAAAGTTTCAAACTGAAGTTAACTTTATTTCAAACTGAAATTAAGCTTCATTTAGTGTTTGCAGTTAGAAGGAAAAAAAAAAAAACCACCCTGCAGACCACATTCAAAAGAGAAGAAATCCAATAATGCTGTGTGAACTAATCATGAGATTTATTAAAGAATAAATATTATTTTGACCAAGTGTTGACAGTCTAAAGTCTTGGAGTTAATATTACTTTAATAGCATTGCCAAATGCATCTTAAGCCTTAATTAATGTGAAATGTTGAAACAATGTTTGAGTGCAAAACATGTCTTAATTTCCCAGACTTACTTTAGTATTTACAAAATCTGGAAATAATATAGAGGTGTCTGGGTTTTATTTATTAAAAAGTACCTAACAGACAAAATATTTCTGGCATATCAAGCTTAAAAAATCATGTCCCCATAAAAAATGTGCGGTGGGCAGCAGGTGTCAAAGGAAAATTTCATCAGACACTAGAATGACCTACATGCTTCCTCTGATCCTTTCTACACCCACAAAATACATTGGAAAAATTAATCTTGTACAAGATTGCAGGACCCAACAATGACCTTAGCCAAGTTTCATAACTTCTCAAAACACAAACCGTGCCATCTTCATGTAAAGAATGTACTGGGTCAAGCTGCCATTTCACTCTCTGAATAACAGAGGAGAAGGAATTGCTGTTTTAAGTACATTGCCTATATAAATACATCCTATAAGCAAAGTATTATTTACTTGATTATTTTCCTAAAGTGTTGGATATTTCATTGTGTTTTATCAGAAAGATAATATTCACCCTGGGACTCTGTTTGGTAAAGTAGTACAGGGCTCTGCTCTCTCTAATTAGCTACACCAGCTTTTAAAACAATTTTAATAGTGTTAGCAAAATGTATCTGACATTAATTACTACTTTCCTAGGATGGGGTCAGATGGTTCAGATTCTGTTACAAATTTTTGAAGCAATAGATAATAGAGCTAATGCTGCAGTAGTTAGCCCAATCAAAAGGTTGCATTAGCAAAGTCTATACTAGGTAAGCTAAGTGCAATGAAAACATGCAACAACATTCTGTAACATAAGAGTGTGAATATTTTTAATCTTGGGGTAAAGAGATGCTAAATCAGATTTAAATTAATTTGACAGCGAAAGCATTTCAATACTGATATAAATCTGACAGTAAACAGGTTACAAAATCTGAGTTTGTGGATATTTGTGACAAAAGGTATTGCCAAAAGTCCTTGTTTTCTCGATGCAGAATGAATCCAAATACCTCAAATATCACTATGGCAGAATGTTTTATAGCTAAACTTTAGAAAGCAGCCTATTGCTGACCCCAGCAGTATTAGATACAAAGCATTCGTAAAATAACCTTCAGGACTTTAGTATTTGGGAAGTCCCTTAATTTATTATAATTAGATTTAACTGGAAGACATTTTTATATTTGGACAAACTTGATTTTCTCCACCCCGTTCTTCTCCTATTTGGACAGTGCTGAAGACATTGCAGACATAACCGTTTTCAGTGCATTATATACTCCTTAGGACTGGATTGCAGATGGAGCTGGAGTATGGGTGAAGGATTATCTTTCTTGACTTCTTCAGACTTCTGGAGAGGACAAACAACTTTGAAACAAAGGAAGCATCTCCAAGGTCAGGGCACTGTGTTGAAACTAAGTTTTCACTACACATTGCAACAAGCAGTCAAAAAGGGAAAATATCCACTTGCAGAATGGTATTAACTCTAATATGCTGGAACTGTTGATAGCTAAATGATGGTGGAAAACTGCTATGTTTGAGAATTACACTATTTCTCTATTTCTTTAGGTGAAAGTTTAGATCCCTTTGGCTAGATTTATTCTTAATTTGATTATTTGGGGTTATTCATTTTTTTTTTTTAATATATCCAGTACTAGCAGGAAGAATCTCTGAATTACAGTTAGGGTTGCCAGGAAAAATACAGGATGCCTAAGTTAAATTTGAATTTCAGGTAAACAAATAATATTTTTATATAAATACAGACACTTGTGAGTGCTAAATCTAACAATCTTAACTACAGTGAGTTAACTTCTAAGCATAAAAATGTAAAACATTATCTTCACAAAGAGTCCTGCTAAATCTCTTCAAGTTATTATCATTTTGACTGGGAAATGGGCCTAAAATTAAAAGTGAGGGGTAGTTTTGTTGTTTTTCTCCCTATTGCTCAGTTTCAGGAAGGGTTGAGAAGGCAAGAATGGATTTTGGGTAGTAAAGATAAGACTGAAGGCACTTCTATTGGTGGAACATATGATGACCCCTTGTGACACTGTGGCTGGAAGGACTTAAGACAGGTGTAGTTACTGTGGGAATATCATGGCCTATAGACATAGGAGGACAATCTGACAAAAGACTAAAAATCTTGTGGTGAAGCAAGAAGGGATTTAGACCATTGTCTAATGGGTCATTTTAAAGACAAGTGGGATCCTGGATGGTTAAAACACTAATGCATTGGTTAGTCTAACATCTCCAAATTAACACCACCCTCATTTTGTATATGACAGAAATACAAGTCACAAGTCTGCTGATGCTAACTTGAACCAAGACCTGGGTTACATAGAGACTAGTAGAAACATTGTGAAGATTTTCAAAAACTAAATCATATTTATTTATACCACAGTTAATCTGAGAAAGGCCCCAAAATGTTCTGATCTTGAATACTACTGGGTCTGACATGGCTGTCAATGTATAGTGTGTCGACATAAGTGGGAAACATTCTTCTGGAAGGCTAACACTACACATATCAATAGCGAAATCCCTTCTGCTCTAAACCAATATTTAGAAATAGCTGTGGATGGTGCATTGTAAATACATTTACCTCAAAAGCAAATGAGAGTGATGAAAATTAGTTCACTAAGCCCTTAGAAATAGTTCTTAAGATACAGTAAATGAATTTCCACTCTTTCTTATTATATTAATTTAACTGAATTTATTAATAAATGATTTCAAAATGTGACAATAAAACATGACACCACCATTAACAACCTTGTAATGTTTTCAGGTGCTTTCTGATAGTCTGCTTTTGAAAGATGTTACATGGATGCAGCTTTTATATCAGTTTATAAAATATTGCCCAGGATAAATGCTTATATAAGTGGCTACTTAGAAAACTTTGTGAAAGATTTAATTAAGCATACAGGAGTGCTATAATTCACTTTTAAGCTCCTTGAGGTTTTCATTTTCCTTTAGCTATGTTTAAAACAATGAATGAATGAACAGAGAGCTAATGATAGATAAAAGTCCACTGCACTTCAAACTGCACTGACATGAGTTAAGGCATGTTCTAAAATGAATAACTGTTTCAAAGAAGTAATTTTCCAGATGGCTATCTATAAGCTTAGAAAAGAAAGAATTAGATTAAGAGTGAATATATGAATGTTTCCTACAAAGGCATTCTTTGTGTACAAGTCCTGAACTTCATGTAAAAGTTATATATACCATTCCCTTTTCTTAAACCCACAGAGAACAAACTGTTTGCTTTGGTTACTTCTTTCCATATTTTCCTAAGAGATTAGATGCCAGAGGATTCTTTTAGCTCAGAGAAAATGGTAGAAACCATTCCATATCCTTGCAAGTCTGCACAAGTTTGGGAGGTCAAGAGAAAGAGATGTTAAGAAGCATGAGACACTAATGAAATTGTTCCACACACATGAAATTTCCATCACAGAGTCCCTAATGTTGGGTTATCTGCATGTCCAAAATCTTGTGGTCTTCAGTTAAGGCAGCATTTTCCAGCTGGTCTTTTTTATGTTGACAGCATGAAGCATAAATCCATAAAATGCTGCAACCACAAAGCATAACATCCAATACTAAAGCTATTGCCTAGCCTGGTTTAATAATACTATTTAAAGCCATTTTACCTCAACATTGACAAAACAAAGCTACTTTAATAAAGTTAGAGAGAAAGAATTATTGCCATGTGATAGCTGCTTAGAAGCAAGTCTTGGGCTTTGTCTCTAAGAAAAAAAGAAATTGGTGAAAAACTCAAAATTTTGGTCAACCAACCAATTATTTTTCTTACCACAAAGTCAAACATATTGTTTAAATGACTTTTAAAATAAATCCAGGGAAAATATATATCAATCAAAAGTGAACACCAATAATTCAAAATAAAACACTTCTACATTAATAAGAAAGATAACCAGTGTGTCAAGCAGCTACCCTGAGTAAACGACCAGAATTTATACCAGAAGGGATGAAGTAGAAATATATACACAGGCCTTTTCTTCAAGTCCTTGCAATATAATAATAGTAAGTAATAGATTTGAGGAAGGTCTAAAGATTTGGATGACTAGGTTCTAATTCAGTCACTCTCTAATATTTGGGGCCATGTTAAGAAACACAGTTTATACAATAACCAAGTACACAAAGAATATTCACACAAAAAAGACATGTTTATAAAAATTTAAAAAAACTGATAATACTTAACGCTTATTACATATAAACAACTCTGACATTTTCTGTTATTTTTTTTAAGTGACAAACCATAACCTACAATTTGAGAAACATTGGTCTAGGGAACAGGACTGTGACCTCTTTAAGAGCAAAAAGATTGTGTTGAATCTTTACATTCCAAGAAACTAGTCCAGTGTTTACAGTTGAATGGATGAAGAGTAAATTCTTTGTGAATGATGGAATAAATGAATGGAATTTGTATACATGTTTAAAAATAAAAGATCGAGATTTTTGCAAGTGGTTATATTTTCTCCCAAATTATATCCCTACCATTGCTAGCAAAATAAGTAGATTAGATAGATGGATAGGTAGATCAATGATAGATACATAGATAGGTGATATATGAGTAAAATTTTTCCAATAAATCAAACAGCTATTGCAATTTCTTTTATCTCTCTTTAGACTAGAGGCCCTCAATGAATGACCACAAAGTGACATCATACTATAGTTAAAAACATGGATTTAAGAGGCAGACCAGCTGGATTCAAATCCTAGTTCTGCCAATTTCTTTGTGACCCTTTTCTGGTGCAAGTGATTTAACCATTAAGTGTCTCAGTTACCTCATTTGTAAAATGAGGTTGGTATTGCTTCATAATATAAATGACTTAAAAGGTCTCATCCAAACCTAGGATGTTTCTATCTCTAAATAACTTGGGCCCCCACTTCTCTGCTGTGAAGATTAAATGATTACATAATATAAAGCACTTAGAACTCTGCCTAAAATGGAAGGAGCACTAAATTATTGTTTCTAAGTCTTCCTTGGTCAATTCAGAGTGGCAGACATCTTTTCCCCCCAACTTATCCTCAAATACAAAACCTGAGGCACAGAGATCAAAACTTGTCAGTAGTGAAAATGTGTGACTTGAGTGGGTTGTGCTAACTCTCCCATGACAGGGAACATTCAAACATACTCTGGACATGCACAAAGAATGTGGATATTGCAAATAGTCTTTTTAGAAGACATTGTATTTTTCTTCTTTGAACAGCATCACTGTTGATTGAGTGGGATTAACTCCAGCCCCAACACAATGATAGGACCTGAGGAACGCAAGTAAATAACTATACTACTAGCATCCTTATTGTATCATTGTTTGGTTTAGCAAAGGACATTTAATCCAGGCTTAAGTCAGGCAGGATAAGTCATTACTTTGACCACCAGGGATGAGCATGTGATTTCAAATGGTCCCATCTTTAGGGAAGTAGAGGACATTTGTTCTGTATCTAAAGCAACAAAAAGCTCCCATACTTTAGATGATAAAGTATAGAGTTGTGAGCCCAGCAACGACTGCAGCCATTATTCTATGTTGAATGAATCACCTAAGGATGAAACCAACATGAGGAGGAGGGTGGATTATAGAGGATCCATGAGAAATGGAGATGGTCAAACCACTTAAGACATATTCTACCTCTGGACATCTCAGTTATGTGAATCCATAAATTTTCTGTATTGCTTAAGTCTGTTGGAGATAAATTCTCTGCTAAATTGAGTATCAAGCATCTGATGAAGGTTTTATCTAGATTACTTAGAAGATCTCATCCAAACCTAGGGTGTTTATACCTCCAAATAATGAGACCCCACTTCTCTGCTATCAAAAATGGAGAAAAGGTCTTTTTCCTAATGTGTTACTTTTATTTAAATGTTTATTAAATTTTTTAAATAAAGATACTAAAGACATTAAAAATAAATCAAATGCTGACAGTGTGTCAGGAACAGTGCTAAGAACTTTGTAAACATTATTTTATGTAATTTCACAGGAATTCAGTGCAGTTGGAACTATAATTATCTACTATGTCAGATGAAGAAAATTAGGCTACTAGAAATTCATAAGTTTGTATTTAGATCATGTAATTAGTAAATGAAAAACTAGAGTTCAAACATGATTTTATCTAGCTCTTAAAAACATTCTTCACCACTATACTTTACTGCTTTAAATTAATTACATGTCAGGTACTGTGTTAGGTAGGTATTAGAAGCACAACTCATTACATTTCAATAAAAATAATTTTAAGAATCTATTATGTGCTAAGTAAGATATACAATTGAATAATTGAATAGGTTGAACTTGGAAGGACAAAAATCAGAAATTTTTCCTTTTCAGTGCCTTCAAGTATAGTCTGAAGTATTTCCATTTTCTGCCATAGGGTGTCAGGTTACAGTGAGTCAGATTATAGGAAATTTCAGCTCTAACAGCAGTCTAACTTTCATGTATTAAAAAGTCTAGATCAATGACTTATATTTTCATCCATCTTGGAGTAATTATCCAGAATTTCATCTCCTACTATAAACAACAAGAAAACTAAGCAAAATTTTAAAATAAAAGTTTTCAAACATTGGATAAAAATCTATGCAAGACATGATACTTCAGAAAAGGGAAACAAATTAGGTGAACCCTACCCTACAATATAGTCCTGATGTCCTTCTTACTGGAGGCGACTAGAAATCAAACAAAACCCTGTAGTCTTGTTGACTTCAGGAGATCAAGGTAAGAATTTGAGGAGACTAAGGCAGGTAAAGTTTTGTGGCAGAGTTCCATAAAAAGAGGCGACAACTTAGAAAATGAGCTCAGGAAATTTGCATAGAAATCCCTTTAAGCATTTGCTAAGTGTTAAGCCATGAATATCGTTTCAGTCAGTGTTCAACCAGAGAGGCAAAACCAGTAGGATGTGTGTGCACATGTGTGTGTGTGTGTGTGTGTGTATGATTATTACAAAGAATTGCCTTATGCAGTTTGGGAAGTTTGGTAAAGTGATCCTGACGCGAGGTGGGCAGGCAGGAAGTGAAGAATATGAGCAGGATGGAACTTCATGAATTTGAGCTGAAATTTGAGTCCACATGCAGGCAGTTAGAAAGGGTAGGTCCAGGAGAAAGGAAGAGAAATGTGGGGCTTAGCTGCTTGGATTCTGTCTCCTCAGGGAAAGCCTAGGCCCTCTCTTAGGACTTCTGTCTGGTTAAATAAGATCCATAGAGGATAACTTTCTTTTGATTAACTCAGAGCCAACAGATTCTGATTTTAATTTCATCTGCAAAAATTCCTTCACAACAACACCCAGATTAGTGTCTAACTGGTAATCTTGGAGAAAGTGTGCATAAGCTACAAAATGGCTGCTGTCTCCCTTGTAGCCCTTTCGAACCTGCAACATATTAAAAAGGGAATTCTGAGGAGTGTTGTTCAGTGTAGCGGTGTAGAAAACTTGCCACCTCACAAAGTGTTCACAGATGGGAAAAAAGAAAACTTCAAAAGGCAAGCAAAGAAGGAGTCGAAAGTCACACACTGAACAATTCCCTAAACTCACATTAGGAAGAGGAAATATTTGAGTTCCACCAAGCCAGAATAGAGAAACCAGGGGACTCTATCTCTGGAACTAAGGCTACTCTAGCCATGCTCTAGCAAAATTTCAAAACAGGATGGAAGAGATCAAACTAATCTTCTAGTGACATGGCTATTTTCCTAAACAAACCTTGATGCTCCTTAAAGAAGAAAACAAAACCTAGACACTCAACAACATAATACCAAAATGTCTAATAAGCAGTCAAAAATTAGTAGACATCTCAAGTGAAAGGAAAGTGTGACCCATGACTAAGAAAAATATCAGTCAATTGAAACAGACCCAGAAGTGAGAGAAGTGATGGAATCAGCTGACAAGGGTGTTACAACAGCTATTATAACTGTACTCAAATATTCAAAGGAAAACATGAGTGTAGTAAAGATATAAATGGAAAATATAAAAAAGAACAAGATTGAACTTCTAGATATAAAAACGCAAAATTTCTGAAATGAAAATTTCATAGAATGGGCTGAATTGAGAATTAGACACTACTGAAGAAGATTTTACTGATATTAAAGACATAGCAATAGAATCGATTGATAATGAAGCAAGGTGTGAGTAAAAGACTGAAAGAAAATTAACAGAGCTTAACGGACTATTGGGAAAATAACAAATGGCCTAAAATATGTGTGTTTGAGGTTCCATAAAATAAGACAAAAGAAGAAAAGGTCAAAAGCAATCATAGCATCAGCAACAAAAACAAACAAACAGCAAAAGAGCCCAACATATTTGAAGAAGTAATGAACATTTTTAAAACATCCATACACACACCACACACACGCACACACACACACACACACACACACACACACACACACATACACAAAGAGCTCAAAGAATCCAAAGCAGAGTAAATACAGACACAGACGAAACACACTCCAAGACATACCAAAATTAAATTACCTCCAACCCGTGATAAAGAAAAAAATCATAAAGGCAACCAGGAGATATAAATAATTACATACAGAAAATCAAAGTTAAGAATAATCACAAACTCCTCTCAAAGCTTAGAGAGCTAGAGTTCTTCTAGTAATAGCAGACTAAGGTTCAGAAGAAGGCATATTCTCCGAGATAAAGATGGATATTTCATAATTATAAGAATGCTAATTCATAAAGAAGGCATTAACAATGCTAAATGAGTATGTATCTTAAAACCGAGCTTCAAATGCATAAAGGAAAAATTGATAGAATGAAAAAGAAACAGACTAGCCTAAAATGATAGGTAGATTTTTCTACACTCCTCTCTCAAAAATCAGTAAATTAGTAGATAGAAAATGACTAAGGATATTAAAGTTTTAAATACTATTGACCCAATATGACCTCATTGAAATTTATAGAACACCAGCAGACTATACATCATGTACAGGTGCACAAGAAACATCAGGAAGATAGACCATATTTTGGCCCATTAAACAAGTCTTAATAAATAAATAAATATAAAAGTACTGGAACCACAAAAAGTTCTCTAACCATAATATAATTAAACTGTTAACAGTAACAGAAAGGTCACTAACGGGAAGATATTTGGAAAATATCTAAATATTTGGAACTTAGACAATATACTTCTAAATAACACATGGGTCAAAGAAAAAATCATAAGCAAAATTAGAAAAAATTTTGAACTAAATAAAATTCCAACATATCAAAAGTGTGGGGTGCAAGTAAAACAGTGCATTGAGGAAAAATCATATATTAAAGATTTTTATATTAAAAAAGAAAGAAAGACATTGACAAACCAATGATATAAGCATCTACCTTAAGAAGCTAAAAAAAGAGAGTAAATTAAAACCAAAGTATGAGAAAATAAATAAATATAAAAGCCTAAGTCAATGAAATAGAAAATTGAAAAATAAATGAAACCAAAAATAAATGTCAAAATTAGAAAAGTTCAGCTAGACAGATCAAGAAAGAGAGAGAGAGAGAAAAGAAGGAACATGCTAATATTAAGAATGAAAGAGGAGAAATTATTGGAGGTCCTTCAGACATTGAAAGGTTAATAAGGAATATTACAAATAACATTAAGCAAATAAATAAAAAAATTTAGTTTAAATGGACAAATTCTTTGAAAGAGAATTACCAAATTACCAAAACAGGCTAAAGAAAAATTAGATAATCTCAGTATCCTGTCTATTAAATAAATGGAATTCATAATCAAAAACCTTCCTATAGAGAACCTTCTAGTCCTGGATAACTTCTTATAAATTCTCTTAAACATTTAAGGAAAAAAGAAAAATGCCACTCTTACACCAACTCTTTCGTGAAATAGAGAAGTGATTACTTCCTAACTCATTTTATAACTTCAATATTATCCTGAATTCAAAGCCATAAAATATTTCAAGAAAATAAAACTAGAAATTAATATCCCTCATGAACAAAATTCTTAACAAAATATTAGCAAATTAAATTCTTTAATAAACAAAAAGAACAATACACCATCCACAAATGGGATTTATCTCAGGAATGCAAGGCTTGTTTTACATTTTTTTTAAAAAATCAATGCAATGCACATTAACTGATTACAAAAGAAAATCCACTATGATTACTCAATGAGTACAGAAAAAGCACTTGAAGAAACTCAATACCAATTATGATAAAAATTCTCAAGAATGAGGAATAAAGTGGGGGTTCTTCAGCCTGTAAAGGGAAGATATATAAAACCTACAATTAATAGCATAGACGTGGAGCAATTTAAGGTTCTGCTTTTATGTTCACAATGTTCACTTCTGTTCAACATTATATTAGCCATCCTATCAGTGAAATGAGGTAAGAGGGAAAGAAAAAAAAGTAAACCATAGAGATTACTAATGAAGATACTGAGTCTATATACTGATGACATGATGGTTTATGCAAGAAATTCTAAAGAATCTCCAAAAATGACTAGGACTGTTAATAGTAAGGTCACAAGACTTAAGGTCAATACTGAAAAAACAATTGTAGTTCTATAACTAGCAAGTAAATATTGGAACTTAAACTCTAAAAAGTTAATGCTGTTTATAATAACTTAAAAATATGAAATAATTAGGGTTAAATTTAACAATATATGCACAAGAGGTACAAAATTAAAACTACAAAATATTGGTGAGAAAAAAATTTAAAAGAGCACAAATAAATGGAGAAATAAATATTCCATACTAATGAAATGGAGCCCTCAATATTAAGATATCAGTTCTCCCCAAATTGATCTACACATTCAATACAATCCCAATGAAAATACCAGCAGATATTTTATAAAAATTAAGAACCTAGTTTAACATGTATATGAAAATGTAAATGACCCAGAATGGCCAAAGAATTTTGAAAAAGTAAAACAAAGTTGAAGAACTTACATTACCCAATTTCAAACTTATATAACACTACAATAATCAAGATCTTTTGGTATCTGCATAAGGATAAACTAATAAAAAATTCAGAATTATTATAAACTTATTTATATATGGTTAATTTATATTTGACACAGGTACACCCATGGGGAAAAGATAGTCTTTTTCTCAAATGTGATTAGAGCAACATAAAGATTAATTTGAAAAAAAGCAAACCAGGCTTTTATCTCTTGACATGCACAGAAATTAACTTGAAATGGACCATAGATCAAACTATGAAATCTAAAACTATAAAACTTCTGGAAGAAATTGTAAGAGAGCATTTTTACAACTTTGAGATAGAATTCTTAAATAGAGAACCAAAAGCATGAAATATGAAATTAAAAATGATAATTTGTTTTTTTTTTTTTTTTTTTGAGACAGAGTCTCACTTTGTTGCCCGGGCTAGAGTGAGTGCCGTGGCATCAGCCTAGCTCACAGCAACCTCAGACTCCTGGGCTTAAGTGATCCTACTGCCTCAGCCTCCCGAGTAGCTGGGACTACAGGCATGAGCCACCATGCCCGGCTAATTTTTTTTTGTGTATATATTTTTAGTTGGCCAGATAATTTTTTTCTATTTTTTTTTTAGTAGAGACGGGGTCTCACTCTTGCTCAGGCTGGTCTCGAACTCCTGACCTCGAGCGATCCACCCGCTTCGGCCTCCCAGAGCTAGGATTACAGGCGTGAGCCACCGCGCCCGGCAAAAATGATAATTTGTACTTCATAAAATGAAAATATTCTCCTTTTTGTAAGGCATGGTTAAAGACTGAAACGATAAGCCACAGGCTTGGAGAAAATATTTGCAATATATTTGTCTCACAAAGAATCTGTATCTAGTGGCCGGGTACGGTGGCTCACGCCTGTAATCCTAGCACTCTTGGAGGCCGAGGCGGGTGGATTGTTTGAGCTCAGGAGTTTGAGACCAGCCTGAGCAAGAGCAAGACCCTGTCTCTACTAAAAAATAGAAAGAAATTATCTGGCCAACTAAAATATATATATACAAAAAATTAGCCAGGCATGGTGGCGCATGCCTGTAGTCCCAGCTACTCGGGAGGCTGAGGCAGTAGGATCGCTTAAGCCCAGGAGTTTGAGATTGCTGTGAGCTAGGCTGACGCCACGGCACTCACTGTAGCCCAAGCAACAAAGTGAGACTCTGTCTCAAAAAAAAAAAAAAAAAAAAAGAATTTGTATCTAGTATATATAAAAAACTTCTTACAGCTAAATAATAATGAGAAAAACAGAATAATGCAAGAGTCTTTGAACATTTCCCAAAAGAAAGTATATTAATAGCAATAGACACATAAAAATGCTCAAAATCAATAGTCAACAGGGAAATACAAATCAAACGGACAATGAGATACCACTACTCACTTAATAGGCTATCTCAGGTTAAATTCTTACAATATCAAGCTTTGACAAGGATGTCAGGCAACTAAAACTCTCACACATTGCTCATAGAAAACAGTGTAACTTGGAAAATAGTTATATAGTTTCTTATATACTCAAACATACCACGTCATAGAGAAATGCCAATTCTAGGTATTTATCTCAGAAAATGAAAACTTATGTCTGCAAAAAGACTCTCCTATATATAACAGCTCTATTCATAATAGCCCCAAACTGGAAACAATCCCAAATGTTCATCAACAGGTGAATGGACAAATAAATTGCTGTATATCCATACAATAGAATACCATTCCGAATTCAAAAGGAACAAACTACTGATACGTGCACCAACATATATTCATGTAATCTCAAGAATGTTTCAAATCAACTAAGCAAAACACTAAAGCACATACTGTGGCTATCATATTTTTTTGAAATTTGAAAAAAGATGAATCTATAGTGACAGAAAGCAAATCAGTGGCTGCCCAGGGCCAGGAGTGGGGAGTAAAGAGCTGTATCCTGAGATAGGACAAGGGAACTTGTCCTTGAGATGACTAAAATGGTTTCTATATATTGGTTGGGTGGTAGTTACATGGGTGTCACTTGTCAAGATTCATCAAAATGTACATTTAAAACCAGATGCTTTTTAGTAAAATGTTCAGCACTATCTAGTTGTTCCATTGCCCTTCCTCCATTCCTGTGACTTTGTCTATCATCACCAGGGCTCTTCTACTTTGCAAGTGGGGTTACAGGCAAAGCTGAAAGTCCTGGGTGCAATGGCAGGTATCAAAATACTGACCCTTGATCATAAAGTTCATGTGGGGGAATTTTCCAGGGCACCTCCTGCTCCACCCCATCTCCAAAGACAGAATTGCACCTTTTGCTGACAGTGATGAGTCCTGGCTAAAGTGTGACCCACTCAATTTCTCCCCCAAACAATACACCCTCAGCCTTTTTCTGCCAGAGTCCCTTTCACTTACTGAAGATTCAAAGCCCAGTTCCCTTTTTGAATAATACTTGCTCATCAGTAACTAGGTCTTCTTCCTCTGAGAAACAAAAATGGCTTCCTTCATTGCAGATCTATCCTCTCATCCAGATATAAAGGGTATCACCAAATATCCTCTCTCCTCTGGCTTTTCCAAGTAAGAAAGCAAGCACAAGTGTCTTCACAGACACATGTCAGATTCTCAGGAGAACACTCCCATGCTCGGACTGCTCTTGTAACATCATGGGATCAACCTACATCTCGGAAAGAGTCTGATGGGAACAGCAATGCTAGCTGCCATTTTTTGTAAAAAATCCCAATTGTTTATGAGTGAGTCTTCCAGTTTTCCCCTTGCATTTGGCCTACAGGACAGGGGAGAAACATCCAGTTCTTTCCTTTACATTAAGAGGAGAGAAAATACCACAGCACTTTCTTTTCTACTTTTGTTACAGAACTACTTTTTAAATTTCTAGTCTTTTCATACACATACTGAGGATGGCTGTGGCTGTTGGTAATCAGAGGGCCACTTGGCCCAACTCTTATTAAATCTTACTGGGATATGTGCAGCAGCCCTGGTAACATAGGACTTTTTTTGTCACCTACTGTCTCCAGCTTTAGGTCATTAGCAAAATTGAGCCATGAAGGAAAGTTCCACTGGGCATTCTGTGGCATGTGCTAGATTTTGGGGGATAACAAACCTGATGGGGGAAGAAGTATTCTTAGCCCTCCAGTAGATCATAGCAAAGTGCAGAATACACAGGGATAAACAAATCATTTCAATGCAAGGTAGTTAAGATCAGTGAGAGTCACAAAGAGAGATTAATCTCTTGAGGAACCCACAGTCTGATCAGAAAACAAGCCAAGAAGACGAACATATAGAGTGCAGAATGAGAGGTGCTATATTAGAGAAAACGACAACACGGAGTAAAAATGCAGAGTGAAAGCACGGCTTCCCCATTATAATCTCCCGTCATATTTGTCCCCACTATTTTTTTTTGAGACCCGGGTCTCCCTCTATCACTCAGCCTACAGTACAGTGGCATTATCATACCCCCCTGCAACCTCAAACTCTGAGATCTCCTGCCTCAGCCTCTAGGGTAGCTGGGACTACAGTTGTGTACCACCACACCTAACTAATTTTTCTATTTTTTGTAGAGAGGAAGTCCCACTCTTGCTTGGGCTGGTCTTGAACTCCTGGCCTCAAGCAATTCTCCCACCTCAGCTTTCTAAAGTGCTAGGATTACAGGCATGAGCCACCGTGCCTGGCTCCCCACTATTTTTAATATTTGTTTTACATAATGTTCACTCGTCTGTTTATTCAATTCCATACTTTTGCAATTGCATAGAATTTGCTTTCTGATATTTTAGACAATCACTATTTGATGTCTCACTAGAAATTAGATATAAATATACTTTTTTAAAAAGCCATCATGTTTCTCTATCTATGGCCTGGTAACTTTTATTTGGAGTATGTTTGGCTTAAATAAAACACTTTAGATCAATACTATATGCAGACAATGTAGGCATTTATGTATACCATATTTATGCATATTTGTGTAGCTCTACACAATGAGTATAATTTACCAGCGTAATTACCAGTTCTAAAGATCTCTAACTGCCCATAAGTAAATGCAAAAATTAGAAGTTCCTACTTCTGTATTTACCTAAATTAAGGAATATAATTAGCAAGTTAAATGCCATTAAACATCAATGACTTTAGTATCAAGATCTGTGCGAAACAGAAATGAGTGGGATCCAGTGATACTGGATTTCCAGAAAACATATTATGTGTCTGCCTTTTCTATTTTCTTGTCTCCCTCTTTCTTCCCTTTCTCTCACCTCTCCCTCCAGTGGTGATTTAAGTATTAGGTAACTGAAATAATTCCCAAGGAAAAAAAGTATATACATGGCTTACAATTTGACCAAGTGTTGCTTCACTGCCATTCAATAGTATTAAGTATGCAAACCAATAATAAATGAAGTGATTTGAAAAAGAAAGAGAGAGAATTCAAAATCACTGGGCTCATGTCCATCTGACAGTCTTTACCATGAGCCAATCTTGGATTAACAGGTGTGTTCTTTGATCAACAAACAGCTGGGCTCACCCAAGTACATTTGGCATGTAGCATTAAACCAAATTATTTTCCAACTCACACTTTACTTAAGATTAAAATGTAAATAGTGCATAAATTTGCTACTTCTTTTTAAGTGCCAAGAGGCCCAAAAGCACAGAAAAAGAATGTGATATGAGAAAAAATATTTTTCATCATTCCCATTATATACTAAGTACTTTTTTAAACACTATATTTCAAAAATAATTTTATTTAACAAATACTTCTGTAGTGCTTACTTAGGTGTAGGGCAGTGTTCTAAGCTGCTTTACGCATATTAAATAATTTAATTCTCATAATCACCCTAGGAGTTGGATAATGTTTGTCCCACTCTGTCAATGGGGAAACAGAATCTTCTGAGATGCCTTGGACCTGATGTTTAACTCTCAGGCCTTCTGGCTTCAGAGGGTTCCTCTTATCATGAAAAAAAGGCAAAAACAAGTTTTGCTTCACTCACATACCTTATATTTGTTAGAGCCAGGATTTTAATTTGGTTCCACTTGCTATCAGTATTCATGATCTCTATTTTAAGACACTAGGTGCAGCAATTCAGAACAAACCAGTTAGCTAGAAGTAAAGAGGGCACCTCCACAATTTGAATTGAGCAAAACTTAGCATGTATCAAATTCCAACTACAATTCCACAACTCCAACTGTGCTAGGTCTGAAGAGTACAGCAAAGAAAAAGAGAGGCTCCACAATTTTTCCAGCAGTGAACACAATGATTTACACTTGGTAGGCATAGAGTAGATGTTTCTTGCATGAATGAATGATTAATCAATGTAAAAATTATATACCTGCAGGAAAATGAAATTGAGGGGGAGGGCTTCATACAGAGACTGAGGATCCAATCTGTTCTGGACAAGGATAGAGGCAAATAGAGAAGAGGTTTTTTTTTTGTTGTTGTTTGTTTGTTTGTTTTTGAGAGAGAGTAACAATTGATCTGAGATTCAAGGAATAAAAAACAAGACAGAAAAGGGACAAAAACCAGATGACCATTCTAGCTTATAGAGTGTTTCCATTGTTGAGTCATGTTTTGTTTTGAATTTATCTATTCCTTCTTAAGAACAATTTCCATGATTAATGGTTTAAAACAATTTATTGCTACTCTTATGCTTCCTGGGGTTGACACGTAAACTGGGAATTTTTTTTTTTTTTTTGCTCCAGGTATTTTCACCTTGGTGGTATTTATTATGTAAACAGCTGGTCCAGTGGATACAAACCATGTCTGGCATCTTGGCAGGGATGACCCAAATGCTGGACTCAGCTCAGAATGTTGCTCCAAGAGCCCATACTTTGACGGTCTTGGTTCAGAGTTGGGGGTTGTCAAATCTTCTACATGGCAACTCAGGGTTCCTGGAGCAAGCATTCTAAGAGACCTGGGAGGAAACCAGAAGCCAGACTAATTACAACTTAAACTTGGAATGGCCAACCGTCACTTCCTTCCTCCACATGCTATTGGTCAAACGAGCCACCAAAGCCAGTCCCAGGGGAGTGGAATTAGACTCCATCTCTCAAAGAATGTGCATGTCTTCAACCTATCACACTCATTCAGCTTCAAATCATAATACACATACAAGCCCAAAAAATGCTAATTGGGTTAATACTTCTGATTAATTCTGAAGACCTTAATAACCATCCTTACAAACACTCATGCAAACTGAAGCCCAGTCTCTAACATAAGGGGAACAAATCCTATAGCTTCTCTTTGGTGAATCAAGCATTTGCTATAGATCATAATTAGCATAACAGCATAACGGTGAAAGCAGTCAAAATAAAGACATAAATGATAGATGCTATTTCTCAGCCAAGCTGAGGATAAGACACCCTCTGGATTCAGCCCTTACCACACTCAAGCCCAAATGCAGAGACAGGAATTTGATATGTGCAAGAAACATTGCTGGACTGTCGTTTCTCTCCTGTTGGTAGAACCAACTGAAAACCCATTCGTGGAAACATGCTGTTCCTTTTACATGAGAAAGTGTGTTCTGAAACTTCCCCTCTTCTCTACCTCCATCTCTCCCCACCACCTCAAAATAAACCCCACTAAATTAAAGCCATATTTGCGGATCATAAAAGGAAATTTCTCTTAGTAGCCAATAAATAGTAGTAGGTTTTGATTCTCGTACATGTGTGGTGTGCTGTCCTGAGCAGCTTACTTCATCTGGCATCGCTGGGAGATTGGTAATGAATTTTTCCGACAGATACGTCGCTGGGCGGATCAGATCAGGGAAATAAGCTCTTTGGGGCACAGGCTTGTATGGAATTGTAACAGTATGTGTTCACTGACCCCAACTTGAAGGAATGTTTCACTCCAATACTCTGAAATGGAAACTGATAGTCTCTGTTGTTTTCATTGCTTAAACTGCACATTATTATGACGGACTATATTTTAAATTAACATCAGTGGTAGCATAGCTTTTCACAAAAAGAAAAATTAAATCAAATGTTCCATATTTTGCTAGCAGCATATTGGTTAGCTGAAAACAATTTCTTTATGGATTTACAGAAAAAAGAACAAACTCCTGAATTTAAGATGAAAAACAGTAATTGTTTCTCTCTCTCTCTTTCACAAACACACACACTCTATTGTTCTTCCATGTACTTGAATCAGAGTAATACATTGTCTCACTTGTTTAAAAACTTTCTGGTCCAACACCTTTGAAAAAAGACCCTGAAATCTTAGCTTGAGCCGAATTTGAGTTAACTGTCAGAGATTTCTGCCTGAAGTTGGGTTCTCTTTGAATTTTAGTTTCCCTTGGACACAGTACTTGCAACCAAAGCAATCTCTAGATTGGAAAGCCAAAAACTGGCCAGCCTGTATCTGACCTTTCTGGCAGATGTTTATAAATGGAATGGATCGCCTTTCCCAACCCAAACTGCGTAATCTTTGGTTAGGGTTGTTTTCCACGCAGATACTTAAACAGACTGTGGTTTGTGATGCTGGCCATTGGTAATAGGATATATGCAGAGCTCCGGTCACTGACTACACCCAGCTGGATCAGGGGTGACCCTTTAAATCTTGGGATAAAAGTTTGATGCATTCTGGAAATTAGTTGATCTGGTCAGCATGATTTTTCTTTTCTTGCTAAAGCCCAAATTGTGATCTGGACAACTCAATGGCATGGTGAACAGAAGAAATACAAAGAAACGTATCTTAGTTGTGCTTTGGCCAAAAGACTAACTGACTGACACAACTACAAATGTGTCTCATTAAGTGATGTAACAAGGTAAGCCCATATATGGCTGCTTAAGGGCGATGTCTGAGCAGAAGGTAGAAAGAGAACATGGGAATGTTCCTTCCTGCATGCCTCTATTTGCACCAGGGAATTCATACAAGTGAGAAGCTTGGGAAACAAGATCTCACAGCAATGTGGCAACAAGTGTTCAGGGGCTGAACATCTTCTGCTTAGTTTAAGAAACATGGTATAATAGTGAAGTTCCTGAAGGGTGTTTTAACCATTCTTCTACCAGGAAAAAATGAGAACTACGCTTACAAGTGGGCATATAAGAGCGGTGACTTGCAGATAGCTTTTTGAGAGGACATCTTGAAGCTGTGACTCCCCAGATGATGAACAGGGAAAATCATGTTGCACTAGAGTTCCTCTAGAGACTTGAAGGGATCCAACGACTAATGTGTCTCACAGACAACTGAAGCCTCTTAATGGAGCAGAAAGTTTATTTAGTACAGTGACAAGAGCAGCGGTTGTGTGGGTCAGCTGACCTGTATTCAACTTTCATTTCTGCAACTTCTGGTTGTATGAACTTGGGCAAGTCATTCAACCTGCCTGAGCCTATCTTGCAGTTAATACCTTCAGTTTTACAGTAAAGCTTAGTGAAAATGTATATAAAGCACCTAGCATTATGCCTGGTATACATGTTAGTGCTTTTTAAATGGTAATCTCTATGATCATTCTTGTTGTATTTGACAGTATCATTTAGTGAAGAAGATAGAAGCAGGTATGAATACCAGATTTACCTCTTTGTAGCTGTATGAATTGGAACAAATTCCTTTTCCTCATTGAACTTTAATTTCTTCTCGATTATAATGGGGGAAGCAATAATCTTGTCACAGAGATCACATGATTATTAAATCAATGATATAATAAAGTGCCTAACAGAGTTTCTAGCATTTAATAATGCTCATTTATTATGTTATTTCTATCTCCACAGACTACGGCAGAGATTTGTCAAGGGTCTTTGTCAACTCTCAAGGAAAGATATACCCAGACTTGAGTTCAGCATTAAGATAGAACTACCATAGCGAAAAATGTGGCAATGAACTCTGGGGAAATTGTTACAATTAGGGATGATAGAGCACACCCAGGGAGAACACACAGCAAAATTGAAATTAAATGAAAGTAGTCACAGGAGAGGTTCCTGCCACAAACAATGGAACTTATAATTGAAAAAGAGATTCAGAGGGGTTGGGAGAGGCAATGGCACTTGACTTCTTGTTGAGGGAGAAACTTGTCTTCCACTGGGACGATAACCAGGTACAAGCTCAAAACTCCACACACAGCTTCTCCTTCTTTAATGGGCTTCAGCAAAGTTTTAAATAATTTACTCTTTCAGTTTTATTTAATTTCAGTATTTTCTCATATCTTCTTTTTTGGAACACTCCAGGTCTTTTTACATATTTCACTTCAAAGCTATAAAGTATAAAGGGCTGATATTTATGCTGCGATAGTTAAAAAATTTCCCCCTAAACTCACACCCAAGAATTTGTCCATAGGCCAATTTGCATTTTGGCCACAATTTTAGGACTTGGCTACAACAGCCACTCTGTAAACTCACACCACATGTGGTCCTAATTGGCACAGTTGGCAGTCTAAGAAGAGAGGTTAGGGACTGAGTGGCCATAGAAGCCTAACAATGGCTTCATACAATGGTTCTCAACAGGGGTGAGAAATTAGAACTGTGAGAGGAAGGCAAGGCCTCTGGGGTAGGTCAATGAGATGAATAGATGAATCACTCAGTGCTTTGCAAAAGCACCCTCCTCCCCCCAAAAAAAGAAAGAAAAAAAAAGCAGAAAAAAATGTTTGAAATAGATACTTTATTTTGTACCAAACTTCAAAAATAGACCAAGGAAGAACTTTCTCACTTAACAAGTGCAGTGAAGGAGCATAAATGTGCAGATGTAGGAACCATCTAGGGTCAAACAGGCACCTTGGACGATATGGGGCCTCAGCCATTGACTCAGACCAATAAACCTCCCCCAGGTCAATGTCTCCATCTGCAAAGCAGTTGTGGGTCTTTCATAGCATTTGCCTCCTACCAGCTGAAGGGAACAGGGGGCAGATTTGCAGTTTGTTAAAGTGCTTTGATTCTGCAAACTTTAAACCCAAACACAGGATCTCTTATAACATCTTAGCTGTGGATCTGTGTAGGCATGAGGAAAGCGACAGTGGTGTTGGAGATAATTATTACTCTAGACAGCTGTGTTGGAGACAGAACTTGCAAGAAACAGAATTGAGCATCAGGGAATTGGGGTTAATTGTAAGGATACACTGGGGAGGATGGAACACAGGAGTCGTGTCCATACCCACATCAAAAGGCTCATGGAACTGGCCATTTTGCTTTTTTATACCTCAAGATACAACCACAGCTTTGGTTTCCCCATGGCAATTATAATCATCTTAACATTCAGTGTCTTTCTTTTCTTTCATTGTGCCTGTGTGTGTTTGCTTCACACCAGAGCACAATAAAACCAGAGAGCTCCCCGATCTGACCCTATCAAGTTCTTCACAGAAGCTTCAGCTTTCTTTTACTTAACAAATAGGAATGCAATGATAAGAACCTGAAATTACAAATGCGGTTATTGCATCTCTCTCTTTCTTTCTGTCTCTCTCATTTCTAATTCTATAAGGCTCACCTCTAAAATTTTCAGGGCCTGAGGTATGACTGGAGACCCCTAGACTTCACCTCTTCTCTTCCCATCCCCAGCTCTGTTGCTCAGTATGAAGGGCCTCATGCACATGTGTGCAAACACCCAGACCCTACGTCCCAGTTCCATCTGCTCCAATACACCTGCTTCCCCGAATATCCTGACAGTGGCCATGCCTTAGGGACCTCAAGAGGCCAACTGGAGAAGAGGCTGTGGAGGACAAGAAGTGCATCCAGGGACACTGGGTCAGGGAATAACAGGGTCCTAAGCAGCACACTATGGCTTAGAAAAGGCTCCTTGTGCTCATGTACTTCTTGTCCTATGAGACATAGCTAAGTAGGACCAGGGCTCAAGGCCATATAAGTGCAGAGCCCTGGGAAGGACCCTATACTACCTGGATCTAAGGCAGTATATTTTACTTTTTTTCTTCCTTCTCAATTCATAACTGTGTCTTTGAAAATTACTACTTCTGGGACTACACCTGCTACTACAACAAGTATTACTGCTACTATTCTATTCATATGAGAAACAAATGTGGAATCATATTTTGTATAAGGAATCTCCTTTAGAAGAAACTGAGGTGGATTTTCCTTGCAGGCTGTCCTAGTCAGTTCCGGCTGCCTTAACACACAGGCTGGGTGGCTTAACATTTACTTCTCCCAATTCTGAAGGCTGGAAAGTCCAAGATCAAGGCTCCAACAGATCCAGTGTCTGGGGAGAGCTGCTCTCTGGCTTATCAATGGCCTCCCTCTTGCTGTATTCTCTCAGGGTGCGGAGAAAGAGAGAGGGAGGAAGAGGGAGCACAATCTCTGTGTTTTTTCTTATGAGGGCACTAATTCTATCAAGAGGGCTTCATTCTATGGCCTAGTTACCTCCCACAGGTTCCATCTCCAGATAACTCATGTGAGGTAACTCGTGCATAAGGGATACCATTTCTCCATTTCTTCTCACGGCCTGTGTTTATCACCTCACTGCTTCTGGGTCTGGAACGTTCCCCATGTGTCAGTAGGGGTCAAATACAAAGTGTGAGCCAGGAAGAAAAGGAGGGCTAAAATAACAAAAAAGGCAGTATTTTTTTTATCAGCAGAATCCTGGGGAAAATACGTGGCAATAGATTCAAAGGGAGTTACATAAGGTAGGAAAAATCGTAGACAGATTGGACCAAATTAACCAAAACGGGTGCATGTACCAGCATCTGCACGCAATGTGCTTACCCAAGCTGCTCAGCATGATTACAACTGCTTTGCTTTCTGAACTGGTTGCCTGGTATCTGGACTCAGTGGGGGCTCATACTAAATAAAGTTGATATGCAAGAAATTCCTTGCCATATTTTAGAATCTGAAATTTAGGGTGTGTCTTAGCCATTTTTGGCTGCTATAACAAAAATCCCATAGACTCGGTGGCTTAAATAACAAACACTTATCACTCGCAGTTCTGGAGGCTGGGGGGTCCAAGATCAAGGTGCCTTGTAGGTCTGGTGCCCGAGGAGATCCTGCTTCCTGGCTTATGGATAACTGTCTCCAAAAAAGCTCTTTCTTGTCTCTTCTCTTAAGGGTATTAATCTCATCATGAGGACTCCACCCCCAAGGTCTGACTACCTTTCAAATGCCCCATCTCCAAATAACCTCTCCTTGGGGGTTAGGATTTCAATATATGAACTTTGATGGTGGGCGGTGGGGGGACACAAAATTTCAGTCTCCCTCACAGGCCAGACCTATTCTAAAGAGCAGCAACGGGAAGTGGACAAGAAGCGATGGTTCTTGGTGCTTTCAAAAGCATCAGGGGAGAAAGTAAGTCATATGGAAAGGAATGTAAAGGCAAGTACTGAAATAAATGCTGACAAGCATCGATGCTGGGGCCATCTCCCGCTTGCTTGTGGGCTTATTCAAACCAGAGTTAGTTTTTGAGAATCCTTTTCAGAACTTTATTTCCTGATCACTAAACCTCCTCAACTCAGGTCAACACCGAAGTTAAAGTTGGTTTTCAGCCAAGTAATGCCGGCGACACCCTGGCTGTAAACCCACAGATCTCAGATAGAGATGGGCATCTTCCCTGGCCAGTCACTCTTCTTGTCACTTTTCCTGCATCACACAAGGAGGGTTTACCTTCATTTTTCAGAATTGAAAATTAATTTGAGGAAGGTTCAGGAAGTTGCTTAGGTCACAAAGCTAGAAAGTAGTAAGTTGTGACCAGAATGTGCATCTTTCTGACACTCAAATCTACAAGGGGAAGGTTTTTCCATCAGAGATTTACTCAGAAATGTGTTACACTAACCCAAGGCTTACCTCGACAGCTTCCTCTTAATAAATTAACAAATATGTAAATAAGCTAGTTAATAAATAAATAAATAGATAACAGTGAACAGTAAATGTAGGTGAAGGAAACCTATTTTAAATAATATCATCTTATCATAGAACAGTTAGAACTGAGGTGCCCAAAGTGCTAGAATAGCCTAGACTAGTCCAGGCTTTACTTCTCTCTTAGACTTGTTTTTAACACTAATTTCAGAGAGGAAAATAAAGGAACTGGAGAACTTGAGGAGAGGATTTTAAGAGTTAAACATTAAATTTCCTAATCTATTCAAATCTGTATAGAATTGAAATGACTATAAATCTATCAACATGAAACCTTTAAGAAAGTACTCAGTTATAGATAAAAAAATGTTGAATCCTTTTACCTGTAGGGAAGACCGAAAAGGAAAGAAAAAAAGTTTTACTAGAAGTTCAATGGATTTCATAAAGTTTCCCCAGATTGCCATGGTACTAAAAATGCTCACTTTTATGTTTTCCTTGATATATTTTTGAAAAGTGCCTCAAAACATTTTCAGAATGTTCTGTGCTCTTCTTCTTCAGGGAACACAGTAGGATTGAACTTTGCACCCCATTTTGTTAGGTGGGGCATGTGACATTTTGCCCAGTGAAATGTGAGTGGATGTCACATGTTACTTTTGTGTAGACTTTAAGAGCCATTGCCTGATTGGCCGTGTAGCCCAGCTACCAAGCCAGGCTGCACCTGATAAGTGAATGAGAAGAAAACAACACAGGAATTAAACTACTGAGATTTTGTATTTGTCAATACAACATAACCCAGCACATCCCAATACAAAAGACAGTATCTGCATAGAGAGAGGTAGTGCTTTAAAATGAGAAGAAACTGCATAAGGAGGTAAGAATCCCTAATTCAAATCCTATCTCTGCCATTTCCTAAGTTTATGCACTTTCATTTCCTTATCTCTAAAATGTGTGCATCAGATAAGATAATATAATTAAAGTTTTTGATAAACTATTTTGTAAAAGGGAGATTTAGAAATGCATTTTAATGCCAACATCTTATTATAAATTCATTCAGATTATTTAATAAGGAAGAATCTAAGCAATTAGGATATGTAATAGAGTTAAACCATGAGTTTGAATTTTTGATAGATTGGGGTTTGAATCCTGATTTTCATGATAAAGTAGAGTCTGTCTTATCCCTCATTCTGGGTACATATTAGGAACTTAATAAGTACACATTAAATAAATCAAGTTACAGTTTTAATCTTCAATATGTGTTTTTGGAGAGCCAGGTAACACTGGGACCTGTTTGTATCATGTTTTTTCCTACTATATACTCAAGGAAACATCATAAACTTGTGTGACAAGGAGCCAGAAGTAATTTGTCCTCTGGTCTGACACAAAACATATCTGGTCATTTCTGGATATGTTTGTATCAAAAGAGCAGTTGTTCAAATGGATCTTCTTGGATGTTGTTGCTAACTTGTAAAGATAGCCTGACAACTACAAGAATCTGCAGGGAGTATAGCTTCAAGTTAGCAGTTGCAGAGAATTTCACAAAAGAAATCTTAATGTTGCCCTTCTATTCAAGATCCATGTAGGAAACATTTTTCTTTGTAGATTTATATATAGATCTACTAGACTTTTCAAATCCTAGAAACTGATGAAAGAAAGAAATTCCTTTGCTATTTTGGTATAGCCCATTGCTCTAGGGAGCAGTGGTTGAGATAATTTAGCCGTAACATGAACCTTGCAGATGCAAAGATACAAATATAAAGACATAGCTCCAAGCCAGAAAGAACTCAAGAGTACACTTGGAGTGACGAGCAATAAAGAAAACAATATAGTTCGTAAGTCTTGTATACAAAGGTATGAAACTTCAGAGAGATCTCCAACCATACAAGTGACTTGGCAAATGTTTTCTGGAGGAGTTGAAGAATGATCAGGGATTAGCTAACTATTCAAGATGGGAAAGGGGGCATTTAGGGAAAGGGGAAAAGAGGAAGGACATTCCACAAAAGGTAAAGAGTATGTGCTGAGGAAAGGAGGCATATAACTTCCAAACCTAAGCATCTCATCATTTCACCATGCTTTCTCTTCCTTCACTCCTGCAAACCCACCAAGATTTTGGGAGAGTCATTTGCTACTGCAACATAACACATCACCAAACCTCATTATCATATTAAAGTTGACAAGCCCCTTATATCTTGGGGTGACTCTAAATTCCTTATGATTCAGGAACTTTTCTTCTACTTATAATGTTCACATGGAATTTGAAGTTCTGAATCCAAACCACGTTTGTTAATAATATCTCAGAGAGTGTTCTAACTTATTTATGTGTTTCACCTCTTTAATCCTCACAATGAAATGAGGTAGGTACAATTACTCTCCTGAGGCTGCCACAGAACCATGCAGCACTGCCAGCCTCAACATTTGCCCAAGTTCACACAGTTAGGAAGTGAGGGCTGGGCTGGGATTCACCGTGTTCTCTCATCTATAATAATAACTCATGCATAGTCAGCCATACACCAAAGGGCAACCAACCAATACGAGCTGATTGACTATGATTAACTGCTGGAAAGTGAATCATCCTTCTTCCTCATTTTCACATCAGTGCAAAAAGTAGAAGGATGTTTCTTACAAGGTCATTGTGATTTCTTCATTTAGTTCCTACCAGAGTGCACTATTTTCCTCCATTAGTCTGTGAGTACCAAGTGCATCATATTCATCACTGAATGCCCAAGAAATAACACAATTCCTGGAACACAGAATATCTCAAAGAACTATTAAATAAAATAGTGCTGGAGATAGAAGTTTCATTTAAAGAAATAGCACAAAGACTAATTGATATATATCCATTTACCTCCTGAAACAAGTCGGTACAGGCAGTTCCCGGGTTATGGGTGAAATACATGCCTGAGAACATCTTTAGGTCAGATTTGTATGTAACTCAGATCGCTGAAGCACAGTGCATATATGGTATTAATAATAAAAATAAATGGCTTATATGTGGCAATAATAATATAGTATAATACTCTAATAATAATAATACTCCTGTATTGTAATAATAAGTTACAGACTATTGTGCTTTTTCTTTTAATTCCTATGCTAATAAGAATGTTAGGTTTATTTTGATCTTCTAACCAAATCAATGATAACGTTTCCATTTCAATAATTAATCCACTACGCTGTTTAGTAATACTTGATGCTTTCATTGGCGCACTGCCTTTCACGTGTTCCATTATTCTCACTTTATTCTTTATAATTGTTCAGATAGTCAACTGACAGAGAAGCCTAATGCTTTCCCAATGGATGATGGCATCTGGCATTTCTCCAAACGCTTAATTATTTCTACTTTGGTTTCCACTGTAATCACCTTTCCCTTCACTGCAGGCTCACCTGGACTTGCAGTAGCCTTTCACTTTGGAGGCGTGGCCATCAGGGTAAACACAGACTTGCAAACTCAAATAAAAAGTCTTAAAACTAAAGTGATGCTATGCATAAGCATAAACAATGAGACTAGCTGCTGACATAAAGATCCTGTACCAACAAACAACAAACTGCTTCCACTATGTGGGTTTGTTTACATGCACAGAAGAAACTATCCCCAAATTTTTAATTTAGTTATTTAATTATAAATTATCCTTATGGGGAGCCTTGGGAGCCTGTTCATAAGTACAGAAGACCAGAAGTAGGGTTGTTTGTAACCCAGGGACTGCCTGTACTTCCAATATTGTAAGCTAAATAGAAAAGTTTAAAATTTACATTTTTGTGTTATTATTTTAACATAAATCCAGCTTTATGGTTCTTAAGTTACATATTTGATTTTAAATGTTTGGCCTATTTTTTTAAATTTAAATAGCAATGCATACACTCTCATTTCCATATTGGATAAACTATAAGGTACCAAACTATATATAAATTAATGATACCAGTCATCGCACTTTGACTTGGAACAAAAAAGGAAATATAATTCCCTTTTCTTTGTAGAAGTGTTATCTTAAGGTAACATCGCACAAAACCAATATTAAAAATTAATATATAAATATAAGTGAGGATTCAACAAGAAAGAATGATACTGAGAGAGGGCCACAAGCATGAATTAAAGGGAAGAGTTTTCCAAATTAGAGTCTTTCCATAAGGTATGTGCCAAGTCTCAGAAATTCCGGTTTAGAAACCCAAAGTTGGAAGACCACAGGCAACTTCTTCCTACATGTGAAGAACCTTTGCTCTCACAACTGTGTCGACCACCCGCAGGCAGCTGGACCTGCTAAGAACAGGAAACAGTGGGGAACTGGTGCTTTTTCTCTGCTACAAAAATTCGAGCCAAAAAATAAATGAATCTGGATGCACAGGAATTGCTTCCCTTTTCAATCGCCCAAGGTGACCTTCAGCAGAAACAAAAACAGAAATATTTTCCTCCTCCTAAAGGAGATCATTTCTCCTTGAAATAACATATATGGAAGCACTTAAACATTCAAGTATTCATTGCATTGCATAGTGTTACTCTTCATAGTGAGACAGTGGTGTTTATCTATAATGAGAAATGCCTGAATAGGTAAAACAGTTAGAGACTAAACACACCTTATCCTGGGAGTTTTCTGAGCAACATATTCCTGTTTTACCTCTCTCACACACCCCCATGCCTCCTGCCGTCATCAGATTTGTAGAAGCAATTGTCCTAGAATCTTAGAACACACCCAGATTGGTTGTCTAGAAGGCAGTCCTAAGAAAATGCAATTTTCCAACAATACGCTGATGACTCACTCCATTCACCAGATAAAAGTATACCAATGCAAACTAAAAATTCATTTGAGTAGTCAAGAATTTTCAGGTTTATAAAATATGTATGCAACTCCAGTGCTTAATATAATAAAAATATTGTCTAAAAAATGTTTTCCCTTATGCTGGAGAAATTCATACATCAAATGCATAATAAATTAAATTATAAAATTGGTTGAGAACTCATACCTTCTCCTTCAAATAGAAACCTTTTCCCATATTCCTGTTTCTGAACTATCATAGTTCCTGCATTTCCATTAAGGAGATTTTATTGCATTCACTTAAATTGTTGTTATTTGTGAAATAGCATTTTCCTACTCACTTCATTGAAAAAAAATTAAAAGCACAAATTTTGCATTACTATCTGTGAATTATCTTTAGTGACCGGTAATGTGGTATTACAAGAAATTCTCAAAGTTATTTCCTAAATGAGTCAGTTCATATGTAATCATTTAGTTGTATTTCTGAATACCAAAGACCAGATGCCACTCTATCCTGCCAGACCAGAATTTTGCAAACTAGAACCAACAAGGGTTTCTCTGTCCTGCCATATTGTATCCTATCTCTTTCTCACTTAATGTGTAATATTTTTCTGTTATAGTAGATTATTGTCAACAAGACTGGGCATTTAAGAATGAAATGGGGGTGCAGTGAAAGAGAGAAAAAGAAAAAAAGAAGCTCTGTGTATGGGAAGAAAAATACAAATGTAATTTTAATTTTTAAAGGCTGTCAGTTTTGAAACTATCTTCAGATATATATTAAACTCTGATACAGGAGAACAAATAGAAATGTTCTATCAAACATACATAGGCACAGGCTTGAAAAGATCCTAAATCATGTTATTATACTACATATTATCTAACAAATAATTCTACCTTCTTATCACTACCTGTAGCTTCAAGTGGTTTATCTGCAAGATCCCAAAACATGCAAATAAAAAGAAATTCAAATCAGCCAACCATCCAGACTGTTTATTCAACACTAAATTTATTTGAAGCTCTCCAAATCATTGATTTCTTTTCAATTTTAATCCAGATGGTGGTGTATGTTATACTTGAGAGACAAATGTACTTGCACAGTCTAGCAGATATATAAAAGAAAAACAGCGTGGCTTCAGAGTATGAGAACAATAATGTGAGATTTATGTAAATGATATTATGAACCAAATAAGTGAGCACATTTAAAGCACCATCTAATTCTTCAGATTATCAGGAGCGCTAAATCAAGAATTTCATCAGTATTCTTCATGGGGTTCCCTCTTGCCCTGATAGGTAAGAGCACATCTAATGCTCTGAATCCTAGATTTTGCTCAGCAGCCGTTTGTAACTTCCTGTACCCATTTTTTATGCTACATAAGAAATTATCACAACTTTAGCAGCTTAACAACAGGTTTATTAACTCAAAGTTTTTGTAGGTCAGAAGTCCAGATATACTTTATATGGGTCCACTAGTTAGGGTCTCAAAAGGCTGAAATCAAGGTGTTGGCTGAGCTGTGTTCTCCTCCGGAGGCATGATTAGGGAAGGGTCTGCTTTCAAGCTCCCTCAGTCTGTTGGCAGAATTCATTTCTTGTTTTCACAGTTTTGGAATTCATGGTAGCTTGTTTCTTTAGAGCCTGCAAGAATTAGCTTCTACCTTCAAGGAAGGACTCATCTGATTGGGTCAGGGCCACCTGGAATAATCTCCCTTTTGACTAACACAAAGCCAAATGATTAGGAACCTTAGTCACATCTAAAAAATTCCCTTCATTGTCTCCATATTCTATTGGGTAGAAGCAAGTTACAGGTTCCTCCCATCCTCAAGGGGAAGAAATTGCACAGGTCATATACGGGGGAGGGAGAGAGGAAAGTTGGGGATCATTTTAAAATAGTGCCTACCACATTTTGTCAATTAGGATATTTGCCACTCTCATATTAACAAAATTTTAAATGTACAATACTTAATGGTATTGTTCACTAAAGGTACAATATTATACAGCAGATATTTAGAGCTTATTCATCTTGCTTAACTGAACTGAAACTATGTGGCCACTGAATTGTAATTCCCCACTTCCTCTCCTCCCAGCCACTGACAACAACCATTCCGCTCTTGGCTTCTATGAATTTGACTGTTTTTGATACGTTACATAAGTGGAATCATGCAGTATTTGTCTTTCAGTGACTAGATCATGTTACTTAGCGTAATGTCCTCTAGGTTTATCCATCTTGTTATATTGTTGCAGAATTTCCTTTTCTAAGGCTGACTTGTATTCCATTCCATGCTCAATATCACTAATAATCATGGGAATGCAAATCAAAACCAGAATGGGATATCACCTCACACCACCTGTCAAGACAGCTATTATAAAAAGAAAAAGTCAACAACGCTATGGATGAGGATGTGGAGAAATCCGAACCCTTGCACACTTTGGTGGGAATCCAAAATGGTGCAGTCACCATGGAAAGCATTATGGCAGCTGTCTAAGTCCATTTGAGATGCTCAAGCAAAATATCATAAACTAGACAACATAAATTTATTTACCATCATTCTGCAGGTTGGGAAGTACAAGATCAAGGCACTGACAGATTCAGTGTCTGGTGAGTGCCCACTTCCTGGTTTGTAGACAACCATCTATTCCCTGTGTCCTCACATGGTGAAAAACATGAAGGAGTTCCAGGGGGTCTCTTTTATAAGGGCACTAATACCATTCATGAGAGCTCCTTAACACCTCCCACTGGTCCCACTTCCAAATATCATCACACTGGGGATTAGGTTTCAACATATGAATTTTGAAGGTGTATAAACATACAATTTATAAAAGAGGTTTCCCCCAAAATCCAACAATCTCACTTCTGGATATTTATCCAAAATAGTTAAAATCAGGATCTTAATGAGATATTAGCATGCCCATGCTTATTACAGCACTATTCACAAAAGCCAAGAGGTAGAAAATATAGGCTTTTTTTGTTTAAATGGGTCTTTTCTTTGAAGATCTTGCTATATATAGATCATGCAGCTGAAGGTGCACACACCCAGCAGGGTACTTTGTTTGGCAATGATGCTAGAGTATGAGGTGGAGAACCTCTCAGACTCAGTGTGGAGGGAAGGCTGCTCACTGGGGAATACTCAGTGCCAGATTGGGAATGGTGGCTGATGAAACACCATCCACCCTCATCCCCCTGCAAGGACTGGATGCAGCTGTTATTAGTGTTCTTGTTGCTTCCATCAGTGCAAAAACATTAAGTTTCATTTCCTATTTCCAAGGAAGAGCACATAAAAGGAAGGTTCACCATGATGTAGTACCTGTGTCTACCTTCCCATTATAATCAATACAAATACAATTTCACACATTTTTAAGTGTTTAATCTTCAAGATGCTTTATTTCTAAATGGGTGTCTGTCTGTCTCATGTATTCTGAAATCAGGATTTTATTATGGAGTCAAAGGAGAATATTTATATGCTACAGCTCATCAAGTGTGATAGTTTTGACAGTAAAAACAACAAAAATGCATCCATTTTCTTATTTGAATTTTCTCACATTCGATCTATACTGTGTTGCTTTTCTAGCATGTTATAAGCCGCTCAGATTCACTGAGACACGAGTTAATTCTGCAGCTTGAAGAATTGGTTTGGCTGTCTGCAACTGATCAAAACTTACTTGAGGAAATGCAAAAAAAAAAAAAAAAATGATGGCACACCCAGAGATATCACAATTATTTCTAGAAGTTCTAAATGAGGCAATCAACTGAATGTGAACTCACCATGACTTCTTCCTTGTACAACCGCAGTTGTACATGACAAATTTTCAGGTACACTGAGCCTTTCTTTTGAATCGAGAAAACATAGATTATAGTTTTCATCTGTACCTTTTACACTCTAAACCTCTCCCCGGGGAAACGCTGTGGATTGATCTCATATGTCTTTATTCTCTTTCCATTTTTATTGTAACGGTGTAAACTGCACCTAGCTTCTCTCAGGACCATGTGGATGCTTGTACACACTCTCTAAAAAACTCGTGAATACTTAGATTGTTCACATCCAAAATAAGAAAAGACAATTGCTGGAAATTACACCAATATGTAAGGCCTCAAATAATAATATTCTTCTTGGCTTAGTCATGCAATGACTCAGAAAATATTTATTGAGCCAATATGACTACATGCTAAGTGGTGCTTTGAAAACCAGAATTATAGCAAGGACCAGTAAAAAAGTTCTTGACCTCCTGCCCTCAGAGACCTTACATTATAGTGTATAATGCAGTGTCAGGTGGTGATAAAGGCAGAGTCGAGGGGTAGAAAGAGAAAAGAGGACTGCTGCTTAGACAGGGCAGTCAGCAGAGGCCTCTCCTATGGAGACGACCTCTTGATACACATCTACTTATTTATTTACTACCTTTTCTCCTAGTAGAATGTAAATTTTATGAGCATGGGGACATTGTATTTTTTAATTTTTAAAATTATGGAAAATATGCATAACATTAAAATTTACCATTTTAATCATTTTAAACTACAGTTCAGTGGCATTAAGCATATTCACATTATTGTGAAGCCATCATCACCATCTATCTCCAGAACTTTTTCATCATCCCAGACTAAAACTGTGTACCACTTGGATAATATCTTCCCATTTCCTTCTCCCCCAGCCTTTGGAAGCCACCATTATATTTTCTGTCTCTCTGAATTTAACTACTTCAGGAAGCTCATATAAATGGAATCAAACAATATTTGTCCTTTTGTGAATGGTTTATCTCACTTACAATGCTGCCTTTAAAATTCATCCGTGTTGTAACATGTATTAAATTTCTTTCCTTTTTAAGGCTGAATAATATTCCATTGCATTTACATACCACATTTTGTTTAATCATTCATCCATCCATGTACTCTCGGATGGATTCCACCTTTGGCGATTGTGAATAATGCAGCTATAAGCATGGGTGCACAAATATCTGCCCTAATCCTATGTTAATCCCATGTTTAATTTTTTGAGGAACCGCCATACATTTCCCAAAGTAGTCACTATTTCCCATTCCCACCAGGAATGTATCAGAGTTTGGATTTCTCCACCTGCTCACTCACACTTGTTCTTTTCTGTTTTTCTCTTTTCTTTTTTGTTGTTGATACTAGACAGCATTATGGGAGTAAAGTGGTATATAACGGCGCTTTCGATTTGCATTTCCTTAATGATTTGCTCACTGCTGCACACTCGATTCTTAGAAGATGCCTGAGTGATTCAATAAATCAGAAGTAGGGGAATAGTTCAAAAGAGAGAGTCTAAAAGTGTCAAATGCTGCAGCAAGGATCAATTACACCCACGCTGAATAATTTCTGTTTAGATTTAGCAATTTGTATAGTGACAGCAGTTTCTCTAAAGTGGTGCCTGGCTACAAGGAGTTGAAGGGTGAATGGAGGATGAGGATAAGGATGCAGCAGCAGATGCAAATCACACAGGGTTTGAATGAAAGCAGCAAGCCAAGCATAGAAATGGGGAAAGAACATTCCAAATGCAGAAAACAGAAGACACAGAGGTGGAGAGGCAGAAGCACAAGCACTGGTAAGGAGTCTGATGTGAGCAGAGAGTAGTAGCACAATAAACAGGGGTAGGGATGAGGCTGGAGTTGGTAGCCTTATCTATCATGGGTGATGTGACATGAGAAGCATAAGGAAGTTTTGAGCAGCAGAGTGAAATGATCTGATTTCTGTTGGTGGAACACAAATTGTACACAAGTATAAGTGGAACCAGGGAGAACTGTTAGGAACCTATTGCAATAGACCTAGACAGAGAGGCAGGTGCAGAAACAGTAAAAAATAAACAGGCATAACACAGATTTGAGTGTGCAGTTGGTAGCATTCATGGCAGACTGGGGTTAATAATGATGCCTTCATTCTTTGGAATATGGAAGACTGCTAAAGGAGAAGATTCAAGGTGGGGAGATTTACCAAGAATTGCATCTGGATGTATTAAATTTGAAGTCTGCCATCCTCTGAGTAAAACTGGCAGGTGGATGGAAGAGTCTGGAGTGCAGAGGTCGGAGATGGAGATAGAAAAACATGAGTTGTCTGCTGAGAGATGGTCTTTGTGATGATTGACAGAGTATTGAGTCTGGAGGACAGGATGAGATCTCCAGGGGTGAGAGAGAAGGCAGGAGGACCCAGGCATGGAGCCCTGGGAACGCCAACATTTAGAGGTTAGAGAACAAAATGGTGCAGACACGGAAAAATTCTGAGAAGTAGCTAGTGAGGGAGAAGGAAAACCAGGACATAGAGTAGAAATCTGGCCTGGGGTGGGAGTGAGAGAAAGGGAGTAGAGAGAGCAGAGAGGAGCAGAAAAACCCTTGCCACAGTCAGACAGCAGCCTCGAATCCCCCATCAAATAGGCATTTTAAGCTGCAACTATGAGCAGGAGTAATTACAAATGTGTGCCTTCTTCAGACCAGCTCAGAACTAAGTTGAAACCATATCACTGTTATAATAAACAAATAGAACCATTTCCATGATCCTCTGTCACTATCTGTAATTTAAACATGTGAAATTAATTCTCTAAACTCCAAATGTCAAAATTAACTTATAAACATGGATTGTATTCCAGCGTTCTAGTCAAAATAGTTAACAGCTAGTCTGACATTGCATTTCCCCCCAAAAAAACATGCCCGTAAAACCACTCCAATTAGCCCTAATACATTCCAGCCAAGGAGACAGCTTTTAATTAACTGATTGTTTTGCTTTTAATTAAATGGCAAGGCAACCTTGAAGACTTATTGTATTTACATTTCAGCACAATCTTCTTTCTCAACTCCAGATCTATATTCCCAACTTCTATTGGATTATCTCATCGGAACAATGGACGGCAGGACTTAAATTCCACACTGCTCAGGTAGAGGAAGTTGCCTCCCCCAACAACAGGGCTCTCCCCCCTGTTCTCCCTCTCCCCGAGGCTGGGGTATTTTGTATATTTCATGCCTTCCAAAGTATTTTATGTTATTGACAAATCATTTTCTCACTTGTATCTATTCATGATTGTGGCCTTTGGAGAAAAGAAGGACAGGATGAATGTCCCCTCAGAAATGGGGGAAATACAATATAAGAGAATTTCCTCCCCAACATTGTCAGAAAATGAGAATCTCCTTTACCTTATTGGAATGTGAGAAGAAGAAAGAAAATGACAAGAGAAGAGCCCACCAAGGCTTCTGCTTCCTCACACTCAAAGTGATGAAGATGAAGAGTTAAATGTGATGAACTTGAGAATGTTATAGCTTGATTTCTTGGGGAAACCCCAGGGTCAGTTGTGAACCTCACAAAGGAGCTCTGTGTGTGGCTGGGGCCCAGATCCGAGGCAGCCTGGGAGCAATTGTATAGCATGTTTGGGAGGGATGCCTGGGGTGAGACCTGAGATTACATCGCTGCTTGTCCTTGGTCAAGACACACGATGCAGGTTAGCAGCAGTCACCACCTGTCTCGTTGGTGGAACCAAGAGGCGCTGAGAGGATGGCTGGACTAACGACAGCCTGCATCAGAAAGAGGAGGCCACCTGGGATGCAAACATCAATAACTGTGGGCAGTGGCAGAAAGCAGGCCACATGACAAGACAGCACCTATCACACTGTCACACCGCAGAGGATTCAGCCAGTAATCTCCAGCGATGCCATTGGCAATCAGAGACCTCAATCACCTCTAATTCACCAGCACATCCACTCCTCCTCAAACAGCAAAATGATATCTTTTCAGAAGCAGAGAGAGAAGGAGAATATACAAAATACTGAGCACTTGCCTGAAAAACGTAGAGCTTCTTGTAGTAGACTTTTCACCCCCCCATAGAATCATTACCATTAAGTGGCAGTTTAAAGTCTCAGTCAGCTCTTGCTACTTAGTAGAGTAGGGACTTAGCAGAAAAGTTAGAACAATTTCACAACTGATATGTAGTTAGATCAATAATAGAACAAATGTATTTTTTTTGCATATCTGAGTGTTAGTGAGTAAATTTTCCCTGCTACACCATTGAAAGGAAATTTAGCTCTCTCTTAAACCGAAATGTTTCCATGCATCACTGAGGGCCACCACCCGTTATTTTTCCTAATTTCCAATTTGTCACCAATAATTTTCAATTAGACATCTGGCTTCTTAAATCTGACACTTCCTTCCATTTTTCTGGGCCATTGAAGTATTCTTTTCACTGGTCTTCTGATATCTTTCCACTATGAACAGTCTTCCAAATATTGATTGAAGTAGTATGATTTTCATGACATTAGTTACTTGCTTAGAAACTTCTCTTGTTTTTTTAATGCATGAGCAACAATTTTCACCTGTGCTCTGTAGCTATGGAGACAGTGGTTCTCAAATTGCCATCTCCACACTAGCAGCATCAACATCCCCTAGAAACTTCTTAGAAATGGAAATTTTTGGCTCCCACTATAGCCCTACTGAGAATTCAACGCTGAAGGTGGGGCCCAGCCATCTGTCTTCTAGTAAACCTTTCAGATGATACTGGTGCATGTTCACTTGTGAGAAATGCTTTCTAAGAGGAACCATGGACGTAACTCATGAGTCCCAGTGGCCCATGAAGGAGCTCTGGGGAGGGGGTGGGCAGGAAGGGAAACACTCCAGGCCTGCCAGCTCCGATTTAGATAAGGCCAGTCTGTTCCTATTGTTTTTCACAAAGTTCCACCTAATATATCATTTGTGTAAGTTCTGAAGTTTAGTTCATTCATTCGTTCTTTCTTGCTTGCTTTCTTTCTCTCTCTCTCTCCTTTCTTTCCTTTCTCTTTCTTTCTTTCTTTCTTTCTTTCTTTCTTTCTTTCTTTCTTTCTTTCTTTCTTTCTTTCTTTCTTTCTTTCTTTCTTTCTTTCTTTCTCTCTCTCTTTTGGGTATTGGCAATTGTCCAATTGTCCAATTGGTTCATCACCATTTGTTGAAAGGGGTATATTTCCCTCATTGAATTGGTTTTGCACGTTTGTAAAAAATCAGTTGGTTTTTTGTGTATGGGTCTATTTGGGGGCTCACTATTTAGCTCTATTGGTCTAAGTGTCTGTCCCTCTACCAAGACTACACTGTTTTGATTACCGTGGCTATATAGCAAGATTTAACATGGAGTAGAATGATTTCTCCCACTTTATTCTTCTGTGTCAAGATTACTTTAGCTGTTCTTAGGTTTGGGCCTTTCCACATAAACTTTACGTCTGCTGTTGTCTACAAAAAAATTTTGCTAGGATTTTGCTAGGAATTGCATTGAACCTACATAGATTGATTTGGGAAAAAAATGAACGTCTTTATTGTGTTGAGTATTTTGATCCATGAACACAGTATGTTTATCTGTTTATTTAGGTCTTCTTTGATTTCTTTCATCAGCATTTTATAATTTTGAGAATATAATGCCCATAAATATTTCGTTAAGTCTATACTTAATGTATGTCATATTCAGTGGTTATATATGGTATCATGTTTTCAGTCTTAGTGTTTAGATATTCCTTGTGATCATATAGAAATGTGATTGATTTTTATTTGTCAATCTTGTATCCTGCAACTTTGCTGAACTCACTTATTAGTTCTCAGGGTTTTTTTCTGTAGATTCCTTGGCCTAATATATTATTTGAAGAAAGAAATTTATATTCCTCAGCACAAAAACTCAAGTCCTATAACAACACAACCCCTGTATTTATTTTTCCAGATACATTCCCAATCCTCGTTCTTGGATGACATCCTTTCTCAGTGTTTTTATTAATTGTGGTTGAAGACCTCCTGCATCATTACCTGAGGTGGTTTAAAAATGTAGGTTCCCAGGACTCACACTAATGTCTGTACAGGCAGCCTGAAAACCTGCACTTTTAACATGATATCCTTGATAATTCTTATATACCCTGAAGTGTGAGAACAACAGGGCCTCAGCTTAAGCCAAAAAAAAACCAGAATTCTCATTTTTCCTGAACTTACCACCCACTTCCCACCTCTCAAATCTGCCCCTGGATTCCCTTATTAAATGCGCACTTAAGACTTCCTAGTTTATTACTTCTAAACTTTTACAGTATCACCTCTACACTTTTTGCACATATTCTTCAATTTTATTCAATGTAAAATTCCTCAAGTCTATACTGAACTATCCAATTGTCTTCTTTATTTCTTCACCTATGAGAAAAATCACTCAATTCCTAATAAAAGTACCATTAAATAGTATTGTGTTTGACCTCCTATGGCCCCTGAACACTGTTCAGACATCCTTCCATGTGCACTTGGTCAAATCCTTCTCCATATCCACACAGTAGTTATTTCAAAGTCCATTTCTATCCATTTTTTCAAAGTCCCCTTCCCCTCATCACATCACGACAGATGACCTAGTTTCCCAATTCACAGAAAAAAAAAAAAGAAAAAAACTTGAGTCACTCCTTCACCTGAAAGCTTGTCTTCATCTTCATCCATATTCCCTTCAAACAGTATTGACTAATCTATCACCTTTATTCCCTAATATCTACAACTCTTGATAAAATATAATTTCTAGCAAATGCCCCTTTCTCAAAGGGCTTTCCACTAGATCATTGCTCTAAGAATATACACATACTATATAACAAAAATAAAATATTCAGCAACGCTGGACTGTGTTGTACACTGCATTGTATCCTCGCTGGCTATTGCTCTATCGCTTTCTATTTCATCATCCCCCAGCTTATCAAAACAGAGCTCAGTACATGGTATCTACCCTTCTTTACTTAACAAAGTTGCTACAGATTGGCTTTACTCCATTCAAAATGACATGATGAAGTCATCCAACATCCCTAATTCCCAAACCAAATAGATAATATTCCACTGTTATCTCACTGGCATGTGACACTGTGGACCACTTTCTCCTTTCTCAACTTTCATTACACCACACTTCCCTAAAACTTCCTTCTTAGTCTTTTTTACAGGCTCATAAACTTCCTTTTACTCTTTATATGTTAAGAGTTTTTAGTGCTCTCCAATCCTTTTCTCTCCATGATCTCACCCTGGACTCTCCACTTTTGTCACCTTTTTAATCACCTCTGATGCTTCCAAGTCCTGCATCAACACCTCCATAGTCTCTGGGGCCCTCTCTTCTACTATCTCTTAAACTCCTCAACTTTCTGTCCATTTTCCAAATTGACAACTTGACATGAAAGTTCTAAATGTGCCTCAAACTCAGCCTGTCCTAAAAAAAATTCTCATTCTCTTGCTTCTACCAGCCTCTCTCCTCCCATATTCCCTGACTTGGAGAATGTAATGCCCACTTCTCCAGGTGCCCTAGTCAAAGCCAGAGAGTGGTTCCACCTTCCTTCTCTCTCATTTCGGCAGTCGATAGGCCACAAAATCCCACCATTTCTACCAGATACTCCTCTCCATGCTCAGATCCGCCTGCTCCCCTCCATGTCCAAGGTCACAGTCATGGTTCATTATGTAATCATGCCTCAGTTGAACTGCAGAAGCAATGATCTAGCTGCACTCCCTTTCTCAAGTCTGATATCCTCCAAGCCACTCCACAGCCTGGGCAGTATTTCAGATGCGCAAATTACTGGTCAGCTTAGGGTTTCTCCAGTTCTTCCTTACTCCTTACAGCCTTAGCAGGATATACAAAGCTTTTTATGATATGACTTTTACTCTGTTTCTTCTACAAGCACTCTGAACTGAACATTACTGAATCCCTCGCACCCATCCCACAGTCTAATTCTCTCATTATATCTGTTTATCTTCTAGGAGTCTTTCCTCATTTTTGCCCAACTAGTAAATTTCTCTTCATCCTTTAAGACTCAGTTTTATTGACCTGTCACTAATGAAGCTCCCCCTTATTCTCACAGGCATATTTAGATCATTTTGTTTCTCGTTTTATATAATATTGAATACTTCGTATATTATTTGTGATCACTTATTTCAGATTGTTTCATAACTGTTTAGCCATTTGGTCCACTAATTTCAATATAGACAATATTAACACAAAGACCTTGTTGCATTTTTTTCCCAAAATTCTTTGCAAAATAGCATCAACCACATGGCCAAAAATATATTAAATGTTTTTGAGTGAAGGGTTGAGTGGTTGATGAGAGAGATGCACATAAATCATTATAACACAGAACCAAGAATGACGCACACTTTACTGGAGTGTAGATGGATCATGAGTATGTAGAAGAGGAAAAGGTTATGACCAGAAAGTTTTGATTTTGGCCTAAAAGTACAAACCATACAACAGCAGGAGAGGGAGAGATGCCATTGTAGGGAGCAGGTCCAATATAACTAAATACATGGAGGTAAAAATCACAAGACACACAAATTAAAGCTGCATAGTCCGATGTGACAAGTCTATGTGGTAAATGAAAAAAAATGAATGTCCCGGGAAATAAAAATGTAAAAGAGATGTTAGATACTGTTAAAAGTACCTGAAAAAAAAAACCTCTCTATTAAAAAATTGCTAGGCACAAGGCCACACGCCTGTAGTCCCAGCTACTCGGGAGGCTAAGGTGGGAGGATAGCGTGAGCCCAGGAGTTCAAATCCAGCCTGGGCAACATTATAAGACCATGTCTCTATTAAAAACAAAAAACTTAAAACCAGGTATTAAAGACCATTCAAGCATTTTTGACAGGGGTAGTTTTTAACAAATACAAAACAGTGGATTGTAGGAATTTACTTTAGAGGTGGGGAGGATGCGATGTGCCCTTAGTGCTTCAGGATAAAGTTAACATGGATGAGAACAAGGATGATAAATACCAACAAAAGGCATTTGGAATTTGACCTCTGACTTTGGTGGCTTCATTTTTTTTATAGGAGCCCCCAAAGGATTTAAACCACTTTATCTGCATGTATTTGCAGAAAAGAAGACTGTATCTTACTTTCTATTACAGTAGAGACAACATATAAAAATAAGACCAGCGCCCATAATGAAGTGGAATGTAATTTTCTATGCATGATTTTAACTTCCTGGATGCTAAAAAGAGCTTGCCAAACGAAGCAGTTCTGACACTGAATTAAATAATCAAGCATGATGAGAAAAATTATAATATGATAAGTCCATCCAGGAAAGACATTGTATTCTTCTCATGAGCACAGAATATGGGTTATAGTTAATAAAGCAAAGAAAAACTGAAAGTTTCTATTAAAATGTTTTAGAATGATTATATAAAGTTTATTAAGCTTTTAAAATCTTGGTAGTATTTATATGTCTAACAGTACATTGTTCATAATACCACAGACTCTGAACACTGATAGTACCATAAATATATTCATATTTAGAATTACTATATAGTGTATACACACATAAAAATACACAGATTTATTACAAGCGTTATACATATACTGTGAACCCCAAATGATCACAGTTTCAGATTTCTTAGGCACTATAAATTATGACACATATCAGATAAATAAGACTACACTGCAAAAGAATTCATATTTCTGTCTTTGCAAAGAGAGCTGGAAATCCATGAGAATTGTAGATAGAGAAGATTTTTGGAGGTCAGGAATCTTGTTTATCTTGCCAACTCTGCTGCTGTTATAATCCTCTATCTCCCTAGTTTCAGAGTGGTAAAGGAAGATACGCTTCCTTTGGAAAAGCATCTCCTCTTATAATCTTTCTGGTCCCATTTCTAAGCTTATAATCTGACCTTCATCGGGTCCAGGCTTTCCTCTACATAGAGTTCTTTCAAGAGTTAATGCCAGCACCACTCACTAGACACTTCCACAACAATGCGATACAATGTGTAATTCAATTTAACAGATTTTCATGTCTTAACTAGTTCAAGAGATCCTTGATGCACAGACTACATATTACATTTTTTCCTATATGATACCTAATGATTTACTGACTGCACCTTCGTACTATCATATCTAAACATATCGTTAAATTGAACTTTTTTTTCAAAGATTGTCATTATTCATTGAAAAGGTAAACATTCTCTATATTTCATATAGCCTATATAAAGCCCCAAGAATTGCTTTTTTTCACAGATTATTCTTCCTATTTAAGGCAGGTATTCACTTTACATATTTCTCTTACCAGTCATATTGGACGCCTGTGCAATTGTTTGCATATCTGCCACACCCTTCCACTATCAGAGCAACTTAACAGGATGTAATTGGATTAAAAAATCTCTCTGTTAAAGAGTGATGAGAATCAATCCTGCAGAGCTCACTCTGCCTCCTTTAATAAAGCCACTCATCCGTGCAGCTCATACCAGAAGTTTCTGCCAAGTAACACAAGCAGAGGGGTGAGGAAAAATGGGGCAAAGTTCAAGGACATCACCAAGTTTTACACCAACAGAACAATTAGTTGTTAGGGAGAAACAAAATACAAATAAACTGTCCACGTTCTGTAATTTCAGAAAACATTCAACAAATTCCAACAGAGGGTCACGAAAGGAGAAAAGATTGGCAAGTTGGGATAAAAGTCAACCCTTAAGCTTAGGCCAGATTCCAGAAAATTCTACCCTAGAGCAGCCACTCGGCTGATACAGACTTGTGCAGTCTGCTTCTTAATCTGCAATTTTCTGTTTTACTCCAACTTCCGTGACTCCTTTTACATTGTAGATTTCTCTATTTATGATCCTATAAAACCTTTCTCTATTTTGATCCTGTCATGACTGTTGCAGTTATTGTAATAGAATTTCAAAAATTGAAATAAAAATTATTAATGATTTTCTTTGTATTAGACAGTTTTGCCCCAAGACATTTCATGAAGATTTTCTAAAAGTTGCTTTATTCTATGTTTCTGTGTTAAATATTATTTTGCCCCTCCAGAACCATGCTCCTCCCTTTTTCTCTCTGCTCTGGACTGGGAAGGCTGATGCTTTGGATCACATCAAAGGATCCTTTGCTGTCTGTGTTTGTAAGTTGGTTTTGGCCAATGGAAGGTACAAACAGGAGGTGAAAGAATGAGAAGAATGTGAGGTCAACTTCCTCTCTGCCAGGTGACAGATAATGAGTTGATTCCTTAACTGGAGCTCTTGAGCTTATAGCTACCTTTTCTCTGCTCCCTTGAACTTCAGCCTTTTGTCCCTGTAGGTCTGTTACTAGCCCCTTATTGATTTTCCTAAATTCTGCCAAAGCCTTTTAAAATAGTCACTTTACTAAGCTTCTTCAAATTATTGGCTTAAAAGTGCCATTGGTTTCCTTCCAGGACTCCGATTGATAGGTTTCATATCTGTTTATATTGGAAATCCACTTTATAAAGAGCGATGAAATATAGGAAGAAAAAGAACATGGAAACGTTGTGTTCCTCGGCCTTGCCTTAATAAAATGAAACACTGTTTTTCATACTTCTTCCCTACCCACAACCCAAGGCTGATATAGCAAGTCCTAACAGATCTCCAACACTCACAGATAGAGGGTCAAATTGTGGTGCATCTCATAGAATTTCAAACTATATAGAATTCAAAAGTATTTCCATCTTGGTGGCTTGGTAGAGATTGTCATGCCCTTGATTTATAGTCTGATGAATGATGCAAATTTAGCTTTTAAACGCTCGCGTAGACACAGTCTTTTCTACCTCCCCCCACATCCACATATGCTTGTGGGGCTGTTCCCACTGTTTTTTCTGTACTCTGGACATTATGTCTTGACCAATAATTTTTATACTATTATATTAATAGTAAATCCCTGTTATCTTGAGAAATACTTTGTCTCCAACTTACTCTTAATATTTTTAGTTACTACCCTTTTTTTTGTCATCATCTTATCTGGTTTATTGAGCTGAAGATATGGTCTATATATTTGTGTTCTCTCTAATACATACAGCTCTGCCTCTTAACTTTCATATAACTATATTCATAAACAATATTTTCACATCATGCCAAAATTTGTTATGATCATTACACAGAGCTGTAGATATGAAAGTGGTAGCTTACACCAACTTTGAAGATTTCCCCAACAACCCTCTCTACTCTACAAACTCTGTTCTATAATTCTGATCATACATACTCATATTAACAATTCTTTAAAGGAGAGACCTAAGTCCACCCCTGACTTTGTAAGTAATCTATTTTGTCAAAGAAAAAATAACCTAAAGACAAGTTGGCATAAGATTTCCTATTACATGGGAATAATTTATTCATAGTCTTAAACTTGCATCATATATCATGATGCTAAAGTTATGTTGGTATTTTTCTCTCTAAAAATAGTTTTGAAGACATTCCTAGCCATGATCATGCATCATATAAATCTGTAAAGCTTGTGTAGATGCCAGGAAAATAAGTGAAAACTCAGAATTATTTTCATCTTCATTAAATAATATGGTCATCAGTGAGAAATCAATATTATGATAATTATTTTCAGAATATTTCTCCAAACTTCTTTGCATTTGTCCTCAGAAGAGAGAAGGGGGACATTTTCAGGTTTACCTTTGTTTATAGGACTACGAGTACCTCTGTAAGATCTCTAGGTACTATGCTAAATTTGATTATCATATGTTTTAATAATGATGTGCAGTCACTTAAAAAAGCTTCAAATGAAAGAAAAAACTAGCAAAAGATAATAATTCAGCTAAATTGAGATAATATTAGTAAAAGAAGTGTAAAAATGTTTTGAGATCTTCAGATGGGATTATGCCAACCATTTTTATTACCCTCATATGCAAAGTTTTAATGACTCTAAGAAACAGTTTTTTCATTATCTTGTGTTCTATGTCAGCTTAATTTTACTTATTGCACAATTTAAATCTCTGTTAAATAGTTCAAGGCAGATCTCTATTCTTTCAATGAGTTTTAAACGTATAATAAATTGGCAGCTCTATTTAGAAATTCTTTTCTAATAAAACATTGTAAGTGGTTGGATCATTAAACTGGGTTTGAAAAGCCTGCATACGGGGGAGAAAACCTGCAATAGTTTATGCAGTTGAAACATTTGCTAAATCTTCTGACACAGACTAGCAGGAAGAAGACTATGTTCTTTAAATAGAAACCAAATGGCAACAACTGAATGCACGGTCCTTAAGGGACAGTGCATATTTTCTATCAGCAAAGGTCACCTGGCCTTTGAGCAGTCAACAAGCAATGAAAATACCACAGGACAAAACCCAGCAGGGCTGTTCTTTTAATAAGGACTCATCCTAGTATGAAGTCATGTCTTTTCCTAGGGAAGTAGACAATTCTATCTCTATGAATATTTGGAACCATGATTAAGTAGACAAATACATTATTAGAGTTATTAGAGATTTGGACAAATGACAAAATGAATGGAATTGTACATTGATGAAATAATCAAATAGACATATCACTATATTATTAAGAGTAGTAACTCACCGTAGAGTCAAGAACTTCCTGTAATGGCTCAGAAGCAATTAAAAAACACAGAAAGAGTATACTCCTGAGATAGAAAAACCATGAAAGAGACTCATGAACTGGCAGACATCCAGTAGGAATGTGCATTTCTTTTTTACACATACTTTAGATTCACTTTGATTGTAGCTTGAATTCCATTTTCTTCTGAATTTTTTTCAGACCATTCTTTGTTAAATCTACATGTTCGCAGTCTTTGTTATTCACCAGCCCTTTCTGATAATCATTCACTGAGTACTGTTTGCCAAACCTTATACAAGCTTATGATGTTCTCTCGCAATGAACCCTGAAATAAGCCCGAGAAACTTATTATGCTCCCCCAAAACTAAGTTCCATAGTGTATATTTAGGTGAAAAATAAGGTGCTCACTCCTACCTTGGGTCAAATCTTAGCCTTAGATCAAACAGAATGAAGTAAAGAGCCTTCGAAGTACATAGGCCTGGATTTCAAACTGACATCTCCCACATTGTTTGAAGCTGAACAGATTATTAATGTCACTGAGTCTCAGTGCTACACTTATAAATTATAGGTTTATAGGGAAATTCTAATGTGATAATTTATATAAAACGCCCAGCATAGGTGCTGATGCAAAGAATATGCCTAATGAATTGTATTTGCTTCTTTCCAGGAAAATATCAATACTTACCTCAAATGATTCTTGTGAGGACTAAATGAATTAATGGATAAAGCATTTATAATGTGTTCTGGTATATACTGATGCTCATTTTAAGTTAAGAAAACTTAAATTAGCTATTTTTATTATTAGCATTAATGTTCTAGAATCTCAATTATATTAATTTAGTAATGGGGAATTTTAAAAATTAGGGTTAGATCAATGACAGATCAGTGAATGAATCCCCCAAACTAGGTATTTAGTATCTAGTTATATAGAAAAGAAGAATCTGAATTGGTGGCTGCTTTTTTGTTTGTTTGGTTTTTGTATTCTTTCATTAAGTGCTTGCTTGCTTAATTAATTAACTAATACACATTAATTACTCTATGTATTAGGTTCTCCAGAGGAAATGAACCAATACATCATAGATACATATATATAGAGATGTAGAGTTGATGTACATGACTAATACAATGTAAATATATACTATATTAACAAAAGACGGTGAGACCTGTGGAAGGAAAAGCAGAACTGTATTTTCCAAAAGCAATCTGCAGATTGGGGAGATGCAGCCTTTAGTACAAAATGAAGTGTATTCTGAGGAGGAGTTGGGAAGTGGGAGACAATATATGCAAAACCTGCAGGGCAGGGGAGGGGAGTGAGGAACGGAGATTTGACTGGATAACTTTGCAGCTTCAAATTCCCAGTCTCTCTTAACTGGCTGGTTCCAGACTGTAGATAGATTGGCACCAGGTGGTCTGTTGGTGGTCAACTGGGGAATTCCAGATGTAGTTGTTTTCAGAAACTTGGTTGCAGAAAAATAGGTTCTGCAATACTTTATAAGGACACAGAGAATATGACCATTCCCTCACCCTGCCATAGCCTCCTGCAGAGGCTTTTAACTTTTGAGCCACAGGGATTCCATCTGTCTGTCAACTAGGGGCATAATTTGACAACTATGTACATCATATATATGATGTGTATATATGCATATCACATGTATCATACATTCACACATCATATATATATAAAGAGATTTATTATGAGGAATTGGCTCACGTGATTATGGAGGTGGGCAAGTCCCAAGGTCTGCAGTACGATTCAGTAATCTGGAGACCCATTTGAGCCAATAGTAGTTGCAATCTGAGTCCAAAAGCCTGAGAGCCAGGAGAGATGATCGTGTAGTTCCTGTCTGTGGGCTGGCAAGATTGGAGCCCAGAAAGAGCTAATGTTTCAGTTTGAGTCCTAAAGAAGGAAAGAAACCAATGTCCTAGTTTGGAGCAGTCAGGCAGAAGGAATTCTCTCTTACTGGAGTAGGGGCCGGGCTCAGCCTTTTTGTTCTATTCTACATTATAAAGGGCCATCTACTTTATTTGGTCTACCCATTTACATGTTATTCTTGCCCTAAAATACCCACAAACATATACTCACAATAATGTTTGAGCAAATATCTGAGCACCCCATGTGGCCCAGTCAAGCTGACATAGAAAATTAACCATCACACTCTAGAAGTTCAAATTTGGTTATAGAGACAAGAGATATTGTTTTAAAAGTTTATATAACCCACATAGCATTAATACATCCGAACTCTGGCCAGGAATTTCCTGAGGGCCTACCATATATCAGACATATTGTGCATTATGCACAATTATATATAGTTCACAGATAAAGACATAAAACAAATACAATCTATGTTTTACATGACATGATGGGTAGCTTAGACTTTGTCTTATAAAACATAAGAAGCTAAAGTTAATTTTAAATAGAAAAGTAATGTGCTCAGATGTGCTTAAAAATAGCCATATGGACAGCAATATTTTGGGTGAACAGGGTGATTTTTTTCCTAGTCCTTCTTATCGCCTGGACTTCTAAATGTGAAAATACCACAGGGCTCAGCCCTCATATTTCTTAGCTTCTCTGCCTATTCTCATTCCTTAAGTCTTAATGTGAAATATTTTGGCATTTACACAGCCAGGAGTGATATTAAGAAAATTTAACAATTGGTATGGTAGAAGAATGAGCAATTAAAGTAAACTCTATAGTACTGTGACAGAATTCTGGAAACCTCCACTGTGCTAAATATTACTTCTTTAATAGCATGATCAAGGGGAAATTGAGGCAAACTCACAAGGAGAGTAAGAACTCCTGATAAAGGTGGTAGAGTACCATGGCTGTGCAAACTCTCCTGTGGGTAGCAATTGTAAACCTGAGAAAACTCTACTCAAGCCAATAGCTGACAAATAAAATACCCACAGACACAAGGACCCTCAGGGGTTCTGTACAGAAATGTCAAAAGATTAAAAATTAATCTTCTCTTGAAAGATTGAGCCATTCTTAGGTGAATTCTATGAGTTTGCTGCTCTTATAACTGGGAATACACCACAATGATATAAAATTTGGTTAGCCTAAAGCTAGAGTTTACTGACCTAAGATGTCAGGGAATACAGTGCAATTCTGACAGAACAGCTGCAAATGCATCTAGAATTCCGAGAAGCAAGGAAATCATAGAAAGGCTGAGCCCTTAAGTCGGAAAAAATCTGCCCAAATCTTTGGCTGACCACCAAATAATGTAAACATAGAACAGACCACCAGGGGGCAGGATAAAAGGATTGCAACTGGAAGCCACTAAAACAGCACAGAAATACAACATGAGCTGCTACGTCTTTTGAGGAAAATGCAAGTGAATTGCCTTGTAAAACAAAAAGCAATAATTCTCAGAGAACACAGCAGAATTCAGTGTTGTTAGAACACATTGTCTACAATATCCAGTTTTCCAAATTTCCAGATGTTAGAAACAAACAAACAAGAAAATATACCTCTTAGGAAATAGAGCAGTTAAAATAATCTGAATCCTAGATAGTCTAGATGTGGACGTTAGCCAGAAAATGACTTAAAAGCGCCTATTTAAACTATGATGAAAGAATTAAAGGAAAACATGATATCAATGAATTAACAAATAGGAAATCTCAACAGAGAATTGCCAAATATCAAAAATAGAAATAATAATAGAATAATAATAGAAAAGTGAAATAATTGAAGTTAAAAGTTTACTAGATGAGCTCAATATCCAATTGGAAATGAGAGAAGAAATAATTTGAAAACTTTAAGATAAATAAATAGAAATTACCCAACTCAAAGAATAGAAAGAAAAAATATTTTTAATGAAAGGTGAAGAGTTTCAGAGATTCATAGGATAATATAAGGCAGCCCTATCTATGAAAAAAAATACCTAAATTTGAGTTCCAGAAAGAGAGGAGACAAAGGGTAAGAAAAAGTATTTGAATATGTAATGACCAAAACTTATCAAATATTGTGGAAAACTCAGTTAATACTTCCAGATCCAAGAATCTCAAAGAGCTCCAAGCATTATAAACAAAAAGAAAATTACTCTTAAGCACAGTATATTCAAACTACTAAAAAATAAAGATAAAAGACTGTCAGATGTAAACCTCATGCTGCTTACAAAGTAATAATGGTTAAAGTAAATGGCTGATTTATCACCAGAAACTAGGGAGGCCAGATGAAACTGGAATGATATATTTAAGGTACTGAAGGAAAAATTTGTAAAAACCTATAACCAAAAATTCTATATCCACCAAAAGTAGCCACTGATATTGAAGACAAAATAATGACATTTCACAAAAACCAGGCATGATAAAGGGAGTTTTAAGGTTAAAGACAGATGACATTCAAGGGCAATTAAGATCTCTAGGAAAAAATGAAGAGCATCAAAGTGGTATATAAATGACTATGTATAAATGTATATATGTGTGCATATACTTTTTGTGTTAATTAATTAAAAAAACATATGATTGTTTAAAGAAGAAATCATGACCCCTAAATTGTTGAGTTTGTGAGTATATGTGTGTGTGTGTGTAATACATGATATATGATACATAGATAGATAGATGATGTAATGCCTGAAGATAGCATTAAGGAGGATGGCAGGGAAATAAATTGAAATGAATTTTTGCAATGTTTCTGTATTTTACCCGGAACTCTTGATGTTCTCCTGTGAGCATTTGCCTGAGGTTCCACAGAGCATCTCTGTTTTCCACAGACAGATGTTCATTGAAAGCGAGACAGTGTAGCAATAAGAACAGGCACCATGAGAATCTGAGCACCTGCTCATGCTGTCTGTGTTTACCATCCAGATCTCCCTAGAGTTGGTCTCCCATAGCATTCTATTTTCTTCCTTGGTTTTGGTGGTTAGTTACACAACCAGATAAAACCTCTAGTTGTTCTATGATGAGATGTCAGTGTATACCAGGGCCCCATAGCAAGCCAAAGATTGCATTTGCAATGGAAAATATTTGTTGGAAATGAAGGGCATTGCCTTCCTCCAAAACCATATGTATCTACACTGTTGAATCTACTCTGAACTTTTGCCAAAGGCTCCAAACAGCACCTCTATCTGCCACAGACACTACCCTTCCTAGAGATTTTGCTGAGTTACAAGACTCAAGTGACAGAGAAGCTTACGTCAATGCCTGTGTCTGCGTCAGAGCCATCTGTTTGCTCTGGACTCTTCTCAGAACTGGCAGCCTTGAAGGTTATACAGTATATGGATCAGACTGACATAAACATGTTTCTTTCTTTGTGGTATAAGGTGCAGATACAACACTTATTTCTCATTTTAGAGGTAGTATACAGACATGCCCCAACTTTACCAATGCAATTGGCCTCTGAAATTTCTCAGGGCTTATTGTTTATCCTGTGCCATGCATGAAACTTAATAAGTCATCTAGAATGCTTGCTACTTCCTGCCAAACAAGTCCAATGACCTTCATATAATGAATATAATGGACCATGTCTGTATACTATCAAAATTATCAAATGCACTCCAGATTATATCATAAGAATTAGGAGAGGTGACATAATCCAGAGGCAAGCAAGTAGAGGTGCACTGCTGTCCAGGTGAAGGCAAACAATTTCCCATTATCGTTGATGCGAGAAATGTAGAAAAAAGATTTTCTAGGTAAATAACTATATGCTAGGTGCTAATGTATTTGTTAATTTGTTTTGGTAAAGATATCTCATCTGAATGTACAACTGAGAATTACAACATGACCTGGTTTTGTCTGCCACAATCTAAGTCTTTTTCTGTGAACCACCTTTTGTACTGACCAAAATGTACAAGTGAAATAGGAATGAGATGATAATTAAGCCTTTTGCATCTATCAAGACTTGGGTGAAAATACTAGTTTGGCGTTCTCCTAGAGAATGTGTTCTCTAGGAAAATATATATTCTCTCATGTAGATTTTGGTTGACTACCTTGGGATTGAGCATTTCTAAGGTCTTCTACTTACTCTTTCTTACCATAAAAGACCATAGTCCAGGAAACCATTGTAGGGAATTTTTCAATTACGTGGTATATCTACTCTTACCATTATAGTCAGGACCTGGAAAACAACAAAACAAAACAAAACAAAAAAAAAACAATGGATGGATACTCAGTCCTATAGAGACACTATGAGCTAGAATTGCTAAGATGGGTAGATGGATGGATAGGAATGTTGATATTGCAAAGATGTAACTAAATGTCTGGAAAAGCATAAATATACAAGAGTAAAAGATACAAGAAAAGGACAAATAGATATTTTGGTGGTTGAATTTCCAGTAGATAGTATCTTTTTGTGTCAGCACTATTTTTAAAGGACAGCCCAACTTCTATAGATGAACAATGATTTTTTTAAAAGACGGTTTGGTTCTACTGTTAACATACATTATAATATTTCAGGATCAAAGAAATTCCTATCTCTGCTCTAAAATATTTCACTCCAAATCAGTTTGTGCAAATCTGTGCTTCTACTCATATTATGATAATATTAGGGCCAATAAACTTTTTACATGTTAAAATGATAGACCACTTGGGAAGAGAATGATTACCCACTCATAGATTTAAAAAAAAATTATAACTTTCTTGAGAGAATATTTTTATTTGAGAGGAGAAAAGAATAATACTCACATACTGGGTACCCATTGGAAAACAAAGAAGAAATATACTTATAAAATCAGTAAGCCAATAAGAGAGGTGAGATTGAAGACATAAATGATAGAATTTACAATCTGTGGCAGACTGAAAAATAAAACAGGACAAAAATTACTTAAAACTCCACTCATCAAAAAGTGAAGTCTATGCAAACCCTTGAGTCTGAGCCTAGCCATTAGCTTACTTTGGACAAAGAAATATAAGCAAATATGACATAAGAAAAGGCTTTTGCATTTAAGATGTGCTCTTATTGCTGGGAACCCTTCCACCTCCATGACAATGAGCCTGGGCTAGCCTGCTGGATGATGACAGATATGTGGCCCTTGCCAACTTGGAACCACCAAGCCACCGGCCAGACAGGTGAGTGAGGCATCCCTAGGCCAACCACTGCCAGCCACTAGACACGTTCAGGAGGCAATCCTAAATCATCCTACCTCAAGATAGCTTGACTCAGACCAGAAGAAACAACTAGTAAATCCAAAAATTAAAATTAAAAAAAGAAAAACAATAAATGTTATTTTAAATACTAGGTCTTGGAATGATTTTTTATGTACCAAAAGCTAATTTATAAATGTCATATTGTTTTTCTATTAGCAGTTATTTTAAAAAACAAATTCCCCTTTGATAAAAAGAAATAGTCATTTACCATGCTTAAATATTAGGAGTGACAAGAGTACACGAGGATAAGATTTGCTCAAGATGCCATACCTCTGACTCCTACTCTTTTTTCACTCTGATTTGCCTCCTTCTCGCCATATCTCACCCTTCCCACAAGATCCCATTTTGTACTGGATCTGCTCTAGGCAAAGCCAATCAGACTTGCTATGGGTGAAGACGTCCCCTTGCCAATAAGAGACACTTTAAGGTCCTTTGTCAACTTCTTCCACAGGACCTACATCCCTGTCTAAATTTCAAGTTCCCTAGGCTGAAGTCATTCTTTAAACTGTTTTCTGTCACTTTTCATGCTTTTCATGAGAAGGAATTTCATCCTCATTCTCAAGAAAAGATTTTGGTAGAGATATGACATGAAACAAATGGATGCGTGAAGGCAGAGAGCGGCAGCAATACTGATTAGAAATAGGGAACTGTGTCTTGTTGGGGAATGAAGGAGATGCTAAGATAAAACACAACTCCTCTAGAAATGTTGACAACAGTAGACTGTGATCACATGTGCATATCACAAAAATATTGTGAGTATTTTCTATAATTGGGTCATTTATAAGACTTCTGTAACATCTGATATCTTCTTTCTGTCTCTACTTTCCACTCTAAGACAAAAGAATCTCAAAATAATTTCCAAGAACTTCAATGTAATAATCCTTGATTTGAATTTTATGGACCAGACACCAAATACAAAACAAGTATAAGACATATATGTATATATATGCTAAACTATGTAAATATACTTATATAATATAATATATACGCAATATATACATGTATGTACCAGTCCATGCTGTGGGATTATAGCTTTCTCCCCTCCCACATTCTCCCCCACATTTTCATAATTATTAAAATTACACTTTCAGCAGTTACAAAAAATGGGGTATTAATGTGATGCACCTTTTACTAATAGCATAGGAATAAAAGGCAATTATCATGTTTGAATGATGTTATTTGATAATAAGGATGAGTTCCATATGAGAGTGATAGAGCCCTTTTTAAGGTTATATGAAAGACAGTTACCTAAACAATGTATCATTTACAAAATGCAATTTGAGCTTGCCCTTTGCCTTGTCACAATTCAAGAAAACGAAGCACATTTTGAAATTAAAAGGCAACAATCCTAGAGCAGATAAAACAAGGCAATTTAATATTTTGCAGGCATATAGCACCTTGTATCCCAAAGAGCTTTACAACATAATAATTTGCATTTCCATGGTGCTTTACTTGTGAGATTTTTCAAAGCCTATTGCATTAATATGAATTCAACTATGATGCATTCCCTTGAAGCAGGGATTTATTCTTCATATCCTCCTTTTACAAGCAAGCACATGAGGTGCTTTGCTGAAGGGTACACAGCAGCCCGTAAGTCAGGAAATTGATCATAGAAATCCTAATTTTCCATCCCTTGTTCCGTTACCTTGACAAAACTATTTTCCAAATAGAGAAACATATTACTCTGCAGCTAAATAGCAAATTAAAGACATGCTGTCTCATGTAATCTTATAAATATGCTTTAAAACCCACCAGTACTCCTGAGAGGTTTACCATCTGGTTCCCACAGTGGCGAAAAGGAAATGGACTAAGTGTGGGAGAGAGACTGAATTGTATTCAGCAGGCAGAGGTAGCCTTCTGCACAGGCTAGAGCATCTGGAGTAGAATCAGCAGACTATCTTTGCAATAGAGAAGTTAATGTCACTTGTATTGCTGGTGAAGAATACCAGATTTAGCAAAGAGAAAACAAAATATGAATACTCCTCAGAAATATATGGTAAATAGATTTAGTATTAAGTGCTTACAGCCTGTAATAGCCAACCTCCAGGATGCCCCCCAATAAACCTTGGTTCCTGCCATCCAGGCCCCTGTAATGGATAGTCTATCCCACACTGAATCAGGGCTACGTCCTAAAAGGTATTGCAGCTTTCATGTTGGTCTCTGGGATCACACGCTCTGTGGGAAGCCAGTCACCATGCCATGAAATCACTCAAACAGCCCCGTGGAGGGTCCACATGAAGAGGAACTTCCTGCCAACAACCAGCACCAACTTCCGACTTTCCAGAAACAGCAGTGGGTCATCTTGAAAGTGCATGCTGCAGCCTCAGTTGAGCCTGTGGGTAACTCTAGCCCCAGTCAACTGCACCCTCATGCAAGATCCAAACCAGAACTTCCCAACCAAGCTGCTCCCAGAATCCTGATCCACAGAAACCATGACTGATAATAGATGATGATTACTGACTTAGCCACTAAGTTTTTGGGGGGATTTTTTATATATACCCACTGGGAGACTAATATGTAATCAAACAGTTGTTAGGTCTGAGGAAAGTAAACAAGTAGTTAAATTAGTTGTTTTTTTCAATTCAATTCAACAGCTATTTAATGGACATCTACTTTCCATTAGGTACTATGAAAGAGACACTGCTAACGAATGACTAAGCTCAAACTAAAACAAAAGTTCTAGCTTTATCAACTCAAAAAGGAAACTAAAGCAAGCACTTTATCAAAAACTGTGCACAGTTGTTGATCTGCACAAAGATCTTCATTATGAAATTGTGTGAAATCTCTTCCATAAAGGTTTGTAATGGCATTCTATAGCATTTTTGAGTTGACATTAAACCTGTGTTGTGTCTAGCCGCCAACTCAGCCTCACCTGCTGCCTTTCCAAACCCCCTGGCCTTCAGCCTCTTGAACATGCCAAGCTCTTGATTCCCATGAGCTTTAGCAGATGTTTTCCTTTAGTCTTGTCTATGTACATCCTTCACCCCTAAACTTGATCATGTCCTTGACATGACTAACATCTACAGTTCTCAGCTTACATGTCGCCTTCTTTAGGAGTGTTTTCTGGAGTACATTTTATAGACATTCACTCACCTGCTCACAAACACATTTTTATCATCACAGGATGCCTATTAATTTTCCTCAAATCACTAATCCAATTTGAATGACATAATCAGTGCCTGTTTCCTTCACCTACTGATTTTATACACACATTGGTTAGCACTGTGCCTTCATGTATCAAGTGCTTAATAAATATTTGTTGGATGAATAATTAAAAAATCAAAAGTGTAAACAAATCACTAAAACATCAATGGGCTTGCTAGATCATTATAGGAAAGGCTTCCTGGAAGTAGTGACCTTTAAGTGAGCCTTGTCAAGTAAGCATCAGGAGGCTAATGTTTGTGGTAGAAAGTATTCCAAGGGAATCACTGTGTGTGTAGGTGGGGGGAGAGAAACTGTATTATTTTTCAGCCTGTTGTGTTTGGCTTTTTGTGGCTAGTCTTCATTCCTCTCAGGGAAAACACTAGCAGGCACCTTAGTGTATAAAACAGTATTTCCTGGTAGAACTTATAAGGAAGAGAGTTGACACCACCACAGCTAAACAGTAGCATTATGGATTGAATCACTGCCATGATTAAAAATTAAACGAGGGAGTAATGCTCTATCAGTGGTGGTTCTGAGGTGGGGAAGGTTTATCAGCATTATCTGCAGTATTTTGTTCACTCTCTCCTTGCTTCATTTTGATATGTTGTCAATATTTGGAGAAATTGTGGAAAGGCTGCAAAACTGAATACCGTTGAGAACCTCTGGACGTAGGCTAGTCTAAGCAGAACACCAAGAATGGGATATAAATATGAAATAATGTCCAATTAAAAAATACCCTACAATAGGAATCTATATTATAAAAAATTGAACTCTCAGCTGCGTTAGGAAGACACATAGAATCACAGATGCCATGAGTTTAAGTTAGGAGAATCCTTTTCACATTGATTTCAATCCAAAAACAGTTCTGTTTTACAAAATGTCAGAGAAAGCTCTAGCTCCTCTCTATGCATGCAAAATGACAAGTGCAATAAAAAAAATTCACAAAATAATAAAACCAATCAAGGAGTGCTATAGAATGACACACATAATTTGCAGTTGGGTGGAGAATCTGATGAATAGAGTTGCCCATATGCCATGTGGCTAAATCTACCAGTTGAAATGAGAAGACAATTGGGAGGATTTAGGGCTTGGGTTAAGAAACCATAAACCAAGCATTGTCAAAGTGGGCACTAGTACTTTCTTCACTCAACAGATACATACTTTGTGCTGAGTACTGAGGTTATAAAAATGAACAGAGCTGGGCTCTGTCCTGGCAGATAAAACAATCTAGATCAGCAACAACTCACATCGTTCTGGCTTTGTCTTTTCTCACATGAAATGAGAAAGCGTTATTAATACTGCATTTTACCTGCTTTAACACACACACTATTCCGTACCATTCTTGGAAGAGAGTGCTGCCACATTTTCTCATCTCCTGGAACCTAGACAGATCTTCTGTAATTGCCTTGATCAAATGAATGTGGCAGAAATCACTCCAAGTGACTTCTCAGACAAGGTTATAAAAGGTAACAGAACTACCACATGACGCTCTTTCTCCCCCTCTCTCAGGACATGCTTATGGTGTATACTATTTTACTTTTTTAGCAAACTTCCATAGAACTGTTTTCTAATAATGATATCTTCCTTTTAACTAGTCATAATCCAAGTCAAATTTTATTTTGTAAATATCCTATTACCATATTGCATTGATTTCCTTAAGAAATTTTAGTTGGCAACTCTAACAGGGCCAAGATCTTAATTTTCTGTCTTCTCATCCCTAGATTTTCTAGTGAAAAACAGAACCTATTATAGGCATTTGTGTCCTTGTGGTCTTTCTAGTCTGTTTAAACTTTTGTTGTTGTTCGTGTTTTAATCATTCTGTGGAGGAAACTCTTCTGTCTTTTCACTGTCCTCAGATCAAACTTTCTAAGAATGTTCTCATCTCTTAGCCTTTATTTCTTTTTCCTCTAACCTGGGAGTGCCATTTTTAGCCTACAATCCAATCTAGAAGATCAAAGTCCTTCTCCAATCTGAAATTTCTCAGAATGCTCCACAGTGATTTCTTCCCCACAAATTTATAAAATCTATTCCCTCTATGAAATTATATAATGCAAAATCATACAATGTCTTTTTTCCAGCTCTTTTACAAACTTACATGGTTATATAGCATTTGTTAACTTTCATTGTAGCTTGATAGTATTTCTCTTTTCTGAGCTACAATCTCTTAGACTTTTTCTATCAGGAAACTTACCAACTTACTTTGTACATAATAGAGAATCACTTATTATTAATATGGCAGATGGCATTTTCCAAAGACCACAACAACAGTATCTATCTCATCAGATGTGCTATTCTTATGGCATCATGTTGAGGCTCTTCCCAAACAGTGATGGTCTCCTTGAACCTGGGTAGGCCGTTATAAGTTTTTCAGCCAACATATTGTGGTAAAAGTGACACCGACTGATCCTAGATTAAGTCATGAGGGTAATACAGTTCTCACCTGGTTTTCTCTCTTGTTCTCAGGCCATGTGTCTTTGGAGCTACCATAAAGCCACCATGCTGAGAAATTTCAAGGGTAGACCACATGGAGACAGAGAGAAATGCCCAGAAGCTGCAGCTGTTACAGCCCACAGCTGTTTTAAGGCTTCTCAGCCTAGGTAGCATACAGGCTAGGACAGAAGCCTAGAAATGATCCAGCCCCAGTCACAGTTTGACTAAAACAATGAGGAGACCCTAGACAAACACTGCTCAGCTGAACCCAGTAAATTTCCCAAATTGTGCAAGATAAAAATAATAAATAATTGCTATCATTTTATACCACCAAGTTTGGGGTGAGTTGTTACACAGATGGATGACTAAATTTGGTAAATTTGTTATTTTAACTTTTGTATATATAAGGCTTCACACAAATGCAATTCACATAGCAGTTTCAACACTTTTCAAAGTACATACTTATTTTATTTTTTGATGAAGCTTACTCTTAATTTTCTGTAGTGTTTTTACCAGAATTTTATTAACATATATTTATTACTATCAAGAATTCTCACTCATTTATTTATGTCTTCCTCCATTAGAATATAAGCTCAATAAGGGCAAGATTTTGCCTATTTTATTCATGGCTGCGCATTCCCAGTAGAGTAGAAATCATAGGAGGACCAGAATATACGTCTCATTGCTACTGGAAGTAAGCAGAAAATTTAAGCATAGGTATGAAAGATGACTGACACATACAAAGATTTTTCTGGCTTTTATTTGTGGTGATTGAATTGTGGAAGAACAAATGTGAGTGATATCTTCATTTTGTGTAAATGCCCACATTCTTAAATCCATGTATTAGACACAATACATAATTTATCTTTATCTTTTCATCCTTGAGTCATATTGCAAGTTCCATTAATTTTTCTTCCCATTATGAATCTGAGGTATTATTAAGTAGTTCTGATTAACAATACACCCTTTTCATTAAACAGTGGTTCTGAGTGTCACCTGTTCTCAAGCTCTGGGAATCTCCTTTCTCTTATTTCAATCTTTAGTCATCTATTCTAAGTTTTACAGGCCATTTAAAAAATTATTTCCCTGACCTCGCTAGGGCTTTCAAAAGCTTTTGAATTAATATCATCCAAATTTAATGTGCTGTTTGCTCCTTTTTGATCATTAATGAAGATGTAAAACAAGACCAGCTACCTAGCCTTTTTGTCATATTTCTGGATTTGCCACCCTCAGCCAGCCATCATACCAGTTAATAGAGCTCATTTCAAGTCCAATTTGGAAAGATGCCTTTTAAAAATAACTAATTTCAGCCTTGTTATTCCCGATGCATATATTCTATGTGCACCAGTGGTGAGCCAAAAGCCCGGAATGATTTCCTGAGAACTAAGATAGAAACTCAGAAAGATAGAAAATAGAATAAAACATTGCTGCACCTGCCTCCTAATGGCATTATTTTCTATGAAATAAAGAAATTTGATCTGACTGGAGTCAGGCAATTCTCTCCTTGACACATGGCTTCTTAAAAAAAAAAAAAAAGAAGAAGATAAAGAAATAAACTAGCCAGAGTTGATATGGCTAAAATGAATTTATTGAAAAGATTTAACTCTTCATATGCTTTTTGTTGTTGTTGTTAGTATTCTTGGCCTCAGTTCCATAGGAAAGGTGTTTTATGCAAACCCTTCACAGATGGGGATCTAGTTTATAACTCTTTTGTGAAATTTACACTGATCAACATCCAGCACAGATCAGAGCTCCCGTTCTTTCATTCTGATTGAATTTCTTGCTGCACTAATATTGCAACGCATTTGGAACATGGAGATACTTTTGATGTAGTGGCTCTCGCTCCCAAGACATTTTGGATTACATAAAGAACATGATCAGAGTCTGAAAGCAAAATGACATTTAACAAGGGGTTAGGGACGTTCTCTTCATCGAATAATTATATTCAAAGCTTTGCTTTGCTGGCCTTCAGGACAACCATGATTGACAATCATCTCTACCACCTGAGGCTCTGAATGATCCTGAAATGTCCTTTGGCAATTTGTCATGAACTCAAATAGGCAGTATATGCCGTGCTCACAGTCCCACACACCAAAGAGTTACCAACACTTTCTTTATCATTCACTTCATTTTAAAACTTAAATCTTGACAATGTAAGAGATAAGTACACATATTATCAATTTTTAGTAAAATAGAATATTTTGTCAGACTAAGTAAAGACAATAAGCTTGGGAGTCAAGTACTTCACTGACGCTTAAAGCATTTGAGGTCTCATTTCCTATTCCTCCGCTCTCCGTAATCTAGGCCGGTTGCCATTCAAATGAGTCTTAAATGAAGAATGGGAAAATGACCTAGACCCAGAGAGAATAAATAAAGCCCTTAGAGTGAACGAGTCAAATCAAGATCCTGCCCTCTCAGCTGTCTCAGACCTCCTGTTCTTCCCCTGAGCCTAGCCTCCCACAGCATACCTATTATGGGTTGTAGTTCTGTAAGACCCTTCTTGTGCAGAGCATACATTCTCATTAATGCTAAGAGCAGGTGGGGAATGTTATGATTTTCACAAATGACTTACTCTCACGTGGCCCCATGCCCAGAATAATTCTGGCACAGCAAGTACTCAGATTCTCTTGTATACACTCCCCTGGCTGGTCCTTTGCTCCCTTCATGCCTCCCCCACATACAGGCACACACGGATGCCAACTCGGAATGCACAGTTCCATTGCAGGTAGGTCAACACCCAAGCCCAGACCTGACCTACCTTCCCAGTGTGAATCATTTCACTGCCCTTGGCTGCCACTCTGGCCTATGCCAAAGATACAACTGCAGCTCTTCCAAAAGAAATACAGGGTTTCCCAAAATGAGGCACTCACCTTACTCTCCAACCTTATTTTTCAACATTTCCCTCGTAACACAAATCCCTCCAGCATCAGAGAACTTCCTATACTTCTCTGGCTTTTCTAGTTTCCTGCCTGGGACCTTTGTTAATGTGTTTCTCCTGACTTGAATGCATTCTCTCACTCTTTTCCTGTTCCCAGTTAAGTTATGCTCATGTACTGAGGCTCAGAAAATACATTCACTTATTGATACACATAAATTGAACACTGTTATGGGCTGAGATGTATCCCTACAAAATTCATATGTTGAAGTCTTAACCCCCCAGCCCCATCCTGGAACATCAGAATGTGACTGTATTTTGAGTTCATGTCTTCAAAAATGTAAATAAATTAAAATGAGGTAGGCCCAGAAGACCATGTGAAGACACAGAGAGAAGGTGGCCATCTACAAGCCAAAGAGAGAGACTTCAAAAGATATCAACCTTGTTGACACCTTGAACTTAGACTGCTAGCCTCTAGAATTGCGAGAAAATAAATTCCTCTTGTTTAAGCCACTCAGTCTGTGATATTTTGTTATGGTAGCCTTAGAAAACTAAAACAAACACATATTCTATGTCAAGCATTCTGAAAAGTCACTGGAACCCTCTGTGGAACAAAATATATATGATTCCTTTCTGCATGGAACTCAAGATCTCCAGGCAACAGAAATATTTAAACATTCCTGGGTGTTACATATGACACCTTTTTGTATTCAGGCTGTAACATTATATATGTGTTTCTAAAATATCCTACATTGTGCAGAATCATGAACTAAAAATAACAGGAGTTATAGAGAACACAGGGCTGGATGCAGACCTTTCATAACCTATAAGACTTTGTTACGGGAGCACTTACAAAAATAACAACCAAGTTGCACCGTTAGGTCTCCACTAGCATTTACACCCAACATCACAGCCAGTCTAAAGCCTTGCACTCAGGCTTCCTGCTTTGAGATGTAAGCCATGGAGGAGGCTTGCCTCTTATAGTGACCAACTTGATCATATTTGTAAATCAAATCCAGGATATAGACTTATTTAATAGTTTTTAAGTTAGTGATAATCTTCCCAACTTCCTCTTCTGCTTTCCCAGACCATTCAACATAGTACACAGTGCAATAGTTCCTGAAGCAACTAAACCAGTCATTACTTGCACTAAAAATTAATACTTCTGCCAAGTTTTAGTCTTTTTTTTTTTTCTTAAAGGCTTTAACAATTGCATTGGCTTTCTCTTTAACTTAATCTCTTCGAAACATCAATGATCTGGGGAAAGTCTACATAAGCCAACAGTTTTCCAGCTTCCCAGTGATACTGATACCATTCCCCTATTTGCAAATTGTTTATGAGCTAATTAGCATCAAGTACCCCTTGAAGCAGAACACACTGTTTGCTATACCCATATAACAAGGGGGTAGGAGGTTGTACGGCCTATAGCACAGGACTCAGATGTCACACTCATGAAGAATCTCAAATATAAATTTAAAGGTTTGTAGCCATAAGAGATATATTAACATGGCTAAAAGAATATATTTGTTCAATTTAAATTTATATCCCCTTATCAAACTACAATACCTATAATATCCTATGAATATTTTAGAAAATCCTCTTAATATTTATAAATAGCAAAATTATATTTCATTGTATTTTTATGTATTTAATTCAACAGCATTTAAAATAAGTCAGTACTTGTTATAACCCTGATTTGGCACTTTTTCACTTTTATTATATTTTGAGCCTCAGAAAATTGAAGGGGCTTGAATCTCTCAACCTCCAAGAAGCCCTGGCAGGGCATTTCTACCACTGCATTCAACACATCGAGGAGTACCAATTCATTTAAACATAAATGACCCACCAGTGGTCAATGACTTCTGGGGGCAGGGATTATACCTGATTCGTTTCTATATTTCCAGCAATTAGAGTCCCTGGGGGAAAGTAGAACATCAGTATAAGGCTGAAATATAGATAAGTGATTATATGATTAATGAATGAATACAGGAAAGAAGGGAAGGAGAATTGACTAAAACTTCAACTATGCTATATTAGATGTAAGAGGTATACAGATGAAGCAGATAAAAGCCTCTCCTTTAAGGATTCCTCCTTTTCTATGCAAAAGACAGGCAGGGAAGCAAACACCTGTAACTCAATATGAGGGCTAGTGGATGAAATCATATGTAGGGGCCAATACTGTGTAGCCAATGTGGAGTTCTCTAAAGAGTACGGCATGTGCCCTGTATAGGCACTCAATGTCTGAATGAATGAATGATTGGACACATGAAAGTCAAGCAGACATAGTTTTGAATCCAGCTCTCCACTTTTAATATGGCAAATATCTCTATAAATAATTGTTCACAGTAGTTTATGGTAATAAAAATAAAAATAAAGATAATACTTTTTAAGATGATATACAAATGACCAAAGGTCAAATGAAAGCATAGATAAAAGAGTCTTCTGGCTCAGAAGAATAGATCATCTTGGAAGACTAAAGACTTTTAAGATACTGTAAGATTCTAAAGGTCTTAAAAGATTGATTAAATGAAAATACATGAAAAACATCGTATTAATAAAAAAAGACACAAGGACAATATGAACAAAAGTACAAAAACAGAAGCCATGAAATCTTCTCCAGCTTAATCAGTTGGTCCACATAGGGATAATTATTACAATCTGACTCACTACCCTAGCTGGCCTGAAAATATATTCCCACTGTCACTTAAAAATGGACCTAAAATGCTTTAGACATATAATGCTGAAAAGGACTTCAGCCTTGGGATACGTTTTTACTAACAACAATCTGGACCCCTCAAGTTTATGGAAATGTGTAGATCTATATTTTATTTTGTATAAGACCTGAATGCATTTTGCCTCTTCAAAACCAAGTAAGGTAGAACCTCTTCAGGCCACATACATGAACACTCAAATACTTGGGAAGGATGTTATGTGAGTACAATTTATCCCATGAAAGAAAATCATATATTTTCTGAATTAATTGTATCTAAGTCTAAAATCTCAAATCAAAAGCAGTTTCCCCTTGCTTTTCCATTTAGGTTTCCACTGGAGGAGGGGAAGGGCAGATGCAACCAATTGCCTTTAAACAATCTTTTGCTGTGATGTTAAAAAGTCTAGCCAGTAAGAATTAATAATTATCAATATGCAATACTGCATTTTATAATAAAATCACTTCCTCCTTCTTCAAAAAGGAGCAATTTCCTTTCAGGTGTGTGACTAACAGCCTGTATTAAAATATAGCTAGATATTAATGAACTAAAGCAGCCTCATGATCTTCTAATTCGTATTTTTCAGTTTTATTCATGTTTTTGGTGCTATAACTGTCTCTCTCATCTTTTGTTCTTTGTGCAAATCCATCAACATTATAAGTGTGACTTTGAACAGAGGGACCCTCTAGTGGCTAAGTTTTCCAGCAAAACCTACAATTGTTTTTATGGAATGAAAAAGTACTGTTTTGCCTATGAAGTTAGAGGAGGGCAGGGCTGCTGTTCATTTTCTGTGTATCAGCAGAGAAAACTGAAGCGCATTCCTCTGCTCTCTGACTGTTTAGTGATGTCTTTTCCTTATCTGTTACAGCATTGAGATGCTCTTTGGTTTGCTGTCCCCGTTCTGGGCTGAGGTGACAAAATGCAGCTTTGGGAAAACAATTGCACACTCATCACCCAACCTCTTTCTACAAAGTGTTTTCTTTCTATTCCATGATGGCCCCAGTGAACAGATAGTGCCTTAGTAATAAATAAAGTGGGAGATTTAGTCATCAGACCTGAGAAAAATTCATGGTGTGAATTCTTACTCTTGAGAGAATTTGCTGAGTAGCATTAGTCGAGCTATTTTCTGACAACTTGTGGCAAAAGATCAAATGGAAACTAAATGTTTCAGAACCATCCGGACAGCTGACTCATGTTTAAGGCACCCTTCTTATGTGAAATATAAGTTTCACTGCAGCTCCCTGTTCAGATTTGAAAACCTGGTTCTTCCTGTATAGCTCAGCAGGTGAGAACTCTGAAGCATATTCTAGTGGCCTCATTACCCAGGGTTCTGTTTGGAGCTAGCAGCCTAGAGAAAACACATCCTAGGCTTCAATTAGGTGGTTAATCCCATGGTTTACTCAGAGTAACCCTTTAAAGGAAATGCTTACCAAATTATTTGTGCAGCATTACTATAAAGAATTATGGTCAGACTCAGATCTGTTGGCTAAAAAAAAAAAACATGGGAATTTGGGTATGGGGAGGAAAGGAATGCATCAGTTAAATTTCTTTTTTTGAAAAGTGAAAAAAAAAAAAGAAAAACCTAACTCAAACTACCTTAAGTAAAAAAAAAGGGGGGGAGGGTGAACACATTGAGACAACAACCCAGTTAAAAGTGCATGTAGCTTAAGAGTAGCTTCAGGCATACTTAAGGTGCCCAGAAGTAGGTTTCTCACCATCGCTTAGTTTCTCGCTCAGGGCAGCAAGATGAGTGCTGTAGCTACAAAACTTGACACCTCTCAGCTTTGATATAGCAGGCCGGAGCATCTGTCTTTCAAAAGCCTCTGCAAGTCTCATACTATTTTATTGTCTCTGACAGTGTTGTCTATCCACCAGCGACTGAGGAATATGGGACTCTGATTGGTCAAATCTGAGTCACCTGCCACCCCTGGAATTGGAGTGGAGTCAGCACCACTGGCATCACATGACTGAGTGGGAAGACAGGGTTGAGACCCAAAATACAAATGGAAACCGACACTACAAGGAGATGGAACAGATGCAAAGCAAGAAATTGAAGCAGGAACCAATATATAACCCCTTTGAGCTATCTACTTTCCTTCACCATGGACCCCTTCTTGGTACCCCCTTCATCTTCCATATCAGCCTCTCTTCCGTTCTAAGCCTTCACTATCAAACTCTTAAATTCGGGTTTTGACCAATAAATTCCTCTACATTTTTAAACTTTCCTTAAATCAATTGAATATGGTAATTTGGATGAAATTTTCTCTCCACTAGATGAGTTTTCCAACATTAGGACAATTGCTTAAATTCTCTGAAATCTACTTTTGTTGCTAGACATCCACAAAGTTACTTATCTTGTGAACATGTAGATTTAGAACAATCTAGGTAAAAGGCCAGGCATAGTGTCTTCATATTGTAGGGAGTCAACAATGGGTAGCTATAATTATTAGTCTCTGCCTCCAAAACTTCTTCAGCTCTCATTTTTATCTAAATGGTTATAGATGATTTGAACAAAGGGAAGTGTACCTTAAAAATACTAACAGTAACAGCACATGTAATGGAAAAGTGTTGAAAACATTCCCCCTGATGTTGGGAAGCTCCACTTCCATTGAAGATTTTACTGGAAGTCTTTACTAAAAAGAGAAGAGAAAGAATAAAAAGTATCAAGATTATCAAAGGAAAAATAAAATTATTATTATTTGCTTTTACATGATTGTGTTGGTAGAGAATGAGAAACGATCAACAGACAAGAATTTTTTAAATAAACTTTTTATTTTAATAAAATTTTAGATTTACAAGAAATGTGAAAAATAGTACAGTGAGTTCCTGTGTACTACACACTATGTCCTCTATTACTAACATCTCGTGTTAGTATATTTGTCACAATTCAATAACCAATGTTGATACACTATTATTAACTATAGTCCATACTTTATTCAATTTCCTCAGTTTTTCTTTAAGTATCCTCTCTCTGGGTATCTCACCCAGGACACCATATTACATTTGATGGTAGTCATGTCTCCTTTGGCTCTTCTTGCTTGCAACACTTTCTCAAAACTTTCTTTTTGGTGACCTTAACAATTTTAAGTACTGATCAAGTAATTTGTAGAGGGTCCCTTAATCAGAGTCTGTCTGATGTTTTACTCATGATTAGACTGGAGTAATGTAACTTTGGGAGGGAAACCACACAGGTAAAGTCCATTCTCATCATATTATATCAATGATACATACTATCAATATTACATATTATTGATGTTAACCTTGTTCATCTTCTTGAAGTAATGTGTGTTAGATTTCAACACTGTAAATTTACTCTTTTTTTTTCCTTTCTATACAATATCCTTTACTCAAGAAAGTGTGTGTATAGCTTACACTTAAAAAGTGGGGAGGTATGCTCCACCTCCATAAGGGTAGAGAGCTACATAAATTATTTGGGATTCTCTGTAAGGGAGGTCTCTCTATTCTCATTTACTCATCTATTCATTTAATTATTTATTTATGTTAGCATGGATTCATGGTTGTTTATTTTATTATTTAGGTTATAATCCAATATTATTTTCTTGTTCAAATTGTTCCAGGTTGGCCTCTGGAAATACTTTTGGTTGGCTCCTAAGTTTCTTTGACAAATCCATTTTGGTTTCTTCGTTCATTTGCTTTTTGACTTTGACTTTTATTATTACTGTTGTTCGTTTGCTTGTTCTTAAAGCACTTTTTTATTTTCTGTCACTACAAAGTACTGCACGTTCTTCATGTATATTTCCTCCATTTCTCCAAGGAGCTCTGGTTCCTCTTATTGGACGATGGTTTTAGAAACCAAAGTCTGGATACTTTGTTGTGTGAGGTGTGCTCATTATTACTGGGGTGTCATTGCTTCTAATACCTAAAAGGTGTAACACACGTTAATAAATTTTTCCTATATTTAACCATCTGTATCTATCTTATGCTAAACATGTGTTCTTACTGTGTTATTTTCAACCTTAATCCACTTCCATACAGATCATTCTCACCTACTCCCCTTACCCTTCTGTAACCTCTAACTCCACAAGGAGAAAACTGGCTCCCACCATCTATCATCCATTTACTGAATTCCAGTATATATTTTAGTAATTTCAGAATTACAAACACATACTGCTGTAGGAAGGCAACTTTATTAACTTAGAGTACAGTGCTTGTATTCAGTTCTTTTTGCCTTTAGTCCTACAGACTCCACTCATTTCCCACGTTATTTAGGCTAGCACCTTAATCTCTCACTCCATTCAGTGAGGTTCTTAAATATATCTTTAACATATTTAGATTCTTTTGTCATATTCTAGCATTCTATCCTGGGTTCATCCAAATTCCTAAATAATTTTTTTAATTTGCACACATTTACTTTCTGTACTGTAAAGTTTTATGAGTTTCAACAAATGCTTATATGTTGTGCCCATTATTACAACATCATACAGAATGATTTAACCACGGTAAAAATCCCCTATGCTTCACCTATTCAACTGTGCTATTCAAACCTCCTCCAAGCCTCTAATCCAAACTACTGGCAACCGCTGGTCTCGTTATCATGCCTATAGTTTTGTCTTTTTCAGAATGTCATATTATTGGAGTCACTTGGTATGTATGTAGCTTTGTTATACTGGCTTCTTTCTCTTAACAATATGCATTTAAAATTCATCCATACCTTTTTGCGGCTTCATAGCTCATTTCTTTTTACCACTGAATAATATTCCATTGTATAGATGGATCCCCATTTCTTTATCTATTCAATTATTGAAGAATATCTTGTTTGTATTTAGTCTTTGTGCTTCTGAATAAAGCTGCTATAAACATATGTTTGCAAGTATTCATGTGAACATAAGTCTTCTTATCAGTTAGGTAAACACTCATAACCATGACTGCTAGATTGTATGGTAAGACAGTGCTTAGCTTTGTAAGAAACTGCCAACTGTTTCCCAAATTGTCTGTACCATTTTGCAATAAATGAGAGAGTCCCTATCTATCTTTCTGTATCTCATCCAGCAATTGTTATTGTCAGTTGTTCATTTTTTAAAAATTTTAACCATTTATTGTTGTGAACTAGTATCAGATTATGATTTAATTTGCAATTCTTTAATGACAAATGATGTTGAGCATCTTTTCATATGTTTATTTGCCATCTGTATATCTTCTTTGGTGAGCTGCTTGCTCAGATTATCATCCATTTGTTAATTTTTTTCTTTTCATTGAGTTTTAAGCATTCTTTGACTATGTTTGATACAAGTCCCTTATCAGATACCTATTTTGCAAATGTTTGCTGCCAGTCTGGGGCTTGGCTTTTTATTCTATTAATCATGTCTACCCATCCATTTCACCATATGATGGGGTGTCATTGTCATTTTATGCATAATTATGTATACATTTGGATCTTGGTCATCCTTAACTATCAGTAAATCAAAAACATGAAGGGATGATTTTGTTTCACTAACTAAAAAAGTCCTCTTAGGCTTTTGTCATGTTTTTCCCCACAGATATTACGAAATGCCTTTACCTATTAGATAACACCCTGAATATAAGTATTGACCCCAGTCTTTGTAGTGTGCCCATGATCTCTTCTGGTATTAGAAGTGATTTATTCATTTGACTAAAACAGCTAAGTTTCCACAAACTCTTTTTTCTAGTATAAATACTACAGTTGATATCACACATATTAATAGTATATGATAATCACGCATCTAACCATGGAGCGTTTGATTCCTCAGACTGACATGAAGAGCAAACTGTGGAAAGGAACACAGAGTTATGGCAAATATTGTGAGAGGCACATCAAATGAGCATAGACTTCCACTGAATAACTTATATAGTTCTAAGGCCTGTCATCAACAAAAATTACCTTGGGAAAGTGCTTCCCAGTTATTGAGGAAGTGGGGTTGTTAAACCAGTATTTGTTTCCAGGAAATTCAATTTCCAACTAACTACTGACTACAGTTGACATCAGATCTGTCAGCTGCATCATGCATCATTGTCATTGTCTTGTTTCTATTTATTGAGTGTTTTGTGAGGAATATGTAACATATCCAAATAAGATTCCTGTGAGAAGGATGGTATTGTTGTCCCCATATTACAGATGAGAAAATTGAGGCTGAGGGTATAAATGACTTGGAAATAGTCATGTAACTCCAAGTGGTTGGGGGAATTATCCAAATATTATTTTAATTTCTCTGATTTTAATGCTTTTGATTTTTTTTATTTCAGAGTATTACGGGGGTACAAATGTTTAGGTTACATGTATTGCCTTTGCCCCACCCAAGTCAGAGCTACAAGTGTGCCCATCCCCCAGACACTGCACGTAGTACCCACTAGGTGTGAATACAGCCAAGGCCTCCCTGTGCTGTAAGTAGTAGACAGACAGCAGAGTGGTTAGGAATCCTACTAAAAGAACAGGGTCATCTCTTTTCCCTAGCTGTTTATACGCAAAGTCAAAGTGACAGGTAATTAGAGTGTCAGCAAAGAAGGGAATATGTTAAAATTAGATAAATGTGTTTATAAAGATCATTAAAATGTAAAATAGAAAATGAAAGCTAGAGGACTGAAAATAAGAAAGGAAAGAGACAAATGTGAAGGCATGTCAGGGAATAGTAGAAAGAGCTTTTCCTCTATTTCCTGGCTATTAGCAGTGGCTGGATTACAGCAAAGACACATCAAGAAGCAGACAAGTGTACATATTTTAGAAGCTATGCATAAAGCATCAGTATTCCAGTATGCTTTGTAGAAGACGTGTGCACTTTGGTCTACCTGGGTTTAAATCCCAGTTCTGTGCTTATTAGCTGTATAACCTTGGCAAATTACTAAACTTCTCTGTGCATGAGTTAATTAACTTAGAGGATGGACTTGATAGTAGCCACCACATCAAGTTGACTATTAAATAAGTTAATACAGGTAAAGTACAGAAATCAGTATCTGGTACATAGCGAATGATAGATAAATGTTAAAATAAAAGTTGCCTAGGCTTGAAGCAGCATAGCTCCAATCTTACATGACATTCTCCCTGTGTGTATGTCTGCCTGTGTCTAAGATTTCCCTTTTTTCATAAGAAAACCAGTCATATTGAACTAGGGTCTGTCCTAATGACCTCATTTTAACTTGATCACCTCTATAAAGACCGTATCTTCATATAAGGTAACATTTTGAATTACTGGGAATTAGAACTCCAAACACATTTCTTCAACACAGTTCATCCCATAACAGTAAATTATATATTTTTGTGGGCATTTTAATTACCAGCTATATTCTGTAAATATGTTTTCTTTAGTGGAGTCAAAACTTACAAAACTTATATTTCCCTTGCCGGTGATATGGTACCCTTCACACCCTGAATTAGCTCCCTACTAGATTCATTCAAGTACACATATCTCTGTAGGCAAGAAGAATCGCTGTAGTACTATTAGTAGATTTATCTCTTCAGAATAATGTGTCTGAGGTCATTAACTAAGGAACTTGAAATATAGATTTTCTCATAAATAAGTCATTTTCAACATTCAAGGCTTTTAAATGTACCAAAACCTAAAAATTTCGTATCTCTTAATTAAAATCTGATTTTATTTGCTTTAAAGCAAACCCACTTTATACATACTTTTCTCCTACAAAGAAAGGCAGTAAATATAGTCTTCCATGCAACATTCCTCAGAAACAACTAAAACTAGATGTCCACAGGATATAGACTAATCAAGAATCCTTTCTACTTTTACATCTGTTCCAAGATTTGGACTTTAACTTCATACAATACACCCTCCATATCCCCACTATTTATAATGTCCTTATGTGAAATTTCTTCCTGACCCCAAAGTTATCCACTTCACTAGACTGAGGTCATGTAAATTTGACCATAGACTATTACTCAAGTGGACAAGAATTAGTCTTTTCATTGTGAGATAGTAAATATTCACTGCCCTAAGTATATGTGCCCCATGGGTATGTGCGGAAGTAAAAAGCAAAAGAGAAGGTAAACTCCTGTACTACTATGAATTTTCACTCTAATAAGCATAAATTCTCTTGGCTTTTTTCCTTGACTTTCCACCTAAATTCATTTCAATAACCATTGGAAAGAAGGTCTACATTTGCATCAGGAAGAGAACCAGTATATAAAAAGAGGCTCAATCTTGAAGTTGTTTAATCTATGTAACTCAAAACAGTATAGGCAGAGGCTCAATAAAACATCAAAATGACTTGGAGAGTGTCCAAGCAGGATTCTGGCACTGATGAGATGATAAATACAAAAAATAAGAACAAAACACTAAGACATAGGAAAAGAAATAGAAATAGGTTTAATACTTACTTAGATATTTCAAAGTCCTTAATACTTTTGTCCTTGTATCTTTCTATATTTTTCTCAATAGACAGCCAAACTTATTTCCATTATTTTGCTCAGGAAAGATGAGAATGCTGCAGGGAAATATTAAATGAGTGCACTACTGCCATTATGAGTGATAGAATAAGATCATTGGATCTGGATCTTAATATTTCCAAGAATATATTCAACCACTTGTAGTTATTTGTTTCGTGCAGTGTGTTAAATGATTCATTCATAATATGTATTTACATTTTGAAAAGAGAAAAAAAAATTCACATGCATAATATATCTGGAATCTTTCTAGGCAGATGCTATGGTTTAAATGTTTCCTCTCCAAAATTCAGGAGGTGTCCATGTGGCCATGAGGGCTCCTCCCTCATTAATGGGATTAAGGACCTTTTAAAAGAGGTTTCATTCAACATTTGGCTAGCTTATCCTTCTGCCTTCCACCTTGTGAGGACATAGTGTTCTTCCCCTGCAGAAGATACAGCCCTCACCAGACAACTGAACCTGCCAATATTTTGATCTTGAACTTCCCAACATCCAGAATTGTGAGAAAATAAATTTCTGTTCTTCATAAATTTCCCAGTCTGTGGTATTCTGTTATAGCAGCACAAACTACTACAGCAGATATAAGAAGTATCAAGAAATGTTTGGTATTCTCTAACCAGTAATTTTACCAGCTCTAACTATCCACATCCCCAATCAGTGTAAGAGATAAGAAACTTATCATAAGGGTCAAAGCTCAAAAATAATTACAGGAATTTTTATATTTATAGCATACAAAAATAGGCATCCAGCAAGATAACATTCACAAAGTCAGACATACAATCTAAAATTATCAGGCAAAGAAGTAGGAACACATAACGTATATGGAGGACAAAAATAAATCAATTGAAACAGACCCAGAATTTACATAGATGTTAAAAATTAGAAGACAAGAACATTACAACTGTTATTATAACTATATTTCTTATATTTAACAAGGTAAGTAGTGACTTGAGAGACATAAAAAGAACTACAGATAGAAAATTCAATAACTGAAATAAAATATACACTGGATGGCATTAATGGGAGATTTGACTTTGTAGAAGAAAAGATTTATAAACTTTCAGACACAGCAATAGAAACCATGCAAAATTAAACACAGAGAGACAAACAATTTTTAAAAAATAAAAGTAGCATCAGGAGGTTGTAGAACAACTTCAAAAATCCTAATAAGTGTGGAATTCAAATCCTCAAATAAGGGAACAGAAAATGTTTGAAGATATAATTGGTAAAAATTTTCCAAATGTAATGAAAAAATAAATGCACAGATGTAAGAAATTCACCAAATGAAAAGGACAAGAAATCTGAAAAAGCCCATGCAGAGTTATTCATAATCAAATTTCTCAAAACTAGTAATAAAGAAAAAAATCTTAAAAGCAACCGGGGGTGGGGGGAACACACAGTGTTCAGAGGAACAAACAAAAACATGAGAGCATATTTCTTGTCAGAAAAAATACAAGTAATACAGTAACAGAGCAACATCTTTTAAATTCAGAAAGGAAGAAGAAAAAAAAAACCTGTGAACCTAGAATTTTATCACCAGCAAAAATATCTTTCAAAAACAAACTTTAAATAAACACTTTTCAGACATATACAAACAGAAATAATTTATCACCATTGGATTCATACAAGACAGAAGAAAAATCCCAAATGGAAATCATCAACATGTGAATGAAGAACACCAGCAATGGTAAACAACTAGGTAAATACACATGATTTTGCCTTATTACTTAAATTTATTTAATATAGAGTACAGCAGTACATAGTGATACATCATGATCAAGTGGGTTTTATTCCAGGAATGCCAGCATGTTAGCAGATTAAAAAGAAAATCATAAGATTATCTTAATAGATGCAAATAAAGCATTTGACAAACTATAAAGCCCCTCCTGGTAAAATTTCAGCAAACTAGGAATAGAATTGAGCTTTCTCAACCTGGTAAATGTCACATATTAAAAAAAATCTGTACATAATATCATATTTAATGGTGAAAGACTGAAATCTTTCCCTCAATGATCAGAACAAGGTAAAAATGTCCATTGTTACCATTTTATTTACCATCATACTCAGGGGGGTCCTCACTGATATAATAAGTTTAGACAAAAAAAGTCATCCTCATTGGAAAGGAGGAAGCAAATCTGTTTTTATTCAAAAAGACATGATATTTTAAGTAGAAAATCTACAAGAAGTAGGAATTGACAAAAAATGTCAAAAACACCACTAGTCATTTCGTAAGTTTAAATTAAGAGCCAATGTACAAACACGAATAACACTAGCAAAGAACATAGAGAAAGCAAAGTTAAAATTACCATTTTAATAGCATGAAACTGCATGAAATATTTAAGGATAAATCTGTTAGAAATGTATAAGACCTGTGTGCTAAGTGAAGTATCCAAAGAATGGAAAACCAAGCATCACATGTACTCACCAGAAAATTGGTTTCCCTGATCATCATCTAAAAGCACATCGGGGAAGGATACCAATTGGATATCAAACTGAGATGGGGGGTGGGGGGAGGGGATGGGTGTATGCCTACATGATGAGTGCGTTGTGCACTGTTTGGGGAATGGTCATGCTTGAAGGTGCTGACTCGGGGAGGTGGGGGGGGGAGGGGAGAGAGGTATGACTACATGGTGAGTGCCAGGCACACTGTCTGGAGAATGGACACGCTTGAGGCTCTGACTCAGGGGGATGGGCGGGACATGGACAATGTATATAACCTGAACTTATGTACCCCCATGATGAGCTGAAATTAAAAAAAAAAAGACCTGTGAGCTGAAACTTATGATATACTGTCAAGATAAATTAAAGAGACCTAAATAAATGGTGAAATATACCATGTGCATGGAACAGAAGATTCCATATACTTAAAATGCCAATTTTCTCATAAATTATCTATGCATTTAACATAGTATCAGTTGAAATATAAACACATATTTTTTATAAAAATTAGATTGTAAAATTTATATTGAAATTAAAAAAACCTCTAGAATAGCCAATAGACAAAGAAAAAAGTCAAAGGTTAACATTATTTGAATTCAAGATTTAGTATATAGCTATAGAAATTAAGAGTGTGATGTTAGCATCAAGGTAGACAAAGAGATCAATGGAATAGAATAGATAGTTGGAATACATAAGCAACTTATTTTTTATAAATATGCAAAGGCTATTCAGTGAAAAAATTATAATCATTTCAACAAATGATGCTGGGACAATTGAATATACATATATTTTTTTTTTTTTTGAGACAGAATCTCACTTTGTTGCCCAGGCTAGAGTGAGTGCCGTGGCGTCAGCCTAGCTCACAGCAACCTCAAACTCCTGGGCTTAAGCGATCCTCCTGCCTCAGCCTCCCGAGTAGCTGGGACTACAGGCATGCGCCACCATGCCCGGCTAATTTTTTCTATATATATTTTTAGTTGGCCAGATAATTTCTTTCTATTTTTAGTAGAGACAGGGTCTCTCTCAGGCTGGTCTCGAACTCCTGACCTTGAGCGATCCACCCGCCTCGGCCTTCCAGAGGGCTAGGATTGCAGGCGTGAGCCACCACGCCCGGCCATAAATATACATATTTTTAAAATGACTTTGATGCATATCTTACATCATATTCAGAAATTAATTCAAAATGGAACACAGACCTAAAGGTAAAACTAGAACAATAAAACCAAATGATAACATAGAATAAAAATCTTTGTGACTTTGGTTAAGGCAAAGAGTTCTTAGATATGACATTGAAAGCATGATATATGAGTTATAACTATATACCTATGAGGTTGGCTAAAATTTAAAAGTCTGGCATTACTACATGTTGGTGAGGATGTTTAAGAACTGAAACTTTGATGTACATCTGGTGGAAATATCAAAAGAGGCAATCACTTTGAAACATGTGTGTTAAAATTTGCTCTTCTGTTTAGGAGGACATTAATTAATAACTCAGAAACATTGTGCTATGAAAAATATGTATTTTAATTCATTCAATTAAAAATTTATTTTCTAGAGATAAAGCAAAAACTGCCAATATGGGAATTCCTCCAGGTATTTCTAAATTATCACAATCCCTAAAACATGACCTAAATGGACATCGTTCTTTATCAGGGTCCATTGTACACCTGTGGTGGCCATGACAACGCAGTTTTCAAATCTCCAGCTATAGGGGCCTCCACCTGTTGTACTCAAAAATTCAATACCATGTTCACGCCAAGTTCATGGTTCCTATAGCTGCTTCCAACCAGTGACTGAACACAGCAGGATACCAAGGCAGGGCCATTCCTGGGGTACACAGTATTCCTCTGAGGAGCAACCTGGGCTTGAGAGGTCCCCAACAGTCTTGTCTAGTTTTTCTGAGAACTGGCCTTCAGTCTAAGATTCTTTAACTCCATCTTTCTCCTTCACTAATGGTCACACCTGTATCATGATCTGATAGCCCTCCTCTCCTGTCCTGGCTTTTTCCCAATTTTTATTCACAAGTGGTATCTTTAATAAATATTTTGCATGTTTAATCCAGTCCTGGCAACTGTTTCTCATAAGACCTGGACTAAAACAATAGCTAACATCATCCATGCTGTGTGCCATGGTGAATAGAAGCTGTAGGGCTACTTAAATATATTTCAGAATTATTTATTCAATATATCAGTCCAACCCACCACTTCCATCGAAGCTGATATCCAAGAAATGGACAGCTACACCTCCATACATTGAGTTCTTTTCCCTTTATTCTTGGGACAATAGTAAAATATAGAGAGATTTTGGGGGAGAGTTGTTTATTTATTGTTTTAATAGAAAAGCAGAATAGAATTTTATTTTAGAGGGTTTTTATTAGAAAGAGAACGGAAATAGAGGAAGGAGAGAGAAGGCTGTGATAATTTTTTAGGGACAACATACAGGGCTTCCCAGGACAGAAAATAGAAGGTAGACATGAAGAGGCTATAAAGATAAAGTCAATGGGGCTTGCCAACTGGGTGGCTGAGCAGAACAGGATTTTATGTTAATCATTTTTGTGAAAGTCCCTCAATATGAAGTACATTCGTTCGTATCTTCTTAAACTGAGTACATTGAACAAAACTTACCCTATTTTTCATTGGAAGTGCAACATACTTCAACGATAATATCAGTGACTCTTATCTTTTACAATTTTGAGCCTTTATATTACTTATTAAAGGTTTCTTTTCTTGCACTTGTTTTCAACTACATCATTCTGCTGCTAGATAATTAAGAACTATATGTGAAATAAAAGAAAATAATTTATAATGAGGATCTATATGTAACTTCTATGGGTATATATCCTGAACCTTATTAGTATATAGAATTACCAATTAGTTTGTCATTTTAATAACCTGTTTTTCCCTTGGCCAGATTTTTCTATTCATCTATTTTGGAAAAAATTTCTTTGAATATAGCTTCTATTCTATCCTTGAATATGAAAAGGTAATTTTAGCAGTGCTCTTCAATGATAAAATGATGTGAACATGACAGAGAGTTACTGGTATTCAACCTTCATTTCAAGTCCTTCTAAAATGCAAACTAAAATATAAATAAATAAATCTTGGATTCTGAAATTCCAACAATTTATGCCTAGGAACTTAAATTTCACAATTCAATTTAGACTTTTTTCAACTTATTAGCTGATTAGAGAACTTGACTCACTTTGACTATGACTCTACTATTATGTATTAATAAAAGAATTCTTTGTTCATATGTACTAACTAGCATTCTCTCTGTGTGTATATGAGAGAGACAGCTCTTAATGTTGTCAAATTTGATTAAAGTTTTAAGCAATAGGATATAAAGAGTATCTCTGACTGATACTACAGTATTTCCAGTTTCAAAGAATTTAAAATAATCACTAATCCATAGAAAGCATATTTATCCATTAGTAATAAACAGAACACTTTCTTTTCAATGGGAGGTAGGTATACTTGAAATTATTTACAAGTGTAGCCAATATAGGCATAATAAAATCATTTTCAAAACTTAATCAGTATTCAGCAAGAGTGTGAAAAGAAATAAATAAAAAGAGTCTCTTTAACAAATGGTGCTGGGAGAACTGGATAGTCATATGCAAAACAATAAATTTGGACCCCTTCCTCAAGCCATATACAAAATTAATTCAAAATGAATCGTAGACCTAAATGTAAGACCAAAAGCTACAAAACTCTTAGAATAAAACATAATAAATCTTTGTCACCTTGTGTCAGGCAGACTTCATAGATATGACATCAAATGCACAAGCAGCCAAAGAAAAAATAGATAAATTGAACTTCATTAAACTTATCAACTTTAGTGCTTAGAAGAACAACATTAAGAATGTTAAACGATGACCCACAGAGTGGAAGAAAATATTTGCAAATAATATATCTGATAAGGAACTTGTATATAGACTATATAAAGAACTCTTACAACTCAATAATAAAAAGCAAATAAATAACTTGATTTAAAATAGCCAAAAAAATCCAAATAAATACTCTTCAAAGAAAGTATACAAATGGCCAATGAACATAAAAGAATGTTCAACATCATTAGCCATCAGGGAAATACAAATCAAAACTACAAAGAGAAATCATTTCATACTCACTAAGGGACTGTAATAAAAAGAGACAGATAGTTAAAAATGTTAGTAAAGATGGAACTACTGGAATCTTCAGACATTGTTGATGATGCTATGAAATTGTGAAGCCACTTTGACAAAGAGTCTGGTGGTTTTTTATAGGTTAAATATATAGTTACTATATGATCTAGAAATTCTACTCCTAAATATATATCCAAGAAAAATAAAAACATATGCCCATACAAAAATGTGTACATGAATGATGATACCAGTATTATTCATTAATACTGCTATAATAGTGAAAAAGTGGAAACAACTCAAATGTCTATCAACTGATGAGTGAATAAATAAAATGTGGTGTATCCATACAATTGAATATTAATTGGCCATAAAAAGTAATGAAGCACTGACATATGCTACAGCATGGATGAACCTTGAAAAACATTTTGTTAAGCATGACCATACATTGTATGATTCCATTTGCATGAAATACCCAGAATATGCAAATCTAGACTGGAAGTAGATTAGTGATTGCCTTGGGTTGGGAAAGCAAAGGGGGTTGGGGTTGAGTTGGATGAAAATGGCAAGTATTGCTAATGGGTACAGGATTTCTTTTCAGGGTGATGAAAATGTTCTAAAATTGATTGTTGTGATGGTCAAAATTCTTTGTGAATATACTAAATACCGTTACAGTGTATACTTTAAATGGGTGAACTGTATAATTGAATTGTATCTCAGTAGAACTTTAAGAAAACACAGGAAGCAGAAATGTTAGAATAAATCTCTCAAGATCGTAACTACAAAATTGAAGAAACCTATGAGTAGGTCCTTTACAGAGAATTATATAAAAATGTTAATACATTTTTGTGTGTGGAAAGCATATTTATTTGCTTTACTTAAGCCCCAATCTTAGTAATAAGTCAGATTTTACTTAATCCATATTCTCTTGAAGTTGATCTCCATACTATAAGACAAATCCATCCCATGGGTTATTTTCTTATGTCATCCATGAGACTCTCAATTCTTTTACATTTACTGCTTCTGATAAAAGTCAATCAAGAAGGCAAAAAAACCTTTTGACTTCACTTAAGACTTTTTAAGGTCTTAAATCTTTTTAGTCTTTGGTAGGGAGAAGATTCTCAGTGCAACGTCTCTTTTGTGTCTATGAAAAGCCAGAGCTACTCATCATAAGAAGGGTTAAGCCAGAAACTCCCACAGTAATCTACCTGGGAAAAATACATATTTATTTCAGTTTAGAAGTGACATGAATGGTAGCAGCAAAGCCTAGGAAAACATGTCATAATTCCATATCATATGGTTATTCTAAGATCTGTGAGATTTTTGTATATAAAGTAATAGCAATTTGTATTAATAAATCATAATATTCTTAATAAATAATTTAGCTTAATCTATTTAATTTGGTAGTCTTCAGATTGCTTAAATTGCCTTCCATTACAATTTTTTTTTTACCTAAGAATCAGAAAATTTCTATGTAGGGGGTTAAGTTTTAAAATAATTAGTTCACAGGAATAGTTTTGTATTAATAAAACAATTTCACTAAAGACAGCATCATAAAACATCAATATGAAGATATAAAACATTAATAAAGTTTAATTTGAAAAGTTAACAAAGCTCATGGGGACTCACCCATGTTTTATAACAATTTATTGTAGTTACTATTAATACTGCCAAGCTCTAGAAAGACTGTGACACATCATCTCTTCCCTACTTTTTGTTTTTCCAATGTTACCACTGCTGTGTCTATAACCACAGTAGTATAGCTATCACAGAATGAGGGTGATCAAAAATAAGTGTGGCAGAGATAACTCAAACAGAGGAAGGAGGAAAAGGACAAGGAGACTCACAGCATACACGTATATAATACCTTTGGCCAGTTTGGTGACTCCATCTTGCAGTTATACTCACAGAGGGAAACAAAGGCATATGTACCAGATGTTCACCTCAACCAAGTTTGTAATGTCTAAAAGTTGGGGCCATAGAGAATATGGCCACAGACTCAGTTTCTATTCATAGATAACCTTGCATCAGCACTCTCAATAGAGCACTAGAAGTCAGGAAATGACAGTTGGGGTGACCTGCCTCAAAGCAGTCTGAATAGGGCGATTTGCAAAGATGCATACAATCCATCATCAGCTAGCCCAAGCACCTGCTGTGTCCTGCTCAAATTTGAAAGGCATTTATTGAATGTCAAATGGGTGCTCTGGCAGGAACTATCATGGAATCTTATTGGCTCAATCAACAAAAAGCCATGTTTCTAAAAAACCCAAGTGGATCCCAGTGGGTAACAAGAGATGAGATATTTCAGGCCAGAAGACCAAGGGTCTCCAGATAAACGCAGGTTGTTCATGATGAATACAAGAACAAGTGCTGTCTAAAATGACCACAGATCAGTTTTCTTTCCTGTTTTTATTCAATGTAGGTGGCTCATGAAACACACCTCACTTTACCTCCAGAATTTTGCTTATATTTCCCTCATTTTATTGAAATACTGCCCATCCTTCTACACCTAGTTATTGTAATGTTACATGAACCAATACTCTGCAACTCTTAGTTTCTAATGGACATTTAACAAATATTAGGGCACTAATATTTTAAGTATTACTCATTTTTCATACACACACACACACACATATATTGTTAGTGGGGAAAAGATTATGCATGGAATCAAAAAATATATATAAAAATGATTTTAAAAGATTCTTTACCTGTATTTTTTAGCAAATGGTGAGGATATTTCCTTATCAATAGATACATATCTACATCATCTGTCTTGATGAATTCATAATACTCATAATATTCCATTGTATAGACCTACAGATGCATCAAAATTGATTTCAACATAACAATATTATTAAATACTAAAAAAGTAACACTGAAATCAAAATCCTTATACATATGTCAGAGCACACATTTTGTTTTTACTATCTCTTTATATCAAATGCTTACATATAGACTATTGGTTTCAATGTCCTAGAATATTCCTATAGCAAATGTTTACATAAAAATGCAACCAATTTTTACATTCACATTTAGAGAGAAGAAAATAGACATAACATCCTTTTAAAGTTTCAATCCAAGCAAGCTCTGCTCTCCTGAAGTTGTGTGTTCCTCCTACTTCAACTACCTGGTGTTCTGATATTCCTGGATGTTAGGCTTAATTTTTAAATATAGTATCTAAGTTACCTGCTATCAAGGGTTCTTTCTTTTTTGATTGTCTTAGTTCTCAACAATTGCTCTTTATTCATGGGGCCTGTAACTTTTAGAATGAATGCATGCAAAACTCCTGGTTTCACTCTACTTTTTGCTTGTTATGGTTTATAGAACTCCATTCATTTGGGAACAGTTTGCTGAGTGTGTGCAGGTAGATTTGTTATAGGTAAGCTCCCAGGCAAGTATCCTAGGAGTAATGAGACAAAGTGGCCTTGGGTCTTGAGCGGTGCCCAGATCATGAGTCAGTGCTCATGGTGATATGATGAGAAAAGTGTGAATTTTCTACCTTTTCTCAGGTGGCACCTGTCTCACCAAAAGCCAAGTCAAAGCCAGGTCAAAATTTAGGTCAGTTTTTTTTTTTTTTTTTTTCCGTAACTCCAGTTACCTTATAATTACTAAAAAGTTTTCATGGTTCTGGCTTTAGTTATTATCTGTGTATTAGTTCAACAGAGTTGAGATTTTCTTCCTATTTCTTTGTCCTCATAGTGATGAGCTGGTAGAGCCCATGTTTAAAATCTGAGCTAGCTCTGCATTAGCCTCAAGATATTTTAAATGGAAAAAATTAGGTTTCTAATTGATTTTATCTTAAACTATTTAAATACATTTGAATAATGCAAAAATTTCACAAACTATCTGGGGAATTATAATTGTTAAGTGAATATGACTCAAATTTTAAAGATTTGAATTGAATTCCAGCTTTAAGAATTAATGGATACATGACTTTGGGAAAATTATTTACTCTATGTTTTGTTATTAGTTTTGTCATCATCAATGATGATATCACTTCACTTGGATTTGTAAAGTTTTATAAGCACTAAAAAAAGGAAAATTTTTATAAACTCTTTTAAGAGATTATTATCCTTCATTAGAGAGATAAATTGACAATTTTCTGAGGAACAGGCTATCTAAGGTAGGTCTTCCTGAAAGTCTTGACACTACCAATGTGTTAATTTACACTAAAGGAATCATCATTTTTTAGAGAAAAGTATTGTGTCACTATCAAATAACTATAGAATGCCTCTATTAATTTGGTTTCATTTTGCTAGCTGTGATCCAAAACCTTGAATCACCTTAATTACATTTCTACTTCTACTGAGAAGATGGGAAGAAGAAACAGAGGGTGAGAGCAAAAATGTATTAATAACAAGAAGCATCCACATTCTTCATACTAGCATTTGTTGTACACACAGTAGAAGATCACAAAATACCATATCAGACCAAATTCTATAGACTCTTCTCTTGAAAACACATCCTGGAAGCCCAGACAAAAAGAATGATCAATTTCTTGTCATTAGTGAAATCTTCATGAAAGGACATAAAATGCTGCCCCAAAAGTCATGTGTTAACTGGTCAATTAGTCATAGGACGTGCTGACAATGAGAATGACGGTATCTCATTTTGTCTTAAGTCCTAGGAGTCAAATACTCCATATAGAAAACAATTTGTAAAACGTTATGATTCTTCAGGAAAATATCAATTCAAAGTTTAAATTTCCTTCCTAACAAATCTTCTATTTCTTAAAGGGAATTTGAATTCTGCTCAGATGCAAACAAGTTATTTTCCAAGTTGTTTTAATAATGATCAATGTCATTTCTCAATATCTTTTGATGTTCCTGTAGACCTGGTGCTGTCCATCTTCTTAAAATATCTAAATAAGAGAAAGAAATTGCCGAACAAGTGCGCAGATGAAACTTGAGGAATACCTTCCACTTTTTGGACACAGACCTGTCATCATACCCTTCCAAAACACATTTTCACCTGCATGCACACACTCTTGCATTCATCAAACTCATTTCTTGAAACATTCTTGATAGCATTCATTCTACTTTAAACCACCTGTCAAAACAACCATTTAATTAGGTTAAGCTGTCTGGCTTTGTGAAAAGGTTTACTGTACTCAGTTGTCCCTGCCATAAAATTAATAGTTTGACCAACTTCTAAAGAGACGGATTTTGCACTCGTGAAAGTCAAATTAAATCCACCTTTGCAAAACAGGGGAAAAAATTGGTGTGTCTGAAACTTTGAAAGCAGCACTTCATTTATTATAATCTTTCGAGTGCCAAAGTACAAATTAGGTAGAACTGCAGCTGCAAGAAAGCCCAAGTAATAGCATATTGCTCTTGTGACCCTTTTAATAGGCGATGCAACTACAAGACGACGAACAGAGAATGACTCTACCAAAATCAGCACTGCCAAATTTCTGACCAAATTTGCAATAAGCAAGCAATCATTCATTAAATTAATATTCCACAGACCCAAATATTACATAGACTAGTCACTACGCGTCGTTTCTAGACCACAATTCTGACAGTATTTTCCAAGAACGAGGCTCATTTTATTATTAAAACTCAGGAGAACAGGACCTGTTTCAAAATGCTTTATAATTTCATTCAGATCTTGCTAAAACTGCTTTTGGATGAACATTCTTTTAGTTGAAGTAGCAAAGAAAATAATACTCAAAGCTGTTTAATCCTAAAGGCAGAGTGATTTGGATGGAGTTTTGGTTTGGGATTTCATTTTTCCCTTAAAACATTGAATAGATGTGTCTTCTGTTGACTTGGAGATAAAAATGATTCGTGATTCCAATTATTATTTAAGGTGTGTAAAGTCTTAAGGTCTCTAAGGCAGGACTCAAATTACCTTAGAATTAACTGAGACAAAGTGCTCTGCTATTTTTTAGAGTCAAAGGAAGTCATCAGAAAAGATGTATTAATAAAAGCATTATGTTTTACCTTAAAACACTGGAATTTAAGAATTAATTTAAGACAAAAATTTATTTATTACTTTCTCTTTACCATTCATTTTATTCAGTGGATTAATATAAGATATTAATATTAAGTTAATGAAAATTAATATAGTAATTATCTTCAACTATGATATTATTAGAGTTTACTAGAGGTACATTTAACTCTGAGAAGAGTTGTGTAGTCTCTCAATATTATCTACAAATGTGATTCTAAAAGGCCAGGAGCTCAGGATTTTTCTCACCATACTTCTCAAGCTAATCAAAAACCTTTTAATAACAATATTTTTAATGTTTCATTTACTGTCCTGAAGAAAAATTCATACATAACACTTTAAAAAATTTTCTTTAAAGTCGATATAGAGCTCTTCTCTTAGAAAAATAACAATAAAGCAATTTATGAAGAAAAATTCCATCTCAAGTTGTAAATGCTCAAATTGACTATAGTAGGAGACATAGTAAAGTCATCAGATTATTTTACTAATTATAATGAGTAAGTTTAGAATAAAAGAGAAAAGATCATCAGAAGCAATTCTGTATAAGTTTTACACAAAAATGAAAGCAGAGATTTAGGTGAACATTGGAATAAAACCCAATATGAAGATAAGTAAATAACATAACAACCTTATCTGTGAGTGACAAGGCAAAAAGGAAAATAGCATTAATCAACATAGGTATAAAAAAAACAAGAGGCATTACAGACTATTGAAATAGAGAAACTGAGGAGTTAAAATGTTTGCAAATGAGCTAGATGTGTAGTTTGCAGATAATTCCTTCCATTTTGTTTATTTGTCAAACCTTTAAATAGTGTTTTTTGTGTGTCTGGCACAGTTCTATGTTTTTTAATTGTATTAATACATTCAGTTCTCATACAAATTACCCTATGAGGCTGGACCCATTATCTTGCAGAGGAAACTGAGATACGAAGGGGTTAAGTTACTTACACAAAAATAGACAGCTAGTTAGCAGCAAAGTCAGGATTTGAAACCTGCCATTCAGACACCAGTGTCTATACACTTGATTTCTATGCTATAATGTAATGACCTGGGATAAAAATAACATTAGCGAATCATGAAATATATCTCCTATTTTAAAATCACACCATATGTTGAGGCATTTAACTTGCTTCTGTTGTGTAAAAAAACCTTGGAGACCATACTGACAAATATAAGATAGGAGAAATAAGATATATTGGGAAAAAGAACAGCAATAAATGGCTATAGGGAAATGATGATTCAAATCTCTGAAACATCATGAAAACAAGTTTTAAATATAGGTAACAAAAAATAGAACTTAACTTCAACATGCTTTCTCATAATATAGGTTTCGCACTGTGCTACAGAAAAGCTCAAAAATAGAAGTCAAGAACATGAACTATTTTTAGACAATCTTTATTAATAGAATTTAATGAGATGCTACATTTCATTTGTCTCCACTAATTTTGATAAAATTTTTATATCTGGCTGTGAAAAAGAGCTTCAGATACACTGTTAAAAATATGCATGCAAAACCTACAAATTGAGAATGAGTCAGACTCAAATTCCATGAGGGTGTGGCCACACATAACGGAAGGTTTCAAAATGTTATAAAATTCTTGGTAAAGTTTCAAACAGAGCAACTTTCCATTTATTTGTATAATTTTTGCATTTCTTGGTTATGTGATTTGCTTTAAAGCTGTTAAACAAACTTAAGTTTGGATATACATGTAAAAATGGAGTTTTAGTCCATAGGTTCAAGTACAAACATGTATTTAGGCTGCAATAAGGACATTTAAGTGCTCTATTATGTGGACAATACTTTTTTGCAGAATAATCCTGATCATCATAGGATGTCTCGCCTTCCTGGCCCCACTCACAAAGCTCTAGAGTGGCCAGCCCCCCAAATGTTGTGATAACTAAAAATAACTCCCATAAATTTTCAAAATGCATCCCAGAGGGTGGTCTCTCCATCACTGAGAGCCATTGATTTAAAGCTTTTCATACAGAGGTCCCCAAAGCAAATTTCACAGCTTGAATAATATAATTACGTAAACCAATAAATTCTATTTTTGGTTTTGTGACAATATGCATTAAACTGCTGATGTATTTTTAAATGATAAAGATAATTTTTATTAAAATAAAGAATAAATGAGTTTGCATTTTTGCTTCAGTGTCATTTTCTTGATTGTCATTCTATGAGAATACAAAAACAATAGCAGCTACGTATGGACAATGTGAAATTTATCCTTCAATTTCACTATAAAAATGTATGGATTTTAATAAAAATATTATATACCATCTAACCTAGGAATTAAATCAGAACAGACCATGTATATCAAACAATCAGACTGTGTATTAGGAAAATATACTCCAGCAAAAGATTTAAGGCGTTCTAGGTGGCAAACTGTAAATGACAATGCTAAGTGAAAATTGAGTTAGTCCTTATAAAATGCTATCTTTAATTCATATAGGCTATTTAGACACAGTATTCCTGGAAAGAAAGACATGATTTCATCTGGGAAAATATAAGGAACAACTCTCTAGCAAACTACATTTTTAACATAAGAATGGGACTGATTTTATTTGAGTTAGGGTTTTCCATTGGAAATATTTTGTTATATATTGGAAGTGAGGTTTATTAAAACAGAATAGATAGATATACATAAGTATACCTTCATATATACACTATATGTATGTATAACTACATATACATATTTTTAGACATGTACACATATATACAGAGAGAGAGAGAGGGGGAGAGAGAATGAGAACAAGTGAATCAACTGCAGGTTACTTCAAAAGTACAAACCAAAGTTTATCAAATTATGAGAATAGCTAGCATTGAGCAGGTGCCTCTATGTGCTGTGCAGTATTCTCTTCACTTACATATATTAATATAATATTCACAGTAACTTTATGAGGCATATTAACTATTATATTAATTCCTATTTCATAGCTAGGGCAACTTCAAGATGAAGACTTAAGGGGCAAGATTTGAATCTAAGCATTTTGGCTCCAGAGTGTCCTCTTAAACGCACTATACTCTATGGCCTCCCTCTGCTAACTATCCTATCAAACATCAGTTCTGAGAGCTTTTCCACATACGTGATAAACAGCCTCTCTGAAATACAGTTCAAGGTAAAGCCAAGTGAGAATGACCCTATTGCCTTGAAGTCTTTATCCATGGAGTTTTCCATTTTGCTGATTCCTATTTCTCATGGGCAGATAATTAAGAATTGCTGATTTCAAACACATTCAGACATGCCTATGCTATGCTCTTAGCTCAAATTTTCACAAGTATAACATGGTGAGTAAGTATATGGCCTCATGATGTTAGGAAGGGATATTTTAAATTTTTTTTTCCTAAAAATAACTGGTGATGCAGGCATTACCGGAATTCACATAATTTTTAGGTGTCTTCCTACCAAAGAACACGGAAAGATTACACTTCCTTGACCCCTTAAATTTAGAAATGATCATGTGACTTTTTGGGTCAATTAAATGTGAGCAGAAAAGAATGACATATGCCGTTAGCAGTGGAAACTTGGTATAGCTGGTATGTGACTTGACACATTTTTCAGTATTTCAGGGATCATGAAAACACATGTGGCTATGGAGGTGCCATCAGATTCAAACAATCTGGAATACCACAGGATCATAGAAAAGACAATTTCAGTTGACAGTCACCTAGACTTTCTGAAGACCTTGCATAAACAAGAAATACACTTTTCCTATGCGAAGTCATAGAGCTGTATTACTTGTTAGCACAGCATAACCTGGCCTCTGCTGACTTATGTAACTTGATTAAAAAAATGCCATGGTCATTTTAGACTTGAGAAAATGAAGTTAAAAAAGTAATGAGCTACTCGAAATATCTTGGCTAATTAATCACAGAAACATGATTACATTCAGTTCTTCTGATTTTATTTCCTATTAAAATATCCAACCCTTTACCATATTGATTTGTGCTATGTAACAGAGAAAATTATATAAAATAATGACAATTCCTTATGTGTAAGCCACAGGAGATGGTCAAACATCAACATATCCAAAATAAGCTCTCTGATTCATTAATTTCTTTGGAGATATCTTTGAGTCCCTATCTCTTTCAACTTATACTGAGAAAAAATTCAAATATTTTGGGCTGACTTTTATAATTTACCCATACAGTTTGTGTGTCATATTAAACAGTTTTGAAATGGAAAAAAATGATAATATTCTGCTAAGAACTAACTTTCCTTTCCTAGAGGTTTGACAAATGCAGCGTTAACGTGTTGTTGAGTGTTACATTTGGGGTTTCAGACCGACAGTCAGCAAGGAAACCAGGTGGAGCCGCTGAAAAGAATCAATGTGAACATCACTCTGTTCCCTCTAAGCTAATTCTGGCAGGAAGGGAATCTGACATCAGCACTGGAAACAATGAGGCAAACATTTCTATCACCTCTTTCAACTCTCGGCTCAAAATTCCTTCTTTTTATATGTTTCTTTTATGCACATGCATTTAATAGGTACGGCACTAGCTCTCCCTTGCCACTGTGTTACGGCCTATTATTCTGTCATTGACAATTATGTGATCATAATTGATTAATGTATCTTTCTTCCTGGCAATGGGTTTATTTTCTGCTTCTTTCTTCCTTCCTGAATACATGATAAAATCCCCAAATTTCAGTTATTTATGAATTACCTCCACAATTTTTGCCAGATCCACATATTATTAATAATTGTTTTTATTTAATCTATATTTTAAACTCATTGTTTTCTGTTTTTTTTTTTTCCTTTAACAAAATGTTATTTCAAGATTGTGTCATCTTTGACGTGCTTGTTACATGTTTTCTTAATGCACAAAACAAGTATATATAACCATGGAAGTAAAATATATTCGTTCAGATGCCACCTACACTTCTTTGGAATACCATAGGTGGTATTCAAACTGGGAACACTGATATATAACACATAACATGCTGGCATTTGCCCAGCAGGCATTTAAAAGGCCACTCATGTTTATTTAGAGTCTGTAAATTTTACAACTCATTTCTTTAAAACTTCTACCTACATTGATTTCACTTGTTTTGAGGTAAAATTCTTTTCCAAGCTACAAGCTTTTTTTTTATGTCAGTCAATGATAGTAAATAATCTATCTGAAACACAAAGTTACTTATATACCAAGTAAAAACCATACATTTGCAGACTTTGATTTCGCATTAAAAAAATATATAGATAATGCTTCATACACCCATGTTCGTAACATAGCAGCATTATTCACAATAGCCAAAAGTGAAAACAAAGTCCATCAATGAATTATTGGGTAAACAAATATGGTATATACAAACAAAGAAACCTTACTCAGCCTTAAAAAGGAATGAAATTCTGATACATGCTAGAACATAGATGAAACTTGATGACATTATGCTGAGTCAAATAAGCCACACAAAAGGACAATTCATAGAGGTATCTATAATAGTCAAATTCATACAGATATGAAAGTCTAACAATGGTTATCAGAGGGACAATGAGAAGTGATTGCTTAATGGGTACAGAGTTTCAGTTTGGAATAGTGAAAATGTCTTGGAGATGGGTATGGTAAATGTTGTACAACCATATGAATGTACTTAATGCCACTGAACTATACACTTATAAGATGGCTAAAAATGGTAAATTTATGTTGTCTGTATTTTACTACAATAAAAAATAAAATTGAATATATAATATATATAGCACTTAATACCATGTTACGTGTTGAATGTCAATGACCTTCAATTGACAGCTAATAAATAAACAATATATGTGTTACCTTTCACAGCAATGTATAATTGCTTTTAATCAATCACAGCTTATATTGGTAATTTTTATTTACCCCAACCTAATTGATATATTCTTTCCTAACTTTCCCTGAACGCCATATTGAAGTTCAATCTATTTCTCAACCAGAAATAATATAAAACTTTGAATTTTCTCAAACCTTTTGATTATAGGTAAATCAGTTTAAGAAATCATTCTCTATAATGAAATTCTTTAACCCCCTGTTACTGAAGTCCTTGCATTCAGGTTCTACATCTATTCAACAAAATCCCTGAAAGAAGTAATCTTTGTACTTGCTGTGAGATGAACACACTCTGAGTGTTATATCTCTTAAAACTCATGCTTCTTCATTCAAAGCAGAGAATATGCAGCCCACGTAAAGAGAACACATCCTTGCTCTAAAACAAGGGGTCAGCACTCCACAAACTAGTTAGCTTTCCTCTTGCTGAGTTGACGTCCATTACCTACATTCATTGACTTCAGATCCAGGAGTCTATTTGCTTTACTGAATCCATATGTAGTGGATATATTGTTTATTCTTTCTTAGAATTCATTTTACCTTCTGGAAATAAGATCTAGGTTTCCCACTGGAAATCCAAGCCCATCTCCCACTGTGCACTCATCTTCATTCCATTTGATTTATGTGTGAAAACCTCGCCCCAAGATCCAGGGGCAAACATGTCACTCATAGCCAACCAATAAGCATGTTCTATCCTCCTGTCTATTGCACTTGTTTCAGTGGACTAAATTCATCCAATAAATTAAGTTGGTTAATTCAACAAGTTAGTTCAATGTAATTAAATCACAAGAAATTTGTTGAACTAATTGAAAATAAAAGCTGTCTTTCCATTGGAGTTGCTAAGCTAGCATACTTTAAGCCAGACTGCCTAGGACCATATTAACACCATTCCTGGTTAAAGACTCCTTGAGAATGAAGCCAACAAGTACAAACGCAGAGCCAAGAAGACAGAAGAAGTTTCCAGATGACTCCTTTCAGCACCTGTCCAGCTTCACCTGAACCTTAAAGATCTGCTTCTGAACATTTCAATTACTTGAAGCAATACATTCCTGCTGCCTTGGCTTAAATAAATTTGAAATGAATTTATATCCCTCCCCACAAAAATAGCTCAATTATGTATCAGCACAGTGTTCCTCAAAGGCATTAGCCATGATGACGCTGTGAATCAGATTCATTCTGGATTCTATAAAACGTGCAGATCTCTGTGCCTCACCCTTGACTCACTGAATCAGAATACGGGGGAAATGAGGACTGGGAACACGTGAGTTATCATTACAATGTCTAATAGTCACTGATCTGGGATCCTTTTGCTCTTCTCCATTTTCTTGACCCACTAAGACCCCAGAATCCACTACCTTGCCTTACTGAAATTAATTTCATGATTCTCTCACCTGAATCTTTCCATCATTTAAAAAAAAAACAAAACAAACACCTAGCCTTGATCCTGCCAATACCTGCAGTAACTACCATATTCTTTATATTTAATCAGAGTTCAAGTCTTAGTCTGGCTTGGCCTAGAAATTCCCCTTAGAAATCTTCCTTAAGCAAACAGACATTTAAAAAGATTGAAACTTTGTAAACACAAACATTTACAGGAGACTTTGGTCATTATTTCTCTCTGATATGGAGTCTAAAATACATCCAAAGTGGTATAGTTAAGGACTTAGAGGATTCTTTTTGGGAAATCCCAATACTGGTGAAAGAATTCCAGAGTTGGAGCAGAAAGAGGCAGCAAACAAATGGAAGGATCAGTGCAATTCAAACTGATCATGATTAGTACAACCTCTATAGAAATCAGTATGGACAGTCCTCAAAAAACTAAATGTCGGTCATTGATTGTTTTAATGGACAGAAAAAGGGAGAGAAAAAAAAACCACATTAGCATTTGGAGGCTGTAGCGAGAGAGTGGACGTAATTAAAATAGAACTGGTTAGGCAATCGAGACAGTCTGGATTCAAGCTTGCTATGAACTATAATTCGCCAGTCACGTGGGCAGCTTTTCCCAGCCTGTGTGTTAGAGTTGTAGATGTTTTCTCCTGATTGTGCCCTGGTGGTCTGTTTGTTGGAGGTCTTCTTTGTCTCCATTCAGTACACTTTTTGACTTGCTCTCCACTTCCCTGGTTGGTTCATTCACTCTAATTATGATTACCTGATTAAGAGTGGAGGTGACACTTCCAAACCACTAGTCCAAGCATCTCATTAGGCAGGAAACCCTGCCATTTGTCTAATTTAAATTAAAAGGTGCTGTTTTACACAGAACAAACCAAAGCAGCCAGCCACAGAAATTCCTTTTAACCGATCTATATACTTCTCTTTGGTATTCAATATGATCTTTTAAGCAAAAGGTAGTTGTAATAAGAGTTAAATGGTCCTCTAGTTTTGCTAATGGAAGTCAGATTTAGAAGGTGTTAGATTTTTGCAGACCTGCTAAATTCCTAGGCTTAAACATTTCAATGGTGAATCATAAAGTAGCTTAAAAATGTACTCCTTTTTGGAAATATTAAATAACTACAGAGGATGTTTTGTTATTTAAAAATGTCTTAGAAAACAAAGCATGATAAGCAGCCCATGAATTTAATTCCATGGCCTCATTTTCAAAAAGACGAGTTAATAATTGAACGGTGTTGTCAAGAAAGATGGAATCTAGAGAAGTTATTAACATATTTTGTCAAATGAACATTCACTGTTGATATTAAGATAAAATGCTGGGATTGTCAAAGCTTAAAAGAGAACACTGAAAACAGCTGAGATTCACAGACAGTCCATTTTGGACTCAATTTCTCTCCTTTTGTCACCCAGATATCTGCATGTTGAGGGATCCAGGGACTTCAGCTGTTCCTTGGGAATGAGTGACCAGCTCTTGCATATGGTGATGCTAAGGTAAATCATCTGAATCCTAGAGTGGCTGAAAAAGAGATTTCTCCCCTCCAATTTCACAGGAGACTCTTCTAAATTGGAGAAGCTGCAGATAATCACATATTAATGCTCTTAAGTAAATGCTTACCGCATTTCATCAGGGATAAATCCTGATCGATTCTATTAACACATTGAGCCACAATTTTTTAAACACTTTCTGACTTAATGCTAATACACAGTACTTGGATAGTAACATAGCAACAGCATTCTTTACTTTTAATGAAAAAAATGGGAAGGATGGTCATACAGTCTTAAATCAACTGGATTTAGGACCACATAAGTAGTATGAGACATAGCAACGTCATGTGCTTCCTGGAATGATGCGTTGAGAAGAACATAAGACCTCTGTGGTCCTCTTGCCAAAAAACACAAACCTAAATTTATTTATGAAAACACATCAGACAAACCCCAAGTAAAAGCATTCTACAAAGTAACTGTCTAGCCTCTTAAAAAGGATAAAGTCATGAAAGGAAAAGAATCCTCATTTTTGGAGGAGACTAAAGATGATAACTAAATGCGGCACAGGATTATGGATTGAATTCTGGACAAAAAACAAACACATTTGTGGACAATTGGTAAAATTTGCACAGCTCTGTTGATTACATAATTGTATGGTATAATTGTTAATTTCCTAGTTCTTTTTTTTTTTTTTTTTTGAGAGATAGTCTCACTCTCTTACCTGGGCTAGAGTGCCATGGCGTCAGCTTAGCTCACAGCAACCTCAAACTCTTGGACTCAAGCGATCCTCCTGCCTCACCCTCCCAGGTAGCTGGGACTACAGGGAGGTGCTACCATGCACAGATAATTTTTTCTATTTTTAGTTGTTTGGCTAATTTCTTTCTATTTTTAGTAGAGATGGGGTCTCACTTTTGCTCAGGCTGGTCTCGAACTCCCAAGCTCAAGCAATCCTCCTGCCTCGGCCTCCCAGAGTGCTAGGATTATAGGCGTGAGCCACTGCACCCAGCCAGTTTCCTAGTTTTGATCAGTATAACTGTAATTATGTAATGATTTTACAATTTTGGAAAGCTGGGGAGAAGGTATATGGGAATTTTTTGTACTATTTTTGCACTCTGAAATTATTTCAAAATGAAAGCTAAAAATGTTAAGTTTAACAAAAGTTGATGGTCACAACCAGTCATATAAAACTAGATTCCCCGGCACAGTTAGAAAATAACTCATATGGTTTAGTCATCTATCCTAGAAAACAGAGGTTTACAACATTAAGTACAATTCAACCAGCATACCTGGAGAAGTTACTCAACACATTTAGGAAGACATGGTCTTTGCTTTTTAGGAGTATATAAATTATGTCAAAACCTAAAATCTGTTTTTAAGAAAAAAAGATGAAGAAATGGTTGAAAATTGACAACACTGAAACCACAATGGCATAATTTAAATTATTCCTAGTATATCATAAATCACTTCAGAATTCTGTAATTTATCAGGATTATTGTTATAAATAGAGTTTTCAGGGTACTGTAGACCTGCAGAGGGGTCAATTAAAATAAATATATATTTATTAGAATGTGGGATGTGAGATATTCTCATACAATATTCTAAATGACTAATCACACAATTCTCACAGCAACTAATCTGATCCTTGTGTCATTTATGCATTCAAAAAAACACAACATGGGAAACTACCTTAAATAACTTAACTATGATAGAAAGTAAACCAGCGGTCCCCAAACTTTTTGGCACCAGGGACTGGTTTCATGAAGACAATTTTTCCAAGGGATGAGGGGGCGTGGAAGGGGGAGCTCAGGCGGTGATGTGAGCAATGGGGAGTGGTTGTAAATACAGATGAAGCTTTGCTCTTCACTCGCCTGCCTGCTGCTCACCATCTGCTGAATGGCCTGGTTCCTAAGTTTCATGGAAGACAATTTTTCCGTGGACAGAAGTGGGGGGGCGGGACACAGGCGGGGCTCAGGCAGTGATGCGAGCAATGATGAGTGGCTGTGGCTGGTTCCTAACAGGCCATGGATCAGTACCAGTCCGCAGCCCAGGGTTTGGGGACTGCAGAGGTAAACTATTTTTCTATTATTTTTATGTAATTGACCTACATCCATGTTAATGAATCCAAGATAAAATATTCTATGTATCAGAATACTCAATTTAGATGTGCCGTTTGTACCATGTTTCTTCTGTTGGGAAAAGCTTCCTCTTAATTATGCATATGGCAAACTCTTTTCAGGAATCAACATCTACAATACCTCCTCCAAGAAGCCCTCCATCACTCCCCTGGCACGTATCCTCTTCTATGGCTCCATTGTTGCTTCTGTATTCATTTGTCAGCCATAGGCATTACCACATTTTTCTGTAGTTCTCTATTCAGTATACTTCCCCACTGCACATCGACTACTACAATGCCTATTCTATTGTACCATCTTAATAAACATGTAAGTAATTTCACCTGTAAATCCAGGATTAAAATGGACTATTCCTAAGCAGTCACATAAGATAAGTAAAATGATAAATATTTGATTGTGGCCCAAGATGATTTCATGGGAAATCGTTAACTCAGATGCAGATGGGTTGTGAAAAGCAATTTGAGCATTGAACTCTTGGGGTCGAGATTTAATAATTGGCAACAATAATAATAGAATATATTATGCTCCCACAAGTTCTTCTTACTTGCCATGATCTAAAACAAAGTTGATTTATTTAAAAAACAAAGTCCCCAAAACTCTCTGATATCCCAGGAACTTTGAGTGTTTTCTATGGAGATTTAAGAAAGGCTCACCTTTACTTCCATAATGAGATCTTTGAGGCAATATCAAAAGCATCAGAATCCTTTAAACACTGGTATTATCAGGGGTCACGTGGCATTCCCGCGGGGTTGGTGTGGGAAGGTTTTGTCCCCTGAGTTGCCCAGAGCATACCTCTTCTATTTGTGTCCCTGTTGTCTGTCTGAGAAACCAGTGTCCGTATAATGAAAGATTAATGAGATCGTCTTCAGTCCCGCTCTCGGCAATCACATTTATCCCCCATCATTCTGCTTCCTCAGCCCTGACATTTAGCCTCTCCTTACACTGCTGTCTGATATTACAAATTGTGCTGGGTAATTTCCCCCAGCCAAAATAGGAGATTTAGAAGCACCAGGGAGTTCTGGAAATCTATCCTGCACGTCACAAAATGCTTCCTGTCCAGGCTTAACAGCCCAAGGGAGAGAAGAAATGAGTCTATGTCAGGGTGGTGGGGCCACTACAAATAATAGAATCATAGGACCCACAGAAGGAAAAAAAAGTTTGGTTTTCTTTGTGAGAATTAATATCTTGACACCCTATAACTAATATAGGTTGGGAAATTTCTTAAACGTTACTTTACTTACCTACCTTAATATGACAAGATTACTTTCAGCAGTATGGCTTTGCAAAATTATTTCCTTGGGAAAAAAAAAAAAAAGATTTTAGCTGGTAATTGATACTCCTAACCTTGGTGGTAAAGAAGTTTTTGTTTAAAAAAAGAGAAGGCTAAGGTGTGGGTGGGAATTAGCTGACTTGAATCAGTGTAACATACACAGAGTACATTCATTATGTACAGGAACACTTAGGATCCTGTATCCCCATCGAATGCCAGAGAAAGCAGATTTATATGAAAGATTAGTTATGTACCTATGAGAACTGTGTATTGAAAAAAAAAAAATGTCTCTCTCTTCCCCCACCCCCAGTTTTTCTAGTATCACATAGATGCAGTTTTGGTTAAACTTTGCATGGGGATCAACTTGTTTGGTCAAATTTCTTCTGTGTGCTTGGCAAATAGAAGCTCTTTTATGCACTGGGATTTGGAGCCAGAAGACATAGAATCCAATCTCTCAGTTCTGACACTTCATCACTTTTGGGAAAGTCACTTAGCCTCTTTGAGACACAGTGTTCTTACTGGCAAAATAGGAATAATACCCACTGTAAAATTTTTGGTGAGGCTCAAAGGAGATAATATACAGGAAAGAGCATTAGAGAGTAACACGGTATTATACCATTGTCAGCTGCTACTGTCATTGCTGATTCACATTCTTTTCAGAATCTCTGTCTTCAAAATTCAGAATATTTTGGACTTTTAAGAAAGTAATTCAGTACATATGCCAATTATTACATTCAATTGGGTCTGGGATAGCAACTCATAATCAAATATTAATATTTCTGCAGCAAAATAGACAAATAGTCCCACTAAGTGAGATCACCATTTAGGACAGGATTTCCTCCCAAATGAATCACAAATTTTCCATTTCAATAACTTAACTGACCAACCTTTAAGTGCACATACAGTAGTAATATTCATCAGGTGTCAGGCAGGTGGGAGGGAGGAGGAGGAGGGGGTGGGTATATCCATGCATAATGAGTGAGATGCACACCATCTGGGGGATGGACACACTTGAAGCTGTGTCTTGGGTGGGGCAAAGGCAATATATGTAACCTAAACATTTGTACCCCCTTAATATACTGAAATTAAAAAAAAATACAAAAAAAAGGGTTTTTTTCCATGACCTGGAGTAAACACTATCTTGGTGAATTTCTACAGGCACTTGAAAAGAATATGTAGTCTGCTGTTGTTGGGTGGAATGTTTAATGAATGTCATTTAGATCCAAAAAAATTTAAAAAAGCTTTACAAATATAAGAATTGAAGATGAGAAGTTGCCAATCTGTATTCCTGCAACTTGGATATTAAATGTCATTTCTTTTTGGGAAGTCCACAAAGACTGCGTTCTTAAAGAATGTTTATTAAATGTCTTGATATCTGTGTGAGACCTGCTCATCATGCTATATAAACAATGGAAGAGCAAAGAAAGAAAAAAAAAGAAACTGGACTACATCAACAGTTTTTAAAAATTTGTGCACCAAAGAACATTATCAAGAGAGTGAAAAGGCCACCCACTTTCTCATATATGAGAAATCATATATCTAATAAAGAGTTTAGTATTCAAGAATATATAAACAATGGGAGCTTCTAGAGCCAGAGACATCTGGAAAATATGTATGTTTGGCCTCCTAGACAAATAGTTGCCACTATGAAGTTACAGTTAAAAACAATAAAAAATAAAAAGAAGAGAAAGAAGAGGCACTTAGTGAGAAATGTCTTTTATGTTACAGTTCATAATTTTGAAATGCCTGTGCCCTCTCCTCAGTTCATTTCAATTCAGGAATACAGTTGTTCATTTAACAGCAGTGGAAATCTCACTCGAGCTGCTATCTAAGCACCGCTGCTCATGCTCTCATTGTTCCTCATTTAAGCATCACTCCCTACTCTGTTCGGGCTTTTTGTGTCCGTTGTATATATAAAGCATTTCCAAATCGCCTTTGAAGGAAACAGTTTGACATGCTAAATTAAACGGAGCTCCAGAGACATTTGTTTTCGGCAGCAAAACAAACTTAACTAGACAAAAAAAATGCCTAGCCCATCAGATCTGAAACCGTATTTCTTCTTGTCTGCATGTTAAATGGCAATAACGTCAATGAATGCGAATTGCTTGGCGAGCTGTGAGAAAATAAGTTGCAAATTACAAAGCTGGCGAGTGGATGTTGAAATTGGTGGGATGTGATGCTAACGCGATGGGTGGGGACCTGAGCCTTCATTAGAGATTCTCATTTCTCACTCATTTCATTTCCAGTTATAAAGTCCAGTGAAATGGATCTCGGTAATTGCAAAGTTGATTGCTACATCGGTTTAGGGGAAATGAATACTGCTATTACTTTTTCCTCTTTCTCTCTCTCCTCTCCCTCTCCCGGTCTTTTGTTACATCCTTGGGATTTTCAGAGAGCTTTTCCAAACTATCAGAAGGATCAAACTCTTTAGTAGTTTTGACATTTCTATGGCCTGTGGGCTCTATCGCAATTTTCTCTTTCAAAAATGAGACGTGATACCATCACCAGATGACAAACTAGAGCTGAAGTCTTGGTACCCTGGACATGCAACTCTTCCTGCTGCCAGAAACAAAAAAGACAGAAAGCAAAGAAAATTTCTGCTTGTCTAAGTAAAGGCTCTATAAGGAAACAAGAGAGGGCAGGGAGTTTATTGGATATTACTGGGGATAGGAAATAAACTAGGAAACCTTTCACATCAAAGGTGCCCATTAAGCTGCATTCAAAACTCTTTCTAAATTAAATTTATTACAATTTGATAACTACTGTAAGTAGATTTTGTGGGATCGATCCAGTAGTTAGTTTTTCAAATTAAACAAAGAGAAACATTTATGTTGGGTGTTGACATCTGTTTCCTGTCATGCTTAGAAAGCACGTTAACAATTGGCTGCTTCATGGAAACCAAGGTACTACTCAGTTTTTCTCATGAGAATGGCCAGATTTCAACATGACTGCAGCAGCCCTTTTAAGGTCCATAGGAGGCAAAAATGGGGAATGATCAAGATGAAGAAGACATGTAGATTATATTTAGGAATGGTCTTAGTAGATTTCCAGGTGAGTGTAGGGCAAAGCTAGGAGAATCAGATGGACTTCTCACCTAGTGCATCACATCCTCCATGCCCAGGGTCCACTCTGTCTCTGAGCCTTGACCCCATGTCCTGATTCAAGAAAGGCAAGGCAAAATTTCAGGATGAGTGTTTACTGTCACAACTCTGATGCGTTGGACAAAGGAATTTGACCCCTTTTGATTACAATGATCAGGTTTAGGACACCAGCAAAGCTCAGTTGGCTTTATCTGACTTTACAGTGAAGAGTGAGTCTTTCTTACCTATTTGGTTGCCCTGAATTGTTCCACCGCGGCCTCTGGAACTTTGTCTCTCCTTGGAGCAAGTTTCTTGTTATGAAAAGTAAGTTACAAAAAACACTTGATTCACATTTAGTCTGGAAAATTCTGTCTTTCTCAATTTGTGAGCATCTACAGTTCTATGTTGTGATGGTTCATTGTCAACTTGACTAGGGCACCAGATACCAAGACATTTAGCCATATATTATTCTGGGCGTGTCTACGAGGTGTTTCTGGATGAGATGAATATTTGTATTGGTAGTCTGAATAAAGCATATTGCCCTCCCTAACACTGGTGGTTCTCATCCAATCAGCTGAAGGTCTGCATAGGACAAAAAGCCTGAGTAAGAGAGAGCCACTCCCTCCTGATTATTTGAGTTGAGCCATTGGTCTTTTATGGCCTTCAGACTCAAATGGAAACATTTGACTGCAGATCTTGAGATATATCAGCTTCCATAACCATATGAGCCAATTCCTTACAATAAAACTTATAATATAAATTATCTCTATATAACATATATTATAAATGTAAATGTTATAAATATATAATATATAGAAATAAATTACATAGATAGTAGAAATTATATGATATATTTATGTGTGTATACATAAGCACATATGGATACACACACATATATATGTATCCTATTGGTTCTATTTTTCTGAAGGACCCTTATGCATGTGGTTAAAAAAATAGTTGAAATTTAAATACTAAGGTATGTTCATTTTGGCTCTGATAGGGCCAACCACGTAAACTTGAGCTTCCCATAGCATTGGCAGAAAACACCTAGAGAATATGTTTCATTAATTTTTCAAATTACAAAATTGAATGCTTATTATGAATTTACAAAATGATTTTGTGTTTGAGCTTTGAAGAAGTACTATACCACCATTCATTTCCTAAAATGAATGTTTTGGTACATAATCATAGTAAAAATCGTCATTGTTGAATACCCGCTACTTGCTAGGAATTATAGTGGGACCATTGTAAATTTTTTAAACTTACCAACAAAACCACAAAAAATGAGGAAATGAAGTCCAGAGTCATTAGGCAACTTGCCCATAATCATTCATTCAGTGGTTAGAACACCATTCACATGGGTCCACTTGATACTGCCAATTCCTGGTACTGGTAGAAAAATAGTGAACAGGAAAGAGCAGAGGATGTCACCTGGGATGCGAGTGGAAAGAAATGAGGAGTAGTCAGCATGCATTTGTCACTCAAGCTATTTAGGCTCTGCTTATCTTGTCATCGTTTCTTTGACCTACTCACAGAGCAAGATGGCACTTAGCCCTCAGTCCCCACGTAATCCTGCAAACTCATGAATAGACAGAAGCAAGGACTTCAAGCCAAAAAGAGGCTTCAAAACTCTTTCTTCTTTGGGCCATAGTGGTGCTGTGACTCAGCTGAAATTTGAAAGGTTTGAAAATACTCATAGGTACTTTTTAAAAAAGAAATTTATAACATATCTGGCATTCATATGCTGTTATAATTTCTTCTGTCCGTGATTTTATATTTGGGGGGGGCAAGGGAAAAGTAGAAAGAAATGGGTCAAATATTTTCACAATATCGGAGTCCATTTTCTGTTTTCTTAGATAATTTGTCCAATTGGTAAAATAAGGACTTTGAATAAGATTGTGGCTAATATGTTTCAGGATTAATGTTGTTTGTTGTTTCATTTTTAATGGTAAATTGCATATACCCAATTGATTCTTTTTTGTATCTTTTTAATTGATACATCATAGTTGTACATATTTTAGGGGGGGTCCATGTATACAATGTGGAATGATCAAGTCAGGGTGACTGGAATATTCACCACCTCAAATATTTATCTTTTATTTGTGTTGGGAACATTACAATTCTCCTCTAGCTATTTTGAAATATACAATAAATTATTTTTAACTATAATTTACCTACTATGCTATTGAATACTAGAACATATTCCTTCTATCAAACTCATCTTTGCTCCCATTAACCATTTTATCTTCATCCTCCAATGTTGTTTGCTTCTAATACTAATTTCAAAAAAAAATCCACAAATTTCCAGTATGTTTATTGTCTCAAATTCCTCCCTCTATAATAGTTGTTAGTTGACTTTTCTCTAACTTCTAACAGTTGATATTTATACAATCTTTTAAATTGCCAAATTCAAGAACTTAACTCAGTCCCATTTGTCCTGAGCACTATGTAGTATTTGGCATGGTGTGTGTCACCTGAGACCATATGTACAGATGTGTTTTTATGCAGTAGTGTCATTTTCTAGGGAAAGATTCCATAGATTTCATCAGAATCTCAAAGAATCAAATTTTATGGCACAAGAAAAGACTTTTTTAATTGACATAATAACAGTAAAATTAAAGAAATAAAATAGAAATCACTGGAGACCACTGTCAAAGTAGTTCAGTAAAGTGTTTGGATAAAAGCAACCTATTGTGAAAACGAGTTAAAAAATGAAAGAAAACTGATGAAGTGAGAATATCGGATGTAGTCTGTACTTTCCAGAAGGAAGTCCATCTTCTTTTAATCATCTTAATCTGATCTGTAGCAATAATTTGGTATTTATATTCAGAATGGTCATCTGCCAGGATGTGTAATAACCATCTTCTGATTTCCTTTATTTTATATAATGTTTTAACTGGTTTATCCAAGTTGATACAATGAGTTGTGATAGATCAGAGTCTATAACTTGAGTTTCCAGATCCTGACACCCAAACTCTCACCATCAATTTATATTGCTTCTTAATGCTTCCCATATGCACTTATTTGTTTTTCTCCCAAACCCTGGACTGTCAGAAATATAATCTTATATTTCTTACCATGATGTAGTTATGAAGAGCATGGGCTTTGGCTCACAGGGCCTGAGGCTGAGTCTGGCCTCATTAGATCCCCAAACCTCAGTTTCTTCATCTGTAAAGTAGAGCTATCATCACATTCATTTCACTGTAGTTTTGACGGAAATATGTATGTAAACCACTTTACAGAGCTTTAGAAGAGCCCAGTTCACAGAAAGACGACCATAAATGTTGGTGTAATTATTTTTTGGCACTTGTCTGCACACTGTGAGATAACAGCACGGTCAAAAATGATAGCTTTGAGATTGCAAAGGGCTGAGGTCAAACCAGGCGTCACTCTTTTCTAGCTGTGGAAATACAGGCAAGACTTATTACCATTACAGGAACTAAGTATGTAAAACAATGAGTAAATGAACTGATGTTTGTGATATTCACCATGCTCACTATTGGAAAATATACATTTATACCTGCGATGACTGTGTCATTCTGCATTTAAAGTCAATTTTCCCTTTTATCTCAGTGGTCACAGCCAGAGTTGATTTGTAGTCAGATCTTTTCCTAAATCTCTGCCAGTAACTGTTGCTTTGGCAAAGACACAGTTGCCCAGGTGAAAGCAGCAAGTTGCCCCATCCTTTGTGAATAGGTTTTTCTAAACAAATGTTGTCAAATGCCCAGTGCCCAACAGTGACAGGATCCAAGAAAGTGAAACTGAGGGAGATACAAGGTGGAATGAGAAATGAGCTTTGCTCCTGAGGACTTGGAAGGATTCTTGGTAGCACAGCCTCCTTGCTGATTACTCTTCTCCTGGCCAAAATATTTTTTCATCACCAAAATGATGCTGAAAATTCCATACTTGTGGCCAAAAGGTCACATGATACTGCAGTAATCCATGTGATAATTCCAACTCTCAGAGCATACTCTGTGCATATAGAGAAGAATTTGTCAAAGAGCCATAGTAGTGCCTCATAGACTTCTAGGAAAGGAGTATTGTGCAAATATGTGAAAAATCAAATGAAAAAAATCAGAAGTTCCCCTCATCTGATCTCACAGCAACAAGAACTCCTCCTTACAAGGCCCCATTTTAAACATCTGGCCGTAACTAGCCAGCTTGATCCTGGTTAACAATTCCATGAGGTAGTTATTATTACTCCATTTCACAGATGAGAAAATTGAGTCGAAGAGAGGTCAAGTAATCTGCCAAGGCCAGTAAGGAGTAGAGCCAGGCTTTGTTCCCTACTGCAAATCCTCACCTCTTGAGTCTGGACTCTGTTACACTCTTACTGCGCTGTGTGCCACTCTGCACTGTAAAATCCAGATCGTTTGCTACTGAAATACCTCCTTGTTCACTGGTTTCTGATGGTTTTTCTATGCTGCATTTCACCATCACGGTCAAAGTCTGTCAGGAAATCTCTATCATGATGCTGATACCAGCACGACCTTAAATTGTTGGACGTGAGAAAGAGACAACCCATCTATTGGAAATGAACCGCAGATTCTTCTTTGCCTCCCTAATTCCTTAACTTTCCCAAAATATGTCCACATTTTCCAGGCTCTCAAAATTACTCAAAAAGAGCACAGGGAATCAAAGAACACAATCAAGGGAAACATATTGTTTGGGCATTTTGACTTTAAAAATAATAAAAAAAAACACGCTTTCAAATTATTTTTTCTGGACTCGAGAACTTTAAATTCTTTCTCAATCAGAACTGCATCCAATAAAACACAAACAGCATCACCTTCAGAAGAGTTTATTATCTCTCTGCCTCTGATGTGCCAGGAGGAAGCTTGCTGCCCCGGTGCCAGCTGTTTCAGAGGCCTGGGGCCTGCTTCACCTCTGGGGACATTAGTTCTAACCTTGCAATCTCTTTGATTTAATCATGTGACCATGTAATTAAATTCCAATAGTCAAGTTTCAGGGACAGGGAAGCAAGGGCTGGGCCAGTTCCATTTAGCCCAAGCAGATGGCAGACACTGCCCCTGGAACATGCTCAGATTGCATGTTGCTAGCATTTGTGTCGAGTCCCCACTAACACATGCAACAAAAGGTACAGCCAGTCTGCTTAAACAATGAAAGCCTCTTCACCTGCTTCCGTGAGATAAGGTGCAATGTATTTTTAATGTACACTTTTATCTCTCCTTGACAGTCAAGATGGTTTCCATGCGATAGCCAAGCCATAAGGTAAGCAAAGCTAATGGGTTTGATTTGTAGACAGCATATGGACCCCTAGGTTCAAATTAATGCATTCTTTCTTTTTCTGTTGCCTAGAGCTTTTCAAATGTTGAGGAAGAGCTTTCAGGATTGTGTTTAAAGACGCTTCTTCAATTTGTTTAACCAGGTGTTATTTCAACATCTGGTTGAAGTCTGTTTTATTATTTTACCAAGAAGACATCAGCAACATCTCCTACTTTGTTAAATTAACACTGTGGTGTCGAGGATATAGTAAAATTAGAGTTTCTATACACTGCAGGTAAATCTGTAAATTAGTACAAACTTTGTTGAAAGAATGTGGTAATATAAAATAAAAAAGCTTAAAAATATTCATTGCTTTGTGAAATTTTTCCACCTACTGGAAACGGCCAAGCAAAAAGATGTACATATTGCTTTATATATAATACTGAAAAAAATCATCTAAATATCCTTCACCAGACTACTGATTAAATAAATGGTGTTACATCAATAAGATGGAATATTATGTTTGAAAAGTATATTTTATAAGTATAAATTGCTCAGTAGGATGTAAATCTTCTTTAATGTATTATATGAATTTTTTTTTAAAATACAGAGATATGAAAATAGTGAAATTAGCCCTGGCTGGTGAAAATACGAGTAACTTTTATTTGTACTTTATGTATTTTTCCAAATTTTCAGCAATAAGTATATATTACAATTACATATAGAGAAAAAGTTATTTACAAATTAATACCTGGCATCGTCATAGCTATCTCAAACATATGCTTTTATTCACAGAAAGATCACAAACAAAAAAGCCAGTCTCTCCATTGCAGTCATCCCACCAGGATCTCAACAGGACAAGTTTGGCACAGACATAAATGTCAGGGCATTATTTTTACCAGATGTATTTTAATGTCCCTCGCATTAAGTAAAATTATTCTGATTTTCATCAGATGACCATGAAAAACAGGACAATAAATGACACAAAATCAATTAATACAAAATAATGTTGACTGAAGATGAGTGAGAGCACTTTGGAACCATAAACTTTTAGTATCAGGAAAGACAATTAAAGGTACAGTTTCTTTATACTTCAATTTAAAAGAAAAATAGCTATCATTTTTCTATAGTTCCTTCATTTATTTCTTATAAAACTTGCTACTCAGTTCAGTCCCTCTGTCTCTAATAGCAACACACAGGGAAGGATTTATACTCATAGACTTATCCACAAAATGTCCCTGCAACACAAGCCAGGAATGAAGCTTAAAAGAGCACAAAGGTTAAGTGACTCAAAGGAACTCTGTGGCTGAGCTCTTAATAAAGTCCTCCTCTCCTCCCTATCCCAGGGTGGGCTCTCTCCAAGGTGGCTTTGCTGAAGCTTTGGTGAACACAATGTACTGGGATCTAAGTTTCTTTCATGTGCTCGTAGGAAAAGGCAGCAGGTTTGAGTAGCACTGTGGAGAATTCTAATAGGTCCCCTAGTAGAAGTATTTTTAGCTTTGCTAGAGGTTTTCCTTAAATCTCCAAAGGGTATGGTTAAATTGATATTCTAGAGATCACTTGCTGGGAAGTTTGGTTTAAATGGCTTAATGGAGCATCCTCAGTGACTTGACACAGAACCTCCGGATATTCTTCACCCCAGCGTGACTAGCCAAATGGCACCCCATTGATGCCACCGGAAGATTTGTCATCCAGAATGACCAAGCTGGTACCTCTCCAAGTTACATCTGTTCACTGGCAAAACTATTTTGTGTGTAGGGTTACAAGTTTGCTGAAAACATTCCATCTGAATATGTGATTCTGGAAATATCTTCAGCCTATAAATGCAAGTCCTCAAATGGGTCGCAAATTGAAAGTGTTTAAAAAGAATAGCTGTTCTGAGTTCAGATGCATAACTGTAAATATCCAGAACCTATTTTCTGCCTTCTTTCTTATAGGTAATGGTCATTAGTCCAGCCATTGAATATACACTGACTTGGGTTAAAAGTTTAATTCTTCCCTATTTGTTCTGATGTAGTTAAAGGAAACTTCCATTCACAGCATGGACTATGACATTCTCCAAGCAAAACAAATCAAAGGGTAAAGGCTCTACAGTCTCAGAATTAAATGATATTAGGGTGCTATTACATTGATTAATGGCCAAAAAATATTTTAATCTCTTTTTCCCTTTGTTAAAAAGAGGAAGGGAGATTTACAAAACAGAAAGTGGTCAAAAGAAAAACAAAGCCAAATAATTGATAATATCTGGATTCTTATAAATCAATGAAATATTTTTATGTTTATTAGTTTATCATATATTATATATTCATTCTGAATAACTTAATTGATATGACTTAATGTGAACAAAAGCCATGTGTTCAAATCCTACAATTGGCTCACTAATAGATGAAGCTTATATTTAACTTGTGGCTTAATAAAAGTTATAATCTCCTCTTCAATTTCTTTAAAGTTTTATAATATTTTATTAGGAGACTTTTAGTCTAAAAATAAAAATGCCTTCTTTGTTTAATCAGATGAAGATTATTATAAGAAAAGAAAATCTCAAAAAACAATTGTTCTGTGGCAACAAACAAATAAATTAAATCTCACTTCAAGGTGGAAAATGAAAATTGCTTCTAAAAGAAAACTTGGTATCCTGCATATTTCTCAATGAAAAGGAATCCTGTCAGAAAATAGAAGTCTTTCCTCAAACAATTTTTTAAAAGTTGCTCCTCAGTATAGATGTCAGTGCATATCAGAAAATCTAATAGTGCTATTTTAAGATTCTTCAAATAATGTATCAACTCAAATCATTAAAACATTAGCTGAGCTAATAAGGTCATTAAAAACAGAATGCTAATTTACTTCAAAGAATATATGTATAAAAGAATCTTCAGCAACATCAAACATACTTTTAATAATATTTTGTTTTGCCTCAAGTCTAAGGAACATTTGTTGTTCTTTGTTTATTGCTTTTTTTGTAAGCAGGTGATTTAATGAGAATTATCTTCTCTACACTATGCTCCTAGTGTTGTTTTGAATCCCACATTTTATATAGAAGACTCTTTTAGATGTAGTATTCGTTAGCTCCCAGCGTTGGCAGGAAAGCACAGGCAAATAAGCATGTGATAATCTACAATAATGTGTCTGAAATTCCTTTTATTGTTCAGGAAAAATGAGAGAAAGTATTGACTAATTTTAGACTTTAAGTCCAATATGCATGCTGAGATTATCAATAAACCACTAACAGGAATAGAAATAGAACATATATCTTCCAAATCAGTGGAGGAGGGGGAAAAACCCTCCTCATAAAGACATAATTAAAGCATAAAGACATAGAAAGATTAAAAATAATAAGAATAAAGTAACCAGAAAATATCAGCCAAAAGAAAGTGAGTATACCTAATAACTAAAATAGAGTTTAAGGCAATAAAGCAAAATATCCTTTTGAGGAATTTAGTGGGCCACTATGTAATTATATAACATATAGCTATTTTAAAATCTACCCATTTAATAACATAGAGTCAAAATATAAGAAACCATTGACATAAATGACATATGCACAACCATTTAACACATTATCCCAATAATCAGTAGAATAAGAAAGCAAAAAAAATGTGATAAGAGATGAAGTAATGTTAGCTTAAACTAATGGAGTTTCATAGAATTCTGTAGATAACAATTAGGAAAAAAACACTAGTTTCAAGCAATTAGACAGATTACTAAGACATAAAACAAATTACAACAGATACTAAGGAACTAATGTTCTCCAGACCCTACCCTTGAATTAAACTAATATACGTTAGAAATAAGTAATTAAAGGTATCTATTAAAAAATGGAAATTTTGAGATATTCTTCCATATAATTTATTATTGGGACCAAAAAAGATAATTAATTCAATTAGAAAAATTATAGAGTTGAATATTAATTGAAATTGCATATAAAAAGTTAAGGGAGGCAGCTAAATTAGTACTTCTAAGTACATTTGTAGCCTTATGTTAAGAAAAAGAAAATTAAAACAAATATTGCAAAGAATGTAGCCAGCTAACATTTGCTATCCACCATATATAGAAAACTTGAACCAATGAGGAAAACATGAATAAAATCATGAACAGACAATAAACAAATGATAGGAAGCTAAAACGAATCAAACACAACAGAAATACAAATTAAAACCAAGGCGAGACTCCATTTTTATCACTAAGATAGATAAACATATAAATGTTTTGCAAAAGGAAATAGCAAGAATGTAAAATAGAAACTCTTATATTTTACTGGTGGTAAAGAAAATTGGTACACTCTGGAGAGCAATTTGGCAATATCTAGTAAAGCTCAGAATGAAAATTGAATGCTCAATTTTAGCAATTCAAATCCTGGATGTACTGTATATGCTAAAAAAACACTCTCATACATGATACAAGAAGATATTCAAAGAATGTTCCCTGAAGGATAGTTTATGGTACTGAAAAAAAGTAAAACAGCTGAAATGTTCATTAATATGATAAGGTAAATTAAAATCCCTATATATTTGTAAAATGATATATATTTATACAATAAAACTTTATACTGTATTAAAATGAATGAATTAAAGAAGCATGAGTACATTCCAACAATGTGATATTGAACACAAAATAGCAAGATGCAGAATGATTCATAGAGCTTGAAATCATTTCTGTATAAATCTAAAATATATAAAACAATGCTATCCTGTTTATCAATCCACATGAACATGGTAAATATTTAAGAAAGCAAAGAGGATAGTGTGATAGTTGGGAAGCACAAGGATTTCAACTGTATTTGTAATTTTTTTAATGAATAAAAGTTCTGAATCAAATTTAGGATAATATTAAGATCAGGCAAAGCTGGTCAATGGGTACATAAATGTTACTTTTATTACTCTCTTTACTTTCCCGTGTGATTAAAATACTTCCTAATAAAAATGAAATAATTAAGAAATAATAAAATAATAAAGCAGCAAATTCTATAGTTATCTAGAGCAGAAATGCTATGTTCTTCTTGAGACATGAGAAGATATCTTATATGTATACAAAGTGTAAAAGGTATACATTAAAAAAATAAAAGGGATTTATTGCCTTTGCCCGAAACATTGTTTTTTCTTTGAAATTGTTGATACAACTCAAGTAAAGAGAAATGAAGAACTCTAAGTTGACACAAAAATATTAATGATACAAGGTTCATTTACTTGTATAATTGGAAAAGGTGTAGACAATATCACAAATTTCAATATGAAATAATTCATGTCACAATTCTTTGCCTAAAACTAGTATGATAAAAACAACATTCTGGTTTTGATGATGAGCTTTCTGTTCGTTTGCATCAATCTGGTATCATCCTTGCATATTATTCAAAAACTTAATCCAATATATTGTGTGCCACTGATAACAAATGTGGTTAAAGGAGTTCATCTGACAAAACATTTTGTACAATTTTGAATTAAGTTCTGCCTCGAGACACACATATCTATCTTGGTTCCTGATTATCCTCTTGTTTTTCAAATTATTAATGCACATAAACCAGAAGACCAATGGATGCAAATAAGAGTTATAGCATCTTCAACAGATTTTATCTGCTTCAGGATAGTTGTTTCAATGAGCTATTAAATCATCAAAATTTGGGTCAAGTGATTTCTACTTGAGTAAATTGTCACCCAGAATAAATACATTGGGGCTTTCCAGAGGAAACTAAAGAATACAAGATTAATAATTAGTCAATTTCCATATTTTTAAATCATTTCTAAAAGGTGTACTTTTACATTTACGATGCTGTAGCAAGAATATGGGGCAGTCTTAAATCATATTGAGCTAATAGGCATGTTGACAAAGACAGTATCGAAATTGCCCCAAAGATACAGGATTTCTGTTCACATCAGTTATAGAGAATTTCCTATAGGAAAATATTCTACATAGGTGCTACAAGTTCAAAGGAACTGGTAACTTCTAAAAGAGAAAGACAAATTCTGCCCCTGCTCAATTTTGCCCCAGCTTAAAATCAATTCATGAAAAAAAAAAAAATCTTTTTAGGTCCTCTTATGTGCCAAGCATTGTGTTAAATTCCAATTAAAACAAATCCTTACATTCATGCATCTCATAATTTAATAGGAGGCAGGCCTTAAACATAACAATCCTAGAGATAAATGACCACTTGAGTCAGCATCTTGGTGTAATTCTGTAGGCACTTAGGGAGGCAGACAGAACAACTCAACTGTCTCTCTGTCTAGTCAGAGGTCCAGCTCAGGAAATAAAGCTGACCCTACACAGTTAGGCCAAAAGGAAAATTAGGTACTTAGAAAATCATAGGAAGAGCTAAAGGAGCAGAGGGAAGGGACTGCCAATGAAAGTATGAAGTTCAAGAGCACATCTGAGTGATTGCTGTCTGGGAATGTGGACAACACAGCTGCACTGCACGGCCATCATCCCCACCTCAACTGTCCTTGACACTCATGTCTCAGGGAACTTGATAACCAAAGCAGCAACAGAAATATGGCCTCTGCCTCATTTTTGCCTTTCCAAATGTATGAGGGTATTTAATGGTGCAACCTCTTTCCCATCCAGACCCCTAGCAAAAAGGGGTTCTGGAAAACGCACATTTAGGCTTATAACCTCTTTAGTAGAGGATGGCATCCCAAAATGATATGAAAAGAGAGTTGCACCAAATGATTATATCTAGTACAGTATACATTTTGGCTACCGAAAACCCATAACTTAGACTTTGAAAGAGTAGCAATAACATGCACCTGCTTAACATACAGTAACTACCCTTTATACAAGTAGAAATAGGTTTACCCCCTTCCCATATTTTGTTAGTCACTGTATCCATGGTTATCTTCCTCTTTCAATTCCAGTCATTAGTTCCAACCTGAAAGTCTGTAACATGAGGACCAAATCACAAATTAATCATAATCTATGTAAAATTTTAGGGAAAAGGAAAGAGGTGAAAAGGAAAATCAGTACACACAAAACAAGGCAAGGAAGAAACAAGAGTAGTTATTAAGCCTGTATTCTGGTCTCATCACAGTTGTTGTTTATGACACCTTTTATCTTATCCCCAATCAACATTACTTTTGACCTCAGCCAGTACTGTGACTGCTTGGGGCTTTTTGCCCAGTAGGGTGACCGAAGTCCTCATTCCTGAGGGGTCTTTACTTTTGGTGGTTTTGCCTGTTATAGGTTGTAGTAGACTTCCATTTGACTTTTGGCAAAAAAACATGGAAGTACTGAGAGGTGCTCCTGGAAAACCCCCTGGGCTCCACACATCCATCTCCTTGCCTATGTAGAAATAACTTATTCTCCATAATAATCAGGATCAACTGTGCCAGCTTATGCAGGTAACTTCTTTTTTGCCTATAGGTTATGTGACATGCAAAGACCAAATCTTAGAGTTCAAAGGAATCGTTGTCGTATTCTCTGGGCGAGGAGGTATTCTTCCTTTGTGTACTGAGACCTCTAAGCCACCACATCCCAAACTCATGCAGATAGAGAGCTAAATACTGCAAGTGGTGCTTAGATGAAAAATGAATGTTACTTCTCTCAGTCTCATCCCTTGGCTTCCAAAAATATATATTTTTGGTATGATGGTATGATTTGCATGTTATATTGTTGGACAGCATTCAATTCTGCTGCAGAAGACAAGAAAACAAAACTCATAAGATATGCTAAGTTAGTAACCTATGAGACATATTAAGCATAGATAAAAGAAGTATGTCTTGTGCATAGTGAATATAGATAGAAAGGAAAAACCAAGAGATGTGTAACATTCACAGTATACTAAATATGCACGGGGTACCTGAGACAGCTAGTATTCTTCATTTAGTAAATGTATATGAAGCCCATCAAGTACTCAAAAGGTATGAGGTTGTAGATCAGCCACACAGTAGTGGCACCCATCCTGAACATATATGAACTGTGTCTAAGAAAGACAAATAAAATTCATAGCTGTTCATCCTATAATTGGCACAGCTCTGGTCAGATGTACTGTGTGTATCCCTGTGCTTCTCAGACAGAATACAGTATGGTGGTCCCAGGCAACTTCCATCTTTCATAGCCCTTCCTTAAACCTCAATTCTGTCCTCATAACCATGCCATCAGAGAAAAAGACTGATGCAGTTAAAAGGCAGAGTCTATAAATATTCTTAATCCAAGATTCCAGCACTATGGTCCATTCATCCCACTTTCACCCTGTTCTAGGAAAAGAGTGTAAACTCATCTCATGTCTTTCCCTTTGCTTCTCATGATTTGTTTTAAATTGATTCAATAATCCATATGATTTAAGCATCTTAATTTGGTATGTGAGCCTCTTTGTTTAATGACCTCTGCAATAGTTTAAGGTAATTCCTCACATCACATTTAACTATAGAAAAAAATTACCATGTGTTGGCCACTAATTCAGATCATATATCATATTTTGAATGGCAGCACTCTCAACTTCCAATGGTATCTTCATCTAAGTGATGTTATAACTGAGTCTTCAATAGTCCACTATACTATTTTGAAAGGCCAGTTGCTTCGGGCAACTTGTGGCACATGATAATACCAGTGAATCCTATTGGCTTGAGTCCATGTTCTCAATCTTTGTGCCATAAATTAATCCACTATTCAAAGGCAATGTTGTATGCGTCATCATGATGATGTCCTACTAAGTAAGTAAAAAATGCTGAGGTATGGTTACAAATAAGGCAAATCCATGTACAGAGTAATTTTCTATTCCAATATGTGTAGACAGTTGCCCTTTCCATAATAGGAGTCCAGCGTCATCTCCTCCCATTAAATAGTTTGCTGGCCTCCCTTGTGAATGGTGCAATGTGAGAGTATCATAATTTATCTCTGAATTTGGCAACTTGCGTACTAGTATTGCCCATACCAAATAGCTAGGTTGTTGAATTTATGTTCAACCTACATTCTTGCTATCATAAACTCTTCATTCATGAAGTCATTGAGCAAGCAAGAGGGAAGGGTGGCTTGTAAAAGAAACTGCTTGGCATCTATATAATAGGTCATCTTATCCACTGAATCACTGAGAGATTCCTCAGCTAGGAATATCTCCTAGAGAGTAATCACATGGGACATAAATATTCTCATAGGTTCTGCCAGTTATGAGGTCCTTACACATACATCTTCCCAAAATCTCCTTATGACCAATCCTCTAAACTGTGTCCATACTTAGGTCAGCATTTGTTTCCAAGCAAAGTGAACAAATATGTACCATTCAAAGAACTGTTCACTCGGAAATTTCCTGTTCTTTCTAATTTTTCTGAGAGGTAGGTATAGGTTGAAAAAGAAGTAGAAATTCAGCAAGATAAAGTCCTGTGGGAGGGTGAATGCCTGCTCATACAACAAATTTGAGCATTCAGCCAACCTAATATGTATTATTTCCACTTGATGTAGGAGTTCTGCTGCCCAAGCTCAACTTTATGATTAGTCGATCAAAAAACATGAAGATCATGGTTCCATGATCTGGCAGTTAGGAATTTGGCCACTTGCAGCATCTATCCACAAGGCAGGATCTGTTTCTCAGAAGATTAATAATTTAAGAGAGAAGGCATGAGTTTGTTTCAAAACCCCAGAGATCTTCACTATCAATCTCCTATTAGATTTGCAAGATTTTACAAACTGCATGACCATCTGCCTCAAACACTTTATGCACCATTGGATTTGCTGAATCGTGATGACCAAGCAGCAAAGAGAACAGCTTGCACCACAGCCTGGACAAGCTAGAGAGTCTACTCTTCCTCGGGAAAAAACTCAAAATTCACAGCCTTAGAGATTACTAAGTATTGAATCGAGGCTGTGTAGAAGCACACTAAAAGGAATATATGTTGCTTTCAAACATCCAAAAGTCCCACCAAGAACTAGGCTAGTTTCTTCAGAGGGGATATCTGAACAAGTCCCCCTGAACTCCCAGAAATTTGCAAAAGGTGGCAGGTTTCTCAGTTTTCATGAAAATTTTCTCCTATGTTCTTGAACACATGTGAATTACCGGGCTATCTAGGATATCTTTTACTCTCAGTTCTTCAACTTCAGTCATGTGATGTTCTTAAATAGTACACCTGTATGACATCCTCTTATCTGATATGATAACACAACCAAGGGCCCTGGAAGTATTTAATAATTTGTAATATCTCCATGGGAAATGTTAATGAAAATGAAAGCAAACTATTTTCTTGTTCTTTGCTTATTAAGATAAAAAGAAAAAAATTTCTACATAGTTTCATATAAGATGCCATAGCATAGTTGATTTTGTTCTACCAGAGACCATGTTTCACAATAGTAGCAACTGGAGGTACCACCTGAGTAAATCTACATTGATCTTCTATTCTCCAAAACATAGCCAACTCCTTCATGGATCAAAGAAGCAAGTTAAATGGGAATATCATAGAAATATTCACCCCTGCATCTTAAATCTGGAATTGGGGAGTGATACTCTATTGTGACAATTAGTCAGGCTTCAATTTGCCAAATCTGGGTCTTTTAATCAGTTGTAATATTCAGATACAAATTAAGTTGTCTAAACATCTATTTTATTCATAAAGTTCTGATAAGAAATTATCCACTCTTAGAAAATGGGTTAAACCATTTTCCTGCTACTATACTCTTGATGCTTATTAAAGAAACCATGTCCACCCTGTACCTGGTAATAAGTGTTGTCATTTGTCCTCTGTCACTCCAGGATTCCATCATCCCCACTTAAACAGGGAATCCATTTCCAGGGGAGCATTTACACCTTCATCTCTTTCCAAGAGAGAAGTGCCCTCATCAATGTATTAATAAATGCCTTAGTGAAAAAATATTCTCTGGACTCTCTTAAGAAACATTATTAGACATTAAAATAAGTCACATGGTAAGTCACTTCAATGTTCCTCTCGCCTGTTAATGAAGTGCATGTTTATGTCCCTCCAAAGTTCATGTGTTGAAATCTTAACGCCCAATGGGATGGTATTTTGAGAATGGGGCATTTGGGAAGTGATTAGACCATGATGTTTGAGCCCATATGGTGGGATTAGTGCCACCCACCCACCTTCCCAAGAAGAGATGGGAGAGAGCTTTCTAAAGGCAGTTGTCTATAAGCCAGGAATAGGGCCCTCACCAGACACCAGATGGGCTGGTACCTTGGGCTTGAACTCCATATTCTACAGAACTGTAGGTAATGAATGTTTGTTGTTTAAGCTGCCTATTCTATGATATTTTCACTATGGCAGCCCAAACTGACTAATACACACCCTAAGTCTCAGATTCTACAATATGCCAAAAAATTTCTTTAATCTAAACTTTATTTAGTGTGAGCTATCACGGAGTCCAGACTTCAGTCAACCAATCCAGAAAGTAAAACAGTTGCAATCACTCTAAGCAGCTTGGGTAAGCACATTGTAGGCAAACTCTGGTACATGTACCCACATTAGTTAATTTGGCTCAATTTGTGTATGATTTTTCCTACCTGGTATAGCTCTCTCTGAATCTACTACCATACATATTCTCCAGGTTTCTGCTGATGAAAAATAACAACATATATTCATTTTTTGCTATTTTAGCCCTTTCTTCCTGGTTCACACTTGCATTTGACCCCTACTGACACACTGGGAACCAATTCTAACTCCAGACCTGGAAGCAGTGAGGTGATAAGAACAGCCACATTACCACAGGTGAGTTCATTCTCCCAGAAAGGCAGAACCAACCTTATACAACAGAGATGAGGGATTTCAATGGCAATAAAGGCTTAGGGGACATGGGAGTTCAGAATAGTCAGAATAATATAAATCCACCTAACATTTTCATTTTGATTCTATGGGTTTCTGATCTTTTTCACTCAATGCCCTAATTTTCACAGAGAAGACCGGGTGAGGCTGTAACTCAACTGACAGTATAATTCAGCAATAAACAAGAGCAGACACTCTATAATATTTTTTGCCAATAGCAGCCCTGCAACTACAAGATATGAAACATTGTGAGAAGTAGTCATGGGTGTTCCTTGGGCCTCTGACTTGCTTTGAGCCAAGAGTTTAAAATGCTGAGTTTGTTGTTTTCTTTCTCTATATTCTTCAGTCCATTCAGAGAGAGCTAACTCACCCACAATTATTATAGCAATACCTATACTCCCATCATGAAATTCTACTGAAACAATAACACAGTCCACCAAAACTTTGCTTTTAATAGGTCCTTCATTCCAAGTGACCTCCAAGTAATCATTTCAGCAGCTGACCTTTTTTTCACACTGCAAGCCGATAATTACCAATGACCCATTTTGCAATAGTAGGATTGTTTCTTCTTTCAAATTCAAACAGGATAGACAACCAATACCAGATTTATATCCTTGAGTAAGTAGGGCTGTAACCGGTTTTAGGACAAAACATTTCATCCAACAAGACAAAATGCAGGAAATGGAAATTGTTCCAGTTATTTCAAGAAAGAGAGTATTTAATACAGGTATTAGGTTATACACAAAATCAGTGAAAAGGCTTGGGAAGGAGAAATCAGGGGCTACCCCTTAAACTGCTTCATCCAAGGATGCAAACTACTGTATCCCAGTGGTGGCCAGACACTGGGACACTGATTATGGCTACTCTGTCTGACTGCCTCTTGGGCCCAAGTTCAAAAGTTAATAAAAAGTTAGCCTCAGGAAGGGCTGAGATGGCAGGACCAGAAGCAGCTCACACACACCATTCTCTAGGAGAGGATCAAAAACCACAAGTGGATACCCACCTATGGATCGGCCCTCTTGGAAAGAGCATTGTAAATCATCAGAGAACTGACAGGAGACACTCAGAATGAAGGAGACAGGAACAAAGAGATCCATTTGCCAAGAGCAGAAGGTACCTGGAGGAGACCCCTACACGTTTGGAAGGGATAAAGGAGAGAGCCCCAGGGCCCCATGCTTCCCATGCAGACACTGCAACTCAAACTGTGAGGGCCCCACTGCCACTTTAGTCTCCATGCTAATCAGGGAACTGTTTGGAGACTGTATAGTGAAGTTGTGTTGGAGAACAGCCTCAGCAGGGACCCACTGTTTTTGGTTCCTGGGTTGCTGCAGCTGACAACACTCTGAGCTCTCAGGTCTGGAGCTCCCAGTATACACAGGGATTGGCCTCACTGAAGCTGCCCCAACATTGCGCCTAGTGGGGCTGTGGAGGGATCAAGGAGAGCAGATGTTCTTGCACTCCCATGCCCGGGAGTCCAGTGCCACCACCCAACAGGTAACTTGAACTGAGCTCAAGGGGTCCCACGGCAGCAGCCTCAGTAGGACTTGTATGGAAAAGGAACTCCAGCCATACAGCAGCTCAGACCCTGCAGCCCTGTGCACTGACCAGTGGAACAAGCCCCCTGGCCCCATGTGCCACCATGCTGAGGTCCACGCCCCTGCAGACACATGTGCCAACTGGCGTGCTACACCCCTGCGGTCCTGTGCTGACCAGCGGAGCAAGCCCCTGGCCCTGAGTGCTGGCCAGTGGGCCACAACCCTGTGGCACCATGCGATGTCACACCTGCATTCCAGCTGTCACCATGTACCAGCTAACCACAAGCCTCCACTTGTCACATACTACTATTACACTAGACCTGAATGGAGAAAATGCCTACAGACCTGACATCTACAGAACCCCCACCCTCGTGAATAGCCTGGCCAAACCGCCACTGCCATCACCATGTAGAGACCTTGGCAAAACAGTATCCCCCAATGCCCACCTCAGTGGAGAGGGACTCACTCAGCCCTCTGATTGAGCTTCCAGCAGAAGCCTAGAGACCAGTCCACCACTCCAGACAAAGATCCTGCAGCACTAGCCCAGGTTCTGTGACCTGTCCAGTCACTGGCTAAGGTCTTGTGACACACCCAGGCACCTGACAAGATAACACAACCCTCCCTACAGCAGGCTGCAGTCCTGTGACAAGTCCAGGAATCTGCCAAGGTCCTGCCACCCACCAAGGCACCAGCCAAGGTCACACCACCTCCCTCTGTAGAGACGGACACGCACAGCCTCCTGCCTAAGCTTTCAATAGTGTGGCCTGGAGAACCAATACATTAATCCAAATGAATATCCCTTACCATCAGCTTGGACTGTGAAAACCATGGGAGATCAAGATAATGCAAGAGAACAGCTGTGTTATAAGCTCTCTGTGCATCCACCTCTTCCCACTGGGTTAATCCTCCAGAGTAGGACACAAAAGCATTATCTTGGGACCTCTCGTCCCCATTAAGTAGGAGAGTTCCCAGCAAAGGAGAGTAAGTGTGCTGCAAACCTATCAGCCCTGAGCTGAGAAAGATTTCAGATGAGAAGAAACCATCAAAAAATTCTGGCAATGTGAAAAAATAAAATAAACTAGTTTAATACCCCTAAATGATCAAAATAGATCCAAAGCAATGGACCTCAACCAAAAGGAATTGTTGAAATGCAATAAATAGAATTCAGAATATCAATGGCAAATAAGATGAATGGAATTGAACAGAAAGTTGAAAATCAATTAAAAGAAGCCAAAAAATGTTTTCAGGACATGAATAAAAAGAAAAATAAAAACTTGCTAAAGAGACAGACAACATAAGAAAGGAAATAACAAAACTTAAGGAAATGAAAGAATCATTTAGGGAATTATAAAATACAACAGAAAGCTTCAACAACAGGCTAGACCTAGCAGAAGAAAGAATCTCAGAGTTGAAAACAAAGCTTTCAAACTAACCCAGTCAAAGATGCAGAAAAAAGAATAAAGAACAATGAATAATCATTCATAGAAATATGGGACTACATGAAATAAGCCAATATATGAACTATAGATATGCCAGAGGGAGAAGAGGGAAAAGCAAAAAGCATGGAAAACCTATTCAAGGGAATTATTGAGGAAAACTTCCCTGGTATCACCAGAGATTCAGATACCCAGATACAACATGGTAATCAAACACCCGGAAGATTCATAGCAAATAGGACATCTTTAAGATATATAATGATAAACCTGGACAAAGTCAAAATGAGGGAGAAAATTCTATAAGCTGCATGACTAAAGCAACAACTAACCTACAAAGAAAAACCCATCAGGCTAACATTAGACTTCTTAGTGGAGACTTTCTAAGCCCAAAAGAATTGTGACCATATTTTTAATCATATTAAACAGAACAACTGCCAGTCAGGAATTTTGTATGCTGTAAAATTGAGTTTCATAAATGATGGATAAATAGAGACATGAAATTACAAACGGAAGTTGTCACTATTAAACCTGCCCTACAGGAAATGCTCTAAAGTGCATTATACATGTAATAGCACAGTAGATACACAGAAATGTAACAACACCCAAAAGTTATAGCTCACAGCTCTTATAAAATAATAGCACAAGAGGAAAAACAAAACAATAAAGTATCATCCAACAAGATAAATGGAACGGCATACCATATATAAATATTAGCACTCAATGTGAATGGTCTGAATGCTCCCCTTAAAAGACATAGACTGGATGAATGGATAAAAAACAGAACCTAATTATTTTCTATCTCCAGGAAGCACATCTAAATCACAAAGACTCACATAGACTCAAGGTTAAGAGATGGAAAAAAATGTTCCATGCAAACGGAAACTGAAAGTGAGTAGGTGTAGCCATTCTCATATCTCATATAAAATAGAAGTTAAATCAACGAGGGTAAAAAAGACAAGGATGATCATCATATAATGGTAAAGTGAGAAATACAACATGAAGACATAACAATTCTAAATATATATGCACCTAACCCTGGAGCTCCTAGTATCATAAAGCAAATTCTTCTAGATCTAACCAAAGAAATAAACAGTAGCATCTTAATTGCCAGGAACTTCAAAACTCCACTGACAGAACTGGACCAATCATTGAAGCAGAAAATGAATACAGAAACACAGGACTTAAAAATAACTCTAGAACTAATGGACCTAATAGGAATTTACGGAAGTGTCTACTCAAAAATTACTGAAAATACACTCTTTATCAGTACATGGGGCATTCTCCAAGATTGATCATGTCATAGGCCACAGAACAAGTCACAGAAATTCAAAAAAATCACAATCATACCACGTGTCTTCTCAGACCACAATGCCTACATCAAAAAGACAGAAAGATCACAAATTAACAATCAAATGTCACATCTCAAAGAACTAGAAAAAGAAGAACAAACCAAACCCCAAGCCGGCAGAAGAAAAGAAATGACAAAGCTCAGAGCAGAACTAAATGAAATTAAAACTAAAAAGCAATACAAAGGACCAATGCAACAAAAAGTTGGTTCTCTGAAAAGATAAACAAAATCAATAGACCACTAGCCAGATTAACCAGAAATAAGAGATAAAGGACTCAAATGACCTCAGTCAGAAATGAAAAAGAAGACATTATAACTGATATTGCATAAATACAAAAAATCACCCATGAATACCACAAAAACCTCTACACAAACTAGAAAATCTAGGAAAAATGGACAAATTCCTGGAAATATACAACCTCCTTTGCCTGAATCAGGAAGAAATAGAAAAGCAGAACAGAACAATAATGAGTAGTGAGATTGAAGCAGTAATTAAATTTCTCCCAACAACACCAACAACAAAAATCCCAGACCATATGGATTCACAGCCAAATTCTACCAGACCTACAAAGAAGAACTAGCACCTATCCTACAGAATCTGTTCCATAAGCTGGAGAAGGGGGGAATCCTCCCTAATTCATTCTGTGAAGCTCATATCACCCTGATACCAAATCCAGGAAAGCGTACAACAGCAGAACAAGAAAATTACAGACCAATATACCTTATGAGCATAGATGCAAAAACCCTGAAGAAAATACTAGCAAACTGAATTCAACAGTGCATCAAAAAGATAATTCACCCTGACAACGTGGGTTTAATCCCAGAGATGCAAGGATGGTTTAACTTCATCAAATCAATAAACATGATGCACAATATAAACAGAAACAACAATAAAAAAACGTTGATATGATCATCTCAATGGATGCTGAAAAAGCATTTGATAAAATCCAGCACCCTTTCATGATAAGAGCCTCAACAAAGCATAGAAGGAACATACCTCAAAATTATAAAAGCTATTTATGATAAACCCATAGCCTACATCATATCAAATAGAGAAAAGTTGAAAGCATTCCCTCTAAGAACTGAAACAAGACAAGGGAGCACACTGCCACCACTTTTATTCAACGTAGTATTGGAAGCTTCAACCAGAGCAATCAGACAAGAGAAAGAAATAAAAGGTATCCGAAATGAGAAAGAGGTCAAACTATCCCTGTTTACTGATAAAATGGTCTTTTATCTAGAAAACCCTAAAGTCTCCACCAAAAGCCTCCTGGAATTGATAAATAGATTCAGCAGATTCTCAGGTTACAAAATCAATGTACACAAATCACTAGCATTTCTATATACTAATAACAGTCAAGCTGAGGATCCAATCAAAGACTCAATACCATTCACAATAGCTACAAAGAAAATAAAATACCTGGTAATATACTTAACCAAGGAGAACTACAAAACACTGAGGAAGGAGATTGCAGATGACAAAAACAAGTGGAAAAACATCCCTTGCTTATGGATTAGTAAAACCAGCATTGTTAAAAATGTCCATACTGCCCAAAGTGATTTAAAGATTCAACACAATCCTCATCAAAATGCCAACATCATATTTCACAGATCCAGAAAATATAATTCTATGCTTCACTTGGCACCAATAGAGAGTCCAAATAGCCAAAGCAATCTTAAGCAAAAAGAACAAATCTGGAGGCATCACATTACGTGACCTCAAATTATACTACAAGGCTATAGTAACCAAAACAGCATGATATTAGTATAAATGTAAAGATATAGACAAATGTAACAGAATAGAGAACCTAGAAATACAACCATCTACCTACAGCCAACTGATCTTTGACAAAGCAAGGCCTATTCAATAAATGGCATTGAGAAAATTGGATAGCCACATGCAGAAGAATAAAACAGAACCTCTATCTCTTACCATATACAAAAATTAATTCAAGATGGATAAAAGACTTAAATGTAAGGCATGAAACCATAAAAATTCTAGAAGAAAACATAGGAACAACTCTTCTAGACATCTGCCTAGGTAAAGAATTTATCACTAAGACTCCAAAGGCAAAAACATCAATAAAAAAAAATGGGACTTAATTAAAAGAGAATAATCAACAGAGTGAATATACAACCTACAAAATGGGAGAAAATATTCACAAACTATACATCTGATAAAGGTGTAATATTCAGAATCTACAAGAATTCAAATAAATCAGCAAGAAAAAACAAACAACGCCATCAAGAAGTGGGCAAGAGACATGAACAGAAGTTTTTCAAAAGAAAATAGACAAATGGCCAATAAACATGAAAAAATGTTCAACAACTCTAATCATTAGGGAAATGCAAATCAAAACCACAGTGAGAAACTACCTTGCCCCTGTCAGAATGGCCATTAATAAAAAGTCACAAAACAAAAGATCATGAAATAGTTGCAGGGAGAAAGGAATGTTTATACACTGTTGGTGGGACTGCTAATTAGTACAATCTCTATAGAAAACAGTATGGATATTCCTCAAAGAATTACATGTAGACCTACCATTTGATCCAGACCTACCAGTTGATCAGATACTGCTGAGCATCTACCCAAAAGATATGAAGTTATTTTGTCAAAAAGACACCTGAATTTGAATGTTTACTGCAGCACAATTCACAATTGCAAAGATGTGGAATCACACTAAGTGCCCATCAATTCATAAAGGAATTAAGAAAATGTGGGGTATGTGCGTGTGTGTACACACACAGACACATACATATATACCATAGAATACTACTAAGTCATAAAAAGTAAAGAAATAATGTCTTTTTAGCAACTTGAATGGAACTGAAGACCAGTATTTTAAGCAAAATATCTCAGGAATGGAAAATCAAACACCACATGTACATTCTAATAATTGGGAGCTAATTGATTGGCACACATGGACACAAAGAGATATAAAGGTCATTGGAAATCAAGAAGGGAGGAAGGGAAGGGGTAAAGCTTACCTATTTGATACAGTGGATACTATACTGGTTATGGACACATCAAAAGCCCTGATTTAAGCATTATACAAGGTATCTATGTAAGAAAAACACTTGTATCCCCTTAATTAATATTTTGAAATTTAAAAAAAGTTAGCCTCCACTTCACTTCTGCCCTAAATTCTATTTTTGTATACGTGCATATAACTGGCAGAACCTAATTCACATATAGAATCCAAATATAAAGGAATCTGGCAAATGTGTTTGATTCTTTCCAGAAAGGAAGGTATATAAAAGGAATTAGAATAATGAATACCAATTATCCATAGTTAAGGCTTTTCCTAAAAAGTTGACTCTCACAGCTTGCCACCCCGGCATTAAATACCACGTTCCTTCCTTTGGTCCTTGGAGGCTGTTGTATGTTTTTAAAAGCCTTCTCCATTGTTATTTTTTCCTTTAGTAGGTTTTAGCAGAAATAAGTCATAGACTAAATACTTTGTGGGAGGGATTAGAGTAATTGCCACTCACATTATGGAGAACTGCACTGCACGTACTACATGCTTTAGATGCATTTAAACTCACTTACTACTTACACCAAATCTACAAGGAAATTACAGCTGCAGTTGAAGCAACTTGCCTGTGGTCTCATGGCTTGAAGATAGTCAGGTCAGGATTTTCACACAGGCAACTCAGCGGTGCTGTAGCAAAGCCCATGGTAGGATCTGCACTTCAGAAATGTTTGTTTATACCAATGCGCTCAAGCTCTTTGTGAGAGTGAATAAAAGGCAGCTTCTCATGATGTGTTTGCCAGGCCATTTGAGCAGTTTCCTATGTTCTAGTCAAGGGGCTTAAATCTCTTTGCAGAGATGGTAGACTCTACTGGAGAAAACAGAGACTGGCCAGTGAGAATTCAGCACGTGTAGGAAGACAGAGCAATATTCAAAAGGCACATTTATTAACTAGTAGGAAATTTATGGTAGCAAATAGTCCTATCATGACAGAGATCTTGATGAAAGAATTTAGTCATTATTATTATTGTTAGATAATTCTGCCTTTCCTAATTTGCTTCTGGGGAGAAGGCTCTCAGTGGCTTTCCTAAGGATTAAACAATTAAAATAAAAAACTTTTCAGAATTCTAATACTTGCTAGCTACATTTTTGGTGGCCAAGTTTTACTTCCCATGGGAAGCTTGGCCATGACCCATGTTAAAAACTAATAAGTGCATGATTCTAAATATAGTCATAAGTTTGGAAAGGGTCATTATTCCACTGATTGCCTTACTGTCCTGAGAAAGTATACAGTTTTGGGAAAAGTGTTCAGGTTGGTCATTTCCAGATTCTCTTTGCTTTTTCTGCAGAGTAACTCACTGCAAGCTCACAGGAGGGTCCACACTAGTTAAGTAGTTAGATAATAACAATAACTGTACAAAATGCCACTAGTGAAGCAGTATAGAATATAGAATAGCAAGTGGGAACTATCTGATTTGAAATCCTAAGCCCCATGTTTCAAAGCTCACTCCATTACTTACTGTAAAATCTAAGCCACTCCTTTCTGAGAGCTTCAGTTTTTCCATCTTTAAAATGGGTGATTCACTTGACAGTACCAAGAGTCTGTAAATATAAATTCTACTACCATACACTCTAATCCTAGCCAAATTATACGAGAAAACTCAGCAGCTGTCCAAGAGGATTGAGACAAGTAGTTCATTGCAACCATCATTTGGGCTCTCTAAAAGTAAGTAGCAAAAAGTTGGAAAGCAAAGTCAGAATTCCTGGTGGGGCCCCTTGTTTTATTTACATTGTAGAAAGTAAAGTTGGCTCCTTGAATGTCTGATGGAGCCTAATGTTCATCCTCTTTTTGTCCATGTGGGTAAATTACTTTCAAGAAAAGCTGCTTACTTTAAAAACATAAACCAGTTCAGAAAGAGAATTCAATTCTCCTTTACTCCTGTCAAGGTTTTGTCAATGTAATGAGAAGGCATGATCAATAAACACCCTGCTGTCTGGTTAACCGAATTTGTAAAGGAGTATTATGACGGGTGCTCGCTTACCCAGCTTCCAGCCACTGACTGTGAAAACCTATGAGATCCTGCAGATATTGTTAAAATGATTGGATTATGAGAGAAAATTGTCCTAGAGGCTGCCTGCTCTGGAAATTCCTTCGGTTTTAGTTTAGTTTTGGGTTTTGTTTGTTTGTTTGTTTGTTTTCTTTTTCTGAGACAATAGTCTTGCTCCATTGCCCTGGGTAGAGTGCAGTGACACAATCTTAGCTCATTGAAAATTCAAACTCCTGGGATCAAGCGATCCTCTTGCCTCAGCCTCCCGAGTAGGTGGGACTACAGGTGAGTGCATAATGCCCAGCTAATTTTTCTATTTTTAGTAGAGACTGGCTCTTGCTCTTACTCAGACTGGTCTTGAACTCCTGAGCTAAAGCGATCCTCCCGCCTCAGCCTCCCAGAGTGCTAGGATTACAGGCTTGAGCCACCACATCCAGCTTTAGTTTAGTTTTTATCTGGCACAGGAAACAGTTGTCTTTACACATTAATCATTCTGATTGCCATTTTCTTACATATTTTTATTTTCATATAGAGTTGATAAACTTGGTTTCATTTGGCCTCATTAAGAGAGTTGAGAGTTAACTAACTTTTGTTTGCTTTTATGCAATTCATGTTTTCTAATTTTTTACTTTTAGGGTGTACTAGGATGATGTGACAATCATCAGAGAAGGGGAAATGTTCAACATTAATTAACCCAAATAAGCTTAGAAACATGCAACAAAATTTGGGCCCCATATTTGTTCAGGTGCATCAATGAAATTCATAGAACAGTCATAGGTTATAACATGAAGTATAATTTTACTTCACTTTGCTCAATAAATAAATCATTTGGGATCAGTTTTATACCTTCACATAATGATAGTTCCATCTCTGGTGGAATTTAAGACAGCCTTGAGCAGAAGTGTGAGGTAGGCCGTGGCAGGTGGGCTTCCTAGAAAAGCAGACTCTGAGACTGGGAGTAGCATGCAAGAGGCTTACTAAGGTGGCTTTTGCAGTTGAAGCCTAAACTGACCACGCACTGGGAAGATGACATGGTCCATTAGAGCTGATCTGAGCTAGACTCAGATGCCCAGGCCTTTCCACCCCCATATCCATCAGTCAACAACCTTACGGGTGTCCTGGGGAAGAGGACAGAAGCACGGTGAAGTACTCTTTCTTCAGCCTGGGCAATATCGAAGGGGACTGATAGCAGAGGCTCTCTCCCTGCAGCAGCAGAGCACTTCCAGGAATGCCAACCACACAGGCAGAGCTCACTCTCCTCAATGCTGCCCCCAAATTTGGGATCCCTCTTGGTGTCTGTCCATTCTAGTGGCTTATGCCCCAAACTCTTCCATTTCTCCTTTCTCTTTCCACACTCCATTGTCTTTTATCCCATCCTCTACTAGTAATTGTTATATTTGGATAAACCACAGTCCCAGATTGTATCACAGTGGTTAGTAAACACTTCAGGTTTTGAAAATGTAGGTAATGTGTACACATTTTGGTAATGATACCTGGAATCAAAGGAATGAGGATAACGGTGGGCATTTCAAGCAGAGTGGAGGATGGTAGAACAAAGAGTAAGGATAATAAGAGTATTTAAGTTCCCCTTAAAAGACACTACTATATGGGTACATATAGTTAATCCTATTGTTACTACTGGTGGGAGATTACAGCATGAAAAATTTGCAAAAATGGGCTGGGCACTGTGGCTCATGCCTGTAATCCTAGCACTCTGGGAAGCCAAGGCGGGATGATCGCTCGAGGTCGGGAGTTCGAGACCAGCCTGAGCAAGAGTGAGACCCACCCCCGTCTCTACTAAAAATAGAAAAAAATTAGCTGGACAACTAAAAATATGTAGAAAACATTAGCCAGACATGATGGTGCATGCCTGTAGTCCCAGCTACATGAGAGGCTGAGGCAGAAGAATTGCTTAAGCCCAGGAGTTTGAGGTTGCTGTGAGCTAGGCTGACGCCACGGCACTCACTCTAGCCCCGGCAACAGAGTGAGACTCTGTCTCAAAAAAAAAAAAAAAAAAAATTGCAAATATGTGTGTCCCACCAGCTCTTCCAGAGACATTCATAGAAGCTCAAAAGGGCTATTATGTTTCAAATCTTACTTTAAGACAAAGGATAGATGAGCATACCCAAGGCATGGCAGGCATGGTGGATCCACGCTAAAAGCTACATCACCCCTGGTCACATGAGAAGGCAACCCTCTCTTTTTGAGGATCTCATGGAAGAGTAGACTGTGATATGTTTGCTGTCATTACAGGATCATGGAAAAGCCATTAGTTCTGCTAGGAGTGAAAGAGAAGCTAAAGAAAGAACGTCGGATGGAGTTAAAATAACTAAGTGACCGCCGTATACTAAGCACTGTGCTGGTAACTTTAAATGAACTCTCACACTGACTCTATGGTAGGTGTTTTTATTATAAGTTTTTAAATATATAAAACCAAACATTAAAGAAGTGAAGTTATTTGGCTAGGAAACACAGCTGGTTAAGTGAATGAGTCAATATTTGAACTCCAAAGCCAATGCTATTCCTACCACGTCATATACTATGGGGATTCTTGAAGAACTTTTAATTACAGCAGTTTGACTTTCTAGTACTTGGAAGGTTAATATTTTAAACTACTTGTTAATGCTTTTAATAACTTCTTGGTCTAGATGTAAATTTTTTTCATAGTTTCTAAATTAGACCTGATTTGTCACACTTGTGCCCATGCCAGAAATGATTTGTATGTTTGAAATGTGTTTATTCATATCTCCACAAAACACGTTGTTAATTTTTACCTAAAAATGTATACGTCATACCACAGTTCAGTTGCCCACGCTCTGATCACTGTTTTGTAAGACATGCTTTTAGATTTTTAAATGTTCTTTTTGTTTTGTGTTGCCTGTTAAAATGTTATTAATTTTGTATAAACATTTTATATACGTCTGTCTTTTTCTCTTCCTCCTGATGGTTTGTTTGTTCCTTACTGTTCAGGTTCCATTGCTTTTTAAAACAGACTTGCTTTATAGTAATTCTTTCAAAAGTAAACGCTGTATTTATTAAAATAAAATATTTGAAAAACATGTTTCTTTGAAATTTTGAATTTCTCTCACTATGCAAAATTAGTTTAGATTAATAAGAATGTTTGTTTTCCTCCCAGGTGACGGTGACTTCACTTTTGATGTTCCTGCATTTAAGCAGTGTTAGTGATGTTCCTGCACTGCCAGGTAGAATTTTAATGTTTGCAATAAAAATGCTATTAAATACTTTTATCATATTTACTTTGATAAATGCCTTTGAAAATGCTACTGTCATCTCTTATAGAGGTATTTTCCTAATTTGGTTGCATTTTATTAAATTACCTTTACAGAATTAATGAACTTTTGAAGATTTCATAATAAAGGGCTAATGAATGAGAAATGTAAATAACAGCTAGTAAAATAGATAATGATATCTCAATCTGAATCCCAAGGATCACGTTCCAATTACACAATTACCAACCATTAATTTAAAATATGAATCATTAGCCAATTATAAATTATTGGAAGGTCTGCATTAAACTTCTTTAATAAAACAATGTTTTATTATTATATTCAGGTGTATGATGTGATTAGATGAAGCTGGTGTTCACTGGCAGGTATTCTTAGGCAACCACTTTAATAACTAAAGATTTTGAAAGCAACTCCCCACTGTTACCTGTTAAGCAGTGGTTTTATAAAGCTATTGAAGGTTCTAGAAAGAAGAAATTTTTTATTATTCTAAAAACTTGCCTTCTAACTTTTTTAGAGTATAATTGTGCATTTGTTCAAGGTTCAGAGAAAAGTGACAGAGTTAGTGTTAAAATCTGTTCTATTCTATCAAAAATAAACCACATTTATCATTTAATATTTTCCTGCATATTCTTTTCATAAGTCCTTTCCTGTTGAATATTAGTGTTTAATAGCTACTATATAAAAGGCCTGCAAAGATAGACAATGTATTCAGTATTTTAAGAAACAGTTTTTATGCAATTTTTATTGTATGGAAATCAATCTTTGATAATTTTTACTGCAATACATTATTTTATAAATGTGTCTACTTAATGATATAGTTTGAATTTCCCTGTTTTGAGGAATTGGTAATGGAATTAAAAGAATGAGTTTTGTCTCCACTTGCTTCTCTTTCTATTCATTTGTAATTTTTCAGCCATAATGGGTTTGAATAGATGCCAGTTCCTGAAGACTTGATATGAATTATTTCATTGAATCTTCACAAGCATCAGTACCTCATTTCACAAATGAGGAAACTGAAGCTTAGGAACATGAAACAGTATCACACAGACACAAAGTCACAATTCTCTGTGAGTCCGTAACCCACTTTCAACGAAGATGCAGGTTACTTCCCAAACATATTTGGTTTAAGGCTGTTATAACTAATGGGAAACATGTGAGTCTTTATGATAAATCCAATGCAACTGAGTGTTTGAATATTCACTGTATCTATCCCGTATATATATTCCTGAATTTTACAAGAATGCAGGATATAAATTAGCCCACTTAACTAAAGCTAAACTTCATAGAAACAGAATTTAAAGTCCAAAAAACTAAGGAGATCAGTCAAACCCCTATGCTTTCAACTAGAAGAAACAAACCAGAGCGACAAATGGTCTTACCCAAGATGCAAGGGAAACTTGAGCTATGTAGCCCAACTTTTTGTACACCAATTCCATATATTTTCAGAAAGTGGCTGACATTTATTGAGCACTTAGTGTGTGTCAGGCACTGTACTGTATTGTTATTGTTGAGGTGGGCACTGTTATTACCCCATGTACAGATGAGAAAACCAAAGCATAAATGTGCCCAAGGTCCAAGGTTAGTATGAGCTGGAACAGGGATTTGAGTTTAGCCTTAAATAGCTTTGAACTCAGAATTAAAGACATCCACTATTTTTAAGTAATACAGCTTTCTACCCAATAAGCTGTGTCCTATAGACACTGCTGCTCTATCAGGTATGACTGGCTTCCATTACAAAACAACTCACTTCCTGGTTCCTCCTTACTTCAGATACACTAGTGAAGCATAGTGTATTCCAACTAATGGGAGTGGATATGTAAAATATCTAACAATAGAAAAGAGCTGGGGGGCAACTAATCAAAACAGACACTGGTCCAAACATAAGAGATTGGGTGTAGATCAGAGGAACGACAGTATCCATTTATACTTGCTGAATAACTGCTCTAAAACCAATTAAACCATGCAGTCAATGACTAGAAAAGAAAGTATTTTTCCCTCAGCGTTCAAATATCTGACTTTCTACATTCATTCAGCAAGAGAAGACAAGAAGAGAACGGAAAAGAATGCTAACATAGGCCACTGTGAGGAAGCTACTTTCAGACTATTTTAACTACTACAAACAGAAAGTGTACAGAAAGAAAAGAACAACAGGACCCAACTGAGGAGGATGCATGCCTCTTAATCACAACCAGATTGCAAAATTAGGAATGGTATTGATTCCAAAAAGGAACCGCATGACAGGTGGTAGACTATTGCATCTGCACTGCAGAGCCATTAAAACCTTCTTCCGTTGTTTGCCACCATCCCCATGATCTGAGAAACAAGTGTGGGTTTAGATGTCATGATGTAGAAGAAGGTAATAAAACTATGTCATTTAAAATTATAGACAGTGCGCCTGGCACTCACCATGTAGTCATACCTCCATCCCCTCCCCCCCCCCACCTCCCCGAGTCAGCACCTTCAAGCATGACCATTCCCCAGACGGTGTGCAATGCATTCATCATGTAAAAATAACACACAAATTTATGACCTTGTTTTTTTTAATGTTTAGATTTCCAATGTCATCTGAACCCTCATTCTCAGTACCTATTTGATATTCACATTTTCTAAATTAATTTTCAGCAATAACTACACCTATATGTGCTCTGCAGATCAGAGAGCATATGTGCTACATTAAAAAGAAGTTTGCTCTCTCCGTTCCACCTTGCTGTTCAATGGGCCCACTCACCATGAGACAATGGGCCTACATGGTCTATGTTATCCTGTGGCACCCCACTTTCCCCAAATTTCCCCCCAAAAAGAATAGAGAAAATGGAAAACTCCTTGTCTGACTTGTACTGATAATGGCTGTGCACAGTTATGTGGAATTTTGGATGCTAGTTACTTTTAAATAGATAATCCCTATGTATAATTCTTATCTTAATAGAGAAGTTTGGTTTTCATCAGAAGAGTGATAATATGTCACCACGTGCTTGTGAATTAAGTTTGCATGAACAACACATGATGCTCAATGTCATTTATTCAGTACATACTCAATACTAGATACTGTGCCAGTTACTTTACATGGCTTTAATTCTGACAACCACCATGTGTTAGACGTTGTTATCCCCATTATAGGAAAAAGAAACTCATGATCATAAATTTTAAGTTATTGCCTAGGCCAATTGGCAGGTCAGTGGCTGAGGCAGGTTTCCAGAATAAGTCAGTCTGATTTCAAGTCTGAGTTCTTAATAACCAACATATAGAAATGATATGCCCATGAAGGAGGCAGTCTCCATTGTGGAGTCTATTTATGATCATGGCATAATCAAGATAAAACAATGTGAACCTTTAAATAATATATGCTGTATTTTTATATAGAATATGACACAGTGAATGCTATCTCTTTTGATTTTGCTGATGGAAATGAAGAAAAAAATCTACCTCTGAAAGAAAGAATTTATTTTGACTAGCAAACTGTCAAAATGTTTGACTTTGTGTCTACCTGTGCTTTGTGGACTTTTCATGATGGTGACATTTTGTTGCAAGGTGATTTTTTAAGATATCTCTTTATATGCTTCTCCACAAACTGGCTCAGAGTTTTGAAGTTGTCAGTAACGTATCCAAAGGATGTTCTTCAAATCATTTTAATAGTTCTCTTAGCACATTCTTTGGGTGTAGACATCTCCTGATTCCATCTAAAACTTTCAAATTAAATAAATGTGTGGCCACCAAATAATCACAAAAACAAAATTTCTTTTAAAAAATGTAATGGATAACCAAGAGACTTTTAAAGAAAATATGCACGTTTGGCTGTTCTTGTAAAATGAATGCATACTATGGTGTTTGAGCAAGGCTAATCTCGCATGATTCAGAATTCCACAGCTCCTTCTGAGGCTGTTTTTTAAAGTCATCCAGCCACAAGAGATAGACAGGGTGGCTCTTCCCCGAGCTGGGCATCTACCAGGGCTGGGCACCATACTCAGCACTGGACAAGCCACAACAATTGAGAGAATACGTTCTCTCTCTCCAAGCAGCCCAGAGTACGAGCATGAAACAGATTCACAACAAATTAAAATATATAGGTGCTAAAAATAAAAGCATTTTAAAGTTATCTTAGCCACACAGAGGGCTCAGATAATTGGCAGGTGTGATTCAAGTGGCTTTTCAAGAAAAGGGCATTTGACTTGTGTCTTACAGGATAAATATGTCACCAGGCAAAGGAGAAGGTCATAGGATGAAAAACCTAGAGCAAAAGTACAGCAGCATAAAGGAGTTTGAGGTCCTTAGAAGATAAACTGAGAGCTTTTTGTTTGTTCATGTTAAATATATATCTAACCTAGAGCACATAACGAAGGAGGCAGTAATACTGGTAAGGGACAAGGGACGCCAGGGAGCAACGTTGGGTAGGACGTATATGTCACACAAAGAGTTTGCTTCTATCCATCTTGTAAGGAATGGCGATGGAATTTTTGAAAGAAAGACTGTGATATATTCAGGTATTTTTTTTATAGACTATCATTTGTCTCTGGATGTGTAGGAAAGGCTGAAGTGGGAAATGACTAAAGGAAGGATCTTAATAACATCAGAGTCAGGGGACTGAGAGGTGAAACCACATTTTTAGAGACCAGGCAAGTGCTGGAACTAGCGGGATCCTTGGCTGATTATTTAAATGTAGTGGTGTGAGAGTTTCAGGAAAGCAAAGAGGCAGGAACAGCCTTGGCCAGGTGTTGAATACCAGCAGCTTCCAGAGAAGATTTTTTGATGAAACATAGCTTAACTCTCCTGGAAAACATGCTGTCTTATTCAGCACCAGAACTTACCAGGCTTCAGTATAAGTATTTGCTGAATGAAAATAAAACTAAACCAACAAAGGCCCATACTATCTAAACTAGAGAGTTTAAAAGACTCTGAGCCAGCACAGTTTTATATTGGGTTAGGAAAAGATTGACCCAATAAGAAGGTTTATAACATCACTGAAATGACAAGAATCCACCTAAGTATATATTGAAATTGTCATCTAGTTCAGACTTCATACCAGGAAAACTGAGGAATGGGATCATTGGTTGGCGTGTTTGCTGAAATGGCATCTGGTGTGGGGTATACCATTAAACATCCTGCATCCTTAACTTCCATCCTTAACTGATGAAAATAAAGCTTATATAAGATCCCCTAAAGCATACATTCTTTATTTGTGCTATGAATAAAAAGAGCATAAATCCAGAAGCCAGTTTACTAATGCCCTAATAGATTCTGACATATGTGCATCTTCAGCAGGATCTACAAAATACTTAGAGCAATCTCTCAAGTATGAAACAAATTCATTACTAAAAATAACCCAACTGAAGTCCTTTTAATAGTTCTTTCAGCTCACCCTATGGGTACAGATGTATCTTGATTCCATCTGAAACTTTCATATCAGATAAATGTGCAGTCATCAAATAATCACAAAAAACAGAATTTCTATAAAAAGGAGGAATGGATGACCAAGAGCTTTAAAAGACATAGATATTTTGAGGTTTTAAAAATGTTCCCTTGATTTGCTGTAAACAATAATATATGCATCCACTGAGAGAAGTTATGGTAGTTCTATCAACAAAAATCATTAAACATAACTAAGAATCTGTCCTGAAGGCCAGTCTTAAGGCTAGTCAATTTATAATAAAGAAGCAGGAAAACAATTAAGAGTCCATGGAGTCATGTGGGGGGTTAATTCCTGACTCTGCCAGTTACAGGATTTGTGACTGTGGACCAATCACTTGCCTTCTTTTGAAGCTGAGTTTTAAAACCTGAAAAACTAAGAGAATGAAACTTACAGGGTTACTTTAGAGACAAACTGCAAACGTGTATCAAAGTATTTTGCATATGGTTTTACATATACATAGGTGCTCAATAATTGTCAGGTATCATTATAACTCTTCTAGATTGATTTCAGAAGGTTGAATGTATGACGTTGTATGTATAATTATCAAATATAATTTTTAGTTTTCAATTACTTGGTGTAAATTTGAATATTTAACTCAAATTGAGTTCTGATTTTATCAATGTACTATCACTTTGCTTCATCTATTAAAAACCAAGATCATCAAACCAAGATCATTTAATATATAAGACAGATGTATCATCAACTTTCTCAACAGGTAGGAATATCTTTTTTGTTACCCTAGATACTCTGTTGAATTAGTGAAAGAATGTAAAGTGATTACACGGACTCTGAAATACTGGAAGGCATTAGAAAAAAGCATTTATTATCTGATCTGTGAGCTCCTTAATGGCAGAGTCATATTTTTCTTTCAATCTTCAGCAGACCCTAACAGAGTACTGTAGAAAGTAGATGAGGAGTAAATACATTGGATGGAGAGATTTCTTTAGGGACATAATGAAATAAAAGATATGCTTGATTTGGTTAAAACTGCATTTTATTCTTCTACGAGGCTTCTGAACTCAGCCTAGTGCTTGGAACAGAGTAGGGGGACCTTAATAAATTCTTTTTAATGAATAGTATTTTTTGACTACGGATCTAGTCTCCACAGAATAAGGTCTGTAACTCTTGGCAAACATAACCAAGAATAGCATGGGCATTATTTTACATAAAATTCCCCAAATGTAATATGAATCACCTGTTACCACTGTCTTTCACAGTTAATTTTCCAACAGAGATTCTACAAATAATATTAGTTAACTGAAATGTTATAATTTTATTTCCTGATTCAGTCTCTCTCAAATATGTTATTAGTGAAATGGCCAAGAGCAGTTAGCAAAAAGGTTTCTGGAAAATCATGAGACTAATGTAGAAATCAAACTCGAGCATGTGAACAGACACACTTTTGTGAATGCCCATTGAAAGTATGAGAGAATGAACTCTAAACCGTTCTGAAGTAGAAAAGTACCATGAAAATCCTCAAAGAAAATTGACATTTAAAATCAATCATTTATATTATAAAGTAGGGGAAAATACTATTCTGATTGGATAACTACATTGGTTTTATCTGTATCCTAAACACAGATTTCACAAATATAAAATAATAAGCTCTGTGTTTGTTTGTATATTTAAAAGATAATCATAGGAACACACAGTATAGTTGGGAAACAGAAATGAACATGAGGATTTCCTATGAATCCCTCACACAAAAAGGATCAAATGGCCTTAAAAACAGATGTTGTCTTCATGGTTAAAGGATATGAAAATCCCATTGCCTCCTTTATTCCTGCCACCCTGCACCCTCCAGAAGCACCCCTCATTTCTCTTTTACATTAACACCACAAGGATTGGCTATATCCCAATGAACTTACTCAGATAAACACAATGCGGTTTTCTTTTAAAATAAGCCTTTACTGAATATATCAACAAGGTACTGTATAGTGTAGAGTGAAGTTTGTAGTTAACAAAGTGTGCGACATGGTAGGTCTCAGAGGATGTGTGATGCAGAATCTTCCAGCCCCTTGTCAGAGAGAACACGCTAAACACAAACCAGAAGCAAATCAACATATGGTTCAAACAATAACAAATCATCAGGATTAACTTTCAGTGAATATACACTAGTCCTACGAGGGACACGCGGTTGGCAATGTCTTCACGTTGTCTCAAATTGGTTATAAATCTTACAGCCCACGGACACCTTTACAAACGTCCCTGTGTGTGTGTGTGTGTGTGTGTGTGTGTGTGTATGCATGTGTTTGCAGGTTTTATACTAATTTAAAAATGCCTGTTGCAATGGCCTTGTTTTGTGCTCTTCTGGTGGGTGTGCAGCTAGAAAAAGAAAAAAAAAACTACAAGCAAAAGTATCTCATTTGTTGCAACAATAGTATCATCGTGTACAGAACTTTTTCCCCACAATTATCGATGAGCATCCCCATTGCCAACAGCTGTCTTTAGACACTGCTGAAGATGTGATAGATGTAAGCTACATCTTCTTACCATTAGTATTTTGACTTTCTAAAGAGTATCAGGCAAGATTTGACAAGACCAAGAATGACAAGTGTTTTGTGTGTAAGTATCTTTTTCCCTTTGGGGCACTGTTTTCTGCTTTGTTTTCCCACATAGCATGGAAGGGTAAGTCATGAGCAAAACTGCTACGCTCATGTTCTAAAGTAAAATGTTATGTCTCCTTGTTATAGGTTAAAGGAAAATGCTAGAAACAAAGATGCCAATGGAATTAACCACTTCACTGTTTAAAAGCTGCAACGACCTCTGCAGCTGAGGTCTGCCGATCAAGTGAAGCCTGTGCTCCCTGCGGACTATGACACTTTTGCCTCGTGTTTTGAATGGATGCTTTGCTCACGACAGGAAGAGCTTGTCCTCCCCAGGGGGGAAGGAAGTTCTGATTTGTGTGAGACAACCAAAACCGTTATGATCAGCACTAGTAGGAGACGGAGCTGCAATATTAGCTACTTCATTAATACTTTTCACCAGACTGGTCACATTACACTTTTTGTTTTTAACCTCAGGAAAAAAATGTCTAATATATTTTCAGTAAACATCCAGATAATTAGAAAGTACATTATTTCTCACAGGGGAGAATGTTTTCCACTTGTTACACAAGGAAAATAGGCAAGGGGATGTATCCCTCATATCTGTCTGTGATTGTCCCATACAAGGGGTGCTAATGCACCTGACAGTGTTGGAGGGAAGCCCAGGGTCCCTCCTTGATCAAACACATCTCCCCAAACAAGTAGGTATGAACAACTACCCTGGGTAGGAATAACTGCCAATATGTGTGTGTGATCGTGGCTATGCCTGTTCCTTTTGGAATGTCCTCTGTACAGTGACAGGTAGAGAGCTCTGAAAGCAGTCAGATACCACCTGAAATCACATCATTTTGTCAGACAGCATCAAGCTCTTTATAAGCCAGTGAGCACGGCTGTTTTCCATGGTCTTGGCCTGAACTTTCAACCTTGACTCTTGACTAATCATTTCAAAATACACAATAATGACAGCAAAAGAGGCCCAAATGCAGAGTAGATGTATCAGCAAAACAGATTCCCATGACTAAAAATGCCAATCCAAGCATAATCCTCCAGGGATGGTTGTTCAGCAATTTTCATAAGACACACTAGACATCACAGTTTCTATGATGTGCTTTCTATCCTGGTCTAGACGACAGCCAAGGTATAACAAATGGGAGACTGATTTTCATTTTAGCAGTCTTTGTTATGTTGTGCATAAGATCAAAATAAAGCCTGTAACCAGGCTTCTGTCTCTTCAGGAACGTTTTCTAGCAGAGGGACTATTTCAGACCATCCTGACCATTTCACATGACTGGGTCTCCATTGTACCACTTAAGCCCCAGATAATTCTGTGAATCCCATAAGACATTTTGGGAACCTTGTTCTTCCTGACCCAAAGCAAAGAAGTTCCAGCAGCCAAAAATCCCACTGGGGGTTTAACATACAACACAAATAAATGAGAATGATTATTTTGTGGGTAACAAAAATAAAAGCCCTCAAAAGTCAAAGTACCATCATTTGAACACACAGTTTTACCTACACAGCCAAGGGGCAGAGGACAGTGCAAGGGAATCGTCCAGCTAAGCACATAAAGCCCCACGTCATTGTCCTGATGGTAGGTGGCTTACTGCTATATTCATCACCTTCACGGACTATTCTTTCCCTTCACTGCATGGACCTAGCTTTAAAAGAACAACAGCCAAAACCCTCCAGCTAATAGACTAAAATGGAAACCAGAGTCACTTTAGAATTAATTGAAATTAATTCGTAGCTAAGTTCAGCTCTACTGACTGCACAGTTTCAATTCTTGTGTCTACAACATTATAGCTTCAGTTACATTCTCTGCTTATTCTGAGGGACAAGGGAGACTAAAACATATAAGTTGGGGTATATTATTAAAGAAAATAAAGCTCTTACTATAAAGAAAAAGTTGCATAGCATTTTATACCTAAGCTTTTACAAAGAAGACACATCACAGTTTTATTTTGCTTAGAGGAGAGAGAGGGAGAGAGAAAGAGAGAGAAAGATGATTGTGACAATTACTTCATGGATCCCTAAAACAATGGCCAGCAGTAAAGGAAATAGGCAGCACAGAATGAAATGTCTAAATTTGATTTTAAAAAGAATTTTCCAAGGAGGAGTTTTAGATAATGTATGTGACCTATAGCCCTTCTATATCTAAGGGATGGCATGGATTAAGTTACGCATGTTTTCTGAAGATGGAACATTGCCTCAGAAATATCTAGAATTAAGCACAGACATCCCTCTCTTCCTATGCCCTCTGCTCTACCAGGATTAGGGGTAGGAGCCTTCACTCTCTGACTTGTTCATTTTTCATTGGTTGTCCTGCTAATGTAAGATTGATTATCCCTCTACAATTCCCAAAGTAGAGGAACATCCACAATTGAAAAGGAACAAATAAAATTTCAAAAGTGGAAAACAGGATCAAAGTCAGTCTGAGGTGGAAACCAGGTATTGCTTTAAAAAAATGTATTATTTTGGCCAGTTTTGATGTGTCCTTACAGAATTATTAGCAGTGAAAATTAGTATGGGTTTTAAAATGTGTCAGTACATATAGATGTTTTGTGCAGCCAAGAGTGGCATCCATAATTTTCTGGGAAATACTGAGCAGAGGGAGAAAAACAAAGGTGGCATAAACAATTAATCATGAAAATATATGGGAGATGATTGGAAGACAAGAATTTGCCAGGGGGATAAAAGTATTAATTCAAGCTATTTCAACATGGTATTGGCAAAGTCAATTGATATAGATGAACAGAACCACTGATCAGTTTTTTTTTGTCTAAATAGTATCAGTGATTTTCAAATAAGAGATTGTAGTATATTCCAAACACTGATCTCTTGTTCGTCTAAATATCATGTTGACATAGCTTCAGTGAATCTACCCAAATAATTCTCATTATCAAAAATAATTCCATTCAATATAATTCTTCCCTTTAATTTTATTAGCCTCTTCTAAAAAAGTATTCTAGAATATATCTCTGTTGAATGTGATTCAACCTGATGTATGATTTGAATAGTAACACTTTCAAAGGGAGTTTCTTGCTAGGACATCACACCAGTCCCTGAAGATGACTGAAATCAGACTCAAGTTTCTAGCCCTGTAACCACATAGGGCCAGGGAAGCATGAAGGGTGATTTTGAAGTTCCCAGTCAGACAACCAACCCCTGGGTTTTAAGGTCTTTTCAAATCTTATCTCAATTTTCTTGAATCTGTCACGTTGGGTTAACTTATTTCACGGGAACTGGCTTCCTCTCGACGCTTTCTGTGTTTCCTGCACTGGGTCAAATCAGGGTAACTACCTCCATCCTCACAGAATTTTTCACTTGTCTTCCAGACCAGGTGGTATAGAAATAGCAGGAAAATATCTGGGCCACTTCTTGTTTCACCCCTAGTACTCATCTCACCCTGATGAGTCCATTTTAATCTGCCCTTTCATCTGACCACCAGGAATTTACTCTGACAGCTTCAACAGCAAAATGGTTAATGTGCATTATAAGGAAGAATCACTTGTTCTTTCGCCTTGGCGTTGGGTTCTCATTGTACAACCCTGTACAGTACTTTAGCAACTATTTTTTTTTTTAAGATTTAAAAAGCAAAGAGTTACAAAACTGTTTGTAATTAACTTGAAATAGAAAAGATAGCACTTTTTTTTAAATCCCATTATATAGTACACCGTATAAATTACAGAGTATTCAAATGCACAAATGCATCTGTGTAACATTTATCAAATGTAATTCGCGTGTCTCTAGGTGCACACACGTGTGTGAGCTCAAGAGTCTCATCCTCGCCTCCACAAGGCCGGCCCTCTGGCTGTCACGTGTGGCAGTGCTCCAGGTCTGGCACGCTGCTGTTGCAGTATCGCATGTTGTTGGGGATATGGCAGTCTGTGTAATTAATGCCCCCGTTTGGGGTGTAAATGGGCTGCAGTCTGAAATCTCCTTTAAGGAGCTGATCGTTATTTAAGGAGACGATCTGAAAACTGGTTTCCGTCATCTCCAGGATGGAGTTGTCCTTCTTGGTGCCGGCCTCGCAATAGTCGTCTTTCCGCCGGCCCCGGTTGTATTTCCACTTCTGGGAGGTGTAGCGCCCCTTTTTGTGCATGTGCCAGCAGAAGACGCTGAGCAGGACCACGAGCACGAATATCACGGCGCCCCCGATCAGGCCGGCCAGCAGGAAGGGGGAGCCCATGCTGCGGGAAGTCGCCTGCTCGTGGCTGGAAGCCGTGTTGCTGCCGTTGTTCGGGTAGGAGGCGTGCGTGGTGGCCTCGGAACAAACGGTGTCTTCCACCGCGCGGTAGTTGAAAGCATCCAGCGGCACCAAACAAACCCGGTAGGTGGATCTGGGCTCCAAATTAACCAGGCTCAGGTGCTGCTTCTCGCCGCTGACGATGCGCTCCTGAACGATGCCCCCCACTAAACTGTGGCCCATCTTCACCCACGTGAGTTTGTAGGCCGTGACGGTGAAGAGGGACAGCCAGCTCACTTGGATGGAAGTATCATTCACAAAGTGGACAGAGAGCTGGATCCGCTCGGAAATCGGCGGGGTCACTCTTTCTCTGCCGTCCCAGTCGGGAATCGTGGGGAGTTTGGCCGTGGTGGGCCCGGGAGGCGTGTAGCCCCTGCTAGGGCTGGGGACGGACAGCGTGGGAGGCTGGGTCGTCAGGGAAGCCGTACTTGGCGCGGGGGTGAAGAGAGGCAGGCCCGGGGTTGTGGTGGGACACGACAAAAGATTCATATTCAGTTCCCTGACGGCCATCCCGCGCACTTGCTCAGGACCTTGGCACATGAAACCCCGCACGTTGAGAGACGAAGGGATGTACTTGAGCCACTCCGTGACCCATTTAATACTGCAGTCACAAAACCAAGGGTTATTCCGGGCGGTGAGCTGCTTCAGGTTGGACAGATTATCAAAGACCCCTTGAGTCAGCATTCGCAGCTGGTTGTTGGATATGTCCAGCCGTTCCAGCTTTCGGAGATTGGAGAAGGCCGTCAAAGGGATGTGGTTTATCTGGTTGTCCTGCAAATACAGCCTGATCAGATGCGTACCTGGCAGATCAGGAGGAGGGCGGGAGAGCGAATTACGCACGATTGAAAATTCCTTGAGCTTGGTGAGATGGCTGAAGGTGCCCTCGGCAATGCCCTTGTTGGTCAGGAGGTTCCCGTCCACGATCAGACGCTCCAGGCTCGTCAGATTCTGAAAGGCCATGTCTGATATGACAGCAATTCGATTCTCATCCACTCTCAGCTCTTGCAAGTCCACGGGAAGTCCAACAGGCACACTGCTCAGGTGGTTCTTAGACAAAAACAACAACTTGAGGCTAATAGCCTCCCGGAAGGCCCCATCCTCCACCCCCACTGTGGATATAGAGTTATCATCCAGGTGTAGCTCTTCAAGCTTCAAGAGCTGGGCAAGAGCAGCCCGTGAAATGGTCTGAATGTTGTTTTCCTGCAAATGGAGAACTCTGACATTCTTGGGAAGGTTCATGGGGAATTCATCCAGTTGGTTGCCATAAAGGTAGACCGTGTGCACCGACTGTACGTTGTGCAGTTCCGCAGGAAATCCAGCATTATTAATTTGGTTGTTGTGGAGGTAGAGTACGGTTACGCCCTCCGGGATCCCAAGAGGCACTGAGGTCAAGCTTCGCTCGTTACAGTAGACAAAGTTCCTGTCGCAGCGGCACACGGTAGGACAGGCCAGGAGTTTTGACACTTGTGAGTAGAGCCCCAGGGAAATGATAAGCCAAGACTTCAGGAAAAAAGCCCTATGGCTGGGCCACTTTGTGGTCTGCAGGCCCATTTCTGAAGTACAGAAATAAAATACAATGTGGTGGGGAAAATAAAAAAAAAAAAAAAAAACAGATAGCAAAATCAAAATGACTAGACCGGGTCCTGTCAAAGTCTAGAACTCCAGCTGGAGGAAACGCCCTGAGGGCGTATGGTAAATAATCTTCCTGCTGTCTCTGGTCTTATCAGCCTGCGTTGCCCTCTTTGCTGTTGTCTTCCATGTGCAAAAAAATTCAACAGGGAGAACTTTCCACACAGGCAATGGGTGATGCCAAGTTATCAGCGGTTTCGGCAAGCCCAGGAGGGCAGGCAGAACTCCCTTCTTCTTTTGCGGGTCAGGCCAGCCTTGATTAGCCTAGGAATTTCTTGCGTAAACTCAATCTGCAATCTGTTGTAGGAAAGAAAAGAAGAAATGGTCAGGTACGGGCGGAAATGGAAGAAATGTCAACATGACTACAAGCCTTTCAAACACAATGCGCTTGGGACTAAATTTGGAGAGGTGGAGTGGTTGGACTTAAGAGGTATTTTAAGTAAGAGTAGTTCAGTTGAACAGGTATAATAAATCACTAAAATATCTTATCCTGAAAAGGAAACCATACTGTTACCTATCAATATCAATAACCACATTGTGGAATTTTACATCCTAATCATTACCTCAGTCTCCTAAATATCTACTTGCATATCCAAACAGGTTAAGTGCCACAGGTACACTGCTGAATCCACCAGATCAGTTAATAATCACCACTTACAAATCCTAGTGGTCACAGTCTTGTTTCAGGATGGAGATGGTAACTGAGCAACTGGTAAAACTGAGGGGAAAAATGTGAAGCCCTATACAGTCATATATTTCAAAAATGCAAAATGAGGACTTAAGAAAGTCGTGTAAAAAGATACATCCTTATCAAAAAGTTATTCCTAGTTCATTATATTTCCAAAAATATTTATCATATATGATCTTTCAGATACTCTGCTATAAAAAAGCTGTAGCGGTTGCCATTTCTCTTTAAAACGTATTTTGAAACTCTGATACAGAAGTTTATTCATGCTTAATGGAGAACTTTAGAGACTGCAATGTAAAGAACACAGTGTAAAGGTTATCGAGATTATTCATGTTATCTATCACCCAGAGATAATGGAGCAAATTAGTTTATTTACTTCCTTTTTTCTATGCATATACTTAACAAAATTGGAATCATCATTTTTCTTTCTGTTACCTAATGGTATGTCATGAGGAAATTCCTACGTCATTAAAAAAAATCATTCAAAATAAAACAGATGCATCCTACGGACCATCTGCAATGAGGCAGTATACACATAATGCACAGAAGCAAGTGTGAAGGCAGAGAGATGACTTCTCTTTCCTTTCCCACTTCTTGCCTTCCCTCCTGTTTCTCTTCCTCCAAAATGGCTTACACTCAAGTCACCAAGGACAATGATCATGCTCCAGTGCATGACACATTTCTACTTGTCCCCTCCTTTTGGACCTCCAGGACCAGATGAGATACACCATGGTGATCCATGGTGATCCCCTTTAAGATCTGCCCAGATCGTGACTGCAGATAAAGTTTTTATCAACAACACCTTCCTCCTGTCTGTGCTTTCCTGTTTCCTGCTAAAAGAAGGACTTTTAGCAAATTTTGAAACGACAGAAGACACAGTTGAGGAAATCAAGGCAATGCACAGATAATAATCATGTCTTCTTGTTCCAGAATGTATTCCATCTGTTTTTAGATTAGAGAGGTAAAGAAGTTAATTGGAAGGTGCAAGATTTGATTTCCCTACAAAATAAGCGGACATGACAGGACACGGCAAGCCGCGAGTCTCTTAATTCTCACCAATACACAGAGATTGAAACAACTTATATCTAAAAAAGCACAGACAAACTATTTGAAATTGTTCCTTTAGCTATCTTGAGAATTATAATTTAAAAAGAAAAAAAAAATACCAGTGGAAATGTTATTTAAGTGTCAAGGATATTGTAAATTTGTTCTACAATTCAAAAGATTATACATCATGTAAAAAAATGCCTTTGATGACCAGAAATAGTAAAATCCATCATTTATTGTTTAGGAAACTTAAAAAAGGGGGTGGCAGAGGAGGAGATGTGATATGATGCTTTATTAAAATTCAAGGATTATGTAATTAAAAAAAAAATCCTTGCAAATATTTGTTTTGCCACGGAAAGGGAGTCATTCTCTCTGGAAGAAATCTCTCTATATGCTTAAAGAATCATTTATACAATGAAGGGTAAGCATAGGAAAAATGAGTTTAATGCCATCAGCTTGATGCCATCCTTAGCCCAACTTTCAAGCCATCTTGATGTTCCCTAATATCCTGCTACTCATGTGTGGTCTTTGGTCCAGCACCAGGATCCTGACTTGGGAAGCAGCAGAAACAGCACCTCAGGCCCAAAATCTGCTTTGTTAGCAAGAGCCTCCGGTGAAAACATTAAAGTTTGGGAAGCACTGCCCTAAATACCCCTGACACCTTACTTCATCATTCATGTTTTAATTTACTAAATGTAAAATAAAGGCAAGAGCATGTCACATGACTCTTTTGAGAAGAGTAAAGGCCTAAGGCATACTAATCACTTTTGTCCCCAGGAGATAGTCTCAAATTACATCTTATATGTAAATCACTTCTTCGGAAGAGCAGTGCAATGACTATATATGTCATTTAGCCTCAAAGGGAAAATGTTTATCTGGATACAAATGCACAGTTATTTGCAATCAGAAGAGCTCATTTTTATAAAGTGTTTAAGAACAAAAAAACCATTTGGTGCTATCAGCATTACTCTTCAGAAGAGGCAGAAAAGTGAGATTTAAGAATAGAATCTAATATGTTTTTGAGTATTTCACTGTAATCTTCAAAGTGTGACGGTAGCACATGATGAACAGAATGTCCTAAGTGAGAAAAACAGCAGCCTGAGGGTTTCTAAGTTCCTATGTAAAAAGAAAAGAGGCTTCTAAATTGTGTCTCCAAGCCAAGTTGTTAGGGCCTAAGAAACAAAGCAATACTTGAGGATGACAGGCATTACTCAAAGTTCATCAGCTAACAGCCTCAAGGACACTATCACTGGGAGTTAACCGGTACTCAGGGATGGACCTAGAAACCATTATTATGCATCCAAATTGTAAATTTTCCACTTGCCTGAACCCTGTCCTCAGTAAGGAGAGAATAGGCCCCATCAACCCTCTGCCCCCGTCTTGCTCTCTTGCAGGCATATTTTACTCATGAGTGGTTCTTTTATAATTATGTAAGAAGATGATGTGATCCTGAAGAAAGCTCCTAATAAGATTACATGGGGCAAACTGTCACTGTTCATACACCTTAATAGAAGAAAAGACTCATCTAGATCACAATGTGTTGATCAGCTATGACAAGTTCAATTTTGAATGAAAATAAACTCTCAGAGCTTTCTTTGAGCTTCCTGGGAATCCCACAGAATAACAGCATATAGCAGATTTGTTTTGATCTTTGGATCAACAAAAGCCTATGCTTGTCAGTCATTATACTGTATCTTTGTTCAAATTAGTAGAAGTGTAAAATTACAAACACCTAGGCCATAATGATGTTATTTAAATTTTTAAATTAAAATTCCCTCTGTAGTTTCAGCCGTGGTTCCTACTGAACATGGAGGGTAGAGATCTGCTCAGATGTTAAGCTGGAGACCACACTTATACAGACAGCAAGATAATACAGTGGTCAAAACCTCAGGCCCTGAGTTCTCATCCTACTTCCGTCACCAAGTAGCAGCAGGATCTTGGATATATATTTAATCTTTCAAGGCTTAGTCTCCTCATCTGAAAACTGAGGATAATAATAGTTCCTAACTCCCAGCACTGTTGAGAGGATTAAATAAAATAATATCTATGAAAAGCTTATAAGGTGCCTGAACATGGCAAGAACATAATAAATAGAAACTATTATTTCCTATGTAATTATTATTAATGATATCCAAAGGGGTGAACTCCAATATGTAGAACAAAATACAGTCACCTTTGACCTACCAAGTTCTATGCACTTTCACCTATCCCAGAGTTTCTCAACCTTGGCCCTACTGACATTTTGTGCCAGATAACTTTTCGTTGTAGGGCTGCAGTGTGCATCTAAAATGTCCCCCAACCCTGCCATTTATATGTCCCCTGGGGTAACAAAATCACTCCCGGTTGTGAACGCTGACTATACCCGCTTACGAGTGCCTTACAAGGTTGGCATTATTACCATAATTTTCTAGAGGAAATTGAAGATAAGTTTCTAAGAATCTAAAAAGGCTTCTTGTCATGGACACCAAAAAAGCATGAAAATGTAATATGCTTTTTATTCATTCATTCAACCAATATTTACTGGGCACTAGAACGAGGTCACAGCTGTGTGCAGAACTCATGTGGGTTTTGGCCTCATGAAGATTAAAGTTTAGTGGCAGGTGGGGGAGGGGGGAGCAGAGAGAAATGAGCAAGCAGGGAATTAGGGTACCATGTAAAGAGCTCTACCCTGGCCCTTGGGGTATTAGGGAAAATGCTGCCAGGGAAGGATTGCCTCTGTGAAGATATGATGGAAAAGAAGGCCCATGCCAGGGAAGAGAGTCCAGAAGTTCTGCATACAGATCCAAGCTGTTTGTGACATGAAGCGAGATGAAGCTTAGCTCAGCTGAGAGAAGGAACGACACTGACCACACAGCACCTTCTCCCAGCTCACTGTCTGCCTCTTACTGAGGTGGTCATGCTGCTAGAAGATAATAAACAAACCCATGTCTCAAAATCGTCAGGTGTATTTCATGTATAAGGCAAAAATACTGAGAATAAAAAATTGCTTTACCAGATGAACTGCAAATATTGAGAGCAAAAGTTTTTTTTTAAAAAAAATGTCTTCCCTATTTGTTTGAATAGTATATTGAATATGTTTCCCCTCCAGGAAACTAGAGATTATGAAGAATAGCTTAATGGAAGGTGCTAGCTAAAAACAGGAATTTTCATTTAAAGGAGATAACAGTTTCAAAAGCCTGAGTGTAAATCAATGTGCAAAAAATGCTCTTTGGGGACAGCACGAACCTGGCCCTGCCAGTCTCTTAAAGATGACAGTAACAGCAGCAGTTATTCCAGGCGACTTTACTTTAACTCTGTTCATAGGAACTGAGACTCAAAGCACGTAAGTCATGCAAAAGCTTTCTGCAAAGCATCTCTCTCCTAGTGCTGCGGAAGTTTTTTTTATTTTTATTTTTCTAATTAATTCCAGGAGGCTGTATTCCAGGAGTGCTTAATAAACTCAGACTATAAAAATCATAGTACAGAAAATAAGAATTGTCAATAAGCACTGGCAATTGCATAATATAACGACACTATGACAAACCTAATAAAATCTTAATGGTTGCAGAACCAGCGGAATTGTGACAAGGCAGCACAGTGCGTGAAGCGGTATAAATAAGGAAGCTAAACCAAAGAGGGATTCTCCTAGCAAAGTTTCCTGGGGTTATATCTGACTTAGAGCTTCTGAAGTTAAGGAATTTCTGCTTAAAATCAGACACGTGCACATGCAGAATCCACAGGCCTAACTACACTACAAATGTCTTTATTACAATCTGGAAATACTAAAGCAATTTATAAATCTGTGCGCATTTCCACATCCCTGAAGATAGGTTATAAATACTGTTCGCACAATAACTGAGAGAGTTCTATAGTTAGCTGGCCAAGATGTGGGGATTAACAAAGGAATTTGGGGAAAATTCAACACCAGCTACCCTCTAACTTGAAACCATTTTTCTATCTCATTCACTGAAACTCTAACCAAGCCCCTTGAAGTTTCTCACTAGATGAATATTTTTCTTTACTAAGACAAAGAGAAAGAAGGGAAGAGGGAGAGAAGGAGGGCAGGAAGGAGGGGAAGAAAACAAGGAAACACTTTATTTAAACAGTTGACGATTTCCTGGCTCCAGTCAGTGTAGAATTGAAAACATTAAAATCAGACCCCAAATAAAAAACTATTCTCTTGGCAAACAGAAAATACTCCAACACATTTAGAGAGTTATTCTCACATGGTTTTCAACTGGTTCAAATAATAGGGGTAAGTTTAGAACAAACAACCAATGTTATAAAGTCAAACGCATAAACTTTGAGGACATATTCACGACTACCACATGCCTCTCTCAATCCACTAGGGAGCTCCCACAGATCGTCTCCTGGTCCCTTTAAAATCTTGGACTGCACGATGGTGGCCTCTTTCCACATCAGCCGCCACCTGCATGTTGGTTTGATCCAGAAGACAGAATGACCAGCTGTCTTGATGCCTTGAAAACAATTCCTGATAGCAACTGGCTTGGCAGTTGGTTGCCGGTAGTGAAGGGAAGCTTGTAGAGCAGAATTTCAGGGGGGGAAATGAATTGACAGAGTGCTAATAAAATATAAAATTATATGATCCTTAAAAGATGGACCTACAATAGTTCATATCTATGTACTTTCAATGCATTTCAAAGGGAAGTAGTTCAATTTATTCATAACGTTCATTCATTTGCTCAAACAGATCCCAAACATCTCCTGTGTCATAGAAAATAACTGATTTCTTACATTCTTCCCTTTGGTAAGAACTTTTTTCCCCCACTGCTTTGTACAGTGATTACCCAACCCCAAGTCACCAGGGGATGGTGGTGAAAAACGAGGGTTTCTGGGTCCCACCCTGCAGATTCTGGTTCCACAGGTCTGCGAAGGAGGCTGGGCTTGTGCCTTTTGTCAGCTTTGCCCAGGTAGGTCTGATAACCAGCCACGTTAGGGGTCTACTTTCCATCAGGAACTGCTTTCAGGGAATTGAGACAACTGGTCCTTCTCTCTTCTGGGTCAAACACACATGTGAGAGTTGGCTTGATGTCGTGAAAAGAGCAGGGAGTTTGGAGTCAGTCAGAATTTAGTTTTTGTCTCAACTCAACCACTCACACAGGGCATGATGACCACCTGACTAACCTCTCTGAGCCTCATGTTTTTCATCTCAAAGGGAATAATCAGCATGCCTATGGAACTGTTGGGAAGATTAGCCATAAAGCATGGAAAGTGAATAAGAAGAGAACCAATCAGGCACTCCATAAACTGGTGTAAGAGAGGGAGAGAAAGTGTAGTGCACAAGGAGTGGGGTCTGGAGAGAGAGGGCCCGAGCAGCTTTTCCACCTACTAGCTGTGTTAACTTGGGCACACGTAACGTCACCTCTCTGTGCCCCTGTTAACTCATGTAAAATGGAGAAAATAATAGTATTAATCTCTCATGGTTGTTGGAGGGCTGAGAAATCACTCAGACTATTATCGAACATGTGGAAAGCACACACTCATGCTGGTCATTCCTTCCTATCATTAACTTTCAACACTAACAAAACCTCCTGTGCGGGAAGCATTGGTTCCCAATCTGGTAGAGTGTTAGCTGTGCTGAATCTAACTTTCCTCCTTCACTCATTGATCATAGTTCTTTACTTTGGTGATACATATACATACATATCCACCATCCATCAACCCTGTCCCCAGGTGGAGACATTTCTTAAGTCAGTCAGTGAACAAGTGACAGGGCTGGGTCTCGAACCCAGGCATGGGCTGCAGAACCTTGCTCCCAACCTCTGTCCTGCCTCCCTGTAAGCTCCAGGCAGACAGAGGCCGTTCTGCTTTTGCTCACTGTTATTTCCCCAAAGCCTACAGCAGCACGTGGCAAGCATTCAGAAACTGTGTGTGGAATAAATGAACGAATCAAAGGACGACCTTCAGATGATTACTTTGTTTGAAAAGGCAGTCTGTAAAAACTCTTCGACATCTTCAATCTGAGGTCCCATAAGGAATCACTGAGATAATATTTCAGAACGGCTTTCAAGGGTTTTAAGCTCCCCTAACCTATCCGGAGAGATTGAAGGAGAGATACAGAGATGGATGGATAGTTCCTGAACATAAAGAAACTAGTTGACCTTCGCAAAAGGCACAGAACATGCAACTAGAAAATAATTGCAATTACTATAGCACTATACTTGTTTTACAAAATATCATCAAATTCTAGTCTCTTACTGACCTATAGCACTGCTGAAATGGGGTCAGCTGGAATCATTATTGCAAACTTGGTTTGATGAGAAGTATGTCCATACCTGACAGTTCAGTTCTACAATGCTTGTAACATGAAATCAGGTAAGTCTTTGTGGTTTATCACAAAAAAAATATGTCTTTATGCTCATATAATATTAATAGCTTCTAAATATTTACATAAATTCAATATAACAGTTCAACTGAACTTTAATTGGTTACTACTTTGCCATTCCACACAGTCAGAATCAAAATAAAATAGGCCAGTATCTTTGAAAGCTATAAAAAAGTGTACAATAAAAATAAACTGATCCAAAAATATAAACATGGCCTACTTCCCCACCAAAGCATTGTATCACATATGTAATACACATAATAAAACAGAAAATCTCACGTCTCCTTCACAAGGAAAATATAGATTTCAGTTGGCAATATTGATTAGATGCATGAAATGAAATTACATAGTGTATATTTCCAGGTGAGTTATCCGGTTTTGAGTCTAAAAAAATGAAAAATTCATTGCTTAAGCCTATTTTGGTATCACAGGGATGGCTCTGAATGTAAATGGTATAAAATGTCCTCACTGAATAAATAGGTTTTTACAATGTGCCTTCTCATCTTCAGAACACCTGTCATGCTGTGGTGTCAGGCTATGTTCAGGGGACAAATTCTGCACTGGGGGGACAAGAGGGTATGACATAAGAAAATTATTATTTCTTATCTTTGACCCTCTTCTCTCAAGGCCATCCCCCAAGCCCCGCCCGGAACATGACCAGATATTATGGGTTAAGATCAAATCAAGTCATTTCCAAAGCTTAAAAAAAACTCCAGATGGCATTATATCTAGTTTAGCTACTCAGTACACATAAGGAATATTTCAAAGGAAAATATTTAAAATACACACAATAGATTTGAAAAGCCATCTTTTAAAAAAATCCATACTGGTGGCCTTTCTCATTTGAATGAATTTTAAGATATGTTCTCCAAACACAGAGGAATGGAAACATACAAATAGATCCTTTTATTGGTTTACACACAATCAGAGCTCTGCTTTCATTGAGGGATATTATAGCTTTTAAACTTTACCCCAAAGGCAAAAAGCTTGTATTTTCTTAAGTATATGGTGTCAATTAATTTTAACCACTTAATTCTTTGTTTTTTAAAAAAAGAACTCCCACCAATAATAATAATAATAATAATAATAATAAAACCCTCAGGAGCAGATGAATGACTTTTGACTTTTTTTATTTAAGGAAAGCAAGCTATAGTCTGACTTAGTCCATATCAGCCAGGCACATGTGCACACAATGGCCACCAGAGGGAGGCAACACAGCTGAAAGGTGGTCCCAACAACACACACACACACACACACACACACACACGCAGACATGTGCATTTCACATGAGAAGATAGTTTTGACTGACTTTTCATCTTTGTCTCAACCACTGATGTTTGTCCAGAAAAAAATAAAACGCAAGCTTAGGAGAGTTCTGTGAAGTTTGGGATGATAAAAAAGATTTAAGCCCTGGCATGGTGGCTCATGCCGGTAATACCGGCACTTTGGGAAGCCGAGACCAGCGGATCGCTTGAGGCCTGAAGTTCAAGACCAGCCTGGGTAACATAGCGAGACTCTGTCTCTACAAAAAATACAAAAACCAGCTGGGCATGGTGGTGTGTACCCATAGATAGTCCCAGTTACTTGGAAGGCTGAGGCAGAAGGATCGCTTGAGCCCAGGAGTTTGAAGCTGTGGTTAAGTGAGCTGCGACTGCACCACTGCACTCCAGCCTGGGAAGCAGAGTGAGATTCTTTCTCCCCCCCCCCAAAAAAAAGAAGAAGAAGAAGAGGAGGAAGATTTAAAGCAGTGAGAGTGATAAGGAGAGCATCCTATGCTTGAAGACTGAGTCACTAATGCCTTCCTTAGGTACAGTCCCACACTTAAGTGAATACAGGCCCTGGTCCTTGGAAATACTGTAAATGGTCTATAAAATTCTATCTTATAAAGTATTCCATCTCCAAAACAGGTCTGCTGTCTGAGACAAAACGAGGAAAAAGACACATGAGTGGGCAACAACTTCATGTGCTATTGTTTCCCATGGGCTTTCCTTTTTTCAAAAAAAAAAAAAAAATTACCTCAATGGTTCTCTGATGCTTAAAATTTTATTTGTAAGCCAATTCCTTTAGATTTGTATGTTATTCTCTCCAGAGATGCACATGTTTGGGGCAAACATTCCAAATCGAGTGAAATGGATCAGACCTTTTCTTAAAGCTAGTATTTCTCAACGTTTCCTTCATCAGATAGTTGTTGAGTGGCAGCTACAGTGTGTCTGATTCAGTTTGAGGGCCGTGTGACACAAAGGTGAACAAGACAGATCAAGTCTCTATAGTCATGTAGTAATATGTCAAGAAAGTAAGAGGAAATAAAACCAAGAGAAACTGTAAATTTGAGATTTGAAGTGGTAAAACTTTGAGCAATGTCATGACAGAAATACAGTCACAGAGAATAATGAGGAGTTGCAGAGTAGGTTTAAATATGGCAGCCATGGATGGCACCTTGGAGAACGGGATTCCCAAAGAATGAGGCCTTGTTAAAGATGGGGGATCCAGGGTGCAGAAGGACAGAATGTCGGAGAAGAGAGGGTAATATAGTGTTAGGCCTAAGTAAGAATAGACACAAAGGTACAAGGGAGAGAGAGCCTGACCTCTTAGAAACTGAAAGACCAATGTGTCTGGGACACATTTATGAGGAATGGGGACAGAGAATTCAGGAACAGGGCCAAGACTTCTACTGCCCTAGGACAGGCAAAGCCTTGCAGCTTTGTTGAGCCATTTGAATTTTATTCTCAGGGCAATGGAAAGCCCGCAGGCAACACACGGTGAGAGAAGGGGAAGATCAAAGACGCTATCTGGATCTGTGCGGCAAAGAGCTGAGAGAAGTTCTCATGAAGTAATGATGAGGTAGAACAGGACATTTTATCAAGAGCAAGATCTCAGAGAGGAAAAGTCAGCTCCAGACTTCTCCTGTTAGAAATCTCTCTTCAAATGTCCCCTTTCAGGGAGTATCCCGAACACCCTCACACATTTTTTTTCCCCAACCATCTCAAATTCTCTTTGGAAAGAGATGAAGTATAAATAATAAATAAATAAAAGAAATACAGAGCTTTGACTAAACAAGGACTTTGATGAGAAAGTGAGGTTCCCATGCTGGGTAAAGACAGCCATGCAATTAATTAGAAGGGTCTCTCGCCTTCTATCATGAGCATTGAAGCCTGCCACCCTGCTTAGCATAATGTCCCTTCCACTGGGGAAGGCACAGGCCACCTGCTGTTCCCTGGCAAGTAAATTGGTCCTACCTATAAATTATTCTATGTGGTGAAGAAAACCATTGGCTTTTTTCTTTCTTCTAAAGCTCTGTGCATAGCCTGGCAAACCACCTTGGATAATTTGAAAAAGGGTTTTTTTCTTTTTTAGTGACCCTAGTGATTAAAAAAGTTACTAGGGTAATACAGAGTTTGACATGCTTCTGGAAGGCTGCCTGAACTGCGTCATTCGTGAGCGGCTGGGCAGCCCCACTTGTGCACAGGGGTGCCAGGTTGCTCCTCCAGCTCACTGCAGGTGGGGGCGGGCCCCATTCAAGGGGTGCAGGAGCCCACTCACACTGTGCTTCTACGTGAAACCTGCCTGCTCACACGTTTCTAGAACAAAGTCTCCTCACAAGGGGTTGCTTGGTCTTTGGGGGGACTCACAGGTGCAAAAACTGTAGGTATTTAGGGTCAGGACTTAATGAAGCGAATTCCCAGTGACACAGCCACCTCTATTAACTACCTTTGGATGTGGCTAAGCTCTGACCCTGGTGTTTTCTCAGAATGTTCTGTCTCCCTAACTCTCTTGATCATTCTACAGGGAATTCAGATGGGAATAATCTCAAAACCAACCAGTGAGAGTTCCTGGAAAAGCTGGAACTGGCCACAGTATCCTCCTTAGACCTGCAGCCCACACCTCTCCTATCAGGACAAGAAATGCACAGGGTCAAGGAGGTGCGACTGTCCAAAGCCTGTACTGCCCCTTCCAGGCTACATCCTGGGTACGAGGTTCCAGAATTTCCTGGTCCAAGTCTTCTCCCAGGCCCTTGGTGGACCTCTCCTCTGGGTCTGCCCCCCTAAGCTCATGACACCTCAAAGCTTGTTTAGATGCAGAGCTGGGATGCGTGTGCAAAGCTCGTTGGAGGTCAGACAGAACCCCAGTGGGAAAGGAAGAGACTGGGGACCGGTTCTCCCTGCACTGCCACTTTCTGTTCAGAACGTAGTCCTAAGTTTGAGAATTCTGAAGTCAAACCTGCCTGGCCTTCCAGGACATTATGAAAGGCAGATCGGTCACAATAGGAGAACTGCACACACTTTTAAAATAATTTGTTAATGGGATCTATAGCGGGCCTCTCCCTACATGCTCACTCAGGGCCCTGCAGATGCTGGGGCAGGTCTGCTAAGGGGGACGGCTCTTCCCTACAGGATGAGGGGACCCGCCTCCATACACAAAACTGTTGTGCAAAGTTCCTGAATAAAAAGAAATCTCACAGAGGAATGTTATCTTTTAAGCATATCTTTAGGATTGGAAACTTTAAGAAACAGTATTATTATTACTTTTATTCAACTCATAAATATTGCTAGGATTGCTAAATCCACAGACTTATCACAATTAAATAAAAATCCATCCATCCTTCCATTTATTATTTATGCAATAATCCATTTATCAGATGACCACTGCGTGACGGGTAGTGGCCTGTCATGGACTGAACTGTGTCCCCACAAAATTCATATACTTAAGTCCTAACCCCGAGTACCTCAGACCGTGACTGTATTTGTAGATAGAGTCTTTAAGGAGGTAATTAATATTAAACGAGCTCCTTACGGTGGGGCCAAATCCACTCTGAGTAGTGTCCTTGTAAGAAGAGGAGATTAGGACACAGACACACACAGAGAAGACCATCACCTACAATCCAAGAGAGAAGTCTCAGAAGAAACCAACCCTGCTGACATTTTCACCTTGGACTTCCAGCCTCGAGAATCATGAGAAAGTACATCTCTGTTGTTCCTTCAGGTCACCCAGTCTGTGGGACTTCGTTATGGCAATCTCAGCCGACTACATTTGAGTTCCTAATACAGTGAAAAGCACGTAAAATACCTAACACATAAGAAAGGCATGCCACAAATTATTTTAACACGAGGTGATTAAGAAACAGCCCACTGTTTCTGTGAGATTGTATCCAAATCTCACAGCAGGACTGCAAAGCAAACCTGTTTGTCTGCTAAGGGCAAGTCAGCCTTCTGGACGGCGCTTTGAATCTAATTTCAGCTCTCAGGACTCCCCAAGAGCACACTCCTTCTGGGTGCTGAAAACTTTTCTTTGCCCAAGTGCTGTGGTCCTACCCTCAGCAGTTCCAAGAATCCACTCACCCTGTACTTTTCTGGCCAATGAGTAATGACTTCATATCTTCAATGACAGTCCATTAACAACAATGAAAACTGCTGCTAAGTGGTTATTAAGAAAAGTATTATCGCCTGACTCTAACTGCTTTCTCAGGCTCTAAAAATCATCGATGCACTTCAATCCTTTACTGTACCCTCTGCATCAATAGCTCCCACACCTAAGTGTCTATCTCAGGAGCGAGACATCCATGGGAGAAAGAATCATGACACCCCCAGGTCACAACTGGCTCAATCCCACATTAGGAAGAGTCAATGTCTCTCTCACACGGTCCCCGGATGCCTAGGGCAGAGGGAGAACACGGTCATCCGAAACGCAACAGATCATGCACTTACGCATCTCACTGAGTGTGATATCGTCCCCAGGGGGATAAATATTGGATCTTGGGGAAAGGAGGAAAAAACCTTAGATATGATGATGGTTTATGGCCCTCCAAGTGGCCGCAGTACATATACAGATATATAGTACAGTCATGGTATTAAAATGTCATGAAGGAAGGGGATCTTCAGGGAAAAAAATATCTAAACATCTAAACAACCTTCTATGCCTATAGGGGGAAGGATAATGAAAAAGGTTTGAGAGACACTGCCATAGACTATCAAGCGCGGAAGTAAGAATAATAACAGCTAACACGTGCTGAGTACCTTGCCAAGTGGGAGATGCGCCATGCCATGTGCTTGAGATTTGCCAACTCATTTAATTCTCACGGCCACCTTGTGAGTTAAGTATTATTACACTGCCATTTTATTGCTGTAGAAACCGAGGCATCAAGTGTTTAAGTCACTCTCCCAAGATTACAGGTGATTGGGATATACTCTGAGATACGTATGTATACACGAGGAAGTTTCCTACTTCATCATAGAAAACACTACGCTCTCATGCCCTCGGTGAAATATACTCACCCAGGACACTGTTAGCTGTTGCTAAGATATTCTTCCAGTATGTTTACATGCTGCTTCTGACTGTTGCACTCTGCTTATCCAGAGGTCCAAAGTATACGATGTCTCTTATACTTTTTAACTGTTATTATATAACATGAATAAATATTTTGTAAAGCAATAAAATAGAGGCATAGAAAGGAGTTACTTGTTATATGGAAAATTAGTGAATGGCTTAGAAAAATGAATGAATGCACGTCAGTTAAAGTTGCAGGCAAATTGGTGAGGGAGGTAGAATCTTAAAAATCTTTCGTCTCTACAGGAGAAAGCAAACAGGAAATCAGAGTTGACATATTTAGGAGAGAAAACGATACTAATTCAATCAGTGATATGGAAATATGCAGACAAAAACCTGAGCTCTACTTCAAAAGATTGGCCAATTAATGTCCAATTTAATGTTTTTTTCTTGTATAAGTTATGAGTAGGTATTTTTGTTTTCTTAATTTAACCAAAGTAACTGTCCCAATTATGTCTGCTATTAGATAACTTGTACACTATATAAATTTTCAAATGCATATCATGATTCTCTCAGCTCTAAAACCTACAAAATCTACAAATTATTGAGGGAAAAAACTCAAGCAAAAGTGATGAGCTGATATAAATTATGCTCCCCAATCTCCAATAAAATATTTGTGAATTATCAAAAGCAAAATGTAGCTGAAAGAAAACGAAACTCTGGGTTCTCTAAATGGTCTTTCTTGACAATAGAAAGGGCTGTGGGGAGGTGTCGGTTTTAACTGACTCAGACAGAAAAGCCTGGGACGATATTAAAGTAAAAGATGAAAACGAGTTAGAGTCTTCCATACCCAGGCACTTCTGACTGCCTGAATTATTTATCAGGTTCACTGCATTCAGGCCCCAAAAGGACTATGAATTCTTAGTGGCATCTTCTCTGCGACCTGGATGATTCTAAACCTTCTGTGTCAAAGAAACACATGGGCACTAACAGCAGTGACAGCCACGCCAGGCTGGGAGGGCCAGTTGTCTTCCCATTTTCTTTCCTAACCCCACCCCCCGATTCCACCCCTCTGCAAACACCCAGTTGGAAAGACTAATTTCTTCCCCATTTTCTAAGCCTTCTTTGAAGATATTTCTTTAGCACTGCTCTGAACTGCAGAGATTTAGAGCAATTTAGTTGATCTGCATCCTTTTATTCCTTCTACCATTAGTCCAATTTCAAAAACAGTAAGAATGGAAAAAAAAAATTCTCAGTTTTAAAAACAATCCTAGGCTTATTTATTTTGCTTCTGATTTTTTCTTCTTGGTTTTTTTTTTTTTTTTTTTTTTTTTGGTAGAGTTTTGCAACTCTCTCTCAATTTCTTCACCCACAGCAATTTATGAAAACAAATGCTGCCCACATCAATCATTAATCCTTAAAGTGAATAATACTACTGCTGTGAATAATAATGTTCCCAAGACGTGGGCTAGGTGGAGAGAGGTCAAAAGAAGTCAAAGATATGATTCAAGTCCTTGGAAAATTTACAGTCTAGTCAGGTAAATAAAATGAGCACATAAGAGATTTACCAGGCAACATATTAATATAGGAAAAACACAGAAAATAGGTCTAAATAAAGGAAGATCTCGGTAAGAGTCACAAAGTAAGATTTTACTGCCGAATGATCCACTAAGGCAGACACATCACTTAACTTTGCTGTGTATCGTGTCACTAATATGTGTGAAAGGAGATGGACTCGATTATATCTAAGTTCCTTGCCAATTTTAAAATAGATGACAATTTTCCAACTCATCCCACACCTCCATAAAGTAACATCACTCCACAAAAATGTTTTTAAAAAAACTAGTAAGACCAGTTGGGATTGATTTAGTTAGGTAGGAGGGCTTTTTGAAGTTCTTAAATTCATTGGAATAACTTCGAAGAAAGTAACAGACACAGGCTTTCATGAAAGTAGTACGTTCCAACCCAGTCAAAATGGCACCATCAAGACATAAGGAAAAGTTAATTTTGTTACCCAGAATATGTACGATTTTAATCTCTGAACTTTTCTCCACTTTTAGTCTACATCTTAATGACCTGCCAAGATGTGACAAAAGAACGAAGAGGGAATCCCATCATCTTATATCAGAAATTATTTATCTGCCCTTATCTTGTCCTCATCAGAAAGCTTCACTCAGCAACGGGCAATGAGACAGGGACATTCTTTATAGGTTACCAGTTATTCAGTCAGTTCCATTATTCTAGACAACACTAGGACACAAGTTTTTTTTTTCCTACCTTAATAATCAATGCCCAGAAACTCAACTTTCCTCTTCTCTATAGACACAAAGGAGCCTCTGTCTCCTGTTCTCTGTAGATGGCTCTATATGGTAGTGTTCTCTATAGGAGCTCATACTACATACCTTCAGGGAATTAAGAAATAAATCAGTCCAAGTCCTTGCCTTTACCTTACTTAGGAGAGAGGAAGACAAGGATGATGGCTCAATGAATAATTTAAGGCAGACAGTTATAAATGCCATTATAGAGTTATCAACAAAATTATATACAGGCACAAAAGAGAGACCCTATTTGAATGGGAGTATTTGAAAGACTTGGAGAGAAAGTGGCATTTGCACTTTTCACACTCCTCATCAGTTGCAAAGAAGGAAATGATATCCAAATGCCTCCACCCTCCAATAAAAAATAAATAAGTGACCTTCGAACCGAGGCGATCATTATTCTGGGGTTGTGGCAGATTTCTCTGCAACACATCTTCCAAAAGGTTGTTAGTTTCATTTTTAAGTGAAATGAAGGGTCCCTACACAGAATTCACATGCATCAAAGGATACACCACTCATTGGTGACATTCTAGCAACTTGTTTCCTAATAAGTTGCCAGATGCATTCAGTTATCAGCACAAAAGTCACTGATGTGAAGGTACAGGTCCTAAAGCAAAATCATGCCCACTCTTTCCATTTCGTTCTTTATAATAATCGGAACTTTTGCCAAATCCTAATTCTCTGTGCTGAGTGTAGCGCGCCACTAAGCTACTCCTGTTTTGAAAACTCTAACTTGGCTTTGAACAAACCCAGAGGAAGATAGAGCACTAAATGTAATCAATCCTGATCTCTCCAGTTTGTTCTCTGAGCTACAAGGTGCTTTAATGAAACTGGAAGTGCCATCTTGGCTTCCAGTAGAGAAGCTGGGCAGGGAGAAGAGCCAGTGGTGTATCAGGAATAATTCCTGCAATGCCAACTCCCTATTGGAGTAAAGGGACTCTTCTAAGCTTGTTTTAGCAAAATGGTTACTTCAAGAAATTGGAATAAATGTATCATCATTTGAATAGACTGCTTTGTCATGAGGGAGCAAAGGAAATCAAGTAGTCATATATTCATTTTGTGTAATATACATGTATGTATGTATGCATTTACAGGGTATGTGTATGAATGCATGTAAATATATATGCAGATGCAGCTACAGCCACAATATATCTAGGCAAACACTTTACTGCCCTGTATTATAAATAAGTATTTAATGAAAAATTTTATTAACAAGTTTAAATACAGTTAAAAAGCAAGTATCTACTGTAAAAAGTGACTTTTCTTCACATAGATCAAGAAGCATAGATCAAGAAGACAATGAACTTTTCTACCAGACCTCCAGGAGCAACTATCTGTAAAGCCTGGGATCCAAAATATTTCAGAGTGACTTCATGGAAAAATCTCCCATTTCTGAGTAGTGTATTCCAGACATAGGGCAATCCTTCCGCTAGTACTCATTCTTAGCCATTCACATCTCTGTTTCTGGTCTCATTTTACAAACGACAAACCCAAGGCCCAGGGAGCACCAGGGATTTGCTCAAGCTTGTCTGGATGGCAGGTAGCAGAGGTGGGGTTCAAGCCCAAGTAATCTGACTCCAGGGTTGTGCTCCCTCCTTTGGGCTGGAAAGGTCTTTAGAGCTTTGCTCCCCAGGCCATTATCCACTGCAGCCTGCCGCTCACCAGCTGCTAGGGCCGCCTGCTGCCTTCCATTACCCAGAGGCCTGCGGTCTCCCCTGGGAATTGGTGATGCTGGGCATAATTTTAGTCCTGAAAGTCTGGCTGTGCTCCACAACCTCTTTACTAGGATCGTGCTGTGTCATTTAAAGTTCAAAGAAGCTTGTAAGCAATGCTGACAAAATGCCTCAACCACACTTTATGAGCCCTCGGCGAGCTCAACCTGGCCCTGATGGGTTGGGACTGCCAGTAGACTGCCTATCTAGGGCCACATTCTGTCACTCGGTCGCTTCCATGTTGCATCTCCCTTCAATGTCATCCTACACGACCTTCAGCACTCCAGCTTCTGTCCCTGCATCCTTGCTCCCTTCCTGTGCCTTAGTCCCTCCCCGCTCATCAGCTGAACATTCTCCTTTCTGCTGCTGAACTTGTGCTCCTCATGCAACCTCTCTTTTGCCTTCCTGCTACTGCAGGACATGGCTTCTGTTTGTTTATTTTATCCCATGATTTGTTTTGAGATACGAAAGTCTTAATAAAAGGCTAAATTGGTCATTCGACAAACATCTACTCAGCACATAGAATGGATTAGACATTGTGCATAGCATGATGCATAAGCCACAGACTTCCAGGACTCCAACCAGGTCTTCCCTGATGAAAAAGACAACCAGGTCCCACTATTCCAAAAACTCTTTGCCAGCACTGCAAATTCACCAAGTTCCTACTCCATTTTTTTCTTTGCTTTCATGTAAATTATACTGTCTCTATTTCTTACCATCTGGCTCTTTATAATCCACACTATCCTGAAATACCTTTGAAACCACTCTCTAAGAAGTCCACAATGCGATTTCCTAAGACAAAATCTAATGGTCTCTTTCCATCTTCCTTTACCAGGATTTCTCTGTGAGGACTGATAGTGCTGACCACGTTTCCTTTCTCTAAACTCTCCCCTCCATCAATTTCTCCGATGTCCTGTCAGAGTCCCCTTTTTTCTGACCACGCCTGTCTTTTTCCAGCCCCTACATGTGGACAGTTCTCATACTTCTACCCCCAGGCACCTTCTCTCCGGTACGTGAATATGTAAATGCTACCACTTTAATCCCATAAAACTGGATCCCAAATCTTTCACCCAATTACAACACGTGATCAGAAATTTAGCCCTGCATTTCCAAACTCATAGATATTGTGCCATACATGTATCTGGGAACTTCAATCCACATCTCTCAGGCTCTTCTGATGACTTCTCCATTTTGACCAAAGACATTGCCATCCTGTTACCCACAATAAAGAGGCCATCACTGCCTCCTACTTCCTCTTATTCCCCCATGAATCATTAGTGAGGTCAATTCTTCCTTTGCAACATCTCTCACATGCCTCTCCTTCTTCACGTATTTACTGCTAACCCCATGAATGAAGTGAAATTTCGCTTGCCTCGTATCTTTGTCTTCAGTCTCTCTTTTCTAATCACCCTCAACCACTTACAGTTGATACTCTGAAAGTATCATTGTACCCATCACTGTCCTGTTCTATTAAAAACATATTTCTACTGCCTGTGACAATGATATCATTTGCATGTCTCCACAGCTGTTTGTAGCCTTTTGATTTGGATCTTAGACTGAAATCTCAGAGATCCAACACTTCCTAATGGTGTGAACTTGGGGGAATTACTTAATCTTCCTGTGACCTGGTTTCCTCGCCTGTAAAATACACATATACATTTGTTAATCAAGTGATGGACTGTCTGAACAGTAGAAAGAGATAAGCCCTTGGATTCCAGAGACATGGATCTTTATCTTAGTTCTGTCACTAACTAAATGGTCAATCGCTTCCTTTCTCTGGGCTTGACTATTAAAACTGTAACAGGAAGAAGAGGGTTTTTATAGTGTCTAACTAAGGTCTCCTCCAACTTGAAAGTCCCATGAGTCCCAAGTATAGAAAGCCACCCATTGGGTCAATTAAGAAGTAGCTCAATGATTTGAAGAATTTTTGCAGAACTCCTCAGAGCATCAGAATGTCACCGTCAGAAGCCAAGCTCTACGATGAATCCAGTGGATATAAAGTGTTAATAAGGATGACAGAGAAGACTCAGATACCTGAATCGGCTTCCAGTATATGGTATTACTTGTGCACTGCAACCAAAAATCACTTGAAAAATCTAAGGAAGTTTAGAATTCCAGTCCAATGTCTTGACTCAGTTAAGAAACCTATTTAATTCCGGGATGAATGAAATGTAGTTTACCAAGCTCCGACTCCATCTTTCTCTTTTCTTTCTGAAATGCTGTCTGACAGACTTGTATGTTTGAACACTTCCACTGCCATTAATGAGCTGTAGGCAAATATTCAGTGACTCATTTAACTTCTCTAATCCAAAGCTTCCTTACAACATGGTTGTAAAGATTAAATGGGGCTGCTTATGCAAAGGCTCTACTTAGTATTAATAAATGACCTGAATGAAGTAAGTGCTCAATAAATAGTAATCATTGTCATCATTAGATGTAGGATATGTCTATGTGAAGGGACTAGATTGACATTTTTAGTGCAAAAACTGAAGTTGAATAGTGACAAGTGCAGACAAGCCTTTTAAAAAGAGTTGGAAACTGAGGAGATAACTCAGTTACCAACTGCAATTATGTTTATAACTGTAAATAAATCAGTTTTGCTGGTTTAAAAGAATGCCACCAGAATTTATTGTCTCAGCATTCCCACTCAGTATCAGTAAATAATTTTAAGCCATTATATATTTTCACATAATTCACTAATGCCTTTGGATTTCTGCAGAGGTAGAAATGACTACACAGGAGAGAAGCATGGTGTCTCTGGGAACAAACTGGATTTCTTGAAAGTTGTGTGAAGCCACTAAATATCTTGAAGTCTGCTGTGTTTTGTTACTTCCAGTATCAGGCTTTTAACCAAGAAAATAGGACGATTTAAGAAATCAATAAGCTCATAGACTTTGGCATTTAGCTGGGAATGGCAGTCACCAAAATCTAGTAGAAAAAATTAAAAAAAAACAAACTTATAATGGCATGTATATGGTGTCTTTCCTCATAAAGAAATCAACTATCTCTAAATGGCCCGTCTTATTTACTTGCATATTTCTCTCCATTAATAAAAGACTATGTACTGAGCATTGTATATATAAATGAAGTTCCTGCCTAAATAGCTAATATTTCTCTTCATCTTTCTCTTTTGCCCTAACACACTTTCTCTCATTTTCCAGTTCCATGAACTACATTTTTCCTTATTATATTTTAATTGACTTTTTCATATTAAATTTTGCTTGAAAGGATGATTTGAGTTCGAAAGTACCAGAGAAGTCATACCTTTTGAGCAAAGACCTTATGTCATATTTAATTTGATCCAAACTTGGATAGCAAACACTGGTGTTCTTTATTTTTTCATATCAACACAATAAAATATAATAAAATCATAGCTAAAAATAATAAAGAAGAAGAAATCACATCTGTCATTCAAACACCCTGATTTCACCTTGACTGTGACTATCATAAAACTCTATCATTTTTAAGTGTTTGCTTGCTTTCTGAGAATCAAATCGTTAAGGCCATATGCTATCTCCCAGCTCAGCATTCTCATTACCATTTAAAGTGTGCTTAAAATCAATTGAAAGTCAACACACCACATAGCAGGGCACAGCCAGCACGCTCTGCTCTGTGCAGTTGTGTGGTGACTGCTCACCTATGAAACATCCCAATCTTCCCAGCTACCATGGTGACAGGCAAAAAGAGTTTAAACAGTGAAAATGTAAAAAAAATAATAATTTCTTTAGAAAGATGATGAGTTCAACCACTTTAGAATTTCTACATCTGAAATTCTTTTATCTAGTTCTGTATTGGACAAATACAAAAAATAAATTCTCCCATTAAAATCCCTTTTCCACATTAAAAAAAAGTTACTTGAAAAAAGGCCTGTCTTATGTTCGTATCTAAGCTCTGGTTGGGTCCATGATTCTAAAAGGCATGACATGACAAACAGCTAACAAATGTGCTGGAGCTTCTCAAAAAAGAAAATAAAACTACTACATGAAAAGTGTGTCCGACTGTTTTAATATTTACAGAAATGCTTGATTCATTTTAAGCATCTTGTGATGATGAGGGCGGTGGTTACTGAACTGACCCCACCTAAATCCGTGAGGACAGTTTCTATGTCACTCTCCAGATCTGGAAGATAAGATAACGTGTGAAAACAAACAGCAGGCCAAGGTTCAGAGGGGCCTGTTTCCTGGCCCCTGGGTGAGATGCGGCCTCCTTGCCCTGTGCAGGGAGTCACTGTTTGTTTTCTGGGCACCAGGATTTTAAAAAACTCTTCCTGGACAGTCAAAAAGTGAACTGCAATTTCCTGAGAGATGCAGCCTCAAGTCTGTCTGAATAGGAACGAAAACGAGCCCAATCGCAACTGCAGAAATCTCAAAGACCTCCGAACCTGCCCCAGGAGACGTGTACAGCTCAACTCCAAGCAACAGACCAAGAAACACAATGGCTTCTTGCCAGTCAATTGAACGTTTCCAAATCTTCTTCACAGAACCAAGAAAATGCATATGTGAAGATAAGAAAACACAGCAAACCAGAAATGGCCTAGTTTTCCCACTAGGCCTGTTACTTGATACTGAAAACTTATTCCCCTATAGAAATAGCTATGGATTTTACTCCCAGGCTTTCCTGTATTAGGACTTCAAAGAAAATTTTGAATATTAATCCTATTGATGCCTTTTGAACACAGTAGGCACTTATACCTTGGATAAAAGCAGGACATTAATTCCTAAGCTCTTTTCATATAGACTTCAAAAGGTTCTTTCTTCCATATCTTTGAAAGGAATCCATGATTTCTCATAGTTGTCTGCATATACACATACATAACAAACAGGCACACAAATATGGCTAAAATGTGTGCATACCAGCTCTACCTTCTCAATGTCAAGCACCTTGTTGGGCACTGTTTAACAACTTATTACAAACCCATTTTCGATATTTGTTTTTAAACTAAAGTTAAGAAAAGTAAAATAATTGGCTTAAATTCACACAGATCGTAAACATCAGCAATTGATCCTAGGTATATGCAACTCCAAAATCCCAAGGTCTTTCTAACTTATGGCACACATTTCCTATTAGCTAATTACTGTCCAGGTATACGGAACTACAGTTGAACCCTTGAACAACATGGATTTCAATGTGCAGGTCCACTTACATGTGGCTTTTTTTCAATATATGTCACACTAAGTGTGCCTGCCTCTCCTGCCTCCCATTCCGCCTACTCCACCTCTTCTCCCTCTGCCACCCCTGGGACAGCAAGACCAACCCTTCCTCTTCCTCCTCCTCCTCAGCCTACTCAACATGAAGACGAGGATGAAGACTTTTATGATGATCCACTTGCACTTAATAAATGGTAAATATATTTTCTCTTCCTTATGATTTTCTTAATAATGTTCTTTTCTCTAGCTTACTTTAAGAACACGGTGTATGATATATATAACATACAAAACATGCATTAGTTGGCTATTTATGTAACCAGTAAGTCTTCCAGTCAACAGTAGGCTAATAATAGTAATAGTAATTAAGTTTTAGGGAAGTCAAAACTCATACGTGGATTTTCAACTGCTCAGGGAGTGGGCACCCCTAGCCCCAGCATTGTTCAAGAGTCAACTGTATTAAACTGTAATTCTTATGGGGGTGATAGAAAAAATGAACAGGAGAAGGATTTAGATTCAGAAATACCAAAAGATCATCATGTATGTCTCTCAACTGAAAATGAGTGAGATCAGGACAACTCCAAAGGCCCTATTTCTTTCAGGGCTCAGGGAGAAAGTTCCAAAATGTTTACTGAGCACCTACTGAGGTAAGAGACAATTAGGGTGTGTGGTGAAGGGCCCCACGGGTGCAGTTTTAAATAGCCACAGTCAAGCTAAGCCTCACCCAGGACACGAGAGCTGAGATTTGCAGGCACAAGGGAGCGGCCTTTTGACTAAATCCAAATTCTACAGAACAAATCTTTTTGATGAAGGGATTTGTTCTGTGAAGTTTGGATTCAATTGAGGGGCCACACTTGGGGGTCTGGAGGGCCACATGTGGCCTTGAGACCGGAGGTCCCCACCCCTGGCTGTGAGCTGTTCAGTGAAGCTCTGCTCACTGGCACAAAACCATACCCCAGACACACGCACACACGTTCCGCACACAACCCAAATCCCAGACTTTCCCAGCTTTGGTGATCAAGGCCTGCACATTTTTCCTCCTCTCCCTTCACTGAGAGCAAACCTGAAATACAGGTAGGACCTGAGCAAGACCCTTGCACCCAGCTACAGTCATTCCCACATGGCCTGCATGCCCAACCTCCTGCCCAAGAGTCGCTTCCTTTTACATACTTTTTAACTTTCCTTAGGGCCAAGGCCTTGCTTCTTGAGGTGCATAGGGTATGTCTGTGGAATTTCTTCTCCTATTATTCCTTTGGCCCTTACCTTACATCAGATGGTTTAGTCCATCTTACCTCTTCTTCTTCTTCTTCTTTTTTTTTTTTTTAATAGAGATGATCTCACTCTGTTGCCCCAGGCAGGAGTGCCATGGCCCAATCATAGCTGACTGTCACCTCAAACTCCTGGCCTCAGGTGATATTCCCACCTCAGCTTCCTGAGTAGCTGGAACAACAGATGCAAACCACCACACCTGGCAAAGTTTTTGTATTTCTTTGTAGAGACGGGGTCTCACTATGTTGCCCAGGATGGTCATGAACTCCTAGCCTCAAGAGATCCTCCATCTTCAGCCTTCCAAAGAGCTTGGATTACAGGTGCGAGCCACTGCATCTGGCCTCACCTCTTCTTTCCACGGACACCTTTCCTAGGCCAATTCTGGTTCTAAGTTAGCAGCCAACAGTGCCCCATTTTAAGGGCTCAATATTTTAAAATGCATTCTTCTTTACAGAAAAGCCCTGGGGATCCAAAGGAAGAAAGCCATGCTGAAGGGTGACAGCAGTGGGGCTGGTGTTTGGGGCAGGGCACCCAGCCACCCTGTCTCCAAGCACAGCATGGCAGCACGGGCTCCTCCCACCCAGCGGAGGCAGCATGTTCTCAACCACGGGAGGAGGCTTATCTTAGCCGTGTCAAGACAGAGCCTACTCCTTTTTTCACATGGCTGAAGAATTACCTGGCTCTGCCCACTTCAATTTGAATTTAAGTCTAGAGTCAGATCATTAAAATGTTCAGAAGACCACACAATTCAAGTGGAATTAAAACCTCATTACTATTGAAAGTACACATTTTAGCTTAGGCAAGAGTTAATTATGCTCATTCACTGACTGTCAGAAGTTTTGTTACTTATTTGTTTAATACTGTTTAGATAATAATATTTAAACATTATATGGTCAATGTATGTTTATTATTATTAAATGATATTTGTTTTCTAGTAAATTTGAAAAGAAATTATAAACAAATACTTGGTCCTGAATATTCTAAATAAGCAGACCAATGATGGGATCCACAATATATAAGAACATCAGGAATTTTAAAGATATAATTTTTAAAAAATCAGATGCTAAGTGCCTTTAATGCTCAGAGCCAGATGCAAAATCAATTAAAGGATAAGAAATACTCAGGTAACTAACAGTCGTGTAAATATTGCTAAGCAATCAAAAGAAATATTTAAGGGTTGGCAATGAGGTAAAGAGTCCAGAATTTATAAAACATTATTCATTGGTTCTCAATAAACTATAAATACCCCAAAATAACCCTTGGTTCTTATCCTCAAAACGTACAGGACATTTAAAATTTTATAGGCACTTAACTTGTTTTGGCTCAATATGTTTTCAATCTTATCGAACCAACAGGGTTTTGACTGTATTTAAGGAGGAACCGTATGAAAGGTATGACAAGCCTTAAATTAAACTACTGGCCATACACCCAGAAGATGAAGTCTAAGAACAAAAAAAGAGTTTGAACAGTTACGTGCAAGAAGTAGCAGTTAACTTCATGGAATGTCACAAGTACTACAGAACCGGGCACATACACACTGTAGAAAAACCTAAAAGTTTTAGGAAAAGTCTAAAAACTCATTGATTACCCATTTGTAAGGCACTTATACCCAAAATATTAAAAGTTAATCTAGGAATATTATATAGACATCTAGTAAAATGTACTTTTTTTCTTCTGCAGTTAACCTAAATGTTCTCAAACAAACATATTGTAGTGTAACACTCTGGCAATGATTGGGCCAAAGAAGAAAAGAAAATGTTACCCATATCCAGATGTGAACTGAGACTTAATATATGGTAGATGAAGTTGTATTTTCTTCATTTTCATCCATCCACTGATTTGAAAATACTATGTAAACTCTTTATGAAATTTAAAAATATTATGGATTGACTACAAAGAAAGCCCAGTGCTCGTGGAACAGACAATGTAGTATGTTTTCCACCTCTGAATCCTCCAGAACACTCGGAATGTATCCTGCATGAACAGGCACAGAATTGATATGGCTCCAGGTTTTATTAATTGAACAAGTAATACCAATACTTCTTGGCACATGGCAGACCCTATTTATTCTTAGAGTTGATACATTCTTATCATCAAACAGAAAGTTCTACCAGTTCTATCCTCTGATAAAGAAGGAAAGGAGGGTGGGGGGTTCCATGTACTGCATGTTCCACAATTTGCAGCCCAATTATTACCAGATGGGGAAAGAAACGAGGGTGTGATTATTGGGATGTGATGAGCAGAAAAAGGAGGGTCATTTCCTTCCTTTTCTATTTTCTATCATCACAAGAAGAAAGCCATTTTTATTCTATCACTTGTTTTTTAAAACAACCTTATGAAAGAATTTTGTATTCTTGGTGTCACCTCTATTTTAATGACCCATTTCAGGCAGGGTGAAATCAACTAGTCTGCAAAGAAATACTTAAGGTGACACTTTTAAAATCAATTTGCAATTTACTTTGTTATTTTCAATTTAGTGAAGTGAGTTATTTATTTCTTGACTGTTTATGTGTTTAAAACAGCAAGATAAATGCATGTTAAAATTATATTGCATTCTATGTAAGCGTAATACCTCTTTATTCCCCACATCCATAAGAGTCAGGGCTTAGCTCATGAAATATTTATTAAGCAATAAAAATGCTGTATATTCACCAGACAAAACTCCACCTCATTTATAAATTAGGCAGCCATGTACACCTGTCACTCAATAAATCAAGAGCAATTAAGAAGAAACATTTGGTTGCCTACTACTGTAGATATATGACGATTTATTTTATTCTCAGCTAACTATTTTGTGTACTAATTAGCAAAAACAATTTGATGGCTGTTTTCTAGGCTTGAGGGGAGGAGATTCCTGGATCACCTAAGCATTCATGTAAGTTACATTTCAAGTGGTTAATAAGAACATGCTCTGTAACTTCCTCAAGCAAGAGGCACAGGTATAGTCCCTGCCTGTCCATCTTCAGATCTTCAGAGGCCAAACCTTTTTCCACGGCAGACTTTCTAATAGAGAGAAGGCATTCGCATCAGACAATGCACTTCAAATATATCTTCACTGGAAAAGGCCAAGATGTGCCCTCAGCTTCTGTGAAATGAATGGATGTCACCAACATCAAGTCACCACTAAGGTGTGCTTTCATTCAGGTTTTCTACCATGGTTTTGTATCTACCCAATCCTCAGTGACTGTAAGGGTCTATACCTGACCAAACTGTAGCTGGCTTAGAAAAGCACTGTCTTGCTACCTCCTGGCTTTCTTCTTACAGTATTTTAAATATTAGTGGTTGACAAATGGACTATTTCATCTCAAAAATTTATTCTTATAAACAATACTTTCTTTTTCCAAATTGTATTTACTTTTCAGTGAACCAGATGTCTTAGAATTCCTTTCAAAGGGTTTTGCAATAAACATCGTACCACCCTTCAAAGTCAAAGGTAAGAGGCATTAGAGTAGCTTGTTTTCCCAAAAGGAGAAAGAAGAAACACAAATGATTCAGTGACTCAGTGACTTGCTCAAGGCAATTTGACAATTCAGAGGAAACAGTGATTAGAAGCCTGACTCAGTGAACATGTGACTATGCATATCCCAAGCACATATTCAATGAGGAAAGAGCGGTAATTCATGAAATACTTACTATTAATGTATGCCTCTTCATATGTGATGCTGCCTTCACAATACAAAGCTCTCTACCATGTTTAATTGACTATACTCACAAAAAGAAAAGAGAAATGTTTATCAATGGACTTCACTTATCACCAAGATGAACAAGCAGACATTAGGGATTCATTTTCCAAGGTTGAAATCCTATGTTCAGAAGAAGGAATCGAAAGGACAAGAGCTGACAGCTATAGCTACGTACACTATAAACAAGGAGCGGCAACATAGCACAAGACTTAATGGGACGGGAATTAGTCCAGAGCCTAATAGCCCAGGTTCTGCATGTAATTAGCACAGCGCTTCTCAATGGGGACAGTTTTGCCTCCCTGCTCTTACTCCAAAGAAATTTGGCAATGCTGAAGGTATTTTTGATAATCACGACTAAGGATGCTACTGGCATTTGGTGGGTAGAGACCATAGATTCTGCTAAATGTCATACAATGACACCACAGCATCCTACGACAAACAGCTCAAAAGGTCACCAGTATTATAGCTAAGAAAATCTGAACTAGTGAAAGAATCTTGAACCACTTATACAATTTCTGGAAGCCCAAGTCTCCTCATCTGTATAATACTATTAATAACACAACAGTACCTACCTAGAAGCGTAGAAGAGATAATTTAAGCAAAGCACGTTGTGTAGTTACTGGCGTGCTTATTGAATGGGAAGTATTTTTATTATTTTTATTAATAATAATGCCTGTATGCCTTTCATTTAAGAACACATGAGGAGTGGAAAGGAAACTATAAAATGCCATAAAAATAAGCACTAATTTTAAGTTTACAATTGTATTAAGAAAATAAAATTCAGTACCTCGAATAGTCACTCTTGGTTCATTCTAGAATATTTTAATCTACTCCCATCACCATCAATGAGAAAGGAAGCTGAAATAAATAGTTTAATCAGGAGACACGTATGCTAAAAGAGGATGTTAAAAATTATCATATTAATATCGTCTTTCAAATATGAGCTCTTATTCCAAGGATAGTTTTTAATTTAAAGTCTAAAGAGTTTTGATTTTGTTCCTTAGAGCTGTTGACTGTGACCACATCTAAGGAAGCCCCTGGCCTGTGTCTGCTGAACCCGTGGTACGGTTTGAGTAACACCAAAGTGTTCACTTGGAAGGAAAAAAATAAGTCCACGGTCAAGTCCTTTAATTTGTTGACATAGTTGAAACTTGAAGAACTAGTTCCAGTTAAAACGCCCTAAGAATTGAATTGAATATGTTTCTTCTGTGTTAGGTGGTGAAGAGGGCCAGAAACCACAAGATTATACATCAGATGCGCAAACAAAACAAATCGGGAAAATCTCAGACAGCTGAAGTAGCTCTTACGCAGGAATTCTTTGGAACTATTGGCACGTTGGTGTCTGCTGTCGGTGCCAATTACAGTGACCAAGATGAGTTCTGCTTTTTTTTTTTCTTTTTTCATTCCTTAGCCAGCTACAAACTGGATGACAAAGCAGTTTCAAGGTTAAAATCTACTTGTGCCCACTTCCTGAACCGCTAAAAAATGTGTGTGTGCATGAGTGTGTGTATTTTCAAGTATCACTTTGAAAACAAAGTAAAACTTAGCTTCCTCATTTGATAGTAAAATGGGCAATTATTGTACCACAACTTTGTCTAAAATATAGCTAAGGGCCAAATATCAAGTTAGATATAAGTTATACAGAACAGTGTAGATTTTCCTGTGGTCAAACCGGAGAATACTGACCTGTAAAGGAAAACCAGCTCCGCCTAAGCTCCATGAGAACCAGCTTATCCTCCTGTGTCAACCTTTTAGATGAGAATATCTTTCTTCTGACTTTGAGAAATGCCATGGCCCCTTGGTACAAATGACCAGATCATTGGTAAATTGATTTCATGTCTACCATGCCCATGAGAATTTGCCTGACTGGTATTAAAACTTTAACTGTTTAAAAAGAAAGCTAAACGAAGACCAAAGACTGTTTTTATCATTTTTTTCCCTTTTACTTTGAGATATATATATATATGTATTTACTTTACTTTACATATGTATTTTATATATATACACACACATATATATATATATATATCAAAATACCATATTTTCAATTCCTAAACTATGCAAGAATTGGTACATAAATATAAGTGAGCTATATCAGGACTATGAAATATCAAATTTGAGTATTCTGTTTTTTTAATTTTACTTTATTGTAGTAAGAACACAACATGAGATCTTCCCTCTTAACAAATTTTTAAGTGTTCCACAAAGCATTGTTAACTGTAGGTACAATGTTGTACAGCAGATCTGCAGAACTTACTCATGTTGCATAACTGAAGCTTTATGTCCATTCACGGAGCATTATTTCGTATACCAACCAGTATTGTCAACATGGTAAGCAAGGTAGATAAGTAAAGCTCAGGCCCCAGCGTCCCCTGGGATTGAAGCCTGGCTCCAGTGTTTACCGGCTATGTGACTCGTGGGCAAGTTACTTCATTAACCTCTCTCTGATTCATTATCATAAAGTTGTAAGAATTAACCATACATTTATGTATAATATGTGTGTGTATATATAACATATATAGGTGCATATTGGTGTGTACATGTATTATATATACATTGATTATATATAAATTAAATGTGATATATATTTTAATTAAATATGTATTTATATGTTAATTAAAAGCATGTAGAACCAACACCAAAGGAAGTAACTATATCAAAATATTTGCTGTCATTACCATCAACTCCTAGCAAAGCCAAAGCATTGCTACTCCTGCAAGAACATCAAGAACAGAAAATGCAGCCGCTCACCTTTGGTTTCCCGGCTCTTCACCTAGGCCTCACGGCAGGTGCCGCAGGGGCCCTTGTAGTTTTTATACCTCTCCTCACTGAATCTCTTGTCATTTAGATTTAGCTAAATATGAAGAAAACAAATTCATCCATCCTCTTTCTTGGAAAACTTTATTTTGCAATATCAAGAACCCTAAATAGTATATCAGGAAACGCAATGCATAATAGAATGCCCTGTATACACACTCATATGCATACAGAACACACACACACACACACACACACACACAATGATCCTTTCTGTGTGTTAAGATTACAACTAATAGTTATTTTACCCTTTAATTTTGGATGTTCCAAATTATCTACAATAAACTTGCCTTCTATTAGTGATCGGAAATCAAAAAGGTTCACGTATTTAAAATGAGGATAATTTTAGTATTACCAGTATAACTGAACACTACTATGCCCCCCCTCTGTCTGGGGAAGGCAGGATGAGCAGAGGGATAAAATCAACAGTGCCCTGAAAAATGAGTGTCTGGGGTGAACCAAGTGTAAAAGAGATGAGTAAGAGAAACAAAACATGGGGCTCTTTCACCCAGAGGGCAGACCCCCAACCTGAGGAGGGATGGCTGGCAAAGGAGAGGTTTCCTGAGAGCTCACAGCAGATGACTGGACGTGCATTGTCTCCCTTACTCTCACTCCCACTTTGTAGGGAGTAATCAGGCCACCGTTTTACAAAGAAAACAGGGCTCGAGCACACACAGCGGGTCAGCAGCAGGGTTACAATGCCAACCCCATTTCTTAGTGTTAAGTTAAATATTCTTTCGCCATGCCACACGGGTGCTCGCCTGCCTCTGGCCTTCCAGCCCTGTACCTTTAGGCACTACCGGGACCGTTTCTCCCTCCCAGCCCACCCCCACTATATGCCTTTGGACGTGGCCCCATCTGCAATGAAAAGTAAGCAAGAGGACAAAAGCCTCCTACAGCTCCCACACAGAAGGCCTGGCTAAGGTGGGGCCAGCGATGCCCGAAGCCACCAGTATCCTCGCAGATGTGCAGCTGCAGACGTGCACACGGCCTCTGCAAGCCTCATAAATCAGCTTTCAGCACCACTTAGAACCCTGTGTCAGCAGGCGTCTGCCACTGCACAGGAAGTGATTCCTACGCCCAAGCAGGCCTGCCCTGCGGACAGAGAAGCAGGTGAGGGGGCCCAGAGAAGAAAGTCTGTTCTCTGTGGCTCTGGAGGGCACACTGTCACGTCTTGAAAGACAGGAAGGAGTGAAAGAACTACAGAAGGTCTAAGGAAAAAGCTCAAAGTCTGACTGTACCGTGTCACCCCAATTAGGCACTCAATGTCTACCGCTTTACAGAAATATAGAATTAAGACACAGCTTAAGAAAGGACTTTCACAGCTTTGATGGGCCCCCATGTTTTTCTCATTTATACCTTTCGGCACTTTTTTCCATGTCATTCTTTTGCTAATTATTTAAACAAGGAAATAAGGGCAATGTCCTGAGTCAATATTATGCAGCCTGATATGTGCACATCCCATTCAGAAAATTCAAAAAAGGCATTTCCTAGTCCTGTGCAAATATTAATCAATTTGTTCATTTTGCCAGGCAAGTAGCTAAGGAGCCCTCGTTCACCAACGCTTAAACAGAGAAGTTAGGACAATAGAGCGATTTAATCGTAAAGTCTTCCTGAGCCTGCAAGTTCACTGGTGAGAGAGCGTGGAAGCCCCTATTCCCTGAGGGGTAAATGAATTAAGTCCTACTGCAGCGATAAAGACAGTCCACTGCACCACAGGAGCTAATCAATAACAAAACTGCTAATGCCAATCACCATCTATTCTTTTCTCTTTTAAGAGATGGGGGTCTCACTATGTTGCCCAGGCTGGCCTCATACTCCTGGGCTCAAGCGAGCCTCCTGCCTCAGCCTTCCAAGTAGCTGGGACTATAGGCGTGCCTGGCTGGTACTTATTCTTACAATATCCGGTTCTGTCAGATTCTGATTAGCTTAAGAAAGGCCCACTTTGTCTTCCTTCTGCCTGATTTTCAGGAGGTTTCTGCTTTTGTTCTCTCTAGCACTTGGCAATCAACATTGCAGCACCCCATGTTACATAAAGTTATACCTCCTTTGCATGATGCCTTGAAGGAATATCCTTTAAGCAGGCCAGGAACTCTAATCCTGACTTTATCCTGTAGGAGTCCTGGGATGTGCTAGGAGCATCTCTCAATGGCATCTACTGCCTGATTCTGGGAGTACTTGGGGCTTCGAGTAAGTGTTGCCAAAATAGGAATATTCTGCTCCTAAAATTCATTGCTTTAACCCACATTTGAATTCTGTTCATGAGACAGGGTGCCCATCGATTGCTCACTGGATTAACCCCTTGACAGCTACAATTAGGGGAAATCTGGCCACTTCAGCTTACCACACCAAAGCTTTTGAAGGCAATATGAGTGTTTAATTTCTGATTTAACAAAATGAATGAACTTTACATATTCTTTTTCATTGCCTGTATTCTTTAAGAATGATGACATAGCATATAAAAGGCGGGTGGTCATTACAAGTAAATAAATCTCCCTTAAGTATTTACTATTAGAAGTATCGGGAGAGACAGTTTAACCTTCAGAGTTGATTCCTGCCAGTAATTTCCAGAATCGTATAGAGATTATCTTTCAATGATTTTCTGCACATAGTTCATAGAGCCCTAACCCTTCACAAGGACAGTTTCATTGCTCACATGGGAATTTTCCCTAGGTTCTTTTATTTCAGATGGCTTTCTATTTTAGATAAGGGCAGGAAGGGGAAAGTGGAGAGAGGTAGCTTAGCTTTAACCTCCAGAGTTTTGCAATGAAATGATAGGGCAGAAAATTATAGAAATATATAGTTAAAATTAAAATATATCTAACATACACAGAACCGTGTAAAATGATGTCCTCTTTCACAGCCATACTTAATGGCTCTCAAAATTAGGTGCTCTCATCCTGAGTTAATAATAAAAACAGCTAGGCTTTACTGAGCACTTACAATCCCTGCAAGGACCACATAAGATGGGAATAATTATTATTCCCATTATATGTATTAAAGTAATGATTATAACAATGATAAAAGCTATGATTTATTGAATGTCTAACTACATGCCAGGCACCTTACTTAAAATGTCTTCATTCAATACCTGCAGTAGCATCATGAGGTTGTTTCTCCAGTTACTCCCATTACATAGGTGAAGAGACTGATCCCACAGAGGATAAGTAATATAGCCCAAATCTATGCTAATAAATTCCAAGATTTAAACCCAAACTGACTTGATTCTAGACTTCTTATCTACTTTGCTACACTCTCAAACAAACACTAAGTACAAATACAAATCAATAACTGGAGTTGAAAATGATTTCTAAGAGTTAATGAACAAATAATTTCTACCTCTTTCTTAGGTTCTCCATTCAAGTTTTCTGCCATTTTCATAAAGTTTCCTAAATTGAAACAAACCACAACTGCACCTTGCATGCATGAACACACACACACATCATATAATCACAAAGCCATATTGTATATGCACCAAAATAATGCTCATAAGGCTATGGAACAAAATTAAATACTCCATTTGTTTTGCTTTACCACCAACTCGGAGGGCCTAAGAGCAGTAACTGCATCTATATGTAACCCCATATATCACACAGTCTATAGAGTGGTGGTTATTATGAAGTAAGCATTTCCCATTTATAAAGGTACTGTTCCATGCTCCTCACTGTATAGAAAGATACAAGCTAATACCAAACCACATCGATGTTTGCAAGAGCAGCTGTCAACCACAGCCAAACTTCACCCCTTCCAAGGCTATGACCCAAGTTGAAATCAGATGACACAGAATCACATATGTCATACCTCCTGTGAGTGAAGCACTATTATCAATAATAAATAACACTGCAAAATGACCCTAAATATTATATCCTGTTTTACTCAAATGAAATGTGGAAAAAGAATCTGGGGGCACCATTCTCCTAAGTCCCACAGATAAAAACACGTTTTTCCTGAATAAAAATAAATAATTTCATTATTGGAAATCCATTTCTATAAACTTAAAATGGCTGATACTGTGAAACAAATTTGTAAAAATGTATGTCATATGACCATTTTATAGGGAGAATTAAACCTTTTATTCTTTTATTCCAGAAGGAAATGCAGGTCTTCCTCCTAGACCCAATATCAAACACTAACATTATTGTCCTGTGACTATGAATGCCCATGAAGACTCAGGCTGTGCACCTAAGCAAAGGGAACAACTCCATATTGTTCCAAGAAGTGGAGACGTGGTAGGGTTTTTGAGACTGAACTAGGACTCAGTGGTACCATCAAACTATGGTTTTCCTTTTTCTAACCACTAACTATAGAGGCCAGTCTTCTCTGGGGTAACTGGCATCCTGTCATGAGCCACGTGAAGCCACATCTTGTCATTCAGAGCACTGCTTGCTCTGTTCTAGAATCTGGAATACTCAAGGACCGCTGCTGCCCTAGACCATCCCCAAACAAACGGGAAGCTAATTTGCATAAGCCTCATTTCTATTTTATTCATCCTCTGCCCAAATCAAGATCAGGATGTTTTAATACCATCCCACCGTGGGAGGTCGTGCAAATATAAAGGACATTCATGGTCAACAATTAGAAGGTATGGGTTCCAGAGTTGCATTTATATTTGAAATTAAAAGCTGAAATAAGAGAATGCCTGTTGTAACACAGAGAACAAGGAAAACAAAGAGGCCAGCTACTGTATAAACACGGACGAAACTCAAATCATAACTACAGACTGCTATTGCTGTGGATTAGCTGGAAAGCCACTACGTAGGGAGTGTCTGTGATGTACACCAGGCACTTTGCTTGCATTTCCACATTTAATATTTAAAAAGACCTAGGAAGTTTTTTTTCACTCCCTGAGATACAAGTACAAACCCAGAGAAAAAAGAAAGTCCAAAGGCAGGCATTTTTTTCTCAATATTAAACATCCTCTAAACAGCAGAAGCAAGATTCAAACACAGTAGTGTCTGACTCTAAACCCATTTCCTTTACGTGCCAGCCCACGTGACTTGCCTTCTGCTGGCTGGCTGTTTTCTAATGTTAGCTCTTCACATAGCAGGAATGTGTCCTAATAAGTATAAATAAAAACTGCAGCAATTCACTAAGCTTTGGGGTGTTTTCTTCTCTTTGAACATTTAAACAGACTAAGACAACCTGTTAAACTAAACTCTATTAAGGTTTATGAACCAGCTTTTTAGGTATATGTGAATATTATTTTCCAAGAATAAATTGGGTCAATGTCATAATAAAGGTATTGTAATAAAGGGGCACACACACATGTATGTGAACACATATTTTTTTTGCAAATATAATCGGATTAGAACGGAAAATAAAATTACTTCTGAAAACTCTGCAGAAATCCTGGAACACCAACAGTGCCTTCTCAGGCTCATTAATTCTGGCCTAAATTTGCTACTGTCAGGCAAATCAGGCACACTGTCCAGCACACACCCACCTGCTATTAGGCTGAATGTGCCTGGCATCTTGACATTCTATTGATTCCAATTCAAAGCTCATGTAAAAAAAAAAAAAAAAAAGCAGCTCAGAGTCCAAAAGGAATTTCAGCCACAAATACTTTGGGAGAAATCCAAACAACTAAAAACAGAAAGAAAAACAAGATGCAAATCTGAGTGACAAAATTGAGACAACCCAAATCAGACTGGTGAATGTTCAAGGACAAATATACAAGTGACCCAGGCATCCCTTTTTGATAACCACTTATTTTAGGAACTCCCAATACCCTATGCATGGAATGTCCACCCCGCTCCCAATCTGGAGTTTTTGGTATATACATTCACAAAGTATGCACTATGATTCTGGTGGTACTGCTTTTAAAGAGAACTCTGTCATTTTTGTCCTTTAAAACCTTCATGCATATTCGGTAAAAACTTGCCATCCCATGAATACAGTCCCGATAATGGCAAAGGATTCAAGTTATTGTGCAGTTAAAATGAACTAGAAACTATGTAAAGTGCTTAAGAATATCATATCCTTTGATCTTCATAACAACTCTATAAGCTAAGAGTTTTATTTCCATTTTACAGAAAAGGAAAATTGGGATTCTGAGAGGTAAACTGATTTGCTCCAAGTTGCAGAAAAATGAGACACCAGGAAAGGGAGGGCAACAGGATTCATTTATAAATTTTGTGACACTTCCTGGCACTCTGCTTCCCTCCCCCCAAATAACCTAAGCCAAAATGAAATGGGTATATGTCCAGCTTCCAAATCCTGGCTAGGTGTCTGGTAGCAGCTGCATGTCTCAGTCCACTCTGTATATAAACCAAGCTGGCTCTGGAGGGTTCTTTAAAGCCAGATAAATTCCCTCAGTCTTTATTTTAGCCAGAGGAAGACACACATTTCAAAATAAAAATAAATATATAAAAAGGAAGGAGAAGGAGAAACCTGTTATCCCACCGAGCAGCATGGGTTGCAGCTGGCCTGATTCCTCCCCTCCAATTTCCCTGCTCCCCCCAGCCCACCAAACAGCTCCCACTGACTTCAAAGACAGCTCCTGGGGGGAGGAGGAACAATGGGGTCCAGCAGGCCTGCAGAAAGGAGGACCTTCTCCATAGGGGAGGGAGGGAGAAGAGCACAGAGTCACTGTAGACACCAGTCATGCCAAAACAAGAATTCACAGTGTTTTCCTAAAGCTGATTTCTATCTGGGATGCTGGGGAGGATCAGAAGATGCGAGGTTCTACCTGGGAGGGACGGATTTCTGCTGCTCAGACATTTCCCAGGTTTGCAAGACAGTTCCAGGTTTTGGAGCGCCAGTCTGGGTTTGAGCAGCAGCGACTTCCATCCAAGTGTCACTCAGACTCAATTTTAACCCTTCCCATGACAAGGCAGAAGTATTTTATCCTCAAATAAAGCTGCCTGTAACTTTGCACATTATTACATTATTATAATTCAGAGCAATACTCGTTTTGTAAAAGAATGCCCCCGGATTAAGCGACAAAGTAAACATGTGAAATAAACCAGAAAGTTCCTTAAAATAGGTTTGTGATACTCCTCGACCCCCATTCTCCCCACATGGCTACAGTGTCTAGTTTCTCTGCCTGGAAGTCAGGGGACGCCTCCATCCTCCGCTCTGCCTCTGATTTACAAGCTGACTTCTTCTAGACAGCCACTTAGCCCTCCATTCTCGGTTTATCATCCATCGGTTATCATTGTTACTGCTGCCATTATTATTCAAAATGATTATAGACTTATAAAGATGTTCTCTTCTGATACTAATGTTTGCAATATGCTTTTTACAGTGCCTAGTTAATAGTTTTGTTCTGGCACAAGTCACAAAAAAAGCTGCTGCAGTGGAATGTTTAGCAGCTTTCTGAATCCTTACACGTAGAACTGAGGCAAAAAAACAGGTGCCAATGTATTTTTTAAAACAACAAACCGGGTGTCCTTTTGTGCACAGATGACAACAAAAAAGTGGCACTGGATGCAACATTAAACACGTCTGGCCCTTTCCTGCTCCACTCCCAGTTTGACAAACTCTCTAAGGATAGTGATGGTCATTTGCTGAATAAAGGCCAAAGTTTGTCCTTGACCTCCTTCTCACTCAAGTCCTATCGACAGTAAAAAAAAAAAAAAAGTTAAACACACAATGAAGCTAGGACATGGTCCTCGGAGGCTAATAAACAGACTAAAAGAGAGCATACTGCCTAGAAAGCAGAATGTTGAAAGGGAGCATGGCTGCAGGGAATTATTTAATAATAAAAATCCATGCATCTCCTTTTAGAAACAGTAGCAGTGAGCTTGTGACTAGAATTCTCTCCGTGCCTGTGCTCAACTTTAATGTCAACAGGAATTTTGTGACAGCACTGCAGGGGAAAATGGGTTCATATGTCATCTGAAACTCTCTCTCCTCCATTTTTATATATAACGACAAAATATAAAAATACATTTTTAAAATATCAATTCAGCTATGTAGCTTTCTAGTCGAACAGCAAAAGTAGCCATCAGAATTACAAGATTCGAAAGCCTTTATAATTATTTGAATGGGGTCACTCACAATGGAATTCCACGGGCCTCAGATTCACCAACCCAAATGAAAAATGCAAGTGGCAATGCGTTACAAATCGCTCTTCAATTTTTTTTTCTTTTTTTTGAGGCTTGAATTTCCATTTTATTTTTAACAATAGCTTCACAGTTAGCTGACAAATGTCCTGAACTATATTTGGAAGCATAACAGTATTTAAGATCACAAGCGCACATGGGCAGAGCCGGCTTCCCACTTTTTCTAAATAGAAATACAAAACATGTGTGTGTTGTGTGCATTTCATGTCAGGGATTTGAGTCTGCAGACAGAATTCCTGCTCCCATCTGATGGCCGCATGTCGGTGCTCTTGCGGGCACATTTGCAATATTTTCAAGGTGTGTCTACAGTGCCTTTTCTCCAATGCAATAAAGTATTTCCACCGTCAAGCCAGCAATTAGTTGTAACGTGGAGAGCTGCAAATCTGAAATGAATCTGAAAACAAACAGGACAAATAGCTTGTTAACCCACCCCCAAAAGGTACAATCCATTTGTACTGCTTATCGCATTTGGAATTAGATTTTCAGAAACTGAAAAACACCGTCTCTGGCTTTCCTTAAAAGGATGCTGGAGGCAAGCAATATGCTGATTATTTTTCAAAGGAGGAAAAGAAAGTGTTGAAAGCTTTTAATAACATGTAAAGTTCCCAGTTTGCAAGCACCAAACACAAAACAATGGTAATGTTTTAGCACTTTATAAATGTAAGCCACACTGTCTGCTGTTTGGAGACAGCAAATGCTTTTGGACAAATTATGTCTCTGCCTCTATGCCTAAATAGAGGAAAATAGTCAAATACTTTAAGGCATAGGAAGATAACCATGGTGACGGGAATGCATAGCTCTTGTCCTGAAAGAAAAATAAGTAAACACATACAATTAAAACAGCACCAAACCTGAAAGAAACCTGGATAACTGAGGTCATGGGTTTCTGAGGCTGCCTCCGTCAGCCCGAATTTCAAATCTAGCACAGACTGTGAGTAAAGAAAGATCATTTTACCTCATAATTGGTCATGGTGAGCACCACGGTAGGTCATTAATCAGAGGAAACACAGCATATAAATAAACAAGTCCATGAATAATCTCTTAACGAGTTCCTGCAATAAGCGCCCTTTCCAATTCGAGAATATGCCCTCACAAATGGAGTTTTAAAGACAAGAGGGAATTAAGGTTTACTGAACTCCTGAAAAGCTGTACCCCTCCCAGGCATTGTGCTAGGCACTTAACATATATTACTTGCTTTAATCTCCATAGCCCAGCCAAGTAAGTAGCATTATCACTTCTTCACAGATGAACATTTGACATTCAGAAGTGAAGCGTAGCTGCACAGGACAGCTAGAAGGTGGCCCAGGGCAACAAAGCCATGCCCATTCTGCCTTCCCTCCTAAACACTCTCATCTCTGGAACTCTTCCAGAGATGCTTTAAATTGCTGCAGAACGTTCTGTATTCATTAGTCCATTCGCCCTATGGGGAAAAGTACAGTCTAGGGGAGGGATTTCAATGCTTGCCTAGAAAACCAGTGGTTTGGGGCCTCGGGGATGCAAACTGTTCATCTCTCCTTGCTACATTTAGTTACCCTTTGCCTGGGATCACCACGGGGGAGGCTCACGTTCCCGTCGCAAAGCAGAGAACTGTTTTATTTCCCCAGTTCCAACCTAACTTGTACTGACTAGAAAGGTGAGTACATTCTGGGGCACTTTTCTTTTCCGAGCTGCAGAACCCTTTAATTTGTTCTAAAACAATATTTTACAAGGGGAAACAGCAGTATTGGTATTTTTGAGCTTGAAAAAACATTTCAGTAAGAATTAATGAAACTGTTATCAACCCCAGAAGGTAGGGAATGGGGTTCTCAGTCCCAGAGGGCCTGAGTCCACCCATCCACATTCCTCCTCAAAGTACCCAGAAATAGCAGATGCACACTTTCAACATTTACATGCAAAAGAGCATTGGGCCTGTTTTAGACATAAGGATTGTTGCATAAGGATGATCTGGGTCTAGATTCCATCATTTCAGTAAGATGGTAAAAGCCCTGGAATAATGGTTGGGAATAAATAACCTCAGACCAATGATAAGGTTGGGCCCCGTGAGATGAATGATATCCTTGGCAATCACAGCCCCCAATACAGGTGGTGTGCTTGTATCTGCCATACTCACAAGACAAGTGTGCCCATTAAGGGGCTGGGAAATCACATTTGATAACTTATTAAATAAAAGCCAAAGTGAAAATATTTGCTTATCTAACAACCACAGGCCTTTTCTGCCAAGTCAGTTTGTAATAAGTGTGAGTGGTACCCTGAGATCAATTTAAGCGGAAATGAATCCGGGTGTTGTTGGGGCTGACCTGGTTTGCTCTTGAACAATGGCCAATGCCTTTGTTTCCAACCTTGCCCAGTATGTCCTGGGTAAAAGTTTTCCAAAGGAGACCGAAGAGGTGCAATTCAACTACAGTGGAAAATATTCTATTTGGAAGAATAACTGAGAAGACACAACAAATTGGCCAACAAGGAGGTCTTAGATGTATTATAAGCCTCACATCAAAATCAAGTGTTGCAAGTTAGGAGAAGGTAGCTGTACCCACAAGAGAAAAGTTGGAACAAACTTCCATACGAGGTGATGGCTTAATAGAAGCCACGTGGTTAAATTTCTTTGTGTTCTAAAAAAAAAAAAAAGTTCAATTTATTTAAGGAATAAAAGTGAATGCTACACTGGCAAAATGCAGCAGGAAAAAAAATGAAAAAATATACTTAAAAAGCATCTCCAAATTTTTAATATGATGGTTCTCAAAAGGACTCAAGATACACGCTCATGGGCAAAGCCTCCACAAACACCTCTTTGTCTCAAGAGTCTTTGTGACCTCTCAGCATTAATAATGCTCAGAACTGAGATTTTCCGCTGGCTCTATAACATAAAGGGTTGCCAGACAAGATAAAAGAAAATACAGATACTGCATGAGATATATGTTTGAAAAAAAATTTATTCTTTATCAGAAATTCAAATATAACTAACTGGGCATTTTATATTTTTATTTATTAAATCTATCAACCCTAACAAATGAACAATAAAACAGTCGTGGGAAAATTCTGAATAAACTAGTTTTGAGTCAGTTAATGGTGCAACCCAGCCGTCCTTAATCTCTAGTGTGTTTCATGGTTTTCTGGAAGTACTCTGTCAATGCAAACTACTGGAACCTTCCCCTGTGGATCGGGTCTCTGTGGGCCAAGCACCACTGTGTTTACAAAGATCCCAGGTGAGTCATGACACACGACCACTTGAAAATGACCTTGTAACCCAGACTAGTAAAATGAAATGAGGAAGACACAATAAGCTGGATTTTTCTGATGGCTCAGATCACTCCATCAGGCCTTTAGAGATGGTTTAGAAGTCTTAAATCTTAAGGCAGTGTTAAATGGGACTGTCAAAAGGAGATAAAGTAAACTGAAATACTGGTTGAGAAAATACTGTCATGGACCACTTCTTTATTACCCAGATGAGGACTCTAAGGGAAAAACCATCCTCACCCTAAATTAGCAATCAGAAGCACAACCAAGAATAGCATCTGTGACACCTGATGCCAGAATTCACCCCGTGCTGTCACTGCTCAACAATTCCTCCTTACATCCTGTTTCTTGAACAGCTGAAAGAGTTGACACACCCAACAGAAGGAGCTGAGACATTTTTCTAACCTTAGCTAAAGCGCAGACTCCTTCACTACAAAGCCAACTGTCCAATCACAATGTAACATAAAGAAATTCACATCTGAGTCGGGAATTACCTCAACAGATGTAAACTGCTTCTTTGCTCTATCAGTAAATGCTAACATAGCATTAAAAGTGAGTAAAGAAAAAGCTAATCGCACTACACTGAAAATCAAACTCAATTCCTTTTTGCTTCCAAGGTTGTGTGTGTGTGTATGTGTGTGATATGTGTGGTAGGGGTGGAGGATGGAGGAGGGAGTGTCTCCTTCTTTTTATATAGGCAAAATGTCTTCTCTGTGATATACTGGCTATTTAAAATAACTCCCCACCCACCCTTCCATTTACTTTGATAAGAATTTCCCTCCCACGGAGGCTACAGTTGACAATTCCGGGGTGCTAACTCTGAGTTCTAAATGTCCAAAATGATGACTCAGACAAGGAAAGATATTGTCACAAAAACTGTGGCTAATCAGGGATAACAATGGGCAAGAACTGGCTAGGAAAAATTGAAGCACAGCGTCTATGCAGTCAGGAATTCAGTATAGCGGGAAGCAGTGAGTGATAAAAAGCTCTCTCTGGAGAGTGACAGAGACTTGTGTCCAAATCCAAGTTCTACCTTGACTGGCCATGAGACCTTGGGCAGTTTACTCAAACTCTCTGCACCCTTTAGTGATCTGCAAAATAGAAATAACAGCAATGGCAGTTAAATAACGACTACAAAAGAACAACATAAAAGCACACATAGCAGTTCCTGATGAATAGCCCAAAGTGGTATAACTGATAAGACTATGAGCTCAGAGGAAAAGGGAGCCACCTTGAGAAAAACAGTCTGGGAATTCTTCATGGAAGATAAGCCACTTGAAATTGGACTTGGAAGAGAAGTAGGATTTAGATAAGCAGAAAAGAGGAAACTTAGTTTTATGATATAAGTAAAGCGACAGAAATGCGAAAACGCAGGACTAAGTGATGACTTAAAGACATACAGTACACGATTCACGTTGTTTATAGCATTAAATTCCAGGTACAAGAGAACTGGACCATTGCTGTCTAGGCCTCAACAACAGTGTCTCTTGACACCTGGTTTATGTCGCTGCTGAGGTAAACAAGAGCCACTAAGAGCCTTGACATGCCAAATCATGAGACACTTGATAAGGAAAGAAGGTGCTACTTGTGTTCTTCAGACATCAAATGCACAAGGAGTCAGAAAAGCAAAGCCCCTCTATGGCTCTGCCCCTGTGCTGACCCACCCCAGCCTGCCTTGATACAATTCCTCCCATTCCACCATGGTAAGAAAGTGAAATATCCAATACCAGATGAGCAATGATTACATTTGATTCTATGTTTTGGAATCGATATTTGGAACAGCAAGTCTTTGGGCACGTCAATGGAAGGGAAGAGTCCAGAGATCAGACAAACCATTTCTCCTTTCTCATGCCTGCATCAATCACCCCATTCATTGAGTGACACTCTCTATGTTGCCAATTATGAACAGTTAAGTGAAAATGTCATATTATGCATTATTTGCTCCCCTAATAGTTCAATAAATCCCCCCACCCCACTACTTTGTTTATAGTTTGGTAAAGTTTCTGAAACTAATGTATAATAATGTGAAATTTCCATTTTGAAAGAAATTCTCGAATATAAAAAACATTTATAGCAAACCCTGAGTAAACATCATGGCATTCTTAAAGTGACATAATCTTCTATAGAAACACATTAGCAGACAGCATCCTGTGCTGAAAAAAGTATACCTATTTTAAATCACATCAGCCTTGAGCAAAATAGACAAAGAAAAGCCCTGATTTTCAAACCCTTAAGATGTCACCAGGACTCAACTCTTATCCACTCTTACCACCTAACATCACCTAATCACAATACCACTGAAAACCATAAACAGTTCACTTTCTTAAGATTCAGACACTTGAAGCAACAAATGCTTTAAAATCTAAACTCTCGACTCAGTAAAGAGGGCAATGAAAAGTATAATGGAATCTATTAAGCTACCAGAGCTGTTTTCAAAGAAATAGGGAGAATTTAAAGGAAAACCACAAACATAAAGAATTTGTTAAAACCATGCACTTCACTCTTTGCTCTCTCATTAACTGTACAGATTTTTTTTGTTCTTTTTGCCAGTCAAATTTAGCAGTGGGGGGTTGTATACCAACTTTAGTGACACTAATATTAATAAGTTCTGATAACCCACTACCATCAGACCAGCCAACTGTACAGATTAAACCTCACCTAGGCAATGATTTAAAAAATAATTGACCTCTAAATGGAAAGTCATTTGGCAGCTTCCAATACTGTGTTCAGGGTGAGGTAAGAAAGTAAGACTGTGAATTTTAATGCCTAAAATGAAAAAGGAGTGGAATTATTACATGTTCAATTTTCGTATGTATTTCCTCACACAGATTCTAATCTGGAGTTGGAATTCGAAACCGATAAAAACCAAGGTCTTTCACCTTTAATACTCAATGCAAATTTGGCAAAGGAACAAGCAGACATCTTTGCAGGAGCCAAAGTATAATTTATGTGTCAAAATGACAAGTCTACCCTCTTGGGTGATGGCTGTCAATCCCGGAAGCTAGAGAATAGGACGGTGGAGATACATAGTCCTGCTTGGTGTGAAAGCTTGTCACTTTCTGTTCCCTATTTGCTCTAAGGTTGAAAGATGATACGCCCATTTGGAGAAAGACTGTTTAAAGAATACTGTAGTAGATGAAATGGCCAAGCCACCATCTTATAAATACCACTAAGACTCGCTGTCACATTTAATTAACATGATCTGAAAATTCAATCTGGCTAAAACTTTTAAAAGAAAACAGCTTGGTTGTGACAACCCTTGTGATCCTTTTTATGGCTAATACAAAATCCCTTCAAGAGTACAGGGGAAAAAAATGCTTTAATAACATTATTTCGGGTTTGGTATTCTGCCATTGTCTCATCACTGTGTAGCAAGATAAATGTTTTTTTTTTTGTTTTTGGGGGGTTTTTTTTTGCAGCTCTGATAAAACTAAAACAAACTGTGGTAACCAAAGGGCTGGAGGACAAAATAAACGTCATCTGAAATTCTTAAACCACACTCCTCACTGTGATTGTCTGCAGGCTTTTATGAGAACTCTAGAGTACACTTACAATGCCTTGGGTTCCTAAGGGTTCCTTGTCTCTAAGATTTATCTCTAAGAGCCAAGGTGAATGGATCCAGTGTGGGTGGCATTTGCTGCACGAGATGATCTCTGGTTCCTTCCGTTCTTGTCCTGCCCTGTCCCACAGTCCCAGCACAGAGGACTCTACGCCCGACTCCACCCTCCTTGTTGCTCCTGGTGCCATTTCCTGGTGAGCTAAGGGAATCAGAGGAGCTCAGACTTCCCTTTCATTTCACGCCAGGCTGGCAAAAGAAAACCTGCGTCGCCCGTGGTAGCCTTGACAAGGCATGTTCCGCTGCCAAGGGTGCGGGGTGATGGCAGAGCTGCTTTGGGCAGACACATTTCCTTTTTTCTTTCTAGGAGAAATACAAGAAAGATTTTTGCTCAAAGGCAAAATGGCAATCATCTGGAGTGGTTAAAGTGCGCTCCTGTTCCCTCAGAGAGGCCTCCCTAGTCTGTCACAAGGCCTACAGTTCCACTGTTAAGCAATCTTTCCTTAATGGTTGCAGTCACTAGGAAATTGCTGTTAAAATGTTACTATTTATCATGAAAGGGTTTGCTGATCAATTAGTATCATAATTGGGATGTCCAAAATAAAAGACAGATTGACCTGCGAATCCATAAGAGAACAGGAGATTAGGGAAAAGGGGAAGTGGGACAAGCGAGTGGAAGAGAGGCAGCTAATCTGCGCCAGGCACTGTGCTAGACACACCACATCCCTGAAACTCTAACGTCAGCAATGGCATCTGCGTTTTGCAGACAATGAGACTGGGTTTCAAAAAGGTGAGTGTGAGGAGAAAGATAAAGATCCCAGAAACAGGAGGAGAAAGCAGCCACAATTGGGCTCCACAGGGATGTGTCCTCATTAATTTGGGGGAAGAGGGTGCAGGATCAAGACACGGAGTCCCTAAGGAAGGTCATGGAAACAGAGAAAAAGACAGAAGAAATGGCAGGTAAATGAAAGCTGTACATACAGTCCTCGAGCCTGTCCCATCATTTTGTGATTTCCATGTTCATCCTCCTTACAATAAGCCTTTCAACTGCCCATCAGGGAAGAAACACTCTGCCCGTTGGGCGAGACACTGAGCCATTCACCCAGGGCAGGACTAGAGCAAACCATGTGCTCCGCCCCGGAAGCCCCTGGCCTCCTCCTAGCAGCCTCCCTCCCACAGCTCAGCACGGTTTTGCAAACAGAGGCAGCACCTACCACCTTTCCCTACCTCCTCTTTATTTGTTCCCTTATGAAATAGGAAAGGAGGCAAATTCTCAAGGAATCTACTTCAAGAACAGAAATGCTTAATTTCCAAATAAGTGTAAGCCAGGTCCCTTTCTAGTGGGACTGCACAGGCCTTCCGAACTCGTCTGCTGAGAAGAGGGCAAGTCATGCTGTTCATAGGAGAAATTAAAGTTCCCCTGGTACCTATAAGAAAAAAATTCACTTATGAGGCACTTACTGTGTGCTAGGCCTTCTTCTAAGCCTTTTACAGATATTAACTCATTTAATTGTAACAACAACCCTATGAGTAGATACTGTAATTATCTGCATTGTACAGAGAAAACCGAGGCAGAGTGATAAAGAAACTTGCCCAAGCTCCTAAATAAGTGACAGAGCTGAGAAATGAGCCAAGGATGTCTGGCTCTAGCATCCAAGCTCTTAACCAATACGATACAGCAATAGGGCAAACACACACATTGCACGCTCAGAGTGTGTGTTTTCCTAGAAAGCTCCATCTTGGTCTAACAAGGGAAGCACGCTGGGAGAAACTTAGAGGTTCCAAATACTTTTGGGGCTTCTATAATGTGCAGGCATCCACCAGAGATGGGGCCACTGCATTGTTCAAGACACTGTCCTGGTGTTTGTGGGTTCTGAGGACATGTCAAGTGCAGCAGCTGAACCAGGATGGTTTCAACCCCTTCTATAAAGCCCACAACTACTATCCTACTCCCAATTTCTGCATGTGTTTGCATGTACTTTTCCCAACCCCAGCCCCTTTGAAAAAATTGCCACTGAGTGCAAGCATCAACACATTTTTCATTTAAATAGGTTCTAACAGATGTGTCCTTCCTCCAACTTTCAACAACACTGTTTGAATCATGAGAAATTTTGTGTGACCTGTGGAAACCATTTTCATTACTTTTCAGTCACAACACAAATGTTAATACTGTTGGAAAGTTCTGCACTGTATTACCCTTCATCTGGCAGCAATGGGCTGCTTTTTCATCATGACTAATTTACAAACGACCAAACTGAAAAATATTTATGCTCTCTTCATTCCTGGGAAGCTGATACATATAAGTGATATGGTCCTTTTTTCACGCCAAAGATTCGATAGTGTCCAATACTGAGAATATTTTTCAGCCACAAGATGACATTTTCTTTTCCCTGCAACTAGGCTAGGAATGTAAACCTTATATATTCTACCATATATATTTGGATCAACTACTGAGCAATACTAAATATCACACTTTCCAAAATGTTTTCACTAAAATAACAGCAGAAATTTCCATCTTAGGCACACACACACAACCAAGGGAATGAGGAGGAAAGTTTCTTTAGGATTAGACTTAAGAATTTACCTACTGTTATTTTACGAGCTGAAAAATCGAGATGATTTCCTTGATTCCCTTATGAAGCCATTTTATTCTCAGAAATCAGTCTTCATTTCAGTCTTTAACAGTATAACAATTTATTGTGTTTGCATTTCTTCTCAATGAAACCTTCCCTTGTAAGTCTTACAAGACTGTGAAGAGGATTCATTTCACAATCATCTTCCCTGACCCACAGATGCCTGGCTCATCGGGGTACAACAATTTGACTTTTCTCCCTCTGACATATCGGGACACTACTGTTTGTTCAATCATGTGTATTCTTTAACGCCCTCAACCAGAATGAATCAGACCAAGTACCATTATGAAAGTAGATATCTATCCAGGTATAATCTACTTTGTTTCCTGGTTTCCAACATATGAATCATCCAATTACTTCATGGAAAAAAACTACTGCTGGCACAGTATCATTTGCAAATTTCCCTAAGTTTGTCATTTTCTCCTACTGGTTATCTGTCAGCATGGCCTAGATTTGGCAAAGGGCAAGGGCCCATCTTTCTTATTCTAATGATGAGGGGAGATTTTACAAAAATTGTTGCATTTTGCTTATTCATCCTCTACTGAAATATTGAAATCACTCACAAGCAGTGAAGTTTCTGTCCGGAGGACTAGAAAGCAATGTCTTTTCTCCCTTAAAATAAGGCCTGTTGGTAGATATTTTGTAATAAATTCCATTACAGGTTCCAAGGCTCCACGGATTCAATCGGGACAAAGACATCAGTGTCATATCAAGCACATTTTCCCTCATGACTTGTAATAGCCCTTTCAATCTAAGAGTCTTTTTATGCTGTTTCCGAGTGTCTTTCAATGATGACAATCTGAAATAGCAACTTTTATTTTAAAAGCTAACAACCTGTATTTTTAAAACCAATAACCGGAGCACAAGATGCACATACCTCTTAATGCATTATCCATGTATTTGGTTTCAGAAATCATTTGAAAATTCAAATAAATAAATAAATAAACGTGGTCACTAATCATCATGTAATGGAGAAGTGGTAATATTACTATCAGTACAGTAAGACTGAGAAATTATCGAAAGTAAGACTGAGAAATTATCGGGATTCCAGATGCTACATAATACTCTGAATAGCTACATGAAGGTCATTATTTCTACACTCAGCCCATTAAAATAACTTCAGGATCTGCTTGTTTCACATCTACATTTTAACTTAAAATGAATGTGACAGATTTCTTATGAGAAAAGTAACAGCACACAAGTGATGTTATGACAAAAGCTATTTTTATGACTCCATATATACTGAGGTTATTAATATCACTCCTATGCAAAAACAATCTATGACACTCTAGGCTGCATGCCATTTGGGTCAGAAAGGCTTTCATTATCATCATTCAGAAAAAAGAAAAACAAAAACCAGCTTTTAAAGTAGTTCATACTCTTTCCCAAGATCCGTGAAAGGAATGCGGGTGACAAAAATCAACATCTAGTTTAAAATAAAACTTTAGGATTTTTATGGCTTTGTACCCTTGACTGTTCTATTTAGTATCTTACAAACTCTGTACCTAAGACTGGCAGAGTTCCTAACTCCACTATTCTTTTCTTGCTGTCACAGAAATGGTAAGACGGAGCCAAGATAAACCTAGTGATCACATGATAAACATCTTATCTCCTCCATTTGAGAAAACTAGTGATCACATGATAAATATCTCATCTTGCATCACTACAAAAAAATCTTTGAGATCAGTGCTATTATAATCCTCATTGTGTAGATAAAGAGGGTGATTTGCAGGGATACAGAGCTGCACAGTTTAAGAACTATTACATTAAATTACATATCATTTGTTTCAATCATGATAGGTCTAGTAGTATTTTTCTGTAATAGTACGTTACCCATGACTACAAAAGACAGTGAAAATGGTGTGTATGACAGAATCTTACTTTCAAATACTTTCTTTTAATGTTATCTGAGAGTCTTATGACACACCAGAACACTAGCCCTTTTTGCCAATGTCAAAATATCTTTGAATAGATCCTCCACAAATACATCTGCAGTGGTCTTAGTTGGCCCAATGGTGATGTAAAAAGGCTTAGACTTTTAATTACCTAAATACATTTCTAACTCAGGTTGCTAGAGATTGTATTTGCTTGTTTAATTTTTGATTACTTCCTATTTCTCTAAGACAATTCATTTGGACTAAAATGAGAGAAATCAGCATTTAACACTCACTCCCAAATTGCTACTCGACATATGGGTTAAACATTGCTAAAACTTCTAAACCGATACAGGCAATTCAAGCCAATCCAAGCAACACATATTCAAGTAATACACAGTCACTGGCCAAATCAATTCATGGGATATGCAAAAAAATGACATTTGGCTGTGATACTCTCCACGTAAGAGCAGAGAAGAGCAGGTAGCCAAGTGCCACTTTGGTTGTCTGCCATGTAAACATTGAAAACTGAGCCACTGAAAAGAAAAACCCACTGCCTACTCTATCTGTTCCTTGATAAGGTCACCTTACATAGGAAGAGGACAAGTGTCCTACCTTCTGGCTGCCCATTCAAGTGCAAATGGAGGACTGTCTTTTTATAAGAGCTTTTTTCATGACAGAACTTTTAAAAGTGTCAAACTCCAGCTCCCTTTAAATGCTAGTATCTTCATTGGGATTTAGATCAGCTATCATCCACTGAGTCATGTACAAATAACAGACATATCCATGGTATTCACCTAGGAGGCAACAGATACCTTTCCTGTTTTTTGAGAGAAAGGTCTACTGTATCTTTTTCAGTTTTTCTTTCCCAAGATCACATAAATTTAGTACTAGGGTTGAGAGGTAAGAGTGGATCTGAGCCATGCCAGTCGCAAAAGGGGAGTGGGATTCGATGCATCTAGTGTTTGTTAAACAGCACAGACTACAGAATCAGGCACATCCAGTCCCATTCCAATCTCACCACTTCCTGGTTGTGTGGCCCTGGTGGCAAGGACAACTGCTGTGCTATTACCTGGGAAAAACTGTGATAATCTATACTTCAATAGGCTTCTGTAATAATTAAATTGAGTAAGGCAACAGAAAACCATGATTCTCAAAAATAGGATGTGTTCCTTTTAAGCAGTAGATGTCCTACAGATACTTCTGGATGTCTACCTTTACAGAAGAAAAGTTTTAGTGTTTATTTTTATATTTAACACTGTAGGAACAGCACTGAAAAAGCCTGGTCCACACTGCTTCTCAATCACTTCTAGGTCTCCGGGACTTGAGAGCTATGTGTCTCCTCTTACAGGGTTCTGTTACTGTCCATTGATTTTTCCTCACAGTATAAAATTTCCTTTGCTTAATTTCACTGGGCTATTTCCCCTGGGCCATTCTGACCAATTATGTTCTTTGTTGTTTATACTGTTCAACCATCAATAGATTTCATTTTGAAGAACGTGATGCAATCATGAGATGGCATTCTTTCCTGTTATTGAACTGTGTAGCATGAAAACTGCCCTAAAGAACAGGAAAACAATTGATGTCCATATGCATCATAGTCTTTAAGGCAACAATAAAATAAATTAGAAATCCTGAGTCTGGATTCCAAAGTGGAAAAAAAGGGTGGGGTTAGAGAATATTTGGAAACTAGCTCCAAGTAGCTGACATTATATACCCACTATTCTTTCTGATATTTATATCATCTCATCTGATCCTTAGAAAAAGTCCATGAGTTGGTAGTGTTAATTTTAATTTTTAGAGGAGGAGATTGAGTTTCCAGAAAGTTAAATCACCAGTATTAGATTCACACAGCCAAAATGTGATCAAGATTTCATTCAAAGTTGGGTCTTCTTGATGCCAACTGCCATACATCCAAGAAATACATAAAGCAGTTGTCAAAGTTTGCATAACACTCCAATGACTTTTGGTTTGAATTTCCGAAATGTCTATGTCTGCGTGGGAAAATTAAATGTTCTTTTGGAAAAGTGAGTGAATCCCATGGACTCAGAAGGCTGACCAAGGTGTGTGGTGAAACTTCAGAAGCAAGTGATGCCTTTCCTCCCATGAACATTTTTTACCCACTTTATCAGCAGGTACCAAACTTCCCATTTCAGCAGATATTTGCATTTGGTCTGAGGCTTTATTCATAGTTTTAAAGTGTAAAAACTTTCAGAAAGCTAACATTTAGCATTGGTGTCAGTGAATAATATGTTCACTGTAATGGGAATGAGTCTCCAACTCATCTTGCGACCAGTTTCATGGGAAGAAAGCTTAAGGAGAGAAAAGAAATATGGTGATAAAAGTGTCCCAAAGACAGGAGGATGAGGAGCTCTAGAATTTTAGGAGCACAAAAGCCAAACAACAACAACAAAAATAAAATGCAAAGATAATAACAACAACAGAAACAATTTCATAATTTTACCAAAGGCTAGGGCTGTCTGAAGAACTAATGATTTTTCCAAGCCACATTATTATACATTTTAAGATAAGGGCAATTTGCCATTCTATGTGGAAAGGCTTCTGGTATGATTCTATTTTATCTCATTCCTATTTTATCAGAATATACTAGGCAGCCATTCTGCAACTTTATTGGTTGTCAATATCGTCCCCTGTCATAATGGAAGGAGAATTTCCAAGATGGTAGGACCCATGCATCAGGAGACCTTGTCATCTACCTGCGAGGGTTTGGGGAGTGTTCTAGTATATTTCCAGTGCTCATTCTGTACAATTCATAACCTAACAGATGGCGCCATTAAGCAAGTGTCCCTGGTAGTCAGTCTCTTTGAAAATAGGGGCAAAGAAATGCAGAATAAAATTAAGTTGACTAGAATAGTACACATTTTTATTCCTTACAGTATGTTGACAATGGCTGACAAATTTCTGTTGAATATAATCTCACAGAACATGCACAGTAATGTTTTACAACAACATAAACTGAGATTGTAAGATACCTTGATAAATAGTTATTTTCTTACCCCGGGCTGTGCTCTCCTCTCTCCAGATACATGTACAGTTCCCATTACATCAAACAGCCAAGGGAGAATTACATACTGCTTAGCAGATAACTCCTGAAACTATAAGGAGACGTTAAAAAGCTGCATTCAAATCATGGGTTTGTGAAACACAAACATGCTGTACAGAATGTATTATCATTTTCTGAAGCAAAGAAATATACACTGTGCCAAAAAAAAGGTAATGGGAAAAAAATTTAGTGTTCTACACACTGACAGCAAGCCATTAGCAAGGTAAAATTACCAAATATTGGTACAATTTGGAGCATGCATTTTCTGTTTGGGGAATTATGATAATGTGACAAGGTTATCGTTATAATTAGGAGAGTAATTAAAGTAACAGAGTAATTGCTCTTCTGCATTTTTTTTTCTTAGTAAAGAAGATCTAGTTGTAGGAAAAAAGAAGAGAAATGAACGTTCTTCATATATTGTTTTTAGTTTCCCAATAGCATCACAGAACCCTAAAGCAGATATACCAGCCACATTGCCACATAGCTTCTTCCAATTTTTCTTTTCCTATGAACAACTATAGTTTCTAGCAGCTATGGATTCCTGGTCACAGAGCATGGATTCTACGTGTCAAAACTGTCTTTCTCAAGACTTGGTCCTTTTTTGTATGATATCATTTGTAATTCTGATAACCTAAAATGTGTTTCTCCTTTGTGCTTCCTGATTCTGAGCTTAGTTTAAATTAATTGTGTGTTCCCACCTTCTCACCTATAAACATGAGAAAATCAAAACTGTTTTACCCAATTGGAAAAAACTCCACATGTAGTCAGAGACAAGTAAGATTTGAAAAATAAGCCAATAATCCTCCTCATCCCCGAAGAGTCAGAGCTGGGACAGATAAGGTATGTCTGGCAGAAACACTTTGAAGTATAAAAATGACAAAGCAATATTAAGAGATTTGTTGAAATTCCTTGAGGCAGGGGCGCGGAGAAAGAAGGAGGACAGGCAAAGCTGCCAGTAAGTCAACATTTTTGCTCAATTCTAGGGGCTTCCTGAGATGGATCGTCAGAGATGATGTGAGAGTGACTCAGGCAGGCCCGAGGAAGTCACTGACTAAATGCTGCTGATACCACCAGGGGACACTGGGGCCAGAGATCTAACCTGTAACCTGTAATCTAACCTTAGGGTGGCAACGGGCGACACAGACCCAAGTAGAAGTCAGTCCCAGAATGTCCCTGGAGGGAAAGAGAGCCATGTGACACTGCAAAAGTGATACTGCCTCTGTGAGTTCCCCTTTCCTTACCTGAAAAATAATGATTATATCAGTCTGACTCGCTGAGCTGCTATGAAGTAAAAAGAAAAATGAAGCATAAAAGGGCTTTATAAAAAACATATATATATATATATATATACATACATATATATATATATATATATATGGCACATCTATCCCTGGGTGCACACATGACATATATGTATATATACATATGTCATATGCATTTATGATACACACACACATATATGTATATAATATTTACTACAAGCAATCATGGTTCAGCTCCATGACTCCACTGGGCAGTAAGAACAGTGCCTGCAAAGAACATCTGAACTATTTGGAAGCAAAAGAGCTAATATTCATTTTAGTGTAAATCAGTCCCAAAATGATTACTTACTACATCTGGTACACCATCTTCTTTTCTGCTCAGCTAATCCCTGTTCCTTCATCAAGGATCATCTCAAAAGTCATCACCTCCTAGAGTCCCACAAGGGAAAAAGCCCTCCTTCTACTCTGTTTCCAGGCTGCTGCGTACACTCCCTCCATGATAGCGTATGATCCTGGCGCCCACATTTGTCCCCCACCTGACCATGAGCATCTTGAGAAACGGGGCTGAGTCCTCTATACATTGCACCACTATGCGGAGGACATGCTCAAAATGTATGTGTTGATGGGACTGAATAACAAAACTCTTCATGAGTAACTATGACAATTACATACGTGCATATATATGTAGTATACCCATGTGCACATATTTATGTGTATGCATATGCTTCCATGTGTATTTATCTGTCCACATAAATGTATTTTAAATATAGGTTTCTTTGACTAGGATACTAAACCTTAAGAAAGCTACTAGCCACCCTGTACACATTATCCAATCCAGAGAAAGCTATGCAAATAACTAGTTCCTTTATTTCAGAATACATTATTTCCCAAAGGTTATTACCTGCTCTGGCAATAGCAGTATCACAGCAATCACTGTAAAGAAAAACTGTGTCAAATATGCATGATACAAAAGCATTCTAAAAACAAAATGTTGATCTGGGAAGGAATCATGTAGCAGGAACTCCCTGGTGAATAAACACCTCAATGCTGTTGAGATGCCTGCGCTTCATCTGAACAATTGCGTCTTTCCCTCTCTTTTGTGATGTGATTTTAAACTGCAAGCATTAGGTAGCAAGGAGCACTGTAATTAAAGCTTCAAACAGAGAATGATGGAAGAAACACCGAAGGAGACTTCTTTGAAACTGCATTTCAATTCTCCCCATGTCTCTAGAAGAAAAATACTTCTGACAGTCTATATTTTACCACTGTTTCATTTAATAATGCATATCGACATTTATCCAGGAATATCAGTCGTTGCTTTACTTCTCATTTTAAATCAGCTAAGCACCTGCCATTCCCATGACTCTGTCTTCCTTCCCCCCACCTACCCAATTTTTCTCTATTTATTCTTATTTACTTATTTTTTTAATTTCTTTTTCATGCAAGGATCAACGTTGCATGGTGAAAGTACAAATTCCCTGAAAAACCTGACTATAACTCTGGGGCCAAAAGAGAACCCTTTGCCTCGTGTTCTGCTTACAAAATAAAAATGTCAGCACAAGCCAATTGAAAATAAACACACACACACACCCCACACACATATAGGCACATATATTCCAAGGGCAAAGAGAACACATGGAGACATCATCATCCTTACGGTCTTAGAACACCGTAAGAGATGCTTTCGAAAGAAGTCCATTACGTGCTTCATTTCCTAAAAAGGATCCCAGGTTGACTATTTCTGCAATCACCATTTTCCTTCTAACATGAACCAGAGGTATAAGCAAAGTGGCTACGAAAAGTGTCTTTTTATTTTGCTTTTGTTTTTATACTCTGTCTGGGCCTGTGTAGGGACATCACCTAGTCAATCTCCTTTTTGAAAATCTAGGTGCCCTACTCATGGTATCTCATATTCATAATGTAAACGTAAGAAAGAGGAAGTTCCAGAAGATTTATTTATTCATCACTTCAATACTCAGTTAGGTGCTGTGGAGGTATTACAAGAGGAATATGATATGAACCTTGCTCTCAAGGCATTTGCAAACTAGTAATGCAGCTACCTAATAAAAAGTGCTTTAAAAAAAGAACACCGGAAATTAGTCATGGTTATAAGCTTCTACCTTAGTAAGAGGATCTCTGTGTTTTGCAATTTTATTCCTAATGTCGTTTACCAGGTCAACTGCAAATGGTACAGAATTTGTGCTAGAAAGGCATTATTTATACCCAATAGTAACAGCTAATACTTACTGTGCATATACCATGTGCCAGGCACTGTTCTGAGGACATTCTATGTATTAACTCATTTAATTCTCTCAACTTTATAATGCAGGTCTTATTATTATCTTCATGCCCTAAAGGAGAAAACTAAGGCATAGAGAGCCAAGTAATGTGTCTACGATTACCCAGTATATGGAAGAGATGGGATTTTGAATGCAGAAAGTCTGGCCCGGGACTAGATTAACCATTTTCTACATCTGCCTCTTGGAATAGACGCACCCTGCAGGGTAGAGCATATGCAGTATTACTGGGTTGAACGTGGCTTCTCTCCAGGCACATCTGTCTTCCCCAGACCAAGCTCAGGCTATGATTCCACTCTTAAAGTTAAAACACCTTTAACAACAGAATTTTACCACTAACTTTTTAAAATTAATAGAGCACCACTCGTCTGTGAAGTTTAGGGGGAAAAAATAGGGTATCTGAGATGTAGGATAAAGCCCATTAAAAGGTAAGTAAAAATCTAAAAGAAAGCTCCTACCAATGAAATTACTATGCCATGTACAGACCCCTGTGTAAGTTTATTTTTCAACAACTTAGTAGGCATTTTCTCAGAATGGCAACTATTTCAGCTGAAATCTATACAGTTGTCTCTAGGATACCAAACTTTTTTTAAAAAAAATTAACATACAGATAGCACTGCTTATTATTATTGCTTTAATTTAATTTGAAGAAAATCATGTGTATACTCCACATGGATTTATGTAAGTATAAAACATCCATGTTCATGAGATAGGATTTACCAACTTAATAGTAAATTTCTTAATTACATGCCTTCTATCCATATTATCCTAACGTTTCCTTGCTAGAAAACAGAAACATGTATACATCTTAATGTTTATTTCTTCCTTCAGTTCTTAAAAAGTGTTTTCTGGTTTTTAATAGTAGGCTTTCTTCCAATTTTCTTCTTTCCTTACCAGATCCATTTTAAGATTTCAGATAGGGGAGAAACAGTTATAGTACTGATCTGTAACATCTTCTAGGAATCTAGGCATATTCTAACCTACCAACTAGCTCATTTCTGAATGCACAGCAAGGTTATCGGGACCACTAACCTCCTTTGGCCCCATAGGTCAGGATCTGAATCTACTGTGATATTTGAAGTGAAAAACTCACCTTCAATATGTTACCACCTTAGACTTTGCCTCTCTCCCTTACATTAAAGATAGCTTTTAGACAAACAGTAAAATCAAATTTTTAACTTACATACCAAGTCTTTAAGGATAAAAATTACACTACCGGAATGATACCTATCTCTATTAGACAGGCATTATAAGATTATGTTGTAAGTGTTTAATCCACACCAATGGATCCTGCAGCATGTGATATGCACCCAAAGGATGAGGACATGGTATAGTGGCATGTGACAGATGCTACCCCTACCCTGACGGACAGCCAGCCACCACCTTCAGCCACAGGGAAAAGAGACCTCAGGGTCATCTCTTAACGGGCATCCTGTATTGATACAGAACTGTTCTCTTAACCAGGCTGAGTTTATTAAAATTCACAGCAGCAACTCTCTACTTTTACATTTAGAAAGGAATAAACAAAGACAGGTAACCATGCCTTGGATTAGACTAAAAATCACACTAATATGCACAATGCTAATTGTTTTGGTCAAAGCCAATGAATTAAATTTTACAAATAATAGGTCAGGTAGAAGCATCACAATGTAAGAAGGAAGCATTCTCTACTCTAATGGGTGAGTTGAACTTGTAATCAGTTTTAATTGGAATGTCAGGTTTCCATTCAGGAAAAGAGGAGAGGATTCAAAATAGGTACACAAACCACACAGAAGTGGTCTGATAGGATCTGAAAGTCATATGTAGGCCACTGGCATTTAAAAAAAAAAGTGAAAATGTTGTACATCCTATACAACCTGAACTCTATGTCTTTGATGGACTCAATGAAGCCCATACTTGCACTCTGTAGTAAGGGCATTTGCAGCCTGTGACGGCTCACTGACCAATGTTTGCCTTCTACAATGTATTTTGCAAGATGCCAGTTTGTTAAATCCCTCAGGAAGACCACTAAACTAGCACTTAGAACTCTCTGGTATTTGGGACTTCAGTAAATCCTTGTTGATTGCTCGCTCAATCATGAATCTTTTTTTACTCAAATATAGGTGGCGTCCTGCAGAGTGCAATAAAGCCCTCTAATAAGGTAAGCTCTTTAAAAAAGAATAAAATAAGATATGTTCCCCTTTCGTCCACATGAAAATGAAAAGAGGAAGGAAGCTTTGCTTTATATTTCTGATGAAATTTTCTTTCCAATTTAAATCCTCAAAACCACATTTGACATATATCTACCCTACCCTGTAAGCTAATGAACGTAAAACTGAAATCTATTCTGGACAACTCTGTCCAGTATATAGGCAGAGTTGAGTTTTAATGCACCCCAAAACTCATCGATTAATGCTATTTCTTCAATAGCACAAAAACACTCTATCCTTCTCCAAAATTAAAATGCAGAACAAAAACTAACAGCAACAACAAACTATTTATACTCACCTGCTGGAGGTAAGCTGAGATCTTTTTCCCTTTCTCTTCTCCTTCAATCTTTCCTTCCCATCCTCACTCTTTCCTTCCACAAATATTTGTTGAATCCTGACTAGAGAGATACCCCATCAGTGCTAGGATCTGGGGACAAAAATACAAATCCGACGTACACAGTCTCCAAGGGGTTCAACAAAGAAAATGATCCATAGTGGCATAGCCCCACTGAGTCAGAGAGCTCATGAATTACTGGGGGCAAGCATTTAAAAGTTGGCCAGTACTAAATACTCTGTTTGCATTCTAAAAAAATTTTATCATCACATCTTGTCCTCATTCACATTTCTTGGCCAATAAACCTTTATGCTGCACTATTCACTGAATCCTTTTGCTCTGTCTGAATACTGCAAAGAAGAGATGGGTGTGCGTTTCATAACAATGACTAATGCAGATGCCCACAGAATCTTATCCGAATCAAAAGAGCCAATAGGTGAAAGGTGGCTGCTGTCTTAGGTATCCTCTGCCTTATTCACTGTATCTGCTTTGCCTGAAAGTCTTTAATTCACAAAAATCCCATAGTTAAAATTCAACATAGAAGTCATATGCTGAGTACTGTAGGGAAAAAATACAATTACTCCTGCAGTTTTCTAAAACTAGATCCTAGATGTTTTTTAGAGACTTATCACAGAGGCAGAAGCATCCGATATATGAGCAACAAGACTCATTATTTAGAACAGCTTAGGTATCTCAGAAAGATTTCAGGAATAGCTCCCTGACATCAAAGATGCCATAATCAGCCCTTAAAATCCTGCCACCAACCCAAAGGTCCTTGCGTCTTACCTGTCTACACCAGAAAACCCTATGCTACGACGTAATTGTCAATGTTAGCATCCTCAAACAATTGCTAAGTCTCTAGAGGGACCAATTTTCTCTTTGAAGAGGAATGGGGGTCATTCCAGAATTAGCCATGATGGCTCTGTCCTTTGGGGAGCTTTGATGGGCATGATTTAGGCTGCTGAGTTAGTAATACAGGAACACATTAATGTCAATTGCTTTCTGAAAACATCAGCGGTACTTAACGTTTTTGAATAAGCCATGGTGGAAGACTGGCTAATATTTATTGAGCACTTAACTGCACCAGGCACTACGTGAAATGCTTCCTGTGGATTACCTCAATTAATCTTCATGGCAGCTCTTTCAGAGGATTTTATTATTGCTATCCCCACTGTGCAGATGAGAAAAGTGAGGCTTATATAGGTTAAGCACCTTGCCAAGTGACAGAGCTTGAGGCAATGAAGGTAGCTACAAACCCATGAAGATTAAATCCAGGAACAAGCTCCTAACCAAATACCAGCTCCTTAGATTCTAAGAATCAGAGAATTATTATACTAGAACTGCCCAGCCTTGTATAGATAAGCAGACTGAGGCCCAGGGTTTAAGTAATTTGACAGAAGTCAAAGATATTTTAGGGACAGTACAAAAACCAGAATCCAGTGCTGCTGCCTAATGTCCTACTGTTCTTGTGAGTATCTCATACCGCTTGTACAATTCAACTGATGGCATCAGTTGTTGACAAAATGCCCATTTAGTACACAGCTGAACAAAACAGAAAACGATATGACCTTCAGCAGTTTATTTTCCTCTCTGGGAATCTAGAAGCAGGGATAATTGCACATGCCCTACCTACTATAGGAGATAAGGAAGTAAAATGAAAACTAAAATGAAAAGTTTAAGAAATAAAAGAAATACGAGTTACAAAAATGGAAAGAATTATGAAAAACAGTTCTCACCTCCCAGTTGCTCACTGCATAGCTACACTTTCTCACTAACAATAGCTGAATTAAATCTTCAGTCTTCTTAGTTGGTACCATTACAATTTTAAATAAAATAAATGTTTAAGGCATTTCAGGGCAGAACCCCTCCACACATTCATCTATTGCACGCAGCCACCTGTGCATGCAGGCATTCAGCCATCCATTTATTAAAGAACTTAGGATGCAGTGGTAATTAGTCAAACACATAAAATAACAACAACAGGCTACAATCCTACTGTGCATAATGCTTTGCATAGCTTATTCATTTAATTCTTTATAAGAACTCTATAAAGTATTAATATCTTCATTTTTACAGAAGAGTCTTAGATACAATTTATAATTTGCCCAAGATTTCACAGTCAGGAAGTGGTAGAGCTGGGATTTAAAGTCAGGCCCACTTAACTCCAACATGGATCAACTATGCTGCGCCTGAGATTCCACCCACCTAGAGTCATGTTTGGATATGCCAAGGGCCGCAGGTACCACACCTCCCATCCCCTTCTATCACACAGGACAAACGGAGGTGACACTAGAGACTACTGCTACCGTTTGGGCTTTAAGGAGAGAAATCCGGAGTGACATGAAGAAAGCAAATATTACACATTTTTAGGAATTCTCAATAAATACCTCTTGGAGAAGGGTAAGAGCTACTGTACACAGAAAAGGAGACACTAGAGGGTTATTTCTACCAGTGGCATGCCTGTGCCTTTCTCAACTTTCTCCCCCTTGCAATTTGCTAATCTTTCCAGACAATCCCATTCTTTACAGCACTTCAGTGATGATCCAACGGTCCTGTTTCCCACCTTGCATAGATACCAAGTACCACTCGTCCATCAGGGAGGTGCTCTTAATTCCAAACAGAAAAGGAAATGAGATTTGAAGTTTAAATCCCTTTGTCTTCTTCTTAGGAGTTCTGGTAAAAAGGTGGAATCAGAATCATATCCAAATGACCAGTTAAATGAAATTAGAAATTTCTCACTAGATTTCATTATTTACAGGTCTCTCTGTCATTTAAGGGTGAAGAATTATCTGAATACGAATTTTTTCAGGAATCTACTTGTTATATATTTTCATGGAAATTCCATTAATGACTTAGCAATACAGAATCATGGAACAGGAAGGGGCAATGACAGGCCAACTTGTTTGTATACCTGTCATCAGAAGACCAAATTTAAGCTAAACCATCACATTAATTCTTCCTTAAGAAGCTCTAATGAAGGAAATGCCACCATTTTCCCATGAAACCCCTTCTAGTTTTCCGAAGTGTGTTATGCAAAGAGATGACTCCTTCCACACAAAGAAAAATACAATCAAGTATTAGCTCTAATATCCATTTGTTTTCGGGGAAAAAAAATCCATCCTTCTTTATCTTCTCACATGAGTTTCCAGATTGTGGAGAAGCCTTTAAACTGAAATCTAAGTAAAGGCTAAACAACACTACTCTCCAAGCACCAGAAAAGAAGTCTATATAATTCTCCACAACTGTAGGGTTTTGATATGGAAAACACCTTCATAACATATTAATATTATGCAGAAAAAAGAGTCATTAGCTGATTATAATTACATTGGTCATTCATGCTAAATGAAATGTGTCTCATATCACACATTTCCCACAATGCAGTCTACAGTGAATTTATTTACTTGATTCGCCTTTTTTACTACCCTCTCTGTAATGGCTCTCATTTTGTTATTTACCTGTTTCCTAACAGACATTCCCTAAGGCTCTGTAAGAGTAAATGTTCATTCTTAGAAGCTCTTGCTCGAGAATTCCACCTGGTGGAAACACACACAGCACTGTCCCCATAGAGTATATTGTGAATGTTGCTATTTTATCATTTATAGTGACAAGCTTGAAAATAAGTAGAAAAATTCATTTTTTGCCTGTTGATAAGCCAACTTTCTATATAGGCAGGTGTTTGTAAGAGCACTTTCTTTGGGTAATCTCTTTCCAATAATCCATCATACCCACTGGTTTTAAGGTAATGCAACTGCTGGAAAGATTTCCTTTTTTCCCAGGAAGAGAAGTGATTTTTAAGAGTTCTTCAACAATAAGTGTCTTAACTGAGATAGAGTGGTGACTACTTCTAGGGTATCTTATCCTCTTCTGGACCCCAGAAAGAAATATTGTTATAAAGAAATTTGGCAAGATGTACTGTTGCTCCACAGAGAAATCCTTTGGGGAAATGGTAACATGGTCTCACAGAACAGCCTTATCTATGCAGAAAAAAATAGCTATTTATAAGCCACAGCATTCATACTATTTCAGTTGGAGGGCAAACGGGAAGGGAGCTAAATGCATAATAGCACTTGAGTTGTGGCAGATATCACATAATCTGTTCATCAGAGTGATCCTCTGAGAACTGATTTTGCTCTACTCAAAAATTGAGGAAGTAGACACAAAGATGAAGAAATATGCTGAAGTCATCCCAGCTGCTTCAGGCAGAACAGAGATTCAAATCCAGTCTTGTCTGAATCCAAACTCCAAGGCCTTCTCTCTACCCCCACCCTTCATCTTTATACAGCTCCCTTTTAAAACGAACACAATTATGGAGATAATAAAAAGCATGTGATTATTGTATTTTTCAAAACATCCAGATGTCTTCAAAGATTCCAGCAAGCTGGAGACTATGGTTTAGCAATATTACAAGCATCTCTTTCAGTATAAACTACCACACCATTAATTTTAGCTATCAAGCCTCAGTTATAAGAATCCAATTCAACATAATCAAGTTCTAATGCCTCTGATTATTTCTATTTGCTCTTGCCTAGAGGCCTGGAAGGAGTACAGGTTTCACAAATATAAACAGAGGACTCATGATGCTGTTGGAATGTTCTACCTTCCTGTTTTCAAAGCAAAAGACTGAAGAGCTTTGAAAAAGTTCCATGGAGAAAACAAAGGAAGCTTCTTCTTCTATTAGATAAATTTAAAATTCATATGTATCAGTTATTCATACAAACTTTGTAAATATCAATCTGCTCAATATTTAAATCTGATGGGAAGTAGCATCCATGGGGTAGACAGATATGGTACTGTATGGAAGTTTCACAGGGGTGGGTTGGGGCCAGACACCTAAGTTTAACTAAACTCTTCAAGGATTTATTCGGCAATATGGCCTTTACCCTAAATGAGCACACCATCAGACAGTGAAGACAGAGTATCTGGTGACATTTCATACCACACTGAGACTGCTATAAAGATAAAATTAAGGGTATATGCTAAATTTTGTTCTAAAGAGGAGAAGATTAACTTTAGAAAGATTACAGAAAGCTTCAGAAAGAAGGACCTTGAGTGTTAAAATCAGTTTAGACTTGACCCTGTAAATGATGGGGAGTGATGTTATCAGCACAGGCATGAAGAAGAGTAATGTAACTGGTGTGCAGGTGAGGGAAATAACCATGAAAGGGAGGGAGACATACGTGGGCTTACCTACGATGGCCACAGTAGAACCAAAGTGAAAGGGCAAGAAGGACAGAATTTTTTTTTTAAATGCATAAAACTAGTGATGGAAGAGATGAAGATAAGTGAAAGGGAGTCATCAAAGATGACCCAAAGTAGTGTTTCCAGGCAGCATATCTTGTTCAATAAAGAAATGTGAATTAAGCACGAGTAGGACTTACGGAGAATGACTAGCTCATTCTAAAACATACTGACTCTGAAGTCCAGCAAAAAATCCAACCGAGTTCAACACTTGGACAGGGGTGGGAAAAGGGACACCGTGCCACAGACTGGTCACTTACAGATGCATGGGGTCCAGAGAAGCCAAGCAGCCATTTCCAGTAGCAGCAACACTGGAATGTTCAGGTTTCTTTTACAGGCCCTGATCATTTTTCAGTTGCAAATTGCAGGGAGCAAATATATTGGTTCTACCCAATTCAGCTAGATTTGCACATTCATAGATAGACACATGGCAGAATTCACCAGAGGGCCAAACACAGCTGGTGCTTTCATGTGTCAATGGGGCTGGTTCCTTGTGGAGCCATTCACCCAACTGCTACCACACCTAGATAGTACCTGATTTCATAAACAACCCCATCGATGAGCCCATCTCAGCTGACCCAGGTCAGAAATAATCCACAGTCACCTCACGACAGATCATGGGGACAAGGTAACAAAAGAACATAGAAAGAACAGAAGGGAAGAGAAGGAATTAAGGAATGGATCACTTACTTTAAACAGTATTAACAATATTTACATGGAAATACCATGGACAAATAATGGTCTTAATTACAATCTCAGAATTCAAAAAAAAAAAAAAAACAACTTTCATATATGCAGAGACAAGTACATCAGCAGAAAGTACAAAAAGGGAGGGATAGTTAAAAACCCAACTCGACAAGGTGAAGACTTGCAAGCACACACCGTACTCATTTTCACATTATCAATGTGGAATAAGTCTTTGCCAGCCCATCTGTGGTCATTTTTTCACCCTATAAAACTCCACTGCCTGAACAATTACATAGATTTTGAAAATGAGTGAATCTGACCTATTTATAACACAGTCAATTCTCCATTATTCCTAGGGTCTCTCAGAAGCTACACGCTTTATGCTATTATCTGCCCTCTAGTCATTCCATTGTCCATTATCACCTCCACAGGGAAAAAGAGGTAAATCTCGAATCAATCCATTTAACTATTTATTAGTAGTGCTGGTAAAACGGTAAGGGGAAAAAAATGGAGAGTGTTTTCTACAATAAATGTAGCCTCTAATCATTAGGCACTTTTCCACGAACTTTCCTTAGTATTGAAAATGTGCTAAAAGTTGCCATGCTTTGTTTTCAAATTAGCGATTCTCCACTACTCCCATGTTACAGAAATACATCAAGAGACTCGAGAATCTCTGTCATTCAAAATGGCAAAGACTAAATAATGATTTGTTAGATAGTTATCTGTTAGAAAAATCACATAGGGAAAGCCAGAAGCACTGGTTAGCAGCCATTGGTTAGTGAGCAATGTCCAATTTTCATCAACAGAACCTACTTTATAGTATGTAAATGTGATAACATACATGAACCACATAAGCAATACTCCAAATAAACCTTATCTATTATTAATACCATTATTGTTGTTGTTGTTATAATATTACTGATCCTCTCTGGATGAGAATATGGCCTTGCTAATACTCAGTGTGATTCAAGAATTAGGAGAGCAAATTGTTTCTCAACAGTCTCATGAATTAACATTAACAGATTTGGATGGTGTTGTAAGCCCCCAGAACTAAAGGGTAGTGGCTTATCAAAAATCATTTCAGGTGTTACATCATGTATTTCCTTCCAGCATGGGAAGTATTGCCAATGTATAGACAGCCCAGAGGAAATCAAGGGCCAAGGAAAGGATATATCAAATACTCCATCCTCTTCTACTGTTTTCAGCCACTGAAATTTTGCTTGCAAAGGGGGAGACGGGAATTGGAGTGTGTTTAATGTGTGTTCACAAACACACCACTTCCATGCAAGTCATCTCTGTCCATCAGTGGATAATCCACCATGGAAGTGGCAAAGTATTGTTAGAATCATCCTTTGGCCAACAAGAAAGACCTAAAGTCCAACTTCTATTATATAACCATCACGATCACATTAAATCATGCAAGTTTAGAATGTATTGTAACCTTCTCATGCTCTTTGCTGTATTCAATGTGCAAATCATGAAGACTAAGGTGGATCCTGTTTTGTGAAGACAGAGTGATTAAGGAATTATTAATATTTCTAGTCATCTTTCCTTTCTGAAAACTCTTGGCTCCTCAGAGATCTCCATCAGGGAATAATGTGCCTAGGATAAAAATACACAAAATTGTTTAAAAAGAGCAAAAGATAAAATAGAGAGTGAGCGCACAAATTTTCACAAGTTCTTTGCTTTGCTCTTTTTAATTATGCCAAGAAAGACACACAAAATTAATGCTATGAGTTAAACTTCTCATTCTGTGGAAAACCACATCTGTGTGAATATCTACATAACCGACAGCTTTGCTCAGTGCCAAGAAAGGCATACCATCAAGCAAAATTATTTCTTCTTTAAACAGATCTATCCGGTGTGGCATCTAAATTGCCTCATATGTGGTTTGGAGAGCTTGATGAGGATCAGGTTGGGTTAACCAGCACCCATCTGCCTGACAAACCTGCTTGGAGTAAGGCAGAAAGTTGGTGGTTATATTAATATATTTCCCCCCGACTGGGCAACCAATCTATGGGAATGAAAAAGTACTTCTAAGGAAGCAGTCCCTCTCACTACGTTATGAAGATCTTTTTGTCTTCCAGGATTGGCCAGTGCAATTATAAGTTTATTTATTCAATTACATTTCTTTTTTTTTTTTTTTTTTTGAGACAGAGTTTTGCTTTGTTGCCCGGGCTAGAGTGAGTGCCGTGGCATCAGCCTAGCTCACAGCAACCTCAAACTCCTGGGCTTAAGCGATCCTCCTGCCTCAGCCTCCCGAGTAGCTGGGACTACAGGCATGCGCCACCATGCCCAGCTAATTTTTTCTATATATATTTTAGTTGGCTAGATAATTTCTTTCTATTTTTGGTAGAGACGGGGTCTCGCTTTTGCTCAGGCTGGTCTCGAACTCCTGAGCTCAAGCGATCCACCCGCCTCGGCCTCCCAGAGTGCTAGGATTACAGGCGTGAGCCACCGCACCTGGCCTATTTATTCAATTACATTTCTGCAGAACCTGGCGCACTGGGTACCTTTGTTAGCACTAGGGAGACAGAATGAATGGGCCTAGGTTCCTGGGGCCTAATGGGAGAGACAGACATGTAAACACACACATCTTAAAATACAACACAAACAGGGAACCAATAAAGGTTCAGACAAAATGCTGCAGAAGCCCAGGGAAAGGAGTGATTAATTTTGATTGGGAGGGAAAGTGACATCTTTGTGGGTCTTAAAGGAAAAGACTTTGCCAAATGGAGAGTGAGCAGGACACGCTCTCTGTACAGGGTAAACAGCACAGTAGAGGCAGAGCATCAAGAGGGCCAGGACTTACCATCTCTGGAACAAGGGTGCAGGTTATGGGTGCTGCAGAATGAGGTCTGAGTGGTGGTTTGTGAGCCAGACCGTCATGGATCTCACATGACATGACAAGTTTCAATGGGCTTTATCTAGAGGGGCAGGGGATCCAAGAGGTAGGTAACCACTAAAAAATATGATGTAATTTTTTTTAGGACATTAATTCTAGAGACATCAAAAACATCACAATGGTTTAGGGCACATTGATGGTGGGGAGAACACAGGAGACTTAGCTACCAAGAGGAAAGCCAGCCCTGATATCTGGCCCCTCTGAAGATTCTTTTCTAAAAGAATGGAGTTAAATTGAGCGATATTTCCTATGTGGCAATAAACACACAAAAAATATATACTCAGAAATTCACAAGTGATGAGGGCCCAGGAATCTGTATTTTTAACCAGCTCCTCCAGTTAATTCAGATAGAGGAGTCAAGTTTAAAAAAAGAGTGACTATAGGCTAACCCACCAGACTTCTTTGTGAAGAGGGACGAGGTCTTGTTGGAAAGAGTATATCCCTGATGCCTCGCACAAAACTTAGCATGGTGCCTGGCACCCAGTAAGGACTCAATCTTTGTCAAATCCTCAGTCACAAGATCGTGACTTGAACGAAAGTCTGCCTGGCATTCCTTAGGGACTCAGAGTTTATTAGAATCGAGTATTAAATTCCATTGCTGTCAGCACTACTGGACTTGTTCTTTACCCATTTGGGTAAAGAAATACTTTTTTAAACTATTTCCCAAAGAATTTTAATCTCTCTTACATTTCCTAAAGTAGCAAAACAAGGTCTTATTGTTTTATGTTGGGTTGAACGTTGGTTCAGAAGCTACTTACTAAGATGTTAACAGCTTACAAAATATACTCTAGTGCCTGCTTCTCACTGCTCCCAATTTGATTAATTATATGTGTACATATTACATTATATATTATGTGATCTTAACAGGAAAAGCTTGTGTGTTTCCCAGCGTGCAGGTCTGGGGCATGCCTAACGTCTTGTTAAACATAACTTTCTTACATCAATACATTTACAGATTCCAAGTGTTGGTGTGGGGGGAAGCAACAAACCTCAACTATGAAATAAAATATAGAAATTATACTATGTATACATGCAATTATAAGGATAAATGAAAACCAACTCCAATATCACGTGTTTTGACCAGGTTGTCTGAGCACTGTATTTGTTTGGAAGCATCTGCAGTAGAATCAGTGAGAAGTTCCTTTACTTAAATTAATTGAAAATTACCTTCTGAAAGAAATATTTCCCCACTGAGCTGATACTCCAATAGCATCATTCTGATTCTAACATCTGTCATTATACGAGCAAGGTATAATCATTCTATAAGGACAGAATAAGCATTATGTAAGCAGACCAATAATTTACGTGTTAATCTTCTACAATAAAGTATTTTCATGACTCTGCCAAGAGTCACGTGTGAAATGAATTATGTGAAGCAAGTGTTTAATGGCACAGACATAATAACCACAACTCACTGTGCTCAGTATCACAGTCTAGACACAGGACTCCTTGCAAGCTGCAGGCATTGGTCATCGGTGGAAGGCTGTATGTCCATAAGCAGAGATGCGTGGGGACAAACCTCTCAATTACCACAAAGGCTATACTTTCAACGAACAAAAAAAGTCCAAGTTAGGCAGGACCCAGCTAACATCACTTTCTGATTCCCCAAACTGAGACATGTCCTCATTTCTCCCCTTTTCTTCCCTCCCTGGGTCCTCTCTTATGCCATCATCCTACATTACACACCACTAGCTTTAATAAGCTCATTGTGCCCCTGTGTGAAATGCTAATTTCCTCTGCTGTCCTTTTCATGCTTTGTTACATGCACAAAGAATGAAATTTTATTTTGCAGAAAAGGCTGTATCATGTTCCAGGAATCAAAAGCCTTTGGGATTCCAGAAAAATGGCAAAAATATTTGTCAGAAGGTAAGGGTAACATAATGAAATCATTATCATTTCGGAGACAGAAGGATCGACAGTCAGCATTTATTAAGCTTCTACTATGTGCAAGAACAGTTAGACACTTAACACGATTATCTCAATCCTCAGAAGAATAGCTCTGTGAGTAGAAAGGCTTTTCCCCCATTTTCTACTTGAGGAGACAAAGACTAAAAGACATTTGAAAATGTGGCCAAGTTTACAAAATTAACAAGTGGCAGAGCCAGCACTGGAACTCAGGACTATCCCCCTCCAAATGCAGAGCTCTTTTCACTAACACTATGCATTCCTGGCACACTTAGTCTTCACTGCACTGTCTTCAATCATGCATAAAACTGCAATGCAATTAGGTTTTGTGTCTCCTGCTCTCCTCATCAGCCTGGGTGGCCTTCAGTGGAGAGATCCTGTCTTACCTACCTTTGGCACGTCCAGTCTTACTCTATGCCTGGTACGTGATTAGGGCTAAAAACAGTCTCATGAATGAATAAATAAGCCTTCTTCAACATCTGGTGTGCATACCTTCAGCCTCTACAAGAATATCTCCTTGATAAGGACCAGGCACAAAAATATATATTCTGGTTGTATTTTGTGCTTTTCTTCATTTACAGTTTTCCTAAGACCTATTTGGGAAAAAAAAGTCTCCAATTAAAAATTACTGGCCGGGCGCAGTGGCTCACGCCTGTAATCCTAGCACTCTGGGAGGCCGAGGCAGGTGGATTGTTTGAGCTCAGGAGTTCGAGACCAGCCTGAGCAAGAGCAAGACCCTGTCTCTACTAAAAATAGAAAAGAAATTATACAGACAGCTAAAAACATATATACAGAGAAAACATTAGCCAGGCATGGTGGCGCATGCCTGTAGTCCCAGCTACTCAGGAGGCTGAGGCAGAAGGATTGCTTGAGCCCAGGAGTTTGAGGTTGCTGTGAGCTAGGCTGATGCCACGGCACTCTAGCCCGGGCAACAGAGTGAGACTCTGTCTCAAAAAAAAAAAAAAAAAACAAAAAATTACTTGGGTTAGTCTCATTACTTTATCATACTGGGGACATATAGGCTAAATTAGCACCACCTAACTTCAGAGTATAACAGTACTCCCTCCCCAGAGTAGCTAAGACTTAGATTTGTTTGAGCATTTCAAAGACACAAATACCTATAACTTCCAGGCATATACCTAGAGATTCTTCTCACTTTATTAGAATTTATCAGAGTAGGAACAAACATTTTCTTTCTTCAAATATTATTATTATATCTTTCAGAACTACTAGAACAAAAGGTACTCAGATTAATTTTGCCAAACTATGAAAGTAATTTTTCATGTTAAAATACAGTTCTATAGCAATGTACTTTACAATGTATTACTAAAATACTGATCAACTTAAAAAAAAAGCAAGTGTTAGAATTTTGAAAAATAGCAAATCAGAAACAGAAAAGAACCTTGCTAGATACAGATTTCATGTTCAAATCACTGCTAGAAATATTCATTTTGACCAAGAATCACAATCTAACCACGCATTTTGTAAATACGCATTTCACACAGGCATGTGTTTTTTGAAGCCTTCAATTAAGCAATGATAAAACAATTAAGAATTAACCTTCACAAAGGCTTAAATGCAATCAAATTAGCAAAGTGAAATAAACATGCTCACACTTGGAACATTTAAAGTTAAAAGTACCTCAGATTTGACAACTGTAAAAATACAACTGAACAAAACCTGCAAAGAAATTGTAAAGGACCGTCCCACAGGGTTTAGTGACACTAACATCATCAAAATAAGGCCAGGCTTAGGAATGTATGTTGGCTTCCTAAATAAATCATGTCTTTTTATACACAGGTAATGGGTTAAAGAGGTTTGCCAAACTACTAAAAAGATAGTCTTTTGCACTAGCCTTATTTTGCAAAACAAAATCTTTAAAAAATCATTGTATATTCTATTAATGATGTGCTGGTTTTGCAAAAGGAACCTTGGATGGCTAAAGTATAAACCCCATCCAAAAGGGAAACAACCTTACTTCAGGGAACATTGATTTTTTTTTTTTCCAAAAATGATCCTTAATTTTCAATTTACAAAATCAAGCCAACCTATTAAGGAAGGAAAGTTTGACCCCTGAACTCAATTCACCCTAATTATCCTTCATCCTTAAAAAAATAATTGCATCAAAATAGAGCAAACCCACAAAGGGAGATAACTCATCATTAAATCAATGCAACAAATGAGGCAGGGGCTACTAGACACTTTATTGGGTACACAGTAGCATCCACTAGAGCAAAAGCTTCTAAAGGGCAGGGCATTCTGTCTTGGTTACCATCTTATTTATATAAAACTTAGTCTATTCTAGCACAAGACAGTCATGCAGTGATAAATGTTATCAATTTGAATAAGGCCTCTTTATGGGAATATAACACTGTATTGTTATCAAGGTATTTTCACACACATTAATCTTATTTGACCCCTCAACAACTCTGTTGAACTCTGCAGAGAGAAAATTAAGTCTCCGAGAGATTAAGTAATTTGTACAAGGTCGTATGTAGAAAGGAGTGTGCTGACATGAGAATGAGGTTTTCTTTTCTTTCCTCTATTTTTCACTCCCCACCATAGTTAAGGTGCCAAATGTTTACATCATAAAATTATATTCATTCAGAACAGGCAAACTTGTAATCTACTATAATGCTGGAGAGAGAATGACATGCTACTATTTTAAATCTAAATGTTTATATGACTGCAACATTTTTTACTGTTTTAACTTTTAAAAACCCAACTCTGATCCTTTTAGGTGGGTTTGTGAAAAATGAAACTTCTAAACTGTATCTGGGGAATTCTATGTTTATGTGATGTAATGTAAAATGTGCAGCCTTAGGTAGCTCTTCACTCATTTCTGACTCTGTTTACCTAATCAGAAGCTAGGTGGGTAGGGCTTTCTTGTACCAACTCACAGAGGCGGTTGTGAGGAGTAAGTGAAATCCTGCAGGTGAGAACTGGAAAATGTGAAGGCCAGGGGTAATTATGGCAGGTATGAATGTGTTTTTAAATCAATCTTCAAAAGAGCTCCCTAGAACCTCTATGGCCAGTATTTATCCACACTGTTCCACTAACCTCTCACTTCCTCTTTACTATGCACAATGAATATTACAATTTCTTGCATTATTTCCTTCTTCTAATATTTGAGTCGATGTTTGGGAGCAAAGTGGGAGAAGAAATGATCACAGAGGCTGTTTAGATACTGGATTCTGATGAAAGTGACACCTACAGGCAGCTGGGGCTAAGAGTGACACCAGCATGTGAACCTATTTCAGGACTGATATGCGTCTAATGTTTTCCATTCAGCCACATGACCTCTGTTGACTTCAATCGACAGTATATTTGTGAACTGATTTTAGGAACCACTGTTCTTTTACTCCCTGCTGAAGGTGGTTTCAGTGTTCTGAGGCCTAATAGCATCTATGAACTTTGAGACCTGATATTTTTTAGTGGGTTTAAATCCAAAAGCCCTCAGGTTTTTAAAGGGTTCAGATGGAAGATTCTTTTTATCCATATCTTGAAAGCTCTAATAAAGAGAACTGAAATATAACAATATGACCTGTGAACTGAGGGGAACAGAAGACCTTTTTCCAAGTTTCTTGCACATTCCCTTAAAAGCAACCTGGGAAGAAAGTGGGGAAAAATGCTCAGTTCTAATGAGCACCTAATGGTTAGTAGCGCCAGAGATTTATTTTGTGAATGCTTCAAAAAATGGCTACGGTCTTTAACTATTAAACTGCCAGAAAAAGCATGTCCTTATTAAGTATTAGCAGCAAAACTGACCAGTGTTTGAGAATCATGAATGTGGCCTTTTGACTTCCCAAATTATACGAGGATATTTTCTTTGACCTTCCCTTATGTAACAATGACACTGCTTTGTTCAGGCGACTCAGGACACATGGCGCTGCCTGCTTGTGCAGAAACACATCCCACATTAAATTAAGTTAGAGGTGGTATTTGAAAAATAAATAAATAATGGAGTTCCAATTCACTGCAAATGGTACAGGAGGCCAGCAAGTAGGAAGCCTGCAAGAGAAGGCCTTCTTTTAGAAAGATGTTTTACAGGACTTTTTCTGCATCATTAACTCTTCTGGAATCCTGAACATAACATGATGAATTTCCCTAAAAAAGTAGCTACTGTTTAATTTTGAATCACTTCAAAGAGCCACAGTAGAAGGAATCAAAGAAAACCAAAAAGACCAATAGACGCAAAATTCGCCAAGGGAAAAAAAAACAAAAAAAACCATGAAGGTTCTAACAGATTTTGACCATGTACTCAAAATACCGCTGATTATTCTGCTAATACAGTGTTTTACTGTTCCATACTGCTGAAATAAGTCTCTGTATTCATCAGAACACAGGATATTTTTATTACAATATTTGTGTCATAGCCCTTAAAAAAGGAACATGCTTAAAACCTTGAAAAGAATGTCTGTCTTAAATGGTTCTTGCTGTGTGTTTGTGTGTGTGCATTTTACTATAATCAGATACTTAATTGGAAGTAGCTTATTACTGAAAAGAGTACAACAAAAAAAAATAGTTCCATCTTCAACATGTAGTTTTAGAAGAAAAACATAATTGCACAAAAGCAAAAAATTTGGAGGGTGGAAAAGGTAAGAAAGGTGCCTGAGGTAGTATAATGGATGTTTAACTTTAATAATAATAATAACTCGTCTTAAAAAGTCTTTTGCGTAAAACCTGCCCAAGGGAAAAGAAAGAAAACCTCCTAAAAATTCCATATCCCCAAATACCACTACATCAAAAACCATCTGGAAAATGTCAGATAATGGTATCCACCCACCTAAGAAATTCAGTAAACTTTGTCTTCAATTAGCATTTAGAATAATCAACTAAAATTGATATTTCTATTTGAAAACCCTCAGAAGACAAACCTGGATTAGGAATCAAATTTTAAAAGTCTCCTTAAAAGGTCCATCTGTTTATAAATACTCTTCTCACACTCTTTGATCTGTACAATAAGTTCACAGTCGAAGCACAGCTGAATTTAAAGACATACACACAGCTACCATGAAGTCTAGTTACCACATATATATTCTGAGCTTGTCTCAAGTTTCCCTTGTTATGTAAGCACTTAGGAGCAATAAAATTTCACTTAAATTCGGCAGTATTGTGAGTCCTAAAACAATAGTCTACCTAACTGTACAATCCTTTCATTGGCATTGGAGAGTTCCAGTGTTTTATTTATGTTGATTACACTGTCAATGCTACATGGAATAACCATTTAGTAGCTTCTCTATTAGCCCATAACATTTTTATTACTGTTATTAAATATCATTATCCATACTGAACTCCATATCAGAAAAAAAATCAAATTAGAAAAATTGAAATATCCAGAAAGAACTAAGAGCCAGTGGGGTCCCCACCCCCAACATAACCTACAGAGTCTGATGCAAAGGAAGAAAAACAATGAGTATTCACTTCTCACAGATAGAGGTCACTAATGGACTGAATTTGAATCACTGTGGCAGAAACCACAAAGTTATTAATGTAATCTAGTGAAAATGAACTTGAATTGAAATTAAAATAAAGATATCAAAACATGATTATCTTCTGACTTGAAAAGAAAAATTACATCACCTTGACCTTCTCTGAATCTTATAAACAGAGAGCAAAACCCAAAGCCGCACATCACTCTTGCTGTTTTTTAACTTGAGACACTCAGACACCGATGATCACAGAAGCAGGAATTTCTTCCTTGTAAAGTACAAAGCTGAAGAGTCAGACTAGATCAGATGTTCACACTGGGTCTCTACAGAATAAGGCTTCTGGACTTGTACATCCTGGAGCCTTTCTTGAAACCACAGCTTCAAACTGGGAAAATATAAGGTTGCTTTAAGGAGATATGTCTACATCCTAAATCAAACTCTCCAGCAGGCCAGAATATAAATGTAATGGGCATCAGAGAAGGTTCAAATTAGATCCAGCCGGTCAAAGTCAAACTCGAATATGATCACATCATCTGAAACCCAGCATACAGGAAAAGCCATGAGTGCCCTGGGGACTCCAGGGTAGCCCAGCATGGTGTCATTTGGAAATCTACTTTCTTCTGTTAAAAGCATCCCCTGGAATTTCTAAAACTGCAATGAAACTACTGAAGTGTTAAGACATGGGCATTTAAAAAAAAAACAAAAAAACAGCATTCCTTCCATGCTAGGTATGTAATAGGTTCTGCTACAGCTAGCCGGATTCTTTTTACAATTTCTCGTACCTACTGGCAGAGAAATGGAATAATGTTTGAAATTTCATCTTCCAACCTTCTCTAGTCACAGATATTTGCAACTCAACATGACACTATGGTGTTGCATTGTCATCTATGATTATTAAAAATCCGTAAATGGTTTAACCCTATCCTGTTTCTGGCTTTTGAGGACGGGAGAAAGAGAAGTTCTATTTTCAGGAGCAATCATGTTGTGGGGAAATAAGCAACTTTTTATGATATGTGTATTATCTACAGATTGGTTCTCTTCTAATACGGTGGTCTGTCCCATCATAGGTATCTGGTTCATGTTGCTCCATGATTTAAAGAAATAATAATCCAGTTCTAACACTTTAAGTACTGAACTAAAATTTTACATTCACACTGCAACAACCAAATACATCCTTGGACAAATGCCAACCTGCATTCTATTTACCTCAAAATGTTTTGGGGATCCTTTCATTGGAGATTTAATAAGGTCATGCTGGCTAAGTCTGCAGACAATATCGGTCTGATATGGAAGCTAGCGTCATTTGGCTAGGAGAAATTAGACATCATAAATTTTTAGCAATAAGCCTGTGAGCGAGTGGACATGCTCCAAAGCGCCCTGAAACCCTGTGTGATTAAAGAGCCTCCCAGCTGAATGGGGAGCAATAGCTCCCATTTAGAAGAGGCTTTGCATAGCAAATGCAGCATGTAAAGAAATCTAATCAGCACCTTGCACTCCTGTGCGAGCATTTACACGGATTTGTGCCTTGCACTTGATTAGCTTACTGTAAGCTTTACAAGAGATTCCCTTCACTAAAATTAATCAAAAGCTCTTGGAGGCTGATTTCCATTCACAAGGGAAGACAGGATGAGTTTCCAGGTGAATAAGTAATGATCATAATAAAGACAGCAGCAAACACTGAGTGGCTTAGAAACTCAAAACTCAGTTGGGGGAAAGGGGGCGTCAGGGAGTTGGGGCTGGAATCTTTTTGCTCCTGGAGCAAGCAGCAGCTATTTTCTTACCCAAAGTAAGGCTGCCGTAGGGGAGACGTGACCGTCGTCTCTCCTCCACTACCCCCGCCTCAATGCACACGTGGCCACTCACTCCCCCGGCCCCACAGTGCATCAGGCCGCCGATAAAAATTCGGCCTCTCTGCAACACCACTAAACACGCGCGCGCGCGGGCACACACACACACACACACACACGGATAATCATGCCAAATTCACATCACCAATGGCTAACACGTTTCATCTCACCCCTCAATGAAAATGTGACTTCCAAAGTTCCTATTTTATGATGCCAAAAGAGGAAGAGGGGGAGGACTCTGAGGATGTCAAAAGGGGAAAGGATAGTTTTCCCCTTTCGCTTGCAATTTTCACCCCCCAAACTTGCTTTCCTGCACCAGCTAAACGAAGCGGCGAGTAGGCAGCGGGTTCAAAATATTTTTTTTTTTAATATGCTAGGTAAGGGTGAGAGAGTGAGAAGGTCGGCGTGAGCGAAATCCATGAATCATTTCTCTGGATTGAAGAATACTAAAAGCCCCTGAACTCACATTCCAAATTTCCAAAGAGATCCAAGACGAGGCACCAGTTGGGGCTGAGGGTTCTCCTCCACTCCCGGGGGGATTCGCCTCCCTGCACAGCTACCCCTCTAACGTGACGCTGTATCTGCCTGCGCTCAGTACCCACCCCCGGGATCTTGAACTTCGCCTCCCTCTTACTTTCAGCCAGACCTAGCGAGCGCCACGAACAGCTCAAGGAGGGAGCGGGAGCCTACCGGAGGGGCATGGCGGGAGAGGGATGGGGGTGCGCATTACCTGCGAAGCTTCTCGAGGTCTCCTTCCAGCCCTGATGGTAATCCCGCTCAGCTCCGCGCCCTCCCCCAGATCCAAACTTTTGCTCGGTCCTCCAGGTGGCGGCGGCGGCGAAGGCGGCGGCTGCTGGAGCCAAGCCCTGTCGCCCGCAGCGTCGGGGCTCCGGGGTGCGGAGGCCGGAGACTCAGAGCGGCGCGCGCCTCCCCGCAGCCGGCTGGCGCCCGGGAGCCCCGCTCTCCTCGCTCGCTCTCGCCTACTTCCCCCACGGAGCCGCGGCATCGTCTTCCCCCGTCCTCCGCCACCGCCGCCTCCAGGGCTCGGGCATACCACTTTCTCTCGGCTCCGGCCGCCGCGGCCCCCGCCTCCTCTGCTCCTGCGCCTCCCCTTTTCCGCTTGGCCAAGCTAACGAACCCCGAAAGAAGCGGGGCGAGCGGGGAAGGTGGCGGAGAGCGGCCCCGCGGCGCCGGGGCTCCTAGGAGACGAAGGGCCCCGGGGATCGGCGGGACAGCGAGGCGGGCTCCGTTCCGACGCGGGTGTGCTGACTGCGTGGAGCCGGGCGTGCGGCTCCGCGCGGGGGCGGGCGCGGGGCTCGCTCCAAGTGCTGCGCCCGCCCGGCGCGGGTCTGGAGGCTGCTCCGACCGCACTGCTGCCTCGATCCGGCGCGGCACGGCTAATGTAGGCGCCGCCGCCCCCACCCCCACCCCTCCTGACACCCCCGGGAGATGTTTACAGTAATGAATTCGCGGGATCGCCTCCGCTGCTCCCGCGCTCCTCCTCTCCCTCCGTCCCTCGCGCACTGGCGCGCTCCCCTTCTCGAGCCCTCTTTCCCTCCCTCCCTCCCGGAGTCCCTCCCACTTTTCTGATTTAAAGAATGCTTGGGAGGCGCGGCTGCTACCCAGAGCTTTCCAAGAGGCAAAGTCAGACTCGGCTTTTAACCCTGTCCTCTCTGAAGAGACTTGCAGAGCGCCCAGGCTGACACCGCGAATGCCACCCTGACCCTCCCAGCCCACCTTTTCTCTCTCTCTCTCTCCTGTACATGTCCTCCCTTACCTCCAGCTTGTAGGGATAAAGCCGCCAACTGAGCCCAGAGAGGCGATTTCCCCATGTTGCCTAATGTACTTCCAGGCGGGAGGATCTTTTACTTAGACACTGAGAAATGATAGAAACGTGAGATTAAAGGGTAAAAATATAGCAAGCCTCTCAACCAAAATGGCGTTATTTCAAGTGCAGGCAACCTTGGTGATGTGCCCCCCACGCCCCACCCCATCACTGGTTCCCTCATCCTGGACCTTCTTAAATAACTTTAAGTAGGAAATAATCTAAAGTTTGATATGATTATTTTAAACACCCCCATTTTCTCCCTTCACTCGGCGGCTGCTGGAAAGAGCGTGGTTTAATTTCCCCATCGATTGCAGTAGACAACCAGAGATTCAGCCTCAAAGATTTAGGAAACAGGCTTGACAGCTAAAGAAGACTAATTTGTATACAGGCAACGTTTCCACTTCGCAATCTCTTTGCAAAGGTTAAAGAGTAATGTAAGAAAACCAGGTGCACGTCTCTTTATAGGGGTTGGGGGGAGGTTCGGGTTTTCTCATTTCTTTTCATTGCTGCTCCTCCTGCCTCCGGTAAGTTGCTGTCATGTTTTAACAAGTCCGGAGAGACACTGAATCTGAACAGAAGAGGGAGAACGAGCCCGCGCCAAGCGCTGGGCTACACGGAGACGCGCAGTCGCTGGGGCCCACGAGCTGCAACCAGCGTGTTTAAAACTTGCTTGGGACCAACTTCCTAGGGATCCCCTCAGTTCCTGGGGCAGAAGAGTAGGGCTCGGGCGGTGCCAGAGACCCGCTTAAGATGATTTCCGGACGCGCCCGAGGCGCGACCGCACTCCACATTCTCAGTTCAAAACCTGAGTCACTTGGCATCACTTCCCAGATTGTTTTTATTTCCTTCGCATCCCTGTTGTGTCTACAGCCTGCAGGTATTTGAGCGCCTAAGACGCTCCAATGTTAAGACGACTTGGAGAAACGCCCGATTTGCCTCCCAAGCCACGCATGGATCCACCCAGATGCACGCCCTCGCGGAGACGCACGATGGCACACGCGCTCACACGCGCGTGCGCTCACACACATGCAGATACACACACATACACTCGAGTAGCCGCACCGTGCGCACGGGTCACTGTTCTTGTTGCGTTATGTAAAGGTGGCTAGGAAAAAGCATTGACTTGCATGCACATAAGCTATCTTCTCTCCAAACAGAGCGTGTGACTAATAAATATCTGGGAGGGTGGGGAATGCGGCTAGGGGCGCTAATCGGAGGGGAACAGACAGCAAGTGCCATCTTGCTGGGAGGTTCCAGGAGCAAAGCACCAACGACGACTGTGGCGCTGGCCCCAGCCTCAACTGGCCGCTGACCGGACGCCCCCAAACTCCAGGAATTTCTCAGGCGTCAGGTGTGAGTCCAGCCTGCCCCAGTCATCCTCTTCCCCTAAGGCTTCCTTTCCCTGGTTAATGCCCTCACAGCAACTCGGCAACCTTGATCTTGATCTTGATTACAAATGAGAAGTGACCGCGCCCGCGCTGAAAGCGAGGAGTTGAGCCCCTGGTCAGCGCCGCGGAGGGATCTTTCTAGCAGGTCTCGAGCCTCCCGCAGAGACTGGGTGGCAGCTGACGAGGCCCTGCTCAAGTCACCCTCGCCGTCTCCTTGCCCAAGCATTCAGAGCCTAGGGGAGTTATCCGCCCCCTCCCTGCGTCCCACGTACGCGGCTCAAGGAAGCAATCCCGGTTCATCCTGGTACGCTCCTAGCGCCTTCGCCACCCCCGCAGGCGCGCCAGGAAGGCGCGATGGCCTCAGTTCAGTGCCCGCCAGCTCCAGGAGGACTAGCGGGGCTGGAAAGGAGCTTGGTTTTGAAAAAAGCACCCCGTCCTCCCAAGGAAAACGAATTATTATCCACTGCATCTGCTTTAGCCGCTAACCGATGCGGATTGTGGGCAGGGAACGGGCTGGTGCCTTTAAATACAACCTTGATAATAACTCTGGTGACATTAACAGCGGATGGGGCGAGGGGGTTGTTACTGATGGAAGTTGAGATTCATTCTAGGGAAGTGAGAAACTGGACTCCGGCAAGGTTAGGGGCTCTGGAGCCCCAATTTAAGATCCATGTTTGTAGCAGGCAAGCAAATTTGCGTTTTGACCCCGAGCTCAGTCACAAAACTCCTCAGAGCAGACGGATTTGACCTGCAGAGAGACGTCCCTAAAGTCAGGGGAAAGCTAAGCTGCCCGTTTTCTCTCTATGCGAAAGACAAAGCCTAGAACACCCCGCCCTGATGACCACCCCACGCTGTTTCAAAAAAGAAAAAAAAAATCTTCCCCCAAAGAAAGCGTGGCGCCCGCGCAGCTGCAGCTCCGGCGGTTACTGGAAACTTCACCTGGCACAGCAGCCCCTTTACCTGGCGGCCGTGTCTTCTCGGCGGTGGGCTCATCCGAATCCGACAGGGTCGGGGAGGTGGAAAGGGAAGAAGCTGACGCGGCAGCAGCGGGGCTCCCGGGGCATGGTATTGTTTTAGGGGTCGCCGTCGAGGTCCTTCCTGCCCATCGTTGAGAACTGCCGCCCTGGTCCCCGGGCTCGGCGGACACGGCGGCGGGCGCGGAGGTGCCGCCTCGCCGCTGGGCCCGTGGGACGGAGGACGAGACGCGCACCTCGGCGGGCGCGGAGGCTGGGAGCACGGACGTCAACTCCGAGCACTCTTGCCTCCGCGGTCGCAATGGATGATACCGAACTCGCAAGTGAAGGCGACAGGTTTCGAACGTACAACTAACTGCAAGGTACCCAGCCTGAGAGAGTAAGCTGCTTCTCCCATCCCCCTCCTCTCCCTCCCACCAGGGAGGGAACTAACTTAACCCTGTGTGCGCCCTACACTCCCTGGAGAAGCTGGAATCGACTAGGAAACCGCGGGCGGCGGCTGCCGGGACGAGAGCTTTGTTCACGTGCGTTTGCAGTGGGTGTGTTGCTGTCTAGGGGCACCCGCGTGGCAAGACGCCAGTGGCGGGCCGCCAGCGCCAGTCTCAAGGATGGGAAGGAGCCCCAGCGTTTCATCCGGACCAGACGCAGCCCTCGGAATCTATTTTTTGCCTTCAGTTACCGGATTTATTGAAGTTGCCAGCGAAGTTGGTTTTTATTCCTCTCCTCCTCCACCCTCCGCCCCTCGTATTATTTCCTTTCCTAGCTGCGCTTTGAAGATTTGGAACTCGTCGCTCGTGCTAGCTAGTTTTTTAACTGTGCTGCGTGTGCGAGACCAATTGTGGAGGTCACCCACCCACCCATGCTAAATGTAAATGAAACCACAAGGAAAGCTGCCTCCCACCCACCCATCAAGTGCCCGAGTCCGCTTAATGACACAGATTCAAATAATTAAGACTAAGACACCACACCGGAAAATGGGTGGGGGGAGAGGAGGGAGTTTGATATGTGAGTGGGAAATGGACAGAGAGAGAGAGAGAGAGAATGCGCGCCAACCCTAGAATGAAATAAACAGGGGAAAAGCAAACAAGAATGACCATGCAAAAATAAATAAATAAATCCAAGTCCCAACATTGAAAGCAGCAGGTCAGCTTTAAACGCCTACATTTTGATCCGCGGTATTTTCCCATCTCCTTTGGCAGCGTTTTAATAGAGAATACAGGAGCCTCTGCCTTGGCTGCCCAAATGCTTTGCATTTTGTAAACAGCTTTGACTAAGCGCTCTGGACTCCCACGAAGTTAACTGGAGTTGGAGGCGAGTCATCTACTGAACGCTGGATGGAAGCTTAGACAAGAGGACGCTGTCAGCAGAGCGTCTCTGCTGTCACCGTCACGCCCAAATGAGCCGGGACGTCTCTCAGAGCGCAAACTCAGATCCACACACGGACATCTTCAACCGATTCCTTCTTCCTTCGACTCCATTCCGGACTAAAGAAAGAAAGAAATACTGAGCCGTTATAAAGCATTCAGAGGATAGCACGTGGATCTTGCTCAAACTCAGTTATTTAAAAAAGAGAAAGTGTTTTTCCACCAGAGAGACGTTCTAATTTCTCTTTCCAGCATACCCAAGCCAATGGGATTCAGTAATAGCCATTTCAAATGCCTCCCTGAGCTATGTCAGCCACAGAAGCAGTGGAACGCTGCTTCCAGCCCTCCCTGTGCAGGACTCCGTTGTAAATCCTTCTGGATTGCCAAGGTGGCAGCAAAGCATAGGGATAGCTCCTCAGGCTCCAGAATCAACGAGGAAGATCACATTTTAGGAGAAATACTCATCTACCTGCTTTTAAACATCCATTTTCGTATGTAAGTGTATATAAGTATCTGCAGGAGGCTCTTCCTTTGCAACCTTGATCTGAAACAGCAGCATAATTATTTCATCTTTAAGAACACATTATTTGAAAAGGTAAAACGGAACCCTGTAGAGGTTTTACTTTCTGATTTATGCTGTTAGAGAAGGAATGAGATTGAAAATGGGGGAGGGGTGGTTGCAGACGTACAGAATTCATATTTTAAATGATTGCTGTTTCTAAACTGTAAGTATGTGCTTCCTATTAAGGGCTACTGGGTCAGTTATTGTAACCAGGACAAGAAAAATTAAATAGGGAAAAATATCACACCCAATGTATGAGCAGAATCGTTGTAACAAATTTCTGATCCACATGACCTGTGAATCAGCTTTAGAAATGTAGAATGATGAAGCCAGAGCTAGCAAAAGAATAGGAAATGTGGTTCAGGGGCTCCAAAGCACAATAATTCTGCAGATTTACAAAACTGTGGAAATGAGTTTCCTTTATTTTTATTAAGAAACTCACTAATACATAAGGGTAGAGAGGTGGGCCAAAGTGAAACAAAAAGCAAATTTGTGAGCTTCAAAAAACAGAAGTTCAACTCATTCAATATTCTTAAGACTTTACTCTTCAATAGAGTTTTCATTTCAATTGAAATTTGATTGCTATCTCAAATTATTCAAACTATTTAGCCACCCCTCCAAATTTCTTATATCATTCCTCATCCAGACACACACATATATGTATGTACATTGGCCTGTCTGTCTAGTACTTGGTGAAATTAAAGATAACAGTATCTGGATCATAAGATCATGATTTAAGCTCAAAGCACTGACAATTTTGATCTTGGGTAAGTTCATCTCTGAGTCACTGCTTCTTCATTTGTAAAATGGACATTAAAAAAAAAAAATTCCTGTTCGCCTTCTGACATTGTCCCATCATGAATCAGCATATGTGAAAGTGCTTTAGAAATTTGACTTGTTATTGTTAATGGTATTAACATTATATCACAGGGTCCCATATAAACATTGTCAGTTTCCCCTACTACTAGCATCTTACATTACTTTGGAACATTTATCAAAACTAAGAAACCAATACTGCTACATTGCTCTTAACTAAACTCCAGACTTCAATCATATTTCATCAGTTTTTCCACCAATATTCTTTTCCTGTTTCAGGATCCCATCTAGGATATCACACTGCCTTTAATCAATAGTTAACCTATGCTCGGTCTTTCCTTATTTTTTATGACCCTGAGAGCTTTGGGAAATAATGATCAGGTATTTTGTAAAATATCTACCAGTTTGGGTTTGTCTGATGCATTCTTATAATAAGACTCTAGTTACTAGACTTAAGAAAAAATACCAAAGAAAGAATGTCCTACTGGTCACATCACTACGACAGGTGGAACATGGTATTGGCATGATGTCATTGACGACATTAATAGTGTCCAAGATATTTGCACCAGGTTTCTCTACTGTACAATTATTTGCCCTTTCCATACTTTGTTCTTTGAAAGTGAGCTCCAAAGTCCAGCCCAGCCTCATGAATTTGGGATTTTAAAATGATTAAATTAAGCATTTAGTGTGACTTGTAAACATTCCAAATGTCAAATTCACTCAGGAATAGTCTTACAAAATTCCTTCTACATAGAATTTAGGAAAGTCCTCCTATATTTCCTCAAGAGAGTGCTCAACAGTCTCCTCTGGCTACATATTTTGAAGCCATTTTCAATTCATCTGTGTATTACAAACCCACTCATTCCCCAAATCTTGATTTTTTTTTTTTGAAATGCCCCCATCTTTACCAATCCCATTGCCACATCTCTGTGTGGTTCAAAACTTCAGTTTTCCTATGAAAGGATGACATCCATGACCTTCTTGCCCCTTCTCCCTTTCATATTTTTCGACCAGTGTGGTGCTCATTTCATTTGCCCTTAAAGTGATATTAGCGATGTGCAATTTCATCTCTTGACCAGATCTTACTGTCTCAAAAAATTAAGTTGGTTTCACTTTTATATTTGCCTAGTGTCCAATATAGTGCTTTTCACCTGGCTGATGCTCAAAACGTGCTTGTTGACTTAACAAATAAGCTCCTCTGGCAGGTAGAGAGAAATGCATCCTTTTCCATAAAATGAGGACCATTGTAAGAAAATCCATGCCTAGTACACTATGGAGAGGTGGCGTTTCTTTTCTGTCATGAATATAAAATATTCTTAATCTATGACATCCTTTTCGTGAAGTGAATTGTGGCTTCATTACATGAATATGTGGCATTGAAATGCACACGGATTTGGAAACACCATGCTAGAGTATGTGGTTCATCCTTTGATCCAACAAACGTCATAGAAAATATAAAACATGTAGCAGGCCCTTGGTGAATAGAGTCAGTCTCTCTTCTGTCAAAACTCACAGTCTAGTGGAGACACACAGACAAATAATTATGTGCTCATTAGGGAAATACAACAACTTACGTACGTGCAAAATACTTTAGTGCCCTGAAACAGAGTCTAGAGAGATGGCTTCATTCAAGTGATGATGAGGCTCTTTTGACAATGTACTGATATTACAGGGGACTTTGCGGCGTTATTTTATATCCAGCCTTCTGCATACAGCAGCCCCAGCTACTAAATAGAGTCCCCTGTCTCATGAAAAGCCCTTTGGGGCCAAGAATTGGAAAATCAGTGTGGAAGTAATTGCTTGAATATCCATTTCCCCAAGCCTTGGTTTCTTTGCCTTTCTGTGCAGGTTACAAGATGATTATGCGTGAACAAAAACAGAAGGTACATACTGACAGGAAACAAAAGCACGTTAAACCATGGAGATTTCCTCTTACATAAACCTGCCATTTGTTAAGCAGTTGCTCTCTGTTTTGAAGGGAAGCTGGCATAAACTTGATACAAACATTCTCCAACTGTGCTGGGAGGAATAAGTAAAGGAAACGCCTTTTTAAAAAGAGTATAAAAAGAGGTAAAAGATCTACCCAGGGACTTATTCAAACCTAGATGCTACCGTTGTAGAAAACGTTACTGAGCCTACCTGTATCTAACTATAGGTCTGAGGAGGAGGGAAGTGACTTTTTAATCTAAGAAAACACAATTAAATGTGCATATAAGATTCTGAATTAAAATTGGTACATATTTCCTCCTACTATCTATCAACATATTAGAAAACTGAACTTACATTCTTTAGAGTGGCAGAGACAGTTTTCAATACTGACTTTTATGGCAAGAATGAATGTCTTCACTCGAGCTTTGTGCAATTACAGAGAGCTCTGAGCTTGAACTTGGAAGATCTGACTTCAAATCTCCATTACTTTATCAGGAAAATCACTTAACTTTTCTGAGCTTACAGTCTGCCTTCTATCGAATATGAAAAGTAAAACCAAGACTATATTCCAGGATAGGTACATGAAGATCAAGTGAGGTGAGGTATTTCAAAGCTCAAAATAAGGATAAACTACCATTATTTATATAATTATTGTGTTTTGCAGAACACATTTTAATGTGAGATATATAATACTTTACTCTGTATAACCTTAGCCACTCCATGGAGTTTTACTAGTGTTGCTACTGCCTGCTTTGCAGGTGACCTTGCTCCACATAACCTCTGAGAGCTTCAAAAGTACAAGGCTGCTTAATGACTCTATACAATTTCTTCAAGTACCACCTTTTGCTACCAAGTTTTTACCTACCCAAGAAATAAACTTCCTCAGCCCACAGACTTCTGAGCTTACCTTTTCACTAAATTATTAAAGAATTCGTATAAATTGCTTGGCCAATTTTCTTTCACACTTCCTTTTCTTAGCTAATAGAGGTAACTGTAAAGTTTTTCAAGTGCTTCTTTTATTTTGCTTTTTAATTTTATTCTTGAATTATTTTAGTGCTTGAGTTTTCTGGATTTAGTCATCTCATTTACTTACTCAGTTGGAACAACTTGGATTTCATGTTTCCTCTCTCTCCACATAAAACATTTTTGAAAAGTAAAATTAACACTAAAACTTGAGAGTAAATTTAAAGAAATAGTTCCTCCCAGATAGTGTCTCTTTTTGTGTTCCTGTCTAATGGAAAAGCTCCAAAGTTTCCATTAGTATAGTGTTTTGTAAACAGGTTAGAAAAATCACTTACCATGAATATAAGTGAGTTTATTTGTATGAGGTTTTTGCTCTTTATTAATAGTACAGAGGCAAGAGTTAAATTCTCCTTCCTACATGCTAAAGAGCTAGTCTGGGTCACCAGCCTGTTTTGTAGGTTGACAAAGGCCTAAGGGCTCTTTTCTCTGAAGAAGTCATTAAGAACTTGATTTTGAAAATCCTTCCTATTTTCCTTAGTGTTTTGAAGGGATGCCTAGTTAATCCCAAACACAATACCAAACCACAGACAGGTCAGGATTGCTCTGGTTTTGAATTATTTATTTATTTATTTATTTCTGGAGATTTTGCAGCATTTTCATATTTATATAGTGGGGTTTCTCCTGCATTTTCATTTAATACTTTGTAAATACATAGAATAGTGTTAGATTATTTTTAAGTGCAGCAGATACAAGAACATGTATTATAGGTCAGAGTTGATAGGAAGTCAAGCAGTTGACATTAACATACCTCCATTTGTAGAATCTTTATCCTAAAGCATTCCTAAATGAATTATTTTATCTGAGAGGTCCCCACCCCACGCCCACCATGACATACTAATGAAGAATTAAGTGTAAGCTACATATCCAAGGTCACAGAATCAGAGATACAGACACTAATAGACCCCAGGTCTCCAGAAGCCTGTCCAGAGCTTAGCCCATTGCCCTGCTATATATGTGATTCTCTCATCAGCAGAAAATTTTTTCTTGTCATTATGGATAAAAACCAAAGATACTTTCAAGACTTTCTAAATATCTCTGAATTAAAAGCCAAATTCCCATAAAGACACTGTATTTTCTTTATACAGCTATCTTAAGCAGATGGCTTTAAAAATTATAAAAGTAAGCCTAGAAAAGCTTAGGGGTCCTCCACTTCGTTAGAGAAATACATATCAAAACCACAATGAAAAACCACTTCATACCTAGTAGAATGACTAAAATAAAAAGACAATAGCAAGCGTTAGCAAGAAAGTAGAGAAACTGAAACCTTCAAACATTACTGATAGGAATGTAAAAGAGTGAAACCACTTTGGAAAAGAGTTTGACATAATGATTTCTTAAAAATTTGAACATAAATTTACTTTATGATTCAGCAGTTTCACTCTTAGGTATCTATTCAAGAGAAAAGAAAACATGTCCACACAAACAATTTCACACAAATGTTATTGGCATTATTCATAATAGTCAAAAATTGGAAATAACCTAATTCATCAGCTGGTGAAGGGATACACAGAATATGGCATATCCATGCAATGGAATACTATTTGGCAATAAAAAGGATCAATTTATGAATATATGCCATGACATGGAAGAACCTCAAACACACATTCAGTGAGAAAAGCAGTACACAAAGGACCACATTGTATATGATTTAATGTATAGAAATATACAAAAGAGGAAAAGTTATGGAGGCAGAAAACAGATTACTGGTTTCCCAGGGAGCGAGTCTAGGGGAGGAAAGAGGGAATGGGGATTAATGGTAAATGTGTATGAGGAATCCTAATGCCAGGATGAAAATGTTCTAAAATAGATTCCTGATGATGGATGCATAACTTGGAACATTTACTTAAAAAAATACTGAGCTGTACACTCAAAAAGAATGAATTATATGATATACAAAATATATTTAAATATAATTATTTTATAAAAGCTAAGAAGGAAGATGTCAACACCTACAAATATTTAATCTTGGTAAAATTCTTTTTAGGTCCTCTTACATCACCAATAGATAGGACTTGAATTATCTTAAGAGTGATAAATAAAGGCTATGGTGAGTATTAGAAATAGTAAACTAATACACAATTTTAAACAATTTCTCCTTAAAATACCAAGTGATTTCCAATCTGATTAAATCTATCTATATGATCTGTAAAATTCGGAAGTAAAATAAACACAATACAAAGTGACGTGTCCTTTCCACCCTATTCTCTTAAAAAAAAAAAAAAGATAACATTTTTAAATGGCTTGTGAATCACCAAGGGAAAACAAATTTTATGTATTTGTATTGAGTTCTCTGCTCACCAGTCTCCTCTGCCAAAAGATTCTTCCATTTTCACAACCCATGACACATTTGTTTACTATAGCTCAAGGTAACATGATTGTTTATTAATCAAAATCTATCTGTAATAATATAATTATGAAATAGTTTAATATATTCACAAAACAGATTCATTCTTTCAGATATTCATCAATCAAACATCTTATTTTTGACTCTCTCCAATTAGGGCAATATAAATAACATTTTGTGAGGTGTCAAATTTTTTTTTTTTTTTTGGCAGAAAAGAAAGAATAAGACAGATTGGATAAGAAGAAAGTCAGATACGGCATCACTTGCCAAAGGGGGAAAAAAATAAAGACAACATCTTGTCCATCAAGGGGCACAGATCAAGGCATTCTTTTCTCAAATGATGACAGCTCCAGAGCTGTGAGAAAGAAGAAAATAAATAAGCAAAACCACCAAAGGTGTTTCTCCATGGTTTCCACTGTAATGTCTGGAACAGATAAACATGTCATTTTACTAGGATTACCTGATTAAAAAAAAATAACTAAAACAGAGAAAGAGAAAAGAAGAAAATTGAAAAGGGACATGCCATGTCTATTACATTTTGGATAAATTACCACCATGCTTTCCCAGATGCTGCTGACGAAAATGCCCAGGAAGAATAATCTACATCTCCTTCAATGATACAAAAGGGCCCAAAGCACAGATTGATGATCCCCACATGAGGACCTTCAGGACAACTGGCATAGTTGCCGTCAGGTGGAAATGGACCCTGGTTGGTATTCTGTCTTCATTTTTCTCAAGCAGAAGTTCTCCCACTAGATGTGGTAAAATCGAGTTGGTACGCTCTTTAATGGCCTTTTTACAGCCAGGAAGGTCTTGTTTGTCAGGCCTCAGGAAACTGCTGATAGAATGAAGAAGGTTAGAATTGTGACTGGATCTAGTGAACCTGTTAGTCATCCATCACCCATTCACAACAGGATCCCAGCTGGAAGAGAGATGAGGGTGAGCACATTTAATGGGGTGTGAGCTTTGAACAGACAGAAAAACACAATTCTGAAGGTTTTGAGATCCACTTCTTGAACTGACACAATGAAAAAATATTTTATTGTGGCTATAAATCACATCTTTAAAAATTTTTTACATTACTCTCAGGCTTTAGGAGAAGATTAGAAACTTGATTTGAAGATATTGAGAAAATGTGCTAGTTGGCTAGGTTCTTTTGCTAATGTCTTGTAGAATGTGTTTAAGTATAATTGCATATTGCAGTCTATTTGGAATAGAATCAGGCTGAGTTCTGGTATCAAATATGTTTTGCACTAGCTGGGCATTTAGGAAAGTCACTTAATTTCCTTATGCCACAGATGTTTCATCTGTCACAGGGGTTCATTTCTGGCAAACTTGCCTTACATCATTTTGTAAGTATAGGATAAAATGATAAATGTAAAAGTATCTAAAGGAAAAGCATTTCCCAAAACAAAGGTGTCATTCTTATTAAAAAATGAGAATGTCTCCTCCTTAACCCCTTGGTTTACTTGAGGATGAAAGTCAAGATAACTCCTCTAGGAAATGATTAGGTTCTGGTTTACATTTCTTATGTTACGGGGGTGATAAAGGCTGATCTTTAGACATGACAAGTCTTATGCTTGGGCTAGAGTTTGAAGAGCCTCATTAATCATGCTCCATTGTGTTATAGGTTCTGTAAACATTGCAAAAGCATAAAGCATAGCTTTTCTCTTAGTGACATCTTTCCAACCTAACTCCGGGAAGCCTTTGAGATTTCTTTGAATGACTGGATTTCATTTCAGTCATTAGTTAACCTTGCCTAGCGGGTGAGTATGAATCCCACAAGGCAGAAGTAAGGGGATATGTATTCAAACAGTTAAAACATGGTTTGTCCCCATCACATAACCATTAAGAACAGCAGGGGGGCTTTCCTTTCTCTGGATGAGTCAAGTCATTTATGCGAATCACATAATATTCCACATTTCTTTGCCTTTGGAAACTAAAGCTGTAAAGCTACAGTTAGAAAAAGAATGCTGACAGTCCTTCCTGTGGATATTTTGGGTGAGATTAAAAGGCAAGTGTTATTTCTGACCGATTCATAAATTCTATTGGCAAAGCCTTTTATGTAGGAAGGGGCTATTTTGACACAACCAAGAAGCCAGGTCACCTTTGGGACTATGGGTTAAAGTACATTTGTTATTCACTAGGACTCAGCTACATAAGGTTCCGCTTTATATTTTGGTTATACTTAGCCTCCAAAATTTTCTCATTTGTAAATATTTCATTATCTACTTACTAATATTGTATTAATATCTTCTTTCCTGGAAATGTTTTAAAGTCCATCTATTAGTTGGAATGTAGTTTTACTCCTTAGTTATATTAATAATAACAAAGTCCCAGCAGAATTAATGCTAACAAGACCATTTAAATAACTGCGTGGGTGAAGTTTGTACAGAACATATAAATGTATATTTAAATATTATTAATTTTACAATTTGGGGGATAGGCATGGTGGTTCATGCCTATAATTTCAGCAATTTGGGAGGCTGAGGGAGGAGAATCACTTGAGGCCAGGAGTTTGAGACCAGCCTGGGCAACATTGCAAGACCCCATCTCTACAGAAATTTTTAAAAATTAGCCAGATGTGGTGGTGCATGCATGTAGCACCAGCTACTTGGGAGGCTGAGGCAGGAGGATCGCTTGAGCCCAGGAGTTAGAAGTTGCCATGAGCTGTGACAGCACTGTACTCCAGCATGGGTGACAAAGCAAGACCCTGTTTCTTCAAAATAAATAAATGAATAAAATTTTACAATGTATTTGAAGTCCATATTAAGTCCCAATTTCCAAGTTGTTTTGGGAGGTCCAGACGCACTAAATTGAATATAAATAATTTCCTGGCTGCTTTTTCTGCCTTTGACCCCCTCCATTCATTTCACTCCAGGTAAACTCATGAGTAAGGTGGTTAGAGATTGGTCTAATAAGGCAAATGTTGGGGTTAATGTAGTAGCCAAGCTCTCTTCCTTCCATTTCGATAATGTAGAAAATCTCATCTATCTCGCAGTGTGACATTCGTACGCATTGAAAAAACATATAGCTGGATCTGAGACAACCCATAACCACCTATTAATAAATAGGTCATGATATAGCTATAAGACATAATGATATAATAGCTAGACATATTTACTGGATTGTGATATGCAAGGACCAAGAAACAATTCTGTAGCCATATTTTCTGTTGCTCAGTCCTGTACTATAAGCATGTTGACATTTCCAAATCTGCATTACTCTGCTTTAATGATTCTAACTTATTCATTACAATTATTTAGATATGCATTTTATTAATTATTAGTATTACTACTAATAATTGCTTAGTTTGAATCTCACTATTTTGAAATATGTGAAAAGTGCTAGTTGGCATGAAAGTGGTAAAACTTCTAGAAGGTAGAAGAAGAAGAGATATTAGGGTCTCTGATAAATCTGAAGAAAGTTGCTGTTACAGGCATAGGAAATATAGGCTTTATTTTCTGTAAACACATGTTATTGATTGTGACCCATTGCTTTTGCTATTCAACTCTGCCATAGACAATATGTAAACAAATGAGTGTGGGTGTGTTCCAATAAAACTTTATTTGCAAAACAACATGGCTGATTGGAATTAGCCCACAGTTCATAGTTTGCAAAACGTAGAAAGCTGCTGATGAGGTAAAATGACAAGGGTTTGGTTACTGTGTAAAAATAAGGGAGAGGGAGATATCAAGTCTCTAGCTTAGTCACTATGTAGCAGATAATTACTAATTGAGTGATCCTAAAGTATGGATGTTAATATACCATGTCAAATATTATAGAAAAAGGCAATGACACAATAAAAGAGTGACTCTAATTTGAAGAATATCTTGAAATGGCCCTACAAAAACCATGAAATTAGATTAAGCGCTGTAGAATCAGAGTACAAGCTAGCCATTCTGCCATTTTAAAAATTATGCCACAACTTTACACCTGTACAATGAATAATCATTTTTTAGCATAGTAGTCAGAAAAACAGCATTTGTTTGAACACCACTGAGTTCTAAAAATAAAAGGGTGCTAGATACAGGCAAAGTATTACCACGCAGTAACATGTAATATTTTGAAATGCTTAACAAAGAGTCACACATAAGCTGCAGAGAGAGGGAAGGAAATATGGAAACATTTAAAGAAAGGATGTGACTCACAGGAAGAAAGCCAACCCGAAAATTCAGAGAAACAGAGGGAGGATACCAAGGCGAAAATCCAGAGTGAAATGAAATAGTGGTTTGGGGAGCAGATGGTGCAATATCTCATTCTTAAGAGATAAGATGAGTGAAGAATCTGCCTTTTCTTCTTAAAAAGCTACATACCTTCTATTTTCTATTCCATTTCTTTCCTTTTAGGAGTGGTTTTACCTATAATTTATCTTTATCCAAAATTGGAATTTTACCAATTTTCCAGATAATATTGCCGCTGTCACCTTAACGACCTGGTATTCTCATGCCACTTTTTTCTCATTCTCTCCATCTCGGTTTTTGCTTCCATCCTTCATATTCTACAAATGAATGTGGAGTCAGTGAATTTGTGCCATAATGTGCCAAGTGTGATGTTAAAATGTTTTGGCAACTCCTAATTACTGGGTTCTGCAAGACATTTGGGAGATATTATATGCTACAAGTAAAGGAAATCCTTTTGCCCCTCCTTTTTGGCACGCTTCTCTCTTGGGTCATCACAGTTAGCCCACCATTGGGAGAAGATGTAGTTTTTTAATTCTTGGCAAACAGAACTTGAAACTTCAAGCTTTCATTAGTTTTAGCAGCCAGAATCCAGAGATCCTGCCCATAACCCATACCCTTTGCCACTCTACCAATCCCTATTCTCTGAAAACTTACTGTCAGTATCTCCAGCGTCTGGAAACTTTTGGCAATGGAAACCACCACCAAACAATGAAACATTTCCTTTTCATGTACATCAAGTCAAGTCCATGTGCTTTAGATCTCGAGATCCCCCCCAGGAACTGTCTAAATGCCCCTATTTTAAAGGAGGGACAGTGATATTAATGTCAAAAACCAATGACAGCAGGGTTGATGCCATCCCGAGTTCTTATTTCCAACATGACAAGCCCTGAGTATGTCCAGATGCATGTGGATAAGGTTTCATTTAGCATGCTCGGAAAAGAACGTGGAGTTGAAGGCTGTTTATTTAAAGCCTGTGTGTATGTGTGTATAGTGGTTTACTATATACATATATATAAAATACATGTATATGTGTGTATATGTATATATATGTGTATATATAGTGATTTACATTTTCAGAGGAAAAAAATCCATTATCCAGACATAACATACATCATTTCTGTTATGTTCCAAAGTGCAGGTCCTAGGACTCACTAATTTTTAAAAATATTTTCATCAACTTCAAAAGGTCTTTTTAGTTATATTGTCTGTCGTGTGAAAACAAGGACATAGGTTGAACATATCCTTGAGTTTTTTTTTCTTTAATGACATGGTCTATTTTCATGAAATAGGGTGCACATTAAAAACAAAAAAGAAAAGAAAAAGTACCAGCTTTCTACCAAATACATTGTTAGCATGAGGCTGAATCGATCCGGTTTTAACCTCAAGTACCCCTGTGGATAGTCGACCATATTCAAAATGTAAAGAATAATTCCACCTAAAATATAATTGTAAAGAATATCACATGTTAATTTCAAAAATTCAGAAGATTCATATATAACATTGTTTTATTGTCTTAAGTTATATAAATATATCCCTGCTCTAAGTAATGAGCGTTAATATGGCTTAATCCTAGTTTAATTTTCTCATTGCAAAGTGTGTGTACACAGCAGGTAAATTGCCACATCTCTTTATTAGGTTCATTAAAACCACTGAAAGGTGATATTTACAATTAGTTGAAAAAACTTATTGCTTTGGCTGAAACAAACCCAGGGTTAGTGATCAAGATTGTAACTGTTCAAAATTTCACAGCCACAGTACATGGAATATATTTTAGATAATTCAAAACACAAAATCAGTGCATTAGAATAAAAATACTATTTAAAAAAGTCGTATCTAGGCAAATAACTATCCAAGTCACTAGGAGAATGTTCTGAGATTTACTGCTTATTTTCGGAGAGTCACTGCTTAAAATATGCTTATTAATCTATTGTAATAGGCTGGAATTTGTAATACAGCAAAAATTACCTTTTCTTTTTCTACTTTGCTAATTACACCATCTATGGATGGAACAAAGTCCTCCAGGACTTTGTGTCAACTTGAGCATAGACTTTATGCCCTCATAGATATCTACAAGGCCTCCGAAAAGAGGACTAGAGTTTTTCAGCTTCCTTGTTCAATTCTCTCAGAAGATAGCTGTGGCTACTGCATGTGGTCTAGATACTCAGAAGACAGTAAATTTACATCAGCAAATAATTCCCGAGAACCTACCGCACATGTGCTAGACACCTGTGCTAGGTGTTGGAGATGTAAAGCTGAAGAGGAAGTTCTCCTAGCTGTGAGCCCTCAGGGTTTGGTTGCAACTGGAGAAAAGAACCTTAAGTTACTTTCGTTGACAACAATGGTTTGTATATATCAGATAAAACTCATCAATTATTGCCCACCTCCAAATTATTGGTTTGCTTTTGTTCTAGATCTAATCTTAAAAAGCACCAATTTCATTAGCTATCTTTCTTTCTTTCTTTTTATTGCTGGTTTAAGTGCCACAAGCTCAAAATTAGCTATCTGAAGCTTGTGAAAGTGACAAATTATTCTTGTAGTACTTCTCTGTTCGTTCCAAGACAAAATACGATTTTAAAATATGTTGTTCCTGCACTTTGCAGTTCACTGTGAGTTTACAGGACAAACCATTAAGTTAACAACCAGGACTGCAAAGAAATCATTCTCGAGTTATTAATACCATCTCAAAACCTCTCAGGTTCTACAAGGGTGGTTGCCAGGGAGAGAAGAGATTTCTGCCTCTGCTTGCCACAGATCCATCTTTCTTTTAGTGTTTTCCCACTGTCAGTTACTGCAGCCGATCTACCCCGCAGCATCCACTGAGTCCTTCAGCGGTAAATTCCCATCTTTTACCTTAATGTCCCCGTGTGAGCCAAAAATCTCTCCCCTTAATTATCTATTGGTCAAACTGAATTACTCTGGAAGTTCCCCAAATCTTAAGTGAATATTGATGAAGAACAAGTGGGAACTAAATGTAGAAAATAAAAAAAAAAGAGAGAAGTAGTTCTCCTGATAAGGTAGAAATGTTTGTGTCCATCAAATCTAGTTTCCTTTAGCATCTGCTAGCTTTATTTTTCACAACGAGTTAATTAACTCCAGAAGCTATCATGAGTATTGATGTCAGTGGGGAGAAAGAATAGAGTGGGTGGGGTTTCTAGGCTAGACATTATCTAGACAGTTTTACTTTTATCTGTTCTGTTTGTTTACATTTCTAGGTGCAGTTTCTCTTGAAGAAAATTTTCATGAGCTAAGAATGTTTAAAACCACTACACAAACTATCTTGAGCTACCTTCCTCTGGTCCATAAGTGACAAATGTATGTTGTGAGTACTGCTTATTATTTTCCTTGTTTCCATGGAAGGTATCACCAGATTCATGTAATCTCTCACTGATTCCTGATAGAGCCTCAGAATCTTTCTTATCCCACCTTCTCCACATCCCTAAAAAAACTGTTCTCTCTCTCAGGTACATTCCCATTATACTTTGAATACCGCACTCTACCTATTTGGCTCCAGGTGCATAGACTGATTGCTCCTTAAAGTTCTAGTGCAGAGTTTCTCAGCCTCTGTGCTACCGACATTTTGGGCTGGACCAGTCTTTGTATGGGGAACATTCTCCATAACATTGCAGGATGTTTAGCACCACCCTGGCTTCTGATCACAAAGTGCCAGTTGTACTTCAACCAGTCGTAATAATCAAAAATGCCTCCAAATATTGTCAGAGGTCTCTTGGGGAGCAAAACTGCCTGGATGTCAAAAACCATTGTTGTAAATTAAACCTTTTCGTCTTCCTGGCTTTGGTCCCATGCCCACCAAATATCCACTGAATTCATCTTAAATGAATTGTTCTCACTTGCCCCTTGAAGGGCAGTGAGATCCCTTGAAGGATTGATTGCAGTTGACAAGAATAGGGGGAAAAAAAGAAAAGAAGGAGGAAATAACATATTCTAAAATGCTGTCATTTGGGAAATCTTGTGAGTGTCATTTTATAATTTTTGATTTATCAAAGGCAAACCTGAGAGGATGCAGGACAGATCCTCCCCATTCAGAGATTACCCAGACCTTGGAAGTCTATCCCTCATTTCCAGGATTTTGTAATTCCCCAGTGTCTTTTGTTTTGTGCTCTCTCAAGTGTTCAGATTTGGTGAAGTGAATACACAATTGAGCCATTAAGACTCTCGTTAGCTGCATTGATTTATCTTTTTCTTTCTGTTTCTCTTTCAATTAATGACACATAGCCATTTGTCTCCAGAGATTTTTTTTCATCCTTTCAGGAAAAAAAAAAAAATCTCACATTTTATTTCTTACAAAGCATTGTCTTGTGGCATGAAGACCATCAAAGTCATAATTACATTTCATTCCACATTGAACTGTCTGTCATCTGTAAGCATTTGAGCCTGGTCTTTCTGCATTCGTACTATATTTTGCCTGGTTACTTACCAATCTGTGATGAGTCGTCAGTATAAGCCACTTTTGGCACTCCCAGCCTTTAATTTTCCAGGCTACATAACAAGGTTGTTTATAATCTTCTAACTGTCCCCAAGCCAAAATAATGATGTTATTTGTATTTTTATTTGTAAAAATTACTGAAAGGTACCACTTGCCATTAACTTTGATGTTTATCTACATCCTCCATCTGCACCAACAATCTCTAGGCTTTATTCACAAATACTCAACTCTCACTTTAGATGGAGAGGATGAATTTAAGAGGTTCAAACACATCCAGATGTTAGGATCTTTATCTGAACCTTATCTAAATGATCTGGGCTTCCTGAATCTCACATCTCAAATACTGAACTGAAATCAGAGAGCAAGCTCTGTCTCTAGGCTTCCTGCTTTTAAGAAAACTAACTAAGTCAGGGAGAATTTGCATATGCAGGGGACTTCTGTATGTGAGCCTTTGATATTTAATTAAAATTACAACTGACACTTTGTCACTTGGCTTTGTTTAGCATGACATATTATTTTGGACTCAGGAGGAATCTTAATTTACAATCCATGTGAGAGCCTTCAGTCTACAAATACAGAAACCCTGGGTAAGAGGCATTAAGTAGTTTGTACTTTTTAAAGAAAGATAAGAATCATGTTAAAAAGAAAAAAAGGCTTAAAAATATTTTCTACTCCTTCAACTTGACTCTTCAAGTTCAGGTTGAGATTTGACAATCAGGGTTAGATGCTTTTCATTGCATCTGATTTTGCCCCAGCCGAGGTACAGATGTTTAATTTTAACCTCAACACAAAATAACGGCAAAAGAATTGGCATACAGTCAGTCCCTTTCCCCTGGGTTCTGCTTTTATGTCAATTTTTATATTGCCTACTCATCCCATGTATAAAGGCAATTAAATATATATCTTCACAGGCATATTCAGTACTTGTCTTGGTTTTTATATTCACTGGAAAGCATTAACTGTAGTCACTCATCACTTGCCTCTATACTTGTCACACTTAGAAATAAATATTATCTACAGTAGAGTTTTCCCTATTATAGAATTAAAATGCAATATTTGCTGCAGGATTTTTACTGATCTTTTTTTAAGTTTAATTGCATTTCTTCCAAGCATGCTTAACATTTTGAAAACATCAGCCCCACTATAGAGCTTAGTGTTTCTTGAAGGGTGGTCGTGGACCATTTGTACCAGAATCACCTAACATACCTGCCAAGAAAGCAGATTCCTGGGAAGGCTCATCCCAGACATACTGAATGATAATCCCTGACCATAGGTAACAGGACTCTGCATTGTAACTGGGTCCATTCAGGGAGTTCTGGTATAAACTAATGTTTTAGGTGACTGCCTTAGAAAGTGACTTCTAGATTCCAAGTGTTCAGCTAGGTGACTTATGTGCACTAATCTGAATGCCTTTCTTTCTTTCACACTCTGCATCCAAATTAGTCAGCAAATTCAAAAGAGATCCAGAATCTGACTCTTTCACTAGCTCCACTCTGCAGGTCTGGTCAGGCCACCCTCACCTCTTGCTGAGATCGTTGCAAATGCCTCCTGGCTGGTTTCTTGCTTCCAGCCTGCTTTACTGCAATCTATTTTAACACAGTGGCCAGAAAGTCCTCTTTTAAAGTCAGTCAAGTCCTATGCCCTCCACATTCAGATCCCTTCAGGGACTTCCTGTGTCAGAATAGAGGTCAACCGGCTTTACAATGGCTCACCCCTGCCACCTTCCTGGCTCCCAGTTCTCTAATCACACCCAATCTTTGCTCTTCCTGGACATGTCAGTCTAGCATCTACCTCATGGTCAAGATTGATTGTCCTTCTCCTAGTTATCTGCCTGGCATATTCCCTTACTTTTTTCTCCAGATCATTGTTTAAAACTCTTAGCAAGGTTTTCCCCAACAATCCTATTTAACATGGAATTGGATTCCCATCTGTTTTCCTTCTTTTTGGTTTTCCCTAAATTTATCACCATCTTTCATCCTAGAGATTTTACTTGTTTCATTTATTGTAGTCCCTCCCCCTAACTATTATATAATCCATGAGGGCTAGGCTTTTTTTTTTTTTTTAACTTCTTTTGCTCACTGCTGGATCCCAGCCCCAAGAACAGTGGAGTACAACAGAGACTCAATAAATATTTGTAGAATGAAATGAATAAATTATCTCATTGTAACAACCCTGTGCTGTAAGTGCTGTTATCCTATGGACGAGGCTTATGAAACAGAAAGAAGTGACTCACTCAAAGATCCGTGGCCTGTCTAGAAGTGGGCAGAGTTAACTCTGATGCCCAAGCAGCCATTTTTTCTGTTGACTCCTTGGTGTCCTTTAAGGATATCTTAGTTCAGTTTCTTCTCCAAATAAGAACATGCTTTCAGAAAAAATGATCATATCAGAGTGAAAGTGAGAATGTGGAACAGCACCTGCTCCTAGTGAACAGGAAAGGCAAAGCTCTGCTCCGTTTTCCTGCCCCCTTCTGAGACCCTTCCGCACCCCTAGGCCCCTCTCAGGGGTTCCCCTTTGCAGCAGTCCAGGCGTATCCACCTGAATCTAAAGCATACTTTTTTGGTTTTTCTCTTGATCTTAAGGTGCAGAGATTGGAGACAATAGTACTTCTCCATTTGTGCCAGATTATCATTGTGAGTGCAAGCAAAGTATCTCTCTTACTTTATCTTTAGTTTTCTCCCTTCATCCCTGACCTCCCCTCCCAATGTTTTCACCCTACAGGCATTTACTGTCATGTGTTTGGTATGTCCTTAAATACATATGCAGCTTTGTTTAAAAAAAATGTAGTGCTTGGGGGGGTGGTTAAATTAACATGAATCGTATTGTGCTATAAATATTATTCTGTTCCTCTTTTTTTTACTTAAGTGTTATGCTTTTGAGTTATGTGCATTTATTGCTTCTGACAGATAGCATCCCATAGCATGCACCCTTGACATTTTGTTTTCCATCTCCCTAGTTATATATCCCAACTCTTTATGTCAAACAAAGCCGAGAAACATGTTTATATACTGGACCCTCACAAACCTCTAGGAACGGGGTGCCCATAGGTCATAGAGTATGTGTTCAGTTTATTTCAGCAGGTTTTGAAAAACTGCTTTCCAGATTGACTGCTGGTTTACACCCTCAGCAAATCTCACCAAAAAAAAAAAAAAAAAAAAAATTTGCAATTCTAATGAATACAAAATAGCATCATTATAATATGAATTTACTTGATTAGTAAAGAGTTTGGATCTCTATCTATATATTTGGTATTTGAACTTTCCCTTTGGTCAATTGCTTTTTAAATATTTTTGACAATTGAAAAAATTGAGGTTTTTCCTTTTCTTAAATTTTGAGTTCTTTCTAATAAAAGAATAGTAATAGTGTGTTTATTTTAGACATTTCAAATACCTTTCTTCAGTCTCTTATCTGCTTAACTTTGTCTATATTCTCCTTTATTAGATAAAAATCCTTTTCTAAAAAAAGTTTTTTTCTTCTTCTCTAAGTCACAAAGATATTCCTAAACATTTCCTTTTATCAGCTTAATAGAATTACTTCTTGTATTTTTTTTAATAATTTTTATGGAGTATACTTTGCATTTTGTGTAAGGTTTAATTTTTCTCTATAGAAGGAGCCTGTTTTCCCAGCACCATCTACAGAACAACCCATCCTGTCCTCTTTGCTTTGAAGCACCATCTTTATCATTTATTTCTTTGTATAGGTTTTTTGGTCTAAGTACTTCTATTTATAAGCTATACATTGTGTTTCATCAGCATTTTTGTTCCTGTACCTATGCCACACTTTTTTTCTTCTTATTATAAACATGTAATACATCTTAATATGTGGTCAGTTAATTCTGCCTAACCCAACCTTGGTTCTTCTTTTTCAAAACCCACATAAATACTTGTAGGCCATTATTATTCTATATTAATTTTAAGAGGAGTTGTATTAATTCTCTAAAACTTTCAGCTACAGTTTTTTTGTAATTGCTTTGAATTTGTAGTGCAATTCAGAAAGCATGACATGGTCATGATATATCCCCCATCCATATAAATAGTTTATCATCTCATTTATTCAAGTTTTCTCCTATGACTGTAAACCTCTTCTTATTTGTGTAGTGGGTTGCTAAATGTTTTGGTGTTATTGTGAAGAGTATTTTATTTGCCCATTGCTTATTACTAGTGTTAATAATTGCTAGTTCTTAAGGGGTGGGTAGGACTTTGGAAAGGTAGAGATGGGCAAAGAACATTCCAGAGAAACAAACCTAAGTGCAAATCCACAGCCTGTGAAGATTAGAAGATGTATTGGGAAGGGCAAAGAGTGTAATTTGTTTGGAACAAACAGTGTCTGAAGAAAGCTGTTGGAGAATAAGGATAAAGCACGTGGTGGAAAGAAGTGCATGGCATGTTAGGGAGTTTAGGTTTCAGAGGTAACCTGAACTTAGGAGTCACATTGTCCCTGTCCTGGCTCTGCCAATTATTAGCTGGATGATCCTGGGTCTCTCTGTGCGTCCTTCCTCATCAGTGAATGGGGACTGTGATGGTGCCAGCCTCATTAGAGTACAGTGAAGAGTAAATGCATAAAGACATGTAGCACCCGGTGTGTGGTAAGCATTCAGTACATGTTAACTTTCATTGTTGTTGTTGCTATTATTATTAGAACATGGGGAATCATTAAAGGTTTTGATGTGATTTGTTCGCAGTCAGAAAATAACAATATAGCAGAGGGTAAGGCTTAGGACGCCTGATTCCTAGCACAGAACACTGCTTTTAACATTTTGTGGAAACAAAGGTATTTAAAAATCTTTGAAAAAATGGCCATTTTGTACAATATTTATAGAGCCCACTGATATCAAAAGTATGAATGCTATAGTGCTCTCCATAAATAAACTGGCATAATATACCCAAACCCTGTCTGCATACATTTTAAAACACAAATGATGTTTGTGTACCCAAGTGCAAAATTTACATAAAACACCATAAAAATAATTTAAAACAGCCTTGTTTTGACAAGTAAAGATGATACAGGTATACTTAAAAAAAATCTATTCAAATATGTCACCATGTATTATATGGTGAAGAAAAAGAAATTCTTAATCAAATAGTTACTTTAAACCATAGAAAAGGTGTCATTGACACCCTTTGCAATAGATGGAAACTGAAAATGGAGTGATAAGGAAGGATTCAAAGGTGGAGTTTGTTCACTCTGAACAAAATGACCATGCCATTAAAATTAAACTAATAATATTGGAGACATTTATAGAAGGTGGCATTTAAAGAAAAGCTGGCCAGCACTGAGCAACTGGGAAACAGGTTTTTCTTTCTTTTTCATATTTAAAGAACATAAATTTTTCTAACTTTTCTAATGGATACCATAAATATAAACAGAATTAGCTTGTGTTTTGCTATCATAATACCCCACCGTCACATATAAATGAATTACTTTAGAACTGTAGGATTGACAATAAAGGACTTTCTTTTGATTTTTTAAGTCAGCATCACAATTTATTTGTCCCATTCCCTGCCCTCCTTTCCCCTAACTTTGTTATTTCTCGTATGTTGGGTCTACCTCCACTGCAAGTCTGTAGATTACAGGCCTCTTTGAGGGCAGGAACTAAATAGTTCTCATAAACATCGAATCCCCCAGAAAGTGCTGCATAGGTGTGTCACATGATGAGTACTGAATAAAAATGTAGTGGCTTCAGCCCAAGAGGACTGAAATAATTTACGTTCTATGAAAAATGATTAATGTTTTTGATTAAAGAGATTTTTATTTGGTTTGAGATCCAGAGAGCATGCGTACATTACTTCCCACTGGGAATCACAGAACACGTGTGGGTAAGTATTGGGCATAGTTAGTGGTAACTGATCTGTACATCTACCAGGTAAGGTTTTGAGTTCTATCAACTAGATGATACAACATCCCATAGGTCTGACATTTTCCAAGAAACCACTGAAAATAAATTCCACCAATTCCTTTCAGTTTTACCTTTAGACCGTTCAAATCCCAACCTCCCCACCCCATCCTCCCTCATGCACACACAATGTTAATTCTTTTTTTTTGTTCCTCCTAAAACATTGATAAAAATAAAGTTGTAGAAAGCCTGAATGGCTTTCTTTAACCATAACAGCACAAATTCATACACAAAAGCTAATGCCCTTGAATTCCCTCTGGGCCTGATTCTAGGACTTTTATTCTTTGGGTAATAACTCTAATTTGGTTAATAGCTGGGATAGGAATAGAAATAAAAGAAAAACAATTCAGATAAAACAACTACCTCCCTAAAACCTTTTTTTAAAATGGATTTGAAATCTGAAGACCAAGGACAACATTTTTCTTTCTTTCTTTATTCATATTTTACTTCCTTTGTTAATTCTTAACAGGAAATGTAAACCATGTGTACACAAAAAATACATAGCAATCTGGCCTTTAAGTAAAACTTGTTTGCCCTGGTTTAACATTTATTTAAATTTTAGCTCAAGGTAACAACACATGTATAGATTTTTTCTAAGCAGCACACTATGTTATTTCAAAGATATATAGAATAAATATTACTGATCACATTTTAAAAATTTTCAACTTGTAAATTTATACCCAAGGCTTTAAAGACTTTAATTATCAGAGTTCTAAAAAGGATTCATTTCAAATCTCAAACCAATGAAATAACTTTTGAAGAAATGAATGTAGTCCATTGATAAATGCCTTTGTTGCAAACGGGGAAAATAGACCCTTTGTCTGCCTTGGCTCCAGTATTTAGCAGTTGGCATCTAATTAATTAGTTATCAGGGTAGAATCACACAGCAAAGCAATTCCCTTTTCTCCTGATTATGGATTGCATTTTGATGGTAAAATTGTTGGTTGTGTCCCTCCTTAGTGACAGATTTTGTGTGATTAATGTCTCTGGGGTCTATTTTTCTCTGTCACCTTCACACAATAGATGTCACAAAATTAGCATCACCAATCAAATGTGGCTTCTATCCCCTTAGAAAAGATCACCCTCCACCACTTATCTTGTTAGGGTTCATCTTTAGCTGAGTATATTTGAAAATTATGAACAAAATGAAAGACCACAAAGTTGCTACACTTAACTACCATCAGTTCAGTTTAAATTATGACTGCACAGTTCTGAGCTTCACTAGATTTTTACACAGACAAAACCATTTGCAAGTAGTTCATTAAATGTACTTGTTTTAACAAAATGCCATTTAGCAAAACACTGTTTTCTGCCATTCACTCAAACATTTAATCCTTTAACTGTGATTCTGTACATTTTTGTTCATCGACATCCTCAGGCGAACACACCTGACTTAAACATTGGCTCAAATGCATGAGTAAGATACATTTTTGTATAGTTAATATAAATATAACCTTACAGCGCCCTTAACTGGTGAATTTGTCAGACTAGCTTGTTGGCGAGGAAGAAAAAAATCTATTCAAGTTTCCTTAAAACAGTGATTTATAGACATATCGGTATGTTTAGGAAACAAGGCTCCTCTTGAGCCCTTGTTTTATTATCTCAGTTTCCATGCTCTGTTCTTGCTCCAGTTCCATTTCCCTATAAACTAACTTCATCTGCATTCAAATGTTCTCCACTGCTCCCTCTTACCTTTGCTGTCCACACAGACCTTCATTGCCATCTCTGGATCATTCTCTAGCAAGTGGGTCAATCCCTCAGCTTTCCAAAACCAAATGCTGGAGAGAGAGCGCTCTTACTGGCTCCCCTGCTCCCTTGAGTGAGGCTACAGGGATGAGAGCTTAATTTAAAGGACTGTGTATGTCACTGTTCTTGCGCTGTGGCTCATTCTGGTCTAATCTTTAGGACCAGGAGAAGCCTAAGCCAATTCTTTAGGGTCCTGTGGGTGGAAGATGCCCCCTTAGAGGAAGAAAATTATATGGATGGTGTCATAGTCCATTTTTGTGCTGCTGCAGCAGAATGTCTGAGACTGAGTAATTTATAAAGGACATAAATTTATTTTCTCACAGTTTTGGAGGCTGGAAAGTCCAAGACTAAGGCCTTAGCATCCAGTGAGAGTCTTCCTGCTGCATTATCCCATGGCAGAAGGGCAAAGAGGGAGTAAGAGAGGGCAAGTGCTTGAACTCCCAGCTTTAAGCCTTTTTATAATTGACATTCATGCATTTATGAGGGTGGAGTCCTCAAGACATAAACATCTTCCATTAGGCCCCAATTCCCAACACTATTGCATTAGGAGTTAACTTTCCAACACATGACTTTTGAGAGACATATTCAAACCATAGCAGATGGGTAGCCTAAACTGTGTGTGGTATAATCGATTGATTGTTTGATCTCTTCCAACTAAGTGTACCTTCATTTTGTAAACAAATTCAATGATATACTTCAAAAATAAAGCAAACAGATTTGCCGATGGACAGGATCTGGATTGTGAGTAAATTATAATTCTTCTGCCTTGAGCAAAATTGAATTTTCATTAACTGAGATGAGAAAACTCTAGGAGGCATAAGCTAGTTGGAGGTGGTGGCAGATTATTACATTAGTTTGGGATAAGTCTGAGATGTCTATTAGGCATTCAAGTGTCAATGTCTTATGTGAAGTTGGATATTCAGGTCTGGAGGTCGGGGGAGAGTTCCAGGTTGGAGATACAAATTTGGTAGTTGTCAGGATACAGGTCATGAATAAAGCCAAAAACAAGATGAGAACACCTCAGGACTGAGCACAGTTAGAAAAGAGAATCAGTTTACTGAGTGGAGCACATCAACATTTAGAAGTAGAGAAATGAGAAGGAGTGAAAAAAGGAGATGAGAAAGAGTAGGTAGGAAGATAAGAGAAAAACTAGTTGCTTGTGGTATCCCCAGAGACACACTTTGAATGTTCAACTGTATCAAATGCTACTGATAGTTAAAATAAAATTAGACAATGAAAACATCGGCCAGTGGATTTAGTAAAGAGGAGGTTCTATTAGTCTTCTAGGGCTGCCATAACAAAATAACATGAGTGGGTGGCTTAAACAACGGAATTTTTTTTTTTTTCTCTCACAGTTCAGGAGGCTGAAAGTCTGAGATCAAGGTGCTGGCAGGGTTGGTTTCTCCTGAAGCCCCTCCCTGTGTCTTGCAGACAGTGTCTTCTTCTGTGTTCTCATGTGGCCTATTCTCTGTGCATGTACACCCCTGGTTTCCCTCTTTCTTTTAAAGATACTAGGCATATTGGGTTAGAGCTCCACCCTATGACCTCATTTAATCTTAATTATTTCCTCAAATGTCCTAGATGAACTTGGTAACAATAATTTTGGTGTCATGGAGGTGTGTCAGAGAGAATCTGACTTGGGTGGCTTCAAGCAAGTATGGAAGGAGAGACCTGGAGACAGTGGACACAGACAACATCTGTAAGGAATGTTGCCATTAAGGGGAGCCAAGAAGTAGGAATGGGACCGGACAGAGAAAGGAAGGGAAGGAAATGTTCTATATATTCTTTTTTTACTAGGTAGGAAAGACATGGGTAGATGTTTGGTTATTTCAGGGGTGAGCTGCCTCTCTTGTTGGAGAATTTTCTGATTTTTATATTGACCTTGGAGTGTTGATCTTGGAGTATTGACTTTGGAGTATTGACCTTGGAGTGACCAGCAGAGATGCTGGAGACTACAGAGGAGTTGAGATAGATATTGGGAGGTGGGAAGAAGATACTTGATGGATTTTATAATTCCTTCCAGTATTTCAAACTTGAGTTATTTGTAAGACACTTTAAGATATTATTATAAAATTCTGCTAATTGAGTTATATAAACATAATGTAGAACTTATTGATATAAACATGTTCTTTTGTCTTTTTGATTGTCGTCTTTGGCGATCCTAAAGGATGAACATTTTTGAAATATTTGAACAGTTTTTTAGCTATAGTCATTTTAACTCTTAACTCACATGTAAATAATCTCCATATGTTTAGATGCTTAGATTATATTCATTTACGTTTTGTAGTGAATAACTCAAAACTTGATTAACTCTATATCCTCGGAGTATTGTGATCAATCATTGCTGTGTGTTACTTTCTGTCCTCGGGGGAAGAGAAGGAAAGTGTCTTTGGCCTTGTGTTGGGTACAAACTGTTCTAAGTGCTTGCCTATCACTGCATGTTCCTCTCTAGAGTTTAAATTCTTTTGAAGCATGGTATGTTAAGGACACTGAATTTGAAGTCAGCAAACGCAGATCTGTGTTTTAATAGCCTTGTAACCCTGGCCAGCTTACTCTAGTTCTAGGTTTTGCATCTGTACACAGAGACAGTGTTATACATTATTATAAATTTTATTTGAAATTACACTTAGGCCCACTTTTCTATGAGATGAAACCAACTTTGACATATATTGGTCTTAGTATTGTAGATCCATTTGTCCACAGTATGTTTTGAGATTTCCTATGAGTTTCCGATCATCTCAGGAATAGGAGTTGCCATTGAAAAGAAAAAAGAAAAGCTGAAAGCTCAATACTTACTTTAGGAATAGGGATCTAATAGGGTCAGCAATTTTTGCTGTGGGTGCCAATAAAGACATACAGACGTAGAAAGTCAAGTCCTGAAATTTATGGTATATCTATAAAGACAAAGTGAACCAGAGACTTCAGCTAATTCTACCACTACAGGCAGCAAATCTGGATGGCTTTGCCCTTGGTTTTCCTGTCTTATAAAACTACAGTAGCAGGTTTAGGAGAAATTGAGTGGAATCAATTTTATTCTTTGCCTTTATAGACAAAGGGGTGCTTGGCAGGAGGAAAAGTACCTGGGAAAATGCTCTGTAAAAAAGAAAACTCCTGTATTGTGATTTATCCCTCCTTTAGTTTTCAGATATAGAAAAAAGATAACCACAAAGAAGGAGCAGAACATAAATTAAAGTTCTTTTGGAAAATGCAAGCATTCAGGTTTTTCTATTATTCCATCATTATTTTTAGCTGGTTGCAATGTATCAAGTTTCTTAATAATTTAGGCAGCTCATATATACTTTATTCTCATATAGAGAATAAGTGTCTTTCTGCAAATAATAGGCAAAGCTAATTAGCAACTTATCACTCTTATTTTGGCCAGAAGCCACCTCGACTGAGTTTTCTATCTTGTGAATATAACCTAGCTTTAGAAGTGTTAATTAATCTGTTCTTTCAGTAGCCATACATTTTCAAAAGGTAAGGTTAGTGTATTGTCATAGCCCAAAGCTTCTTGTTCACCTTTTCTCAAAAAGGGTTGGAAGCATTGCATTGCATTTCTTTATAGGATTTTGTTAGAGAAAAACTGTGTCCTTGAAAGCTGAGAAATTTGAAATCTAGAAGTTTCTGGCTTATTTGAATGACAAGGAAGGAAAACGCTGCATTTTGAGAATCAGAATCTTACAGTGTAATTCGACCAGTAATTCATCTAAGCTTAATTTATTGAACACAACTGAACACACTTTGTTCTGGCCACTTGGGGATACAGCCGTGAATGTCATCAATACAATGAATATAAAGACATCTATTAGAGCAATGATTTTCACACTTGGCTACACGTGACTACACGTACTTTGGAGACCTGTACAGATAGATGTTCAAGGCAGGTAAGAGAGGCCAAAGAATTCTATTGACATCAGTGTCTAGACTGTCGACTTTATTCTTACGAGTTTCTAAAATTAATCTACCTTGGCTGGAACTTTGCCAACTTCCTTTCATGGAACTCTCCTTCCAGTTACAAAAGAAAGGCATGTCTCTGGGGTTCTACCCAGAGGGGTAAGAACTTTTCAGGTACAGAACAATGATGATAAGAAAATGAATCACTAAGAACTGCGTAACAAATTCCTTTGAAAATCTGGTGGTTTCCAATCATTTGCTTAAATAAATTTTTAAAAAGAATGGGAACTTGATATAGTGGAAGACCGATGAATCATAAAAAATATTTTTAGGTGCTAGATGATGGTGTAATTTTTGGTGCAAAACTCAAAAGATGGGTCTATGAATTGAGTCTCCCAAAACTCTCCCATTTCCAACCACTATGTTTATGGTAAACACTACATCTAAAAACAAAGACAATAATGGAAAAATGGGGGGAAAACCCTGGATTCTGTGTCCTGTATTATTCTATCAATGATTAATATCCATTCTTGACACATGAACCTAGGGAAATAATAGATTAAAAACACCCTAGTCCATCTATTTAAGGATGCTGTTATAATACAATTTCATCTTTTATATTTAATAACTGTAATCCAATTTGTAAAATAATGATATAATCTGGTCAAATTGAACATAATTAATTAAAAATTGCAATGACACTTCAATCCAGAAAAAAAATAACATACAATCTGTAGATTTATAGTTACAGAAAATTTTAAAATAAGTTTAAATTTGTCTACATATTTTTATCGTAGGCCAGTATGATTGAGCAATGAATAATCATTATGGGTGCAGGGAGGGAAGGGGAAAAATGTTTCAGGCAGGCAACAGCATAAGCAGAAACTCAAAGTAGAGGGACATCATGTTCTAGATTCTAAAAATAATGTGTAGCCAGGATTAAGAATGTGGGTTGCTGAAGGGAAAACAGAGATATGAAATGAGAGGGATCTTCCCCACCAGTTTTAAAGCTGGGCTTTATTCATTTGCCTCTAGAGGGTTATGAATGATCTCAGGAGTCATGAAAGACTGGCTTGAGAGAAATGCTTTGCCATTTTTCATTTAGAGCAGGAGTCAACAAAGTTTTTCTGTGCAGTGTGAGATAGTAAGACTTCGTGGTCTCTGTTACAACTACTCCCCTCTGCTGCTGTGGCACGAAGGCAGTCACAGGCAAGATGCAAGTGAATCAACGTGGCAGTGTTCCAATCCACTTTAGTTATGGAAACTGAATTTTGAATTTTATATAATTTCCACATGCCACAAAATATTCTATTTTGTGTGTGTTTGTTTTTTTTTTTTTATTCTAAGCATTTAAAAATGGAAAAATTATTCTTAGTTCACAGGTTGTATAAAAAATAGTCATTTGGCAGGATTTGGACCATGGCTGTGGTTTGCTCATATCTGAGTTAGAGTATTTCAAGGATTTTGTCATCTTCCAACTCACATTCTGAGCTCAGACCACCACGGAGCTTTGTGAATCTAGTTTTTTTTCTTACCTTTTAACACCTGAATTGCATAAAAACCGGGATTCCTTGACACGTAGGTTTGTTTCTCATGTTGAAAGATGGGAGGCTTGTTTATTTATTGGTGCTTCTGTATAGGAAAGCCTTATCAGTTCTGAAGTCCTTCTTCATTTGACCAAAAATCTACTGAGGTTTAGTCTCCTTAACCACTTGCATTTTGAACTGAATAACTTTTTATCTATTGCCAGCATCTAAAATTTTATCTGAGGGTTTAAAAATGCACTGGAAAAAAAATAATATAATGAAAGGATCATGGGCTTCTAGTCAATGAACTGAGTTTGATTCTTGTCCCTACTACCTATTTGTTGGGCAAATTGCATCACGTTGGTGACCCTCTGTCTCCTTGTATGTAGCAATAGATGTGGTACTAGCAGGCCTTCTTCATTGAGCTGTTGTTAGAGTTGAGATAGTGGATGTAAAATGTACAGCATAAGGTACATGATAAACACACATTATATTTCAATTATTAATATTAACAGTATCCTTATAAACATTTCTACTTTTTGCTTTTAATCTATAGAGAGATCTGGTTAAATCACAATAGATTTTTTTTTTTTAAATTTTCCATGCTTTATTACTTTATCATTTTTGGCCCATCATTTGGAAGGCCAAATAGTCTAGTTATTTGAAACTTACTATAATGATAGTCTCTATCTTCATCATTATTGTCTGGGAAGAGGAACGTTGTTTCCTATGGTACTGAGTCTTCCCCTGCTGACTGATAGCATCAAACAGCCAAGGAATCTCTAAACATCTTTCTTGCTGATTTCAAGTCCTGCCTGATTCTCCAGTTTCTGTAGCCTCTCTCTCCTCATAACTGTGGCTACTTCATCCTCTTTTATAAGCTAGTTCTTTGCCCAGTTCCGGGATTACTTTGAATCTGAAGTTGACTAAGTTTGAAGCAGGTCCCAAGCTACTTTTCAGTGCATGATCTGGGGTATCCCAAGCAATCACCTTTCACTCTCCCCGGAGTATATCCCGGAAGGATCCTAATCACTTTTATCCTATTCACATCAGGGTGTCTACCTTGGTCCTGTCCCTTATTCCTTATTCTAGTAACTTTCCTAAGTGCCCCATTCTTTTCTTGGAAATGAAGTCTTGCTTTATTCTTGAAGTTTCCTTTCCTGAGTATTTATATCTTGTTCATTCATGAATTGTGATGTGTGGCTTGAATTCTGCCATCTGCTAACAGAATCCTGTCTCTTTCTACAGGCTATTGCACCTCTACTGCTTAGTGCTATCTTTCCAAAATTTCTTTGTGGCTGTGTTTCAATCTTGGGCTCCGTCACATCATTCTGATTCCTGTTGTGTTCTTTGTTAGGACTAAGACTTGATGCTATATCATACTGCTTGCATTTCCTCATCTGTAAAATGAGGTAAATAACAGTATTTACCCCAAGGGACCGATATGAGGATGAAATTAATACACATAAATACTTGGTGGATCACCTGCACGATCAGGGCACTATAGTGTTCAATAGATAATCACTATTGTTGTTGCTCTTATTAAAGCTCTTTAGAGTAGTGTTCCCAAATTTGCCATTTGAGTCCTGTCATTATTTTTCCCTACTAGCATATTACCTGCACTACCATTTTCTTAATATATTTTCCATGGAATTTTTCTTTAACTTAAATAAAGGTAAGCCTTTTCCTAAGTAATTACTAGATCCAGGCTGCTTTGATGTGCTCTTTTATTTTATTGAATCTAAAGTGTCATTGATTGTAAGACATTATTATTTTTTGTAACACTAAAAAGTATTGTCAACTAAACTATGATCTTCCATTAATTTTAAGAAGCGTTCTGATTTCAGAGATTTTAAAATGTCAAAATAATATATATATCTTTGGAATCACTGAGGTATTAGATTTTCATTAGAATCAGTCCCTACCATTTTTCCTGAGGGGAGAGCACTACCCGTACTCTCTCTAAGAATTCTAAATCACTCCTGCAATTTAATAGACACCTGCATATCGGTGACTGCCAGCTCTGTAAGTTTGAGACAAACTCTTTCTTGAACTTCAGAGACTCGTGTTGATCAAGTGGTTTGATATCTCCGCATGGATACCGCCAAGACACACCAGCCTCAGCGTGTTCAACATTTATTCCTTGTCTTTCCCCTCATTGCTGCTCCCTGGTCTCTATTTCTTATCTTGATGAGTAGCAGCACCAGGCAGTAAATGCCCACACCTGACAACCGGGACTGGTCTATGACGGCGTCCTCTCATTTATCCTTCCATGGAATCAGTCTCCAGGTAGTGTTGGTTCTAGCTCCTTCGTTTGTTTCTATGTCACTCCCTCCTCACCCTGACAACTGCAACTTCAGTTTCACTGCTCCCCTTTCTACTATGTTATTTCTGCAACTACCTCCTGCAGAATCTCCTGCCTTCAGTGTGGCTACCTTCTCCTATTATCCATTGCACACTGCTTTCAAATAGACTTAACCTTCCCAAGTCGCAAATATGCTCAGTTAGCTCTTCCTTGTGCCAGTTTTCAGGAGTTCTCCATTACCTTAGCATTAAGTCTACAATTCTTAGCATGCTACCCAGTTACTTAAGCCTACTGTAACCCAGCCTCCCCCTCACCAACCACCACTCTCTCCACACACTCACACCGAATACTCTCTTTCCTTCAGCCAAGCCAGCCTACTTAGCTTGCCCTGAATAAGCCATTTCCTCTCATGCATCCCTCTCTGCAAAAGCTGCTTCTCTCTCCTCCTTCTTCTCCCTCCCTTTCTCTCCCCATCCATCCCCTTTCCTGGCACCTTCTCCCTCCCCCCCCCCAAATGCCTTCCCTTCCTCCTTCACCTTTCTCTGTCTCAGCTGTTGCTGCTTCTAAGAAGCTTTTCTCATCCTCCAGTCTGGGGTGGGTGTTATTGCTTTGTGCTCCCAGAATTTCTATGTTTATTTTAATTGTAACTTATGTTATTTCTAATTTATATTTATTTGATCACCACTCGATTATCTCCTAGTAGAGCTTCTTGTGGGTGGGTATTTTAGTTATATATGGCTATATAACACATCAGTCCAATTTTTTTTGCCCCCCCAAAATTTGTAATCCAAATTTAATGTCTTAAAACAAGCAACTATTTTTACCTCTTGTGATTTGGTGGATTAACTGCTGAAAGATTCTTACTTGGGGTCTATTAAAGAAAAATTATTCAGTGGTAGTTGCTAAAGCATGGCAGGGAAGATTTTATTCAGGACCATTGCAATAGGTATAGGAATCATTGCAATGGGGTCCTGCAGTGGGGAGAGAGATAGGGTTTAACTTGAATACAGCATGGGCGAGTAGGAATTTATAGCCAAGGAGCAGAGCAGTGGTCAATGGTTGGAAAATTATTAATACTAAGAGGAAACATCAGAGATAAGAAAGATTTTGGCTAAATAGACATAATAGAATTATTACTGAAGGCAGGCCATGGTGATCAAGCATTGCCTGGGGGTGTGGGGGTGGAGAATGAGGCACTTAACTATATACTGAAGGTGATCAGATATCGAGGGTGCAGGGTTTTTGCTAAACTAACTTGGCAAGGTTCTTTGGTAAAACTGGAATTTATGAGAAAGTGCACAGATGGACCTAGAAGGTTCAGGAGGCTGACCGAAGTTTGGCTAAATGGAAAATCTTTGCCAGGTATCATGTGGATATAGTAAGATGTCAGCTGGGGCTGGAGTCATCTGAAGGCTGGGCTGGGCCGGATGCACAGGGTACTTATTCCCATCTGTGGCAGCTGATGCTTGTGGTTGGCTGTGAGCACAGCTGGGTCTGTCTACAGAGCTCCTACACTTGTTCAGCCCACGTGGCTTGGGCTTCTGTCAGTATGACAGCAGGGTTCTTGGGGCACATAGTGCCCCATGAGTGAGCATTCTTAGAAGCTCCGGCAGGAGCTCCTACTTATCCTGAAGACTTGGGCTTAGAAGTCCCCGGAACTTCTGCTGTTCTCTATTGGTCAGAGCAGTCACAGAGCCCACCCAGATCTGGGGAAAAGAATAGACTGCAACCACCGATGGGAGTGGGGCAAGACCACAATATGCATCAGACCACGTGGGATGAGAGATGCTGTCGTGACCATCTTTGGAAACACCACCTAGCACAGTGGAACATTAGCCGTGAACTCTCGTCTTCCCAGAGCCAGGCACTGTGCTAGCACAGAATACATGCTCACCGTCCCCTAAAGAGAATAACACACTGGTTAAAGCCATAGCCTCTGGAACCACATCTGCCCAGGTTGGTATTTTGGCTATTCCATTTTCCTGGCCATGGGATCTCTGATGAGGTGCCTCAATTATAACAGGGGTAAAATGAAGGTAGAATCTACCTCATAGTGTGCATATGAAGACTAACAAAGCTAGTCTATGTAAAAGCCTTAGAAAAGAGCCCGGCACACACATTCTGAAGTTAGCTGCTATGACATGGGGGAGGGAGAGGAGCAGGCTCGTCCCTGCAGTCTATTCGCAATCTCCAGCCCCTGCTTCAGACTGTTCTCTCCTGTTATAAGCCAGTGGGCAATACCTGGCTGAGCCCCGCAATGCAATGGCAACTAACACTACATATGACATCACATTTTGCCAATCTAAAACATAGTGTGTATTCCCCTAGTGACTCATATAATAAATAATGCCAAACGTCTCAAGATTTGCCTGGTGCATGCTACATTCTCATTAGGTGTGTCCTTGTTTCGAAGTATATTCAGGACTCTCAAACAGCTTTAAATTTCTTCAAGGAGTAAGATCATGCTTTTCGCTGCCTTTGTGTGACTGCCATAGTGTCTATCTAGTGCAGTGCCAGAGATACACCAAACATAGGGTAAATACTTACAATTAATATAGCAAGTTATTGACATGCTGATAATTAAGATGCATTCAAAAAGACCGTTATACTTGTCACAATTTGTTAAAGAGAGAGTTCTTGGGATTTGCAAAGAGAAAGAGGGACATCATCCCTAAGAAAAGGCCAGAGTCATACATTCAGCCCTATGCCTGCGGTTTCTAAGAAAGTGGTGTCTCATTGCTCGTGCACCTGCTCACATGTGGGCTTTGTGCTGGCTCTTCACCAACTGAGTCACTGAGTGGAAACATGTAGCATTTGGCAAGGAAGAGTAATGGCTCTCAACCTCAGCTGGGGATTTCTTAAATAACTGGCATGTGGTCCTTTTCTTAAACTTAATTTCTCCAGGAGTTGTGAACACCCTGAAATTGCATGCCAGATTTTATGTGCATGTGTAAAAGTGTATTTCTTCAGAGAAAATCAATGGTTTTCATGAGGCTCTCCAAGTAATCCCTGAGAAATAAAAGGTTAAGAACCACCTGTCATGAAAGCTCGGGCAGCCTCCGCTGATCCTTGACGCATCCTGGAGGTTGTTTTCATCTGACCATAATCTTAACAGTGTATTTACTTACCGCTTCCCTCTCTTTTAGCATAAAACTGAAGGACAGCATTTACAAAAATCCCAGAAAATCCATTTATGGTACTTCCCTGTCCTAGTGGTCTGGACTGTGGGTAAATAGGAATTTATTGCCGTGTAATATTGGTCTAAAATTTGAACTATGGAGACTTATGGGCAAAATGCATGTCTCTGGCTTATACATTTAGCTTTAACAGAATTCTGGAACATTAAAAATCAAGAGAGGCAATGTTAGACAGTATCAATTAAGAAAGTTATTATGTTTCTCTCTTTCTAATACACACACACATATACACATGTGTGAGTCTGCAGGGTCATATAGAGCCTTCCTTTCTCCTAAAATGTATAATCTTGTAAAATGCCACAAAATAATTCATTGTGGTTTTAAGGTGTTCTCAATATGTGCAATTTATGGGAAGACAGATTTATTTTAAAATGATCGTAGGAAGAGAGATTTCTTTTAAAATGATCAGAAGCCCATATTCTGCTAACTCAGAGATAATCTTGTAATTACATATTAGAGATCCCTATCCTTATGTTCAGAGGCAGAATTCCTGGGGATTGGAATTTTTAGTCAGGTTCCATGGCTAAGGAACCACATATAATTGAAGGTCAGTTCCTAAACGGTTTCCTTTAATTAAAACCTAATATTTATAATAGTAGCAATAATTATAATAGTAGCTATTTATTGAGCATTTGCTATGTGCCAGATTCAATGCTAAATACTTTTCATACATTTTATATGTAACATTCATTCCCTTATATATGCCATGTCATTCTATAATCACTTCCTCAGATATAAACAAGAACGGCATTTCATTTCCTGTCTTTTTTTTCAATTTCAAAATATTACCAGGGTACATACGTTTTCGTTATATAATTTGCTTTTGTACAGTTTGAGTCAAAGTCATAAGTGTACCCTTCACCCAGATAGTGTGCATTGTACCTGTTAGGTGTGAATTTACCAATCCTCTCCTCCCGCCTCCCACCTGCTTGATTTCTGTTGAGTTTTACTTCCATACGTACACGTAAGTGTTGATTGATTAGTTTCAATTTAGTATTGAATATATGTAGTGTTTGTCTTTCCATTCTTGTGAAACTTCACTTAGAACTACTCAGCCATAAAAAAAAAATATGATCTAGTATTTTTCATTTCCTGCATTTTAGCAGAAGTTGCTTGCTGGCATAAAACATACACATTTCTCTGGTAATGCCTCCTATGGGTAGGGGAAGCCTCCTGTGGATTTCTTCAGGACCCTTGTTTTCTTGACTCTTATTGAGTATATGCTGTCTTTTAGGTGTGGTGCTAGGCTCTAGATTATAAAAATGAGCAAGGTAGGCATTGCCCCTGCCCTCAAGTAGCTTATATTATAATTGGGATAGAGCATAGATGTAATATAAGCATGAATTTATGAACAAATTGGACATTTCAAGCTATGAAGCTGGGTCAAAGTTACTGTATCCTGCTCCTCAAGGGACAATAGCAAATGGCAGTTTTCTTTGAACTCCACTGCTTTGGAGAATATATTGCTGCTATTTCTTAAATGTGTCAGAAACACTTTCAAATTAGTGTATCCTAATTGGCTCTCACTGCTGATTAAGAGCTTGTAAAGTAGTTAGGGAGTATTGTTATGCACTAGATCCTGGGGCTCGCTATGAGTAGGTAAGAGGAAAGGGCCTGTGATTGCGAGTTACTCCGGCAAGTGTGTGGTTATAGACCAGAGTCACTGTTGCTACAATAAAGGACTGTCTTATTGGTGGCATGACTATTCCTTGGCCATTTCTAAACATGCTTACTCAATGCAACATATATATTGTGACATATGTACATTTATGTGTATGTGTATATATATGTGTGTGTGTATATATATGTGTGTGTGTGTGTGTGTATATATATATATATGTATATATATATATATATGTAAAAGTTAGGCCTAGGGAAAAAATAACATGGTGAGTAGGAGACAGCAAAACTGTTGGTAAGACTAGACCTGTGTTTTTCATATTGTGGTTCTGAAATTACCTGCTTAAAATCACCTTGGGTATTTGCTAAAAATGCAGATTCCTGTGTCCCACCTAAAATTTAATCAATCTCAATCTCTGAGATTCAGGCTCCAAAATATACATTTAATTATAAGCATGGCTTCCCAGACTACAGAAATCACCATAGTAGCCAAAAAGGATTCAGAATGGTGACAGGAAAACCCCATTGTACTAAATGTCAGGAAAACTAAATTTTTGGTCCCACACCTGCTGTTAACTAGCAGGATGGCTTGGGGCAGAAACATTTTAATTATCTGGCTCCAGTTTCTTAGTCCTCTCCCTCCTCCTCCTCCTCCTTCTCCTCCTATCTCCATTAAGTTGTATTAAAACATGACACTGATAAAGAAGTATGTGTAATTAGGCAACATTATTCACAAACATAGTGTCAGAAGAGGACACATTCTTTAGCCAAGGCAATCAATTAGCAGTCAATGAACACATAATGTGGGAGATTTTAGAGACATAGAAGCCAGGGTCAGTGCTTTCAAGAACTTACCAGGGCTTTCTGAAAATAAATTTTGTTTAAACCAGGACAAATAATATAATGCTGAAACAGTTAATATAGACAAGTACAATATGGGATCAGAGTCAGTCCTCAGCTAGAGTTGTCAGATAAGATGACATCAAAGTAGACTTCAAATGACACTTATAGGGCAAATAGATTTAATCTACAGGAAAGTACTTAATGCATATTCCATATAAAAGTCTAGGAAGTCGTGATTTGGTTGTTAAAGGAGAAAAAACTGTAGTGTGTAACAAGATGCTTAAGTCAGTAGACCACAGTGTTAATGTTAGTCATAGAAATTTTGAGAGATTATTACTCTAATTTGGCTGGTCCTTATGTCTGTTAATGGTAAACTACGCCTATAACTTTTTAACTGAAAGAATCTGTCCTTGGGTGCTGGCTGTGACAGAGTCAATATTTTCTCTTAGGCAACCAGCAGTATAAGAGAATAGAAAGGTGTATGTATAGACCCAAGGAACACAGGTGTTGTGGGGAGTAGGGAGGAACATCCACTCTGGCCTATTTGGCAGGGCTAGAAGTGCCAAGGTTTCATTCCAAAGCACCCACCTGCTCCTCTGGATTATGCAGTGGAATATCCATGCCAAATGCCACCACTGACTACCTTGAATGCACCTCTTTGAGGATACTGTTATAGTCTGAGAAATTCACATGGGAAATGATACTGATGCAGAGAGGGGGATATATCATGGTATAGGCTGTCTATTGTCAGAAGGCCAAGGTTTTCCAGATAGTGAGCAACTGATTTTATAGTAGAGGCTAGTCAAAGTCCAGAAGAAATTGGCACTTTCATAGATCAATGTAAAAGCTATGAATACCTTGGCAAAGTTAGAAACTGGGGGAATCCATGTAAGAAGAACCTCCTATGAGATGCTTCATTCCAGGGAAGCCTCTCTTTGTTATTCGGGGGGCGGGGGGGAGGATTCACTTACTCCCCAGTTCTCTGCTTTCTAATGAGCAAATCTTTTCCATAAACATTCCTGGTCTCCTGCCTAACTCACACCCTCACTATTCCCCCAGGGAAGGGGAAGAAGTTGTCAGAATGCTGAGTTCGGGTAAGGAGCCCATAAGCACAGAGTAACCCGGTTCCTTCTCTTCCCCTTGGGAACTAGTCTGCCCAGAGAGCGGATGCATTCTGCCTGGTCCTCATGCTCCACGTGTGACAGGGATGACCCCAACGTGGGAAAGCCTGTGCTTGCTCAGTGCTGCCTGGGCTTAGGTGCATCAGGCTCATTCCGGAGTTCGCTAGTAGGAAGTCTGTTGTGGCCACATACCTAAGCCACATTTTCCAATCCATTTTTTTTTTTTTGAAGTGAAAAGCAACTGTTTCGAACTCCACTTCCCTAACTTCATTGTTTATCTCTCAATTGTTTCACAATTGGGCAACAAGAATAATATTTATTGGGCCACAGCTAACTTGAACTACAGGAAAAATTATATTTCACATACAGGTTTATTTATTTTACATATTTTATTATAATTCACTAAGGTTAGATATATTGGTAATAAAACCATTTCAAGGTGTTGTTGGTATAGCCTCACATTTACCTGTCCACTGGAGCCTGTGCAAACAGCAGCTTCCTACCAGTAGTTGGTGGTAATAGATAAGAGAAGCAATAATTCATGGTCAATAATTCATGAAATTTATAAGATAAACCCTCCTTCCCCACGAATGAGCCCTTTGAGGCTATTGGGTTAGCACCCTGTGGCATCTGATAGGAGGTAGAGCACTGTCACCCATGGCCACTTAACCTTACTTCCATCTCCAATGACAGAAAACCATCCTGGATTCAGTGTCTCAGGGAAGACACTGATGGGGGAGAGGGTAGGCACCTGTACGTGTAGCTTGCAAGGTTTTGAATATGGTTAGAGAAAAAAAACAACACTGGACGTTTACACTAACATTTCCAGAAATTCGAGAATAAACGCAGTCCTGAGTTTTCAGGAATGGTAAACATGCGGAGCATTGCCATTTTTGCCTGCTTGGTTTCTCAGCTTCCAAGACAGTTTAGAACCACCTTGCCACCATCTAAGAGGATTTTGAGAGCAGAAGTACAAAGGTCTGTTCTACTTATCTGCTGAGTGATGCAGGCCACAGGCACTCCCAGAGATTTAAAGGAAAAAGAGGACTAAAGATCAAATCCTTATGACATCCATGATGGTTAAGGTAGCTTCACTATGGCAGACTGAATCCTGAATTTGGCATTATTCTATAATGAGTTAAAATCCCGACTCAGCCACTCAGTAAGTGTATGACCTTGAGGAAGTCCCTTAACTTCTCTCAGCTCCAGAAATTTAAAAATCTGTAATATGGGGCCAATTAATAAATCATAGAGAAATAATCCACAAGAACATAAATTTCATGCCATAAGTACTCAATATATTGAGTTAGATTAGATAGATGTCAGAAAGTATAAAATCTCCTACTTTAAAAAAGGCTTGAGTGACCAACGGATAACAGTGCAGGGGCCTGAGGTTATATAGCATTGCAGAGATTCAGTGCTGGAGGGTACTTGAGAGTATTTGTTGCAATTTCCTATTTGGAGAATCCATAGATATTAAGCAACTTCCAGTAGTAACACAATTAAGAAAATTGGAACTGGTCTGAGAAGTCAGAATTTTCCATCCCCATCCAATGGCTTCTCATGGTTTTGTGCCTACAGCTTTATCCTGCGTTTAAAATAGCAACAGAGGCACAGAGATGTGACATTCCTGATGAGTGAAGAAGAGTCCCAGAATTCCATTCCAAAATTTCACTGCTGCCAAAGCAAAATGAAACACAAGGTAGAAGCTACTGGTGGGGGACAGATGACAAATTCCCCTCTTATCACTCTCTTATTTTTAAGTGAAACACTTGAATGAACAGCATTGGAAAGAAGACAAACTATTGAATTTACAAACAAGTTTATCCTTAGAATGTGGATTATTCTCTTTTATAGGATCATATTAGGGCAGTTATACGATAACCGAAAACCATGTGCCCCTCCTTTATCATGAGGAAAATTAAAACCAAATGCATGGAGTACAAATTAAAGGAGATCTTGCCACTTCTCAGATTGTAGGAGTTTGTATGTTTTCAATGTAGTGTCTTGAATGAGTAGCAGAGAGACTAGTACATGACATTTGATGAAAATTCCTACTATGCTGGCCACTAGGCACATTTTTTTACTATCTTATATTTTCTGGGAACTGTCCTTAATTGTAAGACGTTTAGGGGAAGCATCCTAACTTATCTATAGGTGCCAAAAGATGAAAGCCATTTCTGAGACACTGAATCCAGGGTGTTCTCTGTCATTGGAGGTGAAAGTAACGATAAACGGGTGACAATATCCTAACTCCTACCAGATGCTGCAGGGTGCTAACCCAATTGTCAGCCACTTCTCTTGGCATCTCTTGAGACTTAAAACTACCAAGTTCTAAATTTCATCTACACGGTTTGTGCTGTCTTATCGATAATTCTGATAGAAGAGTCCAGAAGCTAGCAGAAGAGGGCAAGAAGCCACACACCCAGGCTAAGTACTACAAATGTTTTCTCATTCTACTGTTTGGCCAACTGCAAAGGAGTAGGGTGCTTTTGCATCTGGCAGTTTCTATCATTCAACCGTTTGCATTTGCTTATACACACAATAACCAGACTTATATTCTTTTCCAAGCTTTGGTCATTTTCACATTATTATAGATTGTGACAGGAATACCAGACAATCAGGTTTTAAACCTATCAGCCCGCGACATTTTATTTCTATTCTACAACCCTTTTACCAGCTCTTCCCACACTTCTGGGTATCAGGCTGATGATGCATCTATTGACTGAGCATGAGTTGCCTAAAGGCACTTTTTAGTTCTTTGTTAAAGTGCGACTCTCATCTCTTCTGGGCTCCTGGGCCACAGTCTGTCTGTGCTAGGTGTTTTTTTCTTCTTTCTTTCTTTTTTTTTTTTTTTTTTGAGTGTATTTGTGTGAAGCTGGAAGTAATAGTTCTTAGAGAGCCTCGTCGTGAAAGAGCATCTACTGAATCATCCTTGGAGAAAAGGAAATCCAAAGAGAAAATCATCCTTGGATTCAGTGGTTATTGGGAATATCTCAAAATTTTAAAGCTGTGGTAGGTCAGAATGTCAAAGCAGTATTCTTTGCTTGTACATACACAGATAATGATTTCTACCTCTCATCACAAATGGACAACATATCTAAATGTACCTGCTACATTTTCATCCCAAATGCAGATAAAATAAAACACATTTTTTGGTGAATTAAGCCATTCTAAATGATGATGAGCCTGATGTCTCCAGTATACACTGCAAGGTTCCTGACTTTTGAATTTTGTAAGTAAGAAAAATAAACTTAGAGATTAACATCGAGTGGCTAACTTCAAATTCATCCCTTAAAGACATTAAGATAGAAAACAACATTTACTATCACCATTATTTCCTAAAGATAGAAAATACATAAAGATAGTTCTTTAAATTAAATACAGTTAGCCTTATGAATGTTATTTTTATTTTTCTCATTTTGCCATAGATCAGAATTGGACTATTGACCTATGCTTAGAAAATGCTAGTATGTCGTCTCTTATTCACAATCTAAATTCCTGCCCTCTAAATTGAAACAGCAACACGCTTTTAGAGAACGGCCATTTTCATCTTTGCTAATTCAAGTGAAAATATGCAAGGGCATTTGTGATTACTTTAATTAGCTAGTAAAAACCATATGTGACTCTAAAGGTGTCATTAAAAATCCCCTTCTGTAAGTCTAATTTTTTTCCAGAGCCTACATTTGCTTTCCTGAGTTCCCAGATATATATGGTTTTTTGAAATATGTACTTGCTTGGCTTAGAAAATAAGAGAACCACCCGATCAGGATCAGTTCTTACTGTTTCTACTTAAAAGTATGTTTAGTTTCTAGGGAGCAGGGAACCCTCATATTCCAAATTTGTTTTTCTTTTCTACAGGGGAATGTAAATTTGGTATCTAGACAACCTGGCCCTGCCAAGGGGAAATCCTTGTTGCAGAAGTTAGCTGAGTGCTTAGCAAATTCTCTCTTCCTTTTTTCCCAGTGGGTTGCTGTTTCCCTTGTACCAGCCAACTTTCTTAGGGACACAGTGCCTGACCTTTCTGGAATTGCAGGGCTCAAAGGAGTACAGGTAGTTTCTTTTGACTAGTAGAAGTAGAAACTTGTGTTAGTTTCTTGACTACAACTTGTGGTAAATGTTTTTTTTAAAGTCATCTTTTTCAGTGTTTCATTTGGTAAAATATAGCTGTTCCAGATTTGTTACAAAATACATGTGGAGATAGGCACATCCAGGGCGTTTTATTTGAAATGCTTTCTTTCAAGTTTCTTAACTTGGGCTTGGGTTTGTAGGAGACGAGGTAGCTGAGTAAGCTTTTGGGAAATAGATCTTGCAGGCCAAGACTGTAGGAGGTTGAAACCTTTTTTTTTTTTTTTTTTAAAAAAAATGTTTTTGTTATTCTCATATCCAGTGCATTTAAAATACTGCCACTGAGATCTCAAAATTTGTGATGAAATCTCTTAAAATTGCATTAGATAGTGTTAAATTTCAAGTTTTTCATTTACGATAGAATAAAGGCTAAAATATGGAGGGGTGGGGGTCACGCCTATCCACCAATATTGCCATTTCTATGCCACATTTGCTCTTTGTTAGAAGGAAAACTGCCTTAGCTGATAAAATATTTCACAAGGTTATCCTTGTATCTGTTTGTTCTTTGAACAATATTTTGTAATCTTTGAGGACCCTGAGTAATTTCAGACTCTTGCACTCTCTCATAGGTGCTCAAACTATCAAGGAATAAAGTCACTCATCGGGGATTTAAATAGGACCTTTTGCTCTTGTTATTAATACAATTTACCATTGTAGTTGTAACCTGGAAAGAAGGTTGGACGGGGAGAGATGGAGGTAAAATATGCAATTTCAATCTCCATAAATCAAACCCAAAATTACACAAACATATGTAGATTAATACATCCTCTTTTTGTTAGTAAATGTTTCATTCCTTCTCTGCTTTCATTCCATTCATGGTGCAGAAAGTTAAAGGTCAAGTACTGCAAATCCTGATATAGGTTGCCCAAGGTATCTCCATGCTTGGGAATACACTCCATAATTATAATACTGACAACAGGTATGAATTGAGTGCTTATTTGGAGCCAGGTACTTGACATAATGCTTTGTATGTATTAAATAAACTCATTTTCACAACTCCATTATCAATATTCCCATTTCACAGGAAAGAAAACCGAGGTTCGAAGAGGTTAGTATCATGGGGGTATTCTCCACCTACAGGATAGACTAGAAAGAAAGTTACATGCCAACATTTTTTGAAACATGTATATTTGACTTTTATACTCAAGGTGAGGGTCTGGAGAAGTTGCATGTTCAAGCACAAATGTACACTTAGACCATCTTTTTTCATGGATTTTCCTGAATTTTACTGGGAGTGAGGGAGTTGGGTAGGAAAACACAGAGAGTTAGGGCAGGCAGAGAGAGCTCTGGCCTCGGGGTGCTCAGCACCCACACCCACTGCCCCATTGATCCACCTCCCTCTGTGACTCTTCCCAGAGTATCCATGTCCATCCTTTCTTTTAGGGCTGTCTCAGCATAATGTCTTCTGGGAGTCTACCATTCTTCTCTGTCCCGTAAATTCAACTCTCTTTACTCCGCACCCTCCGCATCTACAACACAGCCTCAGTCTGCACTTGACATATTTCCCAATCAGGAAATATGCTCTTTAAAAGAAGAATCAAGATTTTTTATTTCTACGACCTTCCCCTCAACCCTGACCACTATCCCCAGTGTTTAAGTCCTGGGCTTAGATTGGTGATTGTGCAATATGTGCTTTTGTCTGTGTGATTCTGTTAGGTCTCAGCCAAAGGGAATGGCCTTGAGTTTTGGCAAAATGGGCATAAGCTATAACTTCTCCATTAGAAGTGTAAGGAAATACATATCTTTTTTTTTTTTTTTTTTTTTTTTTGAGAGAGAGTCTCGCTCTGTTGCCCCGGCTAGAGTGAGAGCCGTGGCATTAGCCTAGCTCACAGCAACCTCAAACCCCTGGGCTTAAGCGATCCTACTGCCTCAGCCTCCCGAGTAGCTGGGATTACAGGCATGCACCACCATGCCCAGCTAATTATTTGTTTCTATATATATTTTTAGTAGGCCAGATAATTTCTATTTTTTAGTAGAGACGGGGTCTCACTATTGCTCAGGCTGGTCTTGAACTCCTGACCTCGAGCGATCCACCCGCCTCGGCCTCCCAGAGTGCTAGGATTACAGGCGTGAGCCACCGCACCGTGCCTGGCCAGGAAATACATATCTTAAAAGAACTTTTAGTAAGGATGGGCAATGTTCTGGGCTTTTGTCGAAATTCTACCAAAAGGCAGAATACTCCCTTCCCCAACAAAGAATGAAGAAGTACTTATTTCTTTGAACTGGGATTTCTGATTCAGACACCTATTGGAGAATGACTTGTATAAAGTTATTAAGTCAACTCAAATTTTAAGTTTTAAAACCTTCTGTGCTTAGGCCTACATATCACATCATGAATGTAGAAAAGAAGTTATTGTTTTAATCTTGCTGTTTCATGTTAAAAATCCAGGCAAGTTTAACCAATATTCACCTCTTTTTTCTCCCCTACTAGACTACCAAAAACAAAGAATAATTTAAAGAGAAAGAAAGAAAGAAAGAAAGAAAGAAAGAAAGAAAGAAAGAAAGAAAGAAAGAAAGAAAGAAAGAAAGAAAGAAAGGAAGAAGCCCTTACTATCAGTTTCTGAGCCAACAGATAAATATTCAAACAAGAAAAAACAGCATCATAAAATACTGAAAGGGGGATTTTACATTTTGGGATGAGTAAGCTTATGCTTTACTTTTAAATAAAATTGAGCCAGGGCTCATGCAATTAATCTGCTGAGTTTCCTGAAGATATCTCCTAATTCCTGGGGAAAAAAAAAGTATTTCCTGTACCAAAAGCATTTTTAATAGCTCTTCCAGTGAACAAAGAATGGTCACCCTTATTTCCCTGCTCAATGTGCCAAAACTGCTGGGAAAGTTGTTTCTCATTGTTTCAGCATTAAGTCAACATTTGAAAAATGGAGGGTTTTTTTTTTTTTTAAAATCGTAGGATTAATATCCAGGTCATGGGTAATAGAAATTTCACCAGCTTTGGTGCATTGGGCTTATGAAATTGAAACAAGTGGCTCTATTCATTATTAATAAGAATATATGGTTGTGTTTAAACTAAATATCAAAGTCCTAGTTGAGTCTTAGGGGCCAAGTGACTCCATGATATAAGGCCTCCTTGCTGCCCTTTTATGATTTTCTGCAGAGCTCTTCACACAATTTACAGCCTTATAATCAGTGGGGTCCTATAGATCAAGGTGTAAGCAGGGTAAAATATGTTTTGTTAAACAAAAATTGTGAAACACTCCGTTGTGGCATATAAATTACTATTTCTTCCCTACTTTTCTGCTTTCAAATTTACAGCATTTATCTGGAACACTTTTTTTTTTTTAATACAGAAGAAAATCCAATTACTTACATTTATTTAAATGAGAGGTATGATTTAAAAATATTATTGCTGGGATGTTAAATCCTTAAATCCAATGCTAGAGTTGTCCTTGAGCAATGTGGTGACTATTAGCTGTTAGTATATTAAAAAGTAGTTTTCTTATAATGTCTTTGTACAAAAATTGGCAGGGAAATCAGGGTATTGTTCAGTTAGATATATCATATAACTAAATAGTTAACTTCCCTTTATTGCAAAGAAAACTGGGCACTAAATACAACAAACTTTTCATTTGTGACCTTATTGTTTAAAAATGCTACACCAGATATCTTTATAGATGATAGATAGTAGATAGATAGGTAGATAGATATGAGGTATAGAAAAATTCTTGGTCCAGTTTCCCTTGTATTTATTACATTTTTATTTGGATTTATTGAAAATCTGGTAAATTATTTGCCCAGTTCTCTGTATTTATTGGATCCAAATGTTTGGAGATGTGATTAATTTAGGCTTTGAGTATATAAATCTTAAAAAACAACGAAAGGGGAATTTCCTTGTTAACCTAACATTCTGAATCTCATCCTAACGTGGGACACTATCTTGAATGGAAGCCACTGGTTGGAGAGTTAGAAAAGAAATGGAGAAAGGGGAAATTGGTAAAGCTATTTTCATCATCATGAATTAATATTCAAGAGAAAATGATAACAGGATTTAGATCGATGGGAGTGTTATAACTCTAACACTCTAATAACCATCACTGTATTCTCAATTACTACAGAATCATACTACATTTATTATTAATTAATATTAATATCACATACCTTAAAATACCCTTAGTCTGTCTTCTCTGCTAAGCTAAGTGCCTTACTCACATTATCTCATTTAACCCTAGTAAATAATTCTATGAAACAAGTATTATCCCATTTTACAGACGTGGAAACTGTGTCTTAAGTTTCTGTAACTTGCTCATGGTAGTTATTACTTTGTTATTTGTTATTACTTTGATAATTTGTTATTACTTTGATAAATTCACCTAACTTTCTTTACACTTTTTGGTGGAGCAATACTTGTTAATGTCTGACATCAGCTTTCTTTCTTTTTAGAAGAAAGGCTATCTCAGAATGGATCAAGCTTTCCCAAATTGGGTGAGTTTGGCTAAATTATTCTCAGAGTAGCTTTGAAGGTAAACTGGACTAAGGTGGAATCTTTGGTCAGTTTTCCAAGAGAAAGTAAAAAGAGTCTCTGAATTGATCAAGACTTTGCTCTTCTTTAATTTTAGTCACTGTGTTGGGCACTTTACATCATTTAAACTTGAGAAGCTGGTTAGAAAGACTGCATTAACCCCATTTAAAAGAAAACTGAGATTCCGAAAAATAGGCTTGAAGCTCCCTAGATGAGGCTAAGCCTAGATCATCTTCTGACACAGGGCTGCTTCTGTATCACATTCTCCTTCAAAGGCCCTAAAGACACAAATAATTGTGAAAAATAATCTTTTTGTTTTGTTCTCCATAATCTACAATACTTTATCAATTCACACAGTATTTCAGGCATTGCAATCCTGCTTCCTTAATGGACAGAGGAAAGTTTCAAGAATTTATTATATAGGAAGGATAATAATGATTGATAACAACATTGGCATCCAGGAATTGATTTCACAAAACAAATGTGCTTTCTTTTTGGTTGAAAAATTATCAAAGGTCTAAAGACCAGGTTAGACAGAATGTTGGAAAGATAGAAGTGATTTTATAATTAAGCAACAGTGCTTTGATTCTATGTTAAATGGTTTAGTGAAAACTGAAATGCCATATGTACTTGAATGGATCTTTTTTCCCCAGTGCTAGAGTCTAGAATATTTAATGCTTGCTTAAGTTTGAGATATTAAAAGAAAAAGAAAAGAAATTCAAATACACTCCATAATGATTATGCTTTTCTGTTTCTCCGTTTATTTTCTGCTTTTTCCTAAAGGCAATGTGATTTCATTAATTAACACAAATGGTCCTAAGAACCATTGCTTGCTATTGTGTCATTCCTGTCTAATGTTTCTGCAGTGTTGCATAATGTGAAATTTTTGCACAGCAATACTCAGCCAGGACTGTCAGCAGCTGAATTACCATGTGTTGGCAGTATCTGTTAAAACCTGATCCGTGTAAGTCCTGTGAATAAGATGTGTGAAACATACTATAAGAGAAAGATGACCTATCTTAGATAAAATACCCTTGCTTCTCACTTCTGCTGTGTAGCCTGTCTTATAGTAATTATCAATCAGTGCTGTAAGACACAGAATAATTAGTATTTCCTTAATTTCTCTATATCATAATGGTCCTGGAATATTTTATTTTGTTCATTCTGTGATTTTTGCTATTTTATCATGTTTGTTGAAGAAAAGGTAACCTTAAAAGGAGGTAGAATAGAATAGATTATTTCTTATGAAACCTATAGAAGCCATTTAAGATATCTCAGATTTATGAAATTACTGTTCCCAGAGTTAGCATGAACCCTATTTAACTCAAACATCACTATCCTTTTTGCCAGGAACTCTGACAAGCTGAATAAATACATAAAAGGGGGGATCTTGGAAGTGGGTAGACAGACTGGTGACTCATGACGGGGTCAGAGCCTTTGCTATTTGCTTAGAAACAGATCTCTCTCTCTGGCTGCCATGGGGAGGAAGTGATGATGGAGAACAGTTTGTTCCAGAGCAGCACGGTCTGGGCAGCTGGCAGGTCAGGGGTTAAACATGTGCTATCTCAGCTATGCTGGGTGCAATAACAACATTAGGCATCAGGAGAATGATCTATCAGGACAATTAGTCAAACAGGCCTTGTGGTAGCCCAGATAGGCCTGGCTCTGTTTGCATCTTTTTATCAGTTCAAGATAAGAATCCTTGTGAACCTTTCTGTTACCTTGAGAAAGTAGACACCTGGATGCTAAACATAAGACAACAGAGTCTTTCAAAAATTGATTTTGAAAAATGACTGCAATTCCCAGATGGAATTAAATAGTCTTTACTTCTTGCTTTTTAAAAAAAAAATAGGAGGAAAAGTTAGGAGGAGGCGGAGGAATAGGAATTTCTTTGCTTTTTTTTTTTTTTTCCCACTTACTTCTCAACTGATTCTCTCAAGAGCAGAAATTACAGAACTGGACTTCTTTTCATCAAATACGAAACTTGGCCTTGATGCTTTAGGAAGTGAAGAAAATAATTTAGATCGTTGTGGTTTTTCTCCCCGCTCCAAGATTTTCCTGTAAATGCCACATTTTGCCGTAATGTATAAACTGACACAGACATGAAAAAACATTTGTCTTTCTTGGTTCATGTTTACTTGATTTAATATTTCTTTCTTCTCTTGTGATTGCAGACTCCTAGAGGATATCTTTCTTTTCTCCTGTTGCTATCATACTAAGTCACACAAGAGTCAGAAACTTAGGAAGGAGGCTTTCGTCACAACTATCTGTAACTAAATTTAACCATAGTAAAAACTTAGAATCAGAAGCTGTCGAGATGATGGTTGAAGATTAATCTTGAACAATTTGTGGTGCCCTGGAAGTGTGTGGTCATACCTCTGTACCTATGTTCATGTGATTCTCTGTGCCTACAACATTCTTCTACTTCTATCCACCTTGGCATGAAACTGGATAAGCCTTAAGACTTAGGGAAAAGAGGAGTGTGCTGAGGTCTTCAACAGCAGCAAGGAAACCGATGGGTGCATTCTTTGCCTAACCCAATTTGAGCTTACTTCATAATTTAATTTTCCCATCTTGCATTAAAATTTCTGGTTATCTTCAAACCTAGAGCCATCAGCTATACTCATGTTCCATTTTTTCAGGAAAGTAAATCTTTATTTGGGTAGGAAGTTATTCTTTATTTCATCCTTCTTATTTATCCACTCCTAACAAAAAGCTAAGGAGGGGAGTTAGCTATGCCGATGTGCAGAAACAATTGTTATCTCCCTGACAGCACCTATCTATGTGGCCTTGGGGCGTTTAATTAACCTCTCTGAATTTTATTTTTTCCTCATTTATAAATTGGTAATAAAAGTAGGAGCTATTTCATGGGGTTCTTGTGAGGCTTCAGTGAAAAAGTGTGCAGAGGTGTATCACGTGGGCATATAATTCAGGAAGTGCTGTATAAACGGCCCAGGTATAGCATCACTCAGTACCTGCTGTGCAGGTAGAGGTGGATAAACTGCCTTGTGCTCCTGATATTCTAAACCAAACTTACACTATTAAAAACCATCGTGGTTTCCATAATGATTAAGATTATTTCATCAGATCACTTTTTTATTTTATTTTATTTTTAATTAAATTTTATTTTTAAGAGCAGTTTTAAGTCCCCAGCAAAACTGAGTGGAAGGCATAGAGGTTTCTCGTATACCCGTCATGTTCACACATGCATAGCCTCCATTGTCGAATTCCCCTCCAGAGAGATACATTTGTTTACAGTTGATGAACCTACATTGACACATCATAATCACTCAGAGCTCATAATTAAGGTTCATATCCTAAAATGAAATTTTTAAGATGTTGAATATATTCTCAGTCATTCATTCAATTGTTAATTCTTGTTTTTATTTAGCAAATTTATTTTTTCCCTAAGCTGTGCCTTTTTCTGTGCTAATAAGGTATGATCTAGGCCTGCTAGGGGCTTATAATTTAGTGCTTATCATTTTTGTCCAAAATATTTTATAATTTATTTTTGTAAAGGGCATATTATTCTACCACCCATATGGAGCACATTGTACTGGGCCCGTATGCTATTGCATACTTACTAAGATTAAAACATGTAAGTTTCTGCCAAAATATAAAAGAATGTGTTTTCTGAACCTCACTATTCATTCCTACAGTAAAAATGGAAGAAGAAAATTTAAATTACAATTCTGTTAATTTGCCATTGCAAAGCAATTTAAATAAGACCCTTTAAAAGTTTTTTTTGGACAGATGCTTGTCTTCATTTTTAGGCTATTATTAGACTTTGAGAATACATCAAAGGCCAGTGACAATGCAATCTGCTTTAGCAGAGAACTCGGGATAATGCAGATCTGTTCGGCCCTCAGATTTCTATTTAGAGTTATCTTTCCTGAACAGGCCGCTTTATGAAATACTGTGATGTCAGCTCTACTCTGGGTGTCATAAGAACCCTGCAGACACTGGAAAAGTGTGTCTAGGATAGGACAGGGCATCTGCATGGAGGAACAGCAGACTTTATGTCTGAATCTGAACTGACCAGGCCAAACTGCCAGTCACCTGGTGCAAGCCTTAAACCAACAGGAGATCTGGTACCTCTCTTTTTAGAACCAGCTGCTTTGGGGGTTTGGGGTAGGAATGGGGCAGACAGAACAGAGGTTTGGTCCATACAGGGTCAACACATTGAGGACACAGTCACTTTCTACTTCTTTGTTCCAGTTACTGTGGCTTCTTCAATGATCCACAGTGTGACATGTTTCCTCCTACCCTTGGATGTCATACATACCCTTTCTGTCTGCAAACCAAGTCTTCCCCTTAGCTTGATTAAATAGTTCTCCTTTTCAGTTCTCATTCATATCCTAGTTAATTAAGGAATCCTTGTCTCCAGACTAAACCTGGTATATAACTAAATCTAAATCTGGTATATCTAAATCTAAATAAAAACTGAATTTAATTGTAAAATTAAATCTGGTATTTAAACTATTGTTTGGCATAAAATATTAACAGAATTATTATGATTATTTAATGAATTCCTGTTTTGTTCAGTAGAGTGTGAGTTCTCATAGCACAGGTCTTGAATCTCCCTGGCTTTGTGTCACTAATACCTGGCATGTAGGAGATGTTCAATAAATGCTGGTTGAATGTATTAAAGAATGTGTACTCTAGTGGCATTGAAAGAAAAAAAGGAATTACAAGTCATCAAATACTTATTAATATATTTACTTGTTTATGTATATAAAATGTTATGTGATTTAGCCAGATCTTGGAAATTTTAAGAGTTCTGATTTTGGTATAAAGTAAAATGAAAATGTAGACATTTTACCATGAAAAAATCAGTTTAATTGTGATTACAAAACTATATTCCATTTTTGGTAAATTAATAAGGTTAAAATCAGTGTAAGCTGTGGCACTTACTCTTTAATTGTAAAAGTTTAATTATCTGGCTTTTAAGATTAATAAGGGCATCATAGAAGGTTCCTCTTTTGCTCTCTACTTAACATCTTAAAGGAGCCAAGTGAAATACAAATACATGGTCGGAGTCAACTGGATTTGCACGAAGAGCAAGGAAAAAGTCAGCAAATATTCAGGTGCTTTAATTGTTACCTACAAACTGGGCAAAGTACAGGTACATTCATTTTTGCTAATGGTTTACATTGGGTAGCTGCTGAGTCAAGAATCCATTTATCAAACATGGTATCATGTCTTTTGGAAATACTTTCTGTTCTTGACATGACAGTGAGGCAAAAGACTAATAAAAGTTTAAAAAATTATAACTATTGGTTACTTTCAATTTTTTTTTTTTCTAGCTCAGGTGGCTGAACTGGTTCACTGAAACAATGTGGAAAAACTGCTGAAAATCAGATTCCAATGGTGGTTGATAAAAAGTGATTCACTCAGAGATTTAGGATTAATCAAATTATTCTGGGAGACAAGATAAGTTGAAATCTTTATCAAAAAATTATGAGCTCTGAAATAATTTAACAGGCAGAAGAATCTAAGATAATTTGTTCTCTTTATTGTACAGCAGCTGTAGAGTATACCATCTTTTGAAATGAGTTAAGGTTTAATATTTGCTAAGCATTGTCATGCTCAGGAAGAGTAATAGTGGAAAGTGTTGGGTCAAAGGAGCATGAACTATTTGTGCAATAAGATAGGAGGGGAGCAGCAGATGATGGATGAAGTCTAGAGGGGTAAAGTGTAGTGGAAGAAGCCCATGATAGCACCAGTGAGTCAGTTAGTGACCAGAGAGCAGTCGCATTAGGATAAACGTGGCAGGCATCATGGATCAGTATACCAAGGCCAGGAGATAATCCGACAAGGGAAACGTCAACATGGCCACAGACTTCCAAGACAATGCATCAAACACATCGGGAAACAAGTTGCTGACATGCTAACTCATGACCACTTTTCTGCATCTGTTTGCCCTTTCAAAAGATTATCAACTCATGTTAATTGCAATTTTTGTTAATTGCTAATTTATATTTATATAGAAAAAAATATATATGGTTGTATTTCAGGTTAAATGACATAGATGAGTTTAGTAAAGAATGCGTTTTTCTTTTTATTGATTTATTTTCTATTTTAAAATTGTTTTTCATTGAAAAATCATAATTGTGTACATTTATGGGGTACAATGGGATATTTCGGTATGTATATATACACAATGTGAAAAGATTAAATCAAGCTAATTAATATATCTATCACATTATTTACGTATTTTTTTTTGTGTGGGGAGACACTTGAAATTGAATCTCTTAGTTACTTTGAAATTTATGATACATTTTATTGACTATGGTCATTCTGCTGTGCAATAGACTTGACCAGCGACTCCTCATTCCCTCCACCCCCCCCCCCCAAGCCTCTGGTAACCATGGTTCTGGTTCTACCCTCTACTTCTATCAGTTCAACTTTTTTAGATTCCACTTATGAGTGAGATCAAGGAACATGTCTTTGGATTTCGTTCTAAGGATGAATTTCCCAGATCTCCTTGTGATAGATAATTTCAATTCCAATTTTTTTAAGTGATTTCCTTTATAGATTTGAGTGTCTTTTTAGTTGTAATATTCCAACTCTTTCAATACTGTTCATGCATTATATAACCAATATTCTATAACACAGTTGGCCTTGACAATCCAATATTTATTGTGACGGTGGGCTCCCCAAGAGAGTACTTTTAAATGGCTAATATAATATAATTTTTTTAAACATAACAGACCTACCCATAATATTTTGGTTTCTCAAGTTTCAAAGGGCACATGCTTCTCATAAAACACAGATAGCTATATTTTTGCAGATCAAAACATCTAGGTTATGATAAGAGGCTTATGGTCTCAATAAGTTTTTAGGGTTAGAAATTTACATAAATTCATATCTAGAGATTCAAAGAAATCTCTAAGGATTGGAACTTGAAATACGTGTACTGTTTTTTCTAGGCCAGTTGAGCAATGAAAACATTCTTAATTATTTCAAGCCCATATAGTGGTGTACAGTATAATTAACTCTGATGTGTGGTTCACACCCAATTAGAGGATATTTTAGCACCAAGATAATTAGACACAGCAGCACCTGGGAAGTGTAATCAAACAAGTTTATCACCACATATTATTGTCCTATGATCCTCTGCACTTTTTAAATGCTGTGCCTAAAGAGAATGGTCAAGACATCTGGGAAAATGTTGCTCATTATTGAAACTTTACTAAGGCCTAAATCCAGTTCAAAATATTCCTGCTTATTTAAAAATCCCTAACCTTTTGCTATGGCTTCATAATCCATTTGCTACTTTTACTAATGATTTGTTCACTGCTTCACAGGAGGATAACCCTCATCTACTTACCTTGGTAGTAAAGGTTTTGTGATATTTTCTTGTCAATGAGGATAATCTGTTAAGATTTTTTTTTCTTTGGGTTACCTGGGGATCAAGCACAAAACTGGAGTTGTGGATATAATCCATGTTCTGGAATTTTCAGACACCATCAATTGAGAGGTGGACACCAAGCGTCCAGCTAGAGGCTTGTGTCTAAGAGTGTCATCTTTGGACCCGTGGACTGGGAGTTGGTTAGTAATGCAGATTCTCAGACCCGGCCCAGGGCTTTTTTCTCTGCACATTAACAAGGTGATGCCTCTGCACATGGGTCTAGTTAGAGTAAGAAATTCTCTAGGACAGGGTACATGTAGTATTTGTCTTCATGGTCCTAGTAGCAGCAGAATGCACAATAGTATGTGTGGAAGGAAAGTGATAAAGAAAGAAGAAAGGAAGGAAAGAAGGAAGGAAGGAAGGAAGGAAGGAATACTAGTCTCAAAGTCCACCACTCTTACTTTAATCCTTATTCTTTCTAGTCCTGGTGTTTTCATCTTGCTGCAGACTTGAGACTGTCCAAATCCAATACTTAGATCCTTAGCTCAGGGCTAAGCTATCCCTTGTGAATCCTGACACTCCATTATCAACATGGTAATAACATGACTTTCTGACTTTAAAAGACAGAAACAAAGACTAGGCCACAGTCATCATTGTTCTTTGTTACCATCCTTAGAAGCAGCAGCAACACATGCAACCAAGCTTGTCTAGATAAAGACTTTTTCATCTTCTTGGGTCTTTTTGTGCTTCTGGTTCAAGTACCATGACATGAGGAAGTCTTGGCAACAAAGACCCTGACCTTAAGTAAAAAATACAGCAACCTTTGCAGCCTCATATGGAGAATCTGATTTCCTCACAGCCAATGGCTTTTAGACAAGGCAAATCAGAGTCCTGTAATCTTGGCTTTGTTCCTCTAAGCAAGTAAGACCTTTTATTCTTCTCTGATATGATTTTTTTGGGAGTCCTATAATCACTTATAATTACATTAGAATATTTGCCAGTTAGGTAACTTTTAATAATACATTTTGGCCCGATTGTTAAAATATTCACTGAGACAATTAAAAATATACTAACACTAAAATGAAAGTTAATGGAAACTGAGGAAATAATTCTTGAGAATTTAATGACTTGGCCTATTCATTTGCAATTTTAAGTTTTTTTTTTTAATTGGAAATCTACTGGGTGCTATATATATATATAGATATGCACAGATATATATTCTATAGAGATTATATATATAACTACGTGTAATCTCCAGCACCTGGTAGATTTTCAATTCTCTCATATATGTATGGGGGAGAGAGAGAATATGGGAGAGAGTCATTGGCATTGGGAAAATAACAATATAGTTAAGAAAAAAACTGAGGACATAAATTTTACATGTAGTAGATGATAAGTGTCACAACAGGCTTTTAGACATCAGAAGAAAGGACCACTGCCATCTTGGTTGACATATTAATATGAAGGATTCATACAGGAAGGATAGTGGAGCCCAGAGATTTTTAAGGCAAATACCATTACGCCTTGCCTGGAAACCAGATGAAGGACTAGCTGTGGTCATTTCACACCAGAAAGGTTACTGAGGAAAACATGTGAGAACAGACATATCTGAGTAGCTAACTCAAGCTACTGTTTTAACCATATTCCATCCCAAGGCATTTTAGATGGACTTATTGCTGGGAGGTAGGAAAATGAAATAAAAGAAAATCTGCAAGATACTTTAATAGATTCAGATAGTTGATGGTCATAGTGACCAGAAAACAAGGCAGCAATAAATATTTTAAAGCTATTTTTATTTCAACAAAGTAGAAGAATCTACTTAGAAGAAAAGAAAAAGTTTTGTTCCATATGACAACCTAGTATGTTCTGGGTGTGCATGTGGGTACGTGTTTGCGTCCATATTTCATATAAAACCCAAACCTCATTTTTATTAATTTTTTTTTTACTTTTTGATAGGTTTAGACTCATATAGATATTTTTTTAGTCCATTTGCCACTCTCTACTTAGTAGCTACATGCTTAGTGTTTGGCAAGTTCCCAAAGGTGACCTAAGTGGAAAGAAAGTTCACAAACAAGTTCATTATTTGCCCTCTGTTGCTAACTTTATTGGAAGCTGAAATGGTGGTTTCTAAGCACTAAAATTTTGTTTTCAATAGTGTATTCCATTTCTCAACAGAAAAAGAAAAAAAAAGCAGAAAAGACATCCAAGGTTTTAGACTTTAGGCCTCATGGACATTTCCACAAGGAGAAATCAAAACTTTCTAAATATTGATATTCAGTGTAAATCTTCTAACTATTGATCTCAGTTTCTCTGTCAGGAGCTTGCAATTATGCCATCCTATGGAGATCCTTGGCCAGAATGATTCATATTTAATCAGCTCTTTAATATAGAAAAGTGTTAAAAGCTGATTAGCATCTCCCTGTTTCCTCTACCATTCTGCTTCTCTCTGCAGCTACAGAGCCTCTCACAGTTCCATTTGCAAAACCCTTGGAAGGTTTTTCCCTTTTCCTCTTTTGCCTTCTTGTTCTTCATCTCTTGACTTCCCCTATTTGTGAACAGCCGGAGCAGACTTTAAAAACCCAACAGTGCTTGGCCAAAATAAACTAATTTTCATAGGATATCCACATACTTGCTATGATCTACAATTTCTCCAGCTCTGACATCTCTACTCCCCCTCTGTGAATGACTCAAGGCATAGACTTAATGTTCTGAGGCTCTTGGGATGCCATTCTCAGAAGCAGATGGGCTAATAAATGTACATGATATCTCACAATCTAAACGGAGAAGCAGGTTTAATTTTAGAACCCGCTCCTGATGAAAATACAAGGTTTAAAACTGTGACTCAGTGAAAGGCTCTTCAGAACTTTAATTCCTTGTAATATTTCTGTGTGTGTGTGTGTGTGTGTGTGTGTGTGTGTGTGTGTGTGCCTGCAAACATGTGCATGATATGCGTGCTGTGGGAGAAGGTACTAGTAATAGAATATTCTAGAATAAAACATTCATAGCAGGAAAAGTGCTGGGAGGTCAGATATTTATTTGAGTGATTATAGTTGTTAAACACAAATAGGGAAACATTGAAACCATTGAAACCATTGGAAGACAGGTAACTTCCCAGAGATTTTTGTTTGTTTGTTTATTTGTTTGCTTTTTTGCTGGTACGTAGTAGTAAGTATAAAATGCTATGACATTTGTGGATTTGCTCTTCATAAGGCCTGTTGCTAACAAGGCAAGAATCTTAGTGCATGTCACTTGATATGCAGCTGTTTAAATAGAGTAGGCTTAGATAAGTGACCTGAAGGAACATTTGCGCTTGAGCTTGCTTCCTCAAAGGATAAAATAAAAGTTTTCTTTTTAAAAGGATGGAAAAAGGCACCAGGAATATTTCCTCAACAGAGAGAAGTGAAGAGAAAAAATAGTTACATTGAACTGATTTGAACACAGGCTTCCAAGAGATATTAACACATTTCTTCTCTGTAGTTACCCTCTGCTATACTCACCTGATTCCGACAGGTATACTCTGCTTGCAAAGGTGAAAAATATTCTGTCAAATTACTGTGAAAATAACCTCTCCCTCTCATACTACCATGGACTCCCTTAGATTTTTACCTCCAAGGAAAACATTGGCACTTTACCCCTGGTCCCTGGAGTTAGTTTAACTCTATGTTTTGGTAAAGGTTTTTTGCTTTAGCTACAGAGTTTGTGTGTGTGTGTGTGTGTGTGTGTGTGTGTGTGTGTGTGTGTGTGTCAAAATCTTCAGAATGGATAGCCCAACAAATATAGAGACATGGAAATGGAAGCAGGCAGAGCTGTGCTGAGATTTCCATTTTCATGTTTTTCACGACCTGATGTTTGACAGTGAGCCGGCTGGTTATCCACTGTGGGGCTCGGGTCCACAGATGCTAAGATCCTGTATAGGTCTTCAAGTTCATTTTTTTCCAATTTTAGGGACCCAATAGACTCTAGGAAGATATCTGAAGGAGGCAGACTTTGTGTTGTGCTCCTTGCTATGTTTGTACCTAAATCTCTAAGCTTTTGTTAGTTGCTAAAAAAAGGCTTTTAATTAATCCTTTCCTTGTCAGGGCTCTTTCCCCTGCCTGGAAACCTTTATAGTTCTCTACACCACCACAAATAATGTGCCTGGCTACAGTGTATTCACAGTGCTTAGCTGTGTGCTAGCCAATTGGAGAACTTCTGTATCCCAGTATACTAGGGAGTACATGAAGCTGACATCCTATCCTTTCAAATGAATGGTTTGTTCTCAGGAGTTAGAGGCTTTAATGCCTCTAATGGTGGAATTTGTGCTATCACAGGAGGCTAATAGCAAGGAAACCTGGGGAAGTTGCTTGGAATCCTAAAGATGGTGGAGACATAGTGAGATGGGCCATCTCATTCACTGTTGGTAGGAATGCACATTGGTGCAGCTACTCCAAAATGCAAATATGTCATGAGCCCTCAAAAAGCTCACTAGCTTTGGTCTAATTATTCCACTTTCAGCAGCCTATTCTCAGTAAATAATCAAAAGTTTAAAGAATTATTTATTTGATAGTGATGAAGAACATAATTTATTTAATAATACCCAAAACTAGTTTTATTAAGTGCTTATTATGAACTGTGAAAAACACCTGACATGTCTTGTCTCATTTAGTCTTCCCAGCAAACCACTAAACTAAATATTATATTATTTCTATACTCACTTTAACAATGCAGAAAAAAAGAATCAGGAGGGTTGAAATGTCAAGTTCAATAAACATGGCAAGTGGGCAAGCTTTGTCTGATCAGGTCTGAAGCCCTTGCACAATGTACAAAATACAAAATTTCACGTGGATGCCTTAGTCTGACTCTAGTGGTTACACCCTTAACCTCTCCCATCAAACTTGCCTTTTCAAGAATTTTTACCACCAAATCATTTATTCAAGAGTCCCTCTGCATTGTCCTGGTGGGATACTACTTAAGATTCCTTAAAAGTAATTGAAGCCAGGCCTGGTCGCTCACACCTGGAATCCCAGTGCTTTGGAAGGCTGAGGTGAGAGGATCACTTGAGGCCTAGAATTTGAGACCAGCCTGGGCAACATGGTAAGACCCATGTCTCTACAAAAAACAAAAATAAAATGTGGCAGACATAGAGGTGTGTGCCTGTGGTCCTAGAGACTCAGGAGGCTGAGACAGGAGCATCACTTGACCCGAGGAGTTCAAAGCTGCAGTGAGGTGTGACTGCACTCCTGCCTGGGTGACATAGCGAGACCCTATCTCTAAAAAAAAGAAAATTATTGAGGTCTGTATGACAGGAGATTCTGAAAAGAGTAGAAGACCAGGAAATGGGACACCAGTGTGCTATTCTCCTGGGTACCCAGTAGGATTATATTTCCTAGTCACTTTGTGGGTGGTAAAGCTCTGTACCTAGTTCTGTTCAATGAATTGGGAGTGGACATAACGTATTTCTCCTCTGGGCTAGAGCATTTAATTGCCATATGATATCTTTCAATATGCTCTTTCCTGTAATAGCAAAATGGAATTTTCCAGATTATACCTTCTCTTGCTCCCAGTGTGAAGATGACAACGATGTTGGACAGAGCCCCAGTTGATACATGTGTGGAAGAAATAAACCTTGTTCATTTACGCCATTGGGATTTGGGTTGTTTTTATCACAGCATTTCCTAGATTATCTCAATGGAAGAAACCAACATTCTATTTCACTGTCTACGGCTAATTAATATTCTGACCAAACATTTATGAGCCTCTGATTTCTTGTTTATAAAATGAGGCCATTACTATCTTCTTACTTTATAGGATATTTGCTAACATCAAATGAGATAAAATGCTACGCAGATAGAGGATATTGCTGTATGAGATTATTTGTTCTTTTGTAGTTTCTAGAACTGTACCCTATAGTAATCAGAGTTAGGGAAAACTCCAGGAAGTTTTGCAGTTATTTAAGAATTGTAGATGTGTTTAAGGGCAACAAATACTCTTTATATTTTCTAACATTGCACACAATGACATAGCACTTTCCTTTGATAAAATGATACTTGCTTGAGCCATCATAAACAGGAAGGCAAGATCTAGCACTCAGATAAAAAGCTCGGAAAGTAGCTATTGTGAACCATGGATGGCTTCATGAACATTTGACAACTGTCCAAGATAACAGCTTAATATCAATCAATCAAATCATAGTTAAAATTATTGTGCTGTGGAGATGCATTTTTAAAAGGTAAGACATTCTCAAATTCTATTCAGAAAATTCATTATCTGAGGGTACATTTTGCATCTTGGCTACGTTAGTGGCAACATATCAAGAAGTTATCTTATGTAGAACTAAAAAAAACAATTGAGTTTTCCTTTAAAAAAAAATTCTGCCCAAGGTGATTTTTCTATTCTGTGTTATTGTGGATTATAGAAGTTAAAAGTTGCTTTTAAAAGAAAATATAGTTAAATCTAATCAACAAGTGTCTTTTAAATGCCTAATGTGGACCACATCCTTTGCCAGATATCAGGGATTGATCAGTAGAAAAAAGTAGACAAAAACTCTGCCTTCAGGGAGACTATCTGAAGTTTATGGTTACTTCCTTATGTAGGAATTGAAATATATATCCATGAATTGTATTTTACAAAGCACTCCAACATCAGAAATTATCTCTATTGTAGATAATCTTGGAATCATTCTACTTACAAGGTCTGGTAAGTATTCTAATTATATCCTTGCATAAAATTAAATAAATAGAAAATTACACACATGGACTTTATTAGTTTAGCCTAATTCATTATTTGTGCTTCAGTGTGATAGCATTGGCCAACATCAGCAATTGATCCCAGAGACAACTACAGGAAACTCACTTTTATATTTCCTGTGAAAGTAGAATAAATGATACATCTCTTTTGTTAATGGTGCTTCCTGTTTATGATTCCATGTGACGAAATTCTTTCCAACAATGTTTTTTACTTTATTTATTTATTTATTTATTTATTTATTTATTTATTTATTATCCTTGGGGTGTATTCCTTGCAATTTAGAATGAGTACTTTGGTTTATACATGTATATTTTGAATGCACACTAATTTTTGTTTGCATTGTAATTATATATCTTAGGTTGAGCTTCAGTTTTAAAATGACAGTAGAAAACATTTCTTTTAAATAAATGCTGTATTAATTTCTGTTGGATAAAAATTAGTATAATTCATTTTTCCCCAGCTGCTAGGAAGCTCAAATTTAAAAGTCAAGTGGATGATAATATTCCTTCTGCCATTCCTAATGATTGAAATATTTATATCATTCTTCAAGCCATGGCTTTAATTTCCTACTCTTATTCTAATGAGAATTGTCCTACTGAATATGCGTTTTATTGAATGACATCTCTAAACTACGTTGTAGTGAAATAAGGAAATAAATGAAATAAAGATACAATGACCCAAACAAACACTTTATTTTGCCATTCAGTGGTTTTTATGTTGGTTGTTAACATCTGAATGAGGTTTTGAAATATTTTAACTCACTATGTGGTTTAATACCCCTGTACCTCAAGGCATCTTAACATCCAGTAAACTTTTAATACTCAATCATTTTGTGAAATAAATATGGGGAGTCACAGTTGATCAGCTTAGACAAAAGCAAGCCAGAGATAAAAATTAAGTCCTGAAATGCTACTTTCTCATTTAATGAGAGAAAGAAAAAACACCTCAGATTTATTAGTAATTGATTTAAAATGACCCAGGGTCGGTTCTGTTGAAGAGGTATATTTCACAAGTAGAATAGATGAAAGAAAGCCTTTCAGGTTTGGATTTATAGCTCTGCTCTTGTAACTCAAAGAAAAAGCATCACAAACCCAGTCGCCAGCTGTTTTGTATCTCACGTGGCAATCAATTATTCAGGTGAACATTAACTTAGAGTAAATCTGGTATTTCGGTAGCTTCACTTCTGCAGGTCTGAAAAGGCTAATCCTTTTCTAGGAAAGACAGACCTGCTTTATCAGGGGTCTCAATAGAGCAAACGCAGCCACCTGAACAGCCTTGCACGCTCCCAGCGGACGGTCACCAGTGTCCCTTCCCTTCCTGACCAAACTCTGGATTGACTCTGCCTTCTCTCTGAGAACCACAGATGCCCTGGATCAACTTTCAACTCTTTTGAAACACAAATCACCAACCCTGGAGAATGTTGAGTAGCATATTTCTTGATTAGATGGCAACAGTAAAGCAACTTACAGGGAGTTACAATAGATTGACATTCTATTTTCAAATAAAATGAAGCCTCAAAGATGAGAATAAAACCATGAATGAATTCATGGGCTCATTAAAATCCATCCTAAATCTCTATCTTTTGATATTTCCCAAACCAAAATGACATCTGCCAAGGATTTCTGCAGTTTCCGCACAAGCAGAGTGGGATACACTGCTGTGACTGTCTTAATTCGAATCTGTTAGTTTCTGCCAGTGTCTACTATTCCTGTGAACAAGCAGCTGCCCACCCTGAGAGCACAAATTTCAGTAGGAAGAATTAGCCATCTTTTGAACGTATCAAGAATTTGCCAAATTGCAAATAGAAATGACAAATACAAAGGGGATTTGCTGAAATATTTCCTTGAGATAGACGTTTGGAGTACAGCTTTTAGTGCAGTTGCAACTCAAAGCTTATGGTTGTCCTGATTAGTTATTTGGTGATATAAAATATATTTCCTCCTCCTCTTCTACTTCTTCTTTTTTTTTCTCCATAGCATATGGATTTTTCTCCATCTGGCTTAGAGTACATTCTGCTATTCAAAAAAGTAAAGGTTTTGCTAAAATCGACTTTGCTCCTAGTAATAGCAGTTTCCTTTACTAAGGCTCTTTTCATTGAATGAACCTCAAAGCAGTTAGAGGATTACATAAGACCCCATTCTGTCTTTTCATCCCAAAGCAAGCCTTTCTACCTCTTTGGACACACCTACAATTTTTTTTTTCTTGGCACTTCTACTTGGCTAACCTGCGGCAGGTTCCGGATTTCTCAAATCTCCTCCCAAGTACCCTCTTCACCTCTTGCTGCTTTTCAATCCAGAAAATATAGAAGTATGCATCTCAGAAATAATGCCTGATTTCTTAAGCCTGAGATGTTTTGTAGCCAAGGAATGGTGTCACTATTTCTAAAGTAAATAATCAAGTCATAAAAAAAAAAAAGAAAAACATCAGAGAGAAATGGAACAACGTAGGACTTGCTTTCATTTTATTTCCATAGCAGCTCTTTATAATTATGACTTCTAAAGGACATAATAAGAACATTTTTAAACAATCATTATCTTTTTTTTACACTTTTATTGAGGTGTAGTTTATATACCATAAAATTCACACATTGAAAGTGTACAATTCAATAATTTTTAGTAAATTTATTGAGTGTGCAACTATTACCTCAATCCAGCTTTCGAAGTTTTCCATCATCCTCCAAAAAATTTCATGGAGCCCATTTGCAGTCAATTCCCCCAGGCAGCACAAGACTAAGACAAAAAGAAGTTGCTTCTGGGCAGTAGTAATTCAGTGACATTTTGACAGGTTTCTGATGGGCAGAATGAATGCTTGGACAGTCAATTTACGATGAACTTGGAGCCACTGAAGACATTGAGATGTAGAATTATTTCTAGTTCATAAAAGTGACCATCCAGAGGAAGATGGGAAGAGCTGAAACTTCACAGGACACACATTATTTGTAAATAATGAAAGCAAATATTTACAAAAGGTGAATGCTGTGGCAACTTTGTGTTCACTTATTTAATACATGAAACAACCCTGAGAGATAGTACCACTACCATCCCCATTTTGCAGATAAGGAAACTGAGGCCCAGACAGGAAAAGTAAATCAGCAGATAAAGGATGGAGCATGGATTCAAACTCAGGAAGTCTGACTCTAAAATCCACACTTTCCCTGACTATCCTACACATCTTCCCATCAGTGTCACTTGGGTTACAAAACCCCAGCAAATCAGTGGCAGACATTGCCTAAGTTGGAACCAATTGACCAGCAACAGCCAAGATTCAAGATCCAGGGACCCAGAATATGCAGACCAAGAAAGAGGCCCCCTTGTACCACGGTAAGGTTATTTCCATTTGTCTACACTACTAGTAACACAGGCAGAGGTGTTTGTGTAAAGGAAAGTGTGTTGGTAAAAGTGGGAGGGAACTGGCTCAATGGATAGGATCTAGACAAACGCACTCACAACAGTTTTGTGTCTTGAAATGCATCTCCTCTGGCAGAGGACCATGTTCTCCATTTTTGCAAACAAAGCAATATCAACTAATGCCTTTACATCCATGTTAGCTTGATATTTTTCCATTTTTTTTCTTTTATCCACTCAATTAACATTCCCCTTTTTCTAGCCTCCTCCACCGTACCTGGCCCTCACTGTACTCTTTTTCCAGATGTGCGACACAACCACTTTGTAGTCTCTAAACATATTTCAGACTAATTTGTTTAATGGCTATGCGTTCTCTTTTTTGCTGATACTGGAGAATTTCAAAAGTCTGAGGAGACTTCCATGGATGCCGTTCCATGGTAACTTGAGTCCTAAGTTTGTGAATATGTGTCTTGGCAGCTTTGGGAACTCAAGTACTTCCTGAAGTCCAGGGCCAAAATGAGAAATACAGCTGGGGCAGATGTTCTGGAATTAGAGTTGCCTTCTTGGTTTTAAAAGCTGAGAAGTTCAGATCTTTTACGGGGACTTTGCAAGCCAGGTGAAAGCGAAGCCAGGTGAAACAATGGGAGAGGCACCAATACACGCATTTCCATATATTCACTGCCCTGGACTTTAGAATTATTTTGGCAATACTTTGTGAAGTGGCTAGCATATTTGGTGCCTAATAAGTAGAAGAGGAAGAGGAGATTAAGATGTAGTATTACACACAATAATAAATGGTGTATTAAGGCTATCCCTTCGGAGCAATACGCTATCTTGGAAGACCTAGTTACGGGAAATGGATTCACCCATAAGAAACTATCTGAAGACATCATAACAAAGGTGTGTTTTTCAGCAACAGATGGAAAAGAAAACCCATTCCAGGGGTGTTTCTTTTCAAAGATGCAAGTTCCAAGTTCTCGTTAACTTTTATCAATCAAATAACATCATCATAAAAAGTTATTTTGTTTCTGAGACCATTAGATCCCACTACAGAAAAAAAAGTAGACTCTACCCATTTAATATATATATATAATTCTCTTTTCAGCATACTGGTTAATTTCTTAGCTCTTACTTTCTAAGACGAAATATGTCTTCTTTGAAATACAAAGACTATAGAAACAGTTTCCCAGGTTTTTGCTTTTTCTCAGCTTTTAAACCACAGTTATGAAAATTTTTAAATTGTTTGAATAATCACACTATATCGTGTAAACATACTTTCATCAATCTTCAGTTTAAAATTGTGGCCCTAGGCTGGGCGTGGTGGCCCACGCCTATAATCCCAGCACTCTGGGAGGCTGAGGCAGGAGGATCACTCGAGGTCAGGAGTTCGAGACCAGCCTGAGCAAGAGCGAGACCTTGTCTCTACTAAAAAATAGAAAGAAATTATCTGGACAGCTAAAAATATATAGAAAAAATTAGCCGGGCATGGTGGTGCATGCCTGTAGTCCCAGCTACTCGGGAGGCTGAGACAGAAGGATTGCTTAATCCCAGGAGTTTGAGGTTGCTGTGAGCTAGGCCGATGCCACGGCACTCTAGCCAGGACAAAAGAGCAAGACTCTGTCTCAAAAAAAATGAATAAATAAATAAATAAATAAAATTGTGGCTGTATAGAAAGCATATTTTTATTTTAAAAAAATCACCCAAAATAGTAAATTAAGCTAATGTTTATTAGGTATCTTCAAGGTACTGAGCAGTGCGTTGAGCACAAAGCCCTCTAGACCTGGAGCATTGATCTGATCTCTACTTCTGATTGTCTTTCTAGCTATGTGATTTTAAGCAAGTTATTTAACTTTCAGTTCCTTGGTTGTTTGATCTGTAAAATTAATTTTATTTTATTAAGATCATCATTTCTGCCTCTGGAAACTGAATGTAGTTATTATAGCTGCCACCACACCTGTGTGCAAGGAAACAGACTCAGCGTCCATGTGCCCCTGGTCTGGCCCTGCCATGTCTGATGGGAGGAGCCAATGTTCCATGCCTATGCCAAAGCTGAGGAGGCTGGGGGTTTGGGGGAGCAGCACAAAACAAAGATCTTGCTTTGCTCCCTCCAAAAGGAAAGGAATGTTCCAAATAAGAAAAGAGGGTTCCCATGCCACACAGTCAAAATTATTGACTCCATGAAAAGAAGCATTTCAAATTCTGGCATCTGCTAAGACATTCATTACAATTTTGGTGATGGTTTAACTGAAAAGTCTTGGCAATTGCCTGTTGCCCTGTTGTATTCTTAAGAGAACCTCATTTCTCTCTCTTTTATGTCCTGGTTTAAAAGATAAATTATAAAGTCAGCCTACTTGTAATGGATGACATCGTTTCACATACTAGGAGTATATATTTGTGATCCACTACCATATTTATATGGAACTTTAGTTATTTCAAATTGTGTTTATCTATAGCATATGGTATTATCCTGACAATAATTCCATGGGGTAGTCAGGGCAGGTATTATCTGTCTCTTTTTATAAGTAAGGAAGCCATTATTTGACTAGGTATGCCAATACCATTCTGTGAGTATTAGGGTGTTAGGTCCTGCATCTTCTGGTTGCTCCAACTAATGAATCGTTCATGACAGCTTCACAGTAATTAAAAAGATATCTCACCTTTAATTCATTAGAGTTTCCTGAGGAAGACAAAGTAAAGTCAACTGAACAAGTGAAAGGATGAGATTTCAGCTGTTTATATTCTGTGCTCTAAACCAGAGCTTCTGGGGCACCCTCCATACAAGAATGCTGTGAATGGGCGCTTCTCCAGTTCTCTAGGATGTTGGGGCCTGTGGCATTAGCCTCAGCTGGACATACTCCTCCTGTGTTTTCCTTATTGTGATTTGCTTTGAAAATGTCTGGGAAGTACAACTCTAAGCAATGTGGAATAGATGCTCTGATTCACTTGAAAGATATTTCTCACCCATTTATTCATTCAACACCCATTTATCAAAGGTTATGATGTTCCAGATGTGGCACTATATGTGACAAATAAAAAGGTGAGAAGACTCAGCTCAGGCCTGTGAGTGGCTTGTTGTCCAGTGGGGGAAGCAGGCAGACACAGGGGCAAGCTCAGAGCAGGTGAGAAAGGTGATCTTAGAGGTGGGTAGAGGAGCTAAAGGAGAAGTTAGAGGGGCCTCTTAGCTGGGTTTGCTTGTAGGGGGTGCATGGGGGTCTTCTCAGAGTAGATGGTGCTTTAGTTGAACCCTAAAGTAGTAGAAGGAATTTTCCAGGCAGAGGGACAATAAGTGAAGGGGAGACTGTGTCCTGGGCATAATGAACAACTGTGCCCAGGCTGGAGACCCTGGGAATTTGCCCCCTTTTAGAGCATGCAGAGACTGCAGCACAGTTAGGAAGCAGGGGCAAGGTAGGTAGAATGAAGAGACCAGGCAAGGAAGGGCAAGTTCATCCAGAAGCTTCTGGATCACAAAGGATCTTCCATGCTAAGGCGATAATCTCTGATCCTATAATAAAATGTAGAAAAATAGAATTTTCCTACTCTGTTTTCAGTAACAGAGATAATGTTTAAAAGTTGACTCAGATAGTTCCAATGAGGATTCCAAGGTAGCTAATACCTATTAAGTATTGCGTATGTGGTAAGTACTTTTTATTAAGTGCTTTATTTTACTATGGAATGATTTAATCCTCCAAACAACCGTATGAGATAAGTACTATTATCCATATGTTACAAATGAGAAAACTGAGACATGGAGATCTTGCCATAGGTTACGTAGAGCTGGAATTCAGCATAGTCTATTTTCCAAATTTTTGCTCTTAGACACGGTAGTACATACTACTTATACAATTCCACTTAAGATATCTCCCTTGTGAGAATATGTTTGCTGTAGGAGTTCATGTGAATAATGTTATTTTGAATTATTTGGAATTGCAAGCAGCAGAGAAGTATTACTCATGGTTCAGAATCATCAGCCTTACTAATATTATAATAAATACACCCAATAAGAAAGTGCATGTTCTTGTCTCCTGAAGAGATTGCTTCCCTTATGCCACATAATCACTCTGAGCTTTACTTTTTCATCTGTAAACCAAGATGATAATATCCTGTTGCTAAATGAGATGATCTGGGGGCAAGTGACATGTACATGTCATGTGCAACTGAATCTGACACTACAAAGTAAGACATTTGCTACAGTCTCACGCTGTGTAAGGTGGTGAAACTGCTATGGAGGTTTATTTGTAAAACAAATGATGCCTTCTTCACAAGCGTATCATTTGGCTTCAAGTTCGTTTGTTCCTTGTTTTCATTTATTCTTTTTATTTCATGCACCTACTTTCAGCTACTTTGTCTCTGTCCTGGGTGCTAGAGACACAATGGTAAACACTAAACGGTTCCTCCTCTCAGAGGTCTTTCAGTCTCATGGAAGAGTCACATACAGACATGAACAGAAATCACAAGGCAATATGCCAAACACGCTGAGAGTGCGATGTATGGGGCTTAATAGCAGCCCCAATTAAGGGGACCCCACACAGTCTAGAGCTTCACGGGAAGAGTTGGTGCCTCTGGATTTGCCCAGAATAAGAATCAGCCAAAGCATTAGTGAAAGCAACATAGAACTGGTTATAAAAAGATTCTAATTCTTCCCCTCTGCTAATACACTACACTAACCAGGCAAGTTGGTAGAGTCATCTCTACTTTTTATTTTTTCACCCTTTGGCCACATTCACCAGATCCATTTCCATACCATCTAAAGACTTGATCATATTCAGTCTGGAACTGCAGAAGTCCCTGTGTACCTTCCACAGAGCTGTCTTACCACTGCTCAGCATTCCAGGGATGTGGCTGGCTCTTCATTCCCCAGCCAGTGCAAAGACATTCAGGCCCCTAAATGGGTGTGGAAACTTCAACACAAATACTGTTAGGGCTTCTTAAAATCATCTTTTGCAAACTGTTGCTAAAAACATGTTAGAAGGAGAGGCACTTTTTTTTTTTTTAAATTTGGTGTTATACCATCCAAATATTCCTTAAAAAGGTTTATAGCCCAGTGAGGACTCTTAAGACAGCACATGTATTTGGTTTATTATCACAAGTGGTATTTCAGAAACACATGCAAATAATTAGATAAGAGATTTTAACAATATCTTCTCATCTAGGGTCTTGGGGAGGTACTGGCATTGTATACGATTTCCAAAAATGATGTGTGGTCATAAAACCACACAGTTATCCACAAAGTGATCCCTTTATACTGAGAAAAGATATTTTGTCAAAGCATCCCCATTTCACTATTCCACCCCACAGGTCATTATTTTGCAAGTTCCATTTATGTCCTGACACTTCCCTTGAATTCTGAGGGCAGTTTCTTTGTGATCCTCCAAAAATAACAAATGCATTTAGGTTCTACACTTGGTTTATGCCTGGAATTCCAAAGTGCTCATCTCTAGCGTAAATTTTCCCATTTGTAAGCCCAGATTTCATCCCAGCTCCCTTATGAAGCTGTATCTGTGTCCCTTGCTACTTGGCTTCATAATTCATGTGTTGCATTGTGGGGGAAGATTAGGGTTTATGGTCCTCTCATCTGTCAGGGTAGGTGAGGCTGTGCTGTGGAAACCAACAAACCCCAAATCCTAGAAGCTATAAACAACGAAAGTTCGTTCTCCTCCAGTATTGTACCGCAGCTTGGCTGGAGACTGTTCTGCTTCACCTTACTCTGGCTCTCTGGTTCACCGAGGAGCCACTAGCTGGAAACTTGCCAGTTGCAAGGACAGAAGGAAAGAGAGCTCTGGAGAGTCCTGCACTAGCACTTACATGCTTTAGCCTGGAAGGTGCACATGTGACCGTGCTTGGAACTGATTGGCCAGTACAAGACCTATGGCCTCTCCCAGCTAAAAGAGAAGCAGGAAGTGCACCCTTACCATGTGCCTGGAAGGCAGAGATCTGTAAATATTAATATTTGGTAAACTGCACTAATGACAATCCTGGGGTATTTCAGATTGGGGCTTGACTGGGGGCACTTAATATTGCTTATGTCCGACTCTAGGCAAGTGGCTTAACTGCTTAACTGCTTTATACCTCAGCTTCCTCTTTTGTGAAAAAGGGGAGAATCTTTCATTCCTCAATTGCTCCTGGTAAACAATTATTGACTATATAACTCATCTGACAAATATAATTTGCTCTTACTCTTTGGTCCTGAATAGTGTGATGAGTGTGTTTGATTTTCCCCATAAGAACATAAGCTTGTTCTGTTGAATCGAGCTCCTGTAACATTTAAGGAGAATTATTAGGTGGAAACTAGTTTAGTGGACAAGTTGTCAACAGAACTGGCAAATGAAATTTGACTCTATGATCCTGTCCATTAAAGGGAAGAAAGAAAAATTGGAAGAGCCATGAGTTGTATCCTCAGGGCTATTAGAAACTCATCTTTTTGTCTCAGAAAACATTGTCTCACAAATATCTCGTAAAATTTCCTTTACAATTCAATTTTTTGAAAGAGTTATTTCATTTAGTTCATTCTTCTCAATGAGGTGGTTATGTATAAGTCAATGAGCAGTGCTGTGTTCTATGGATTTGGTAATCATGTTCCACATTTCTGTGTGATCATTTTTAATCGACACCTTTCTTGCATCTGTTGCTAAAGCACAGATTTATGCACTGTTTGTCGTAAGATCAATGAGCATTACAAGCAATCAGGGTAAAGAGTTACAAAGCCCCATGTTATTTTTCCTTAGGCATAAACCAGTTGGCTTCAAGTCAGAGCTGGGTAAATTATTCATTTTAATATTGTTGATTTAGTCCCACCTGAAGAGAGGGCCTTACTGACCTACAATAAAACTGGCATGATTAAATATTTCTCTCATCTTGAAACTTTCTGCAGTTATTCAGGTTCTGTGTGCCATGAGTTCAATAATTCTGTATGGATCAAAAGAACAGCCTGGGTCATAAATTGTAGTCATTAATGGAAGCTGCTTTCCAACTTAGTTTGCAGTTTCTCATCTCCATAATTTAGACAATGTGTATTCTTTAACCAGATGTGAAGTTTTATTGCACTTCATGGGACTATTTAATATTAAGCTTTACAATTTTAAATATATTTTAATACTTTCTGGACTAACACTTTAGCCATCTTTGAGCTGCGTGTTAAAATATTTTCACCTGCAGGTGAAAATAGTCTACTCCAAAATAAGTATTAATATATTTTGGATGATATCCAATTAACCACAGCCCTTGGACCAAGATGATTGTGACCTGGTTATTTATTGGCATGTTGACCCAGTATAGACAAGTGGGAAAAGGTGTTATGCTTTTCCCCCTCCCACAGTCAGAACTGAATCATTGATCCCAGAAGAAAGGGACCACCTTAGTGCTGCAGAAAACCAGGAAATGTGAGAAGTTATGGAATCAGTTTTAGCTTGATTTCCTCATTTTCCCCTTAAGGAAGCTATATTTAGTTTCCCAAAATCTTTAGGCCATTGTGTCTTTGCCATGCCTTGTCCTCCTTTGCTAGGAGTGGCTGACTCAGTTTTTTCTTCTAACTCTGAGTCATCAAAGTTGCAAAACTCTGCTCCAGCAATACCCCTTCTCTAAACTTATTTTAACTTCCCAGTTCCATGTTCTAACAAAACTCAGTAGCCAGCACTTATCAACCATGTATGTGTCTGTTTGCTGCACTAGAATACTAGCTTGTGGACAGCAGGTCCTCTGAGTTATTTAACTCTTTATAACCTATTCCTCGGCATGATATGCACTTGGTAAATATTTGCTGAATGAATGAATATTTGTTGAGTGAATGGGTGAATATCATAGAACCCTGACTTTATTTAAATATTATATTTATAGGGAATATTATTCACTGGAACATATGGAACTCTTTTGTGCCAGGCACACTGTTCCTTGCATTATATCTGTGATAACTCATTTACAGTGCATAAAAGTCCTATAAAATACTGCTATTACCCAACTTTACAGATGAGGAAACTGAGGCCCAGTGTCACAAAGCCAGTAAGTGGTGGAGCCAAGCATTCAAATCCAGACAGTCTAGCTCCAAACCCAGTAAACTATACCACCATACTGTAAAATCCTAATGGCCAATGAAGAAAACAAATGGAAAACAAAATTCCTCCTTCCTGTACTTGCTTATTCCTAATGGCTGCTCTTTTTAGCTCATGTAGAAAATAAAGCAATAACATGTTTCGGTATTTATTGTAGCGTTAGTAATTTCAGCTTGTAAATTTGCTCTGGAAGCCCTAGTGTTTAAATATTAATCAGAGCAATAGACCCTTCCAAGTAAGTGTTGTCAGAAAAAGATCAACATTAGTTAGTTTTTTACTTGCTGACAAGTTAAAAATAAGATTATAGTAGCTTTCTTACCTCCTGGAAATTATGTTCTAAGCCCATCATGGGATATAAAAGAAAATTTTGGCACTCAACTTTAAAGCAGAGATATACAAAACTCAATAAATAAATGAAAAGGTGACTATCTTCTTTATAAAACATTTACAAAAAATAATCCTTTAACTATGTAATCCTACAATTGTTTTTAAGTACAAATAATTTTACCTGTGTTTAGGCAAATGTATTTAATGGATACAACTCAGTAAAGTGATCTTCATAAAAATGTTCTTTTATTCCCTTTTTTGAAACTTGTAACATATTATAAAATAACTTATAAAGACCAAAAAGCCTTTATTAAATTGTGGAAAGTTTAAAATTTTCACATTTGTTAAAGACATAGTTTTAAAAATACAAATGTGCAGTGATTCACTTGAACTTTTTCACAGATAGCAACAGGATTTACAAATATAGTATTTTATAGCATAATTTACTAGTTATAAATAACATTTGGGGTATTTTGAAATAGTTACCCGTCTTGCCCATGACTCCTTTTCTTATCTGTAAACCAGAGGTAATGATATGACTTACTTTATGAAATTAAAGTATTTAGAACAATGCCCATCAAGAGAAACAGTTCAATAAATTGCTGCTATTGTTATTATTAGCTTCAAGCAAGGTAGTTGCATACATTGACAAGCATTTTAAAAAACGACATGTATCTTCTTTTAATATGTCATCTTCTGTGACTACAGGCATGTATTAATCTGCTCTGGCTGCCATAACAACACCACTGACTGGGTGTTTTAAACAACAGAAATGTATTTTCTCACAGTTCTGGAGGCTGAAAGTCCAACATCAGGGTGTCAGCAGGGTTGGTTTCTGGCGAGGCTTCTCTTCCTGGCTGCAGGTGACCACGTTCTCATAGTCTTCACAAGACCTTTCCTCTGTGTGAGTGCACCTCCGGTGTCTCTTCCTCTTCTCATAATGACATCAGTCTTGTTGGATTAGGGATCCATCTTTATGACTTCATTTGATCTTAGTTACCTTCTTTAAGACCTTATCTCCAAATATAGTCACATTGTGGGTTAGGGCTGCAACATACATCTATCTTGGGCAGACACAATTCATAACAAGATGGGCCATCATTTAGGGATGTCCTAAAAGTCCAATTTTGAAGCCCTTTATATCAAGCCTGGGTCAAATTACCCTCCTGCTCACCCCACTGGAGGGTTTTAAAAGGTCATCTGCTTTCCCTTTTAAATAAATGACTTCAGCTCCTGTTCAGAGTCCCACTCATTAGTGTGCTTTCCTTCCTCTAGCCCTGTATCAACAGAAACTGACGTGGTGTTTTCTATGGATTTTATTTTTTGCAGGGGTGGTGGGAGCTCAGTCACTACTTGACACCAGGAAATAAGGGATTCAGAAACTAGACGAATAGGGAACAGTGGGACATTTGTCCTGGCACGCCATCAGCCTCAAGCACGTCAAGAATGTTGTTGGAATGGCTTTGCCATCAGATGAATGGTTCTAGTGCCACATGTCAGTCCTTCATTTGGCTAAGTGTGAAATTCCTAAGGTTTTAAAAATAACAGAATGAGGTAATAGGCTCTCATTCTAACAAATTGAATCTCACCCACAATTATAATAAATAAAATGTGTATAATGATGACATTTTAAATTGAGACCGAAGTGTCTTCAACCAGAAAGCAGTAATGACTAATTTCACATTGTGGAGAATAACTCATTTGTCAGTGAAAACCTAACTCCCATGCTTAGATGCCCATCTTTTTCTTTATGATAACTGCCCAGAGTCTCTGTTTAGTTATGGTGCCAATCTGTTATTCCATGTAATATTAACAACTTATCACATGACATGAACAGTGAGCTTATTTTCTGAAAGTGGGAAAGTAAATGCTGAATTATGGCTAAGACCTTATAATAATCCACTTCAGAAAATTTCCTTACAAGTCTGCTAATATTCAAAACAATTTCCACCATCCCCAAGTGTTTGTGTAAAACCTCTAATGAAACTATCATTTTATTTTATGTAATATGGCTAGAGATTCTATGTTTAAGTATTATTATGATCTAGATAAACTAATCTATTGGCCTAAATGGTATCTTATACCCACTAGTTCTTCAGGTAAATTAGATATAACATTAATTGTTATCTATAGGAAGTCCATGTTTGGCTACATTTTCATAAATACTGAAGTAGAGCTCTATTAATACAATACCTTTTGGTCAACATTATGAAGACAAAGCAAAGCTATCCAAGATGGAGCTCGTAGTTAGTAATAGACAGATATTACTGTGTAGAAATCTAATTAATGCAAATACAGTGCTTGGGCAGTATTATTGGCTGCTGGTTTTTGACAGTTCTTACTGCCTGGCTCTTCAAAATATGAGTCCTCTATTTTTCCTTCCTTTCCCAGACCTGACAGACCCAACTAGGTAACAGACAAGTAATACTAGAAAGAATCGGCCAGGGGACTTCTGGCAGGTGGGCTTTGTGGCTGAGTCTTGGGGAAGGTGAACCCATATTTGTCTCCAAGAAAAGATGAGTAGGCCACAAGGGGAGGACCTGTGTGTGAGAAAATTAGGGCAAAGGCTAGGGCCTATGTGTGGCTTGTTCTCTCACTGTGGGGTCCTAGTTGTTCTCTTTGGCTCACCTTTAAATGACAACAAATCCAGCAGTGACTGTAAATGTCCCTGGATGGTAGTGGTGAGCTTTCTGGTCTTATGTGCCTTTCAGCTCCTCCACCCAATAACTGTGCCTTTCTTCCGGCCTCAACCTTAAAGTTACCTTTTCCAAGAAATCAACACTCACTTTCCCAGCATTTGGAATCAGTGTTTTATAATACAATAAACAGGAAATAATAATATACTTTATGATGATCTTTGGGAAAAAAAAATAAAAGGATGACCAAGCAGACGGATTGTCTGGCTTTGTAAAGCCATCACCAGTTACCAGTTGTTAGAGGATGACTCAGCTGTCTGGCTCTATCTACCTTTCAGACAGATTTAGGTGAACTGGAGACAGATTCAACAGTAAGGCTGATTCACACATAGGCACGCCTGGATCAGTCACCTCCCAACAGCACAAAGGAAGGGCAAATATCCAGGATTGCATCGGGCAAATCCTATCTTTCCCCTGTCGAAATGTCATCAATTTAAACTTTCTACGAAAAGCTGAGATTGTCTAGTTCTATTTTAAACATGTATTTCTACTTACTTCTTCACACATTCATTATGTGTCTATTCCATTCCTTTACTAAATGCCTACCATGTGACAGGTGTCAAGCAAGGCATTTAGTGATGATTTAAGCACCTTTGTACTCATTTTGCAGATGAATAAATAGAGGCCTAGAAAGCTTAAAGGGCTCCCTCCAAGTCACATTGTTATTAACATCTTATGCTCGAGAAGAGACTAGACTTAATACCTGTTTGTATATTTCCCATAAAATTCTTACCTAGATTTCTTTTATCATTTTGATTTTATATAATCCATAAATATTCAAGAATATTGAGTGCCTTGCATGTGCTAGGTACCATTCAGGCAGGTGCATGAGACTGAGAATAACACAAGCTGAGAGTAACAGGGAAGAGGAATGGAAGCCAACTGAGTCTTTGATGACTTCGCTGTGTCTTGAGCCCATCCTGGAGACATGAATCTCCAGTCTCCTGTCATGCAAGACAATTACATGCTTTTATTGTTTATTTAAATAAATACTTTGACATTTTCTTATTTGCAACAAAAAGTTTGTAACTTATAGAGTAAAATAATACAGATAGCCAATGACAAGAAAAAGTAAAATGAAAGTTTTGGGTTTTTTTTAAAGCCTTCCAAAAAGAACTTCATGTTGAACATATTTATTCCAGTTTGTAAGAATCAGGTGTGAGGAAGCTGTTTTGACTTTAAACAATGTGGTTTACTACCAGAAATGCTAGGGGACTCTTATTATAAAACTGCTCACTTTATAACAGGATTTCAAGTATAGACACTTTCAAAACAGTGCCGTCGAGGGAAAATGCTGGATGTGTTATGGGCTGCAGATTCTTTCCATAAGATCAAGCAATGCAGGTTATCATGGGAGAGCAGCACATGATATGACTGTCTTGGGTTTCTAACTTCCCAATGTGAAAGAAGTGGTGCAAAATGAAATTCTGTTGCATTTTTCATATCAGAAACACTTTGTAGACATCTGATTTCAAGGATACCAGTAGTTATTCGTAAATATTAGATTTGCTCCATAGAGTTTTCATAGAATGCAAAATAAGATATGACATTATCAACTCATCTATTGCCACTAATGGGAGCTAACATTTGCTAAGCAATTACTATTATCCATGAGCTGTGCTTTTTGTGTCTTACCTTATTAGAGCCTTATATGCTTGTAAGATATGACTCTTATTATCTCCTTTTTATATATGAAAAACCTGTGGCTTGGAGTAGTGAAACGATTTGTCTAACACCATTAAACTAGTAAGTAGAATAACCAGGATCTGAACATGGGTGAGGTGACTTAATCTCCATGCTCTGTTGCAGTTAAAACTATTGTCCCTTTTATAAGCACTTTATATTACTTGGACACCAAATAGACAGTTTTTCTGATGATTGGTGGCTGTCTATTTTCATGTAGATATGTAGAACTTGAAGATCTGGGTGAAGAACATCTTGATCATGATTGGGATGGGAGATAGGGTGGAGGTAGAGGCAACTGTGTGGAATAGCTGAATTTTTGTTTTAGTTTCTACCCAACAAGCTATCAGGAGCATATGTGAGAGCTTGGGTTAAAGGAATTGAGAAGACAAACCAAGGTGGTCCTTCTTGGCACGGGGCATATCATCCATGAGCATTTGGTCATGTGGGATGTAGAACAAATGAAATCTTTAGAATCAGATAAATCTGGGTTTAAATCCCATTCTGCCATTTTTTAGCTAAGTCTTGGTTTCCTTATGTACAAAACTCTGGTCATGATGCCTACTTCGTAGCGTCCTTCAGGGGAGTTATATATGTTTGTGATTGTGTATTTATCTATCAAACACAGAAGTGAAACAATAAATAATAGTTACAGCTATCACATATATGACATATATACTAGTTATAATAATACAGTGGCTTTCTATTAGCAGCTATTGTGGCTTGCTAACTACTGGTTTAGTTTCTCATTTTGACTTTTTAATCTCACCTGGCTGCTCTGGCTCTTAATGACCCCTCTAAGAGTTCAATCATTTTTCTTTCCTTCATTTTCAGCTGTGAAGAGTTATTAACTGTATTATTATGATTTGAAGTGAAACAAATATTTTAATCAAAGTGCTTCTAAGGTCAATCAGCTCATATTTCTAGCATGTTCCAATCTCGTCTTTAATATTACCAACTTTTCTTAAAATGCAGTTAAGAGAAAAGGATATGATGTTCATAGAGGCTGTGGCACATGGTCCCAATAAAAAATATCTTCCTGCTTGCTATAGGTGATTTAGGGAAACACTGGGTAGATAGAAATTTTAAAATGATGTACTTGTAGAAAAAGGACTGGAGAAAATAATGGGTTAAGGAAACTTCTATCTTGAAATCCATGATTATAATCAGTTTGGAGAACACTGTTAATGGGTTCAGGATAATTCCTGACAAATAAGACATCATGTATGTAGCACATAGCGTAGAAGCTAGCATATAGCAAATGCTAGCAATTAATAATATTATTTTCTCTGTTATGGAACTATGAGCGTGGATTTGTAAACAGTAAGGGTATGTGACAGACAAATTAATACAGGTTGTTTTCCTTCTGCACCAGTTACTAAGCTCTTGTCTCCCTCAGCTTTAAAACCACCCCACTGTATTTTGCATTGCAGTTCTAGGGGAAACTACACTTTTCCTTTGCCAGCTACCTTCTGTTAGGCTCTGACAGTAATGAGCATCCCAAGGAGATTGGAAGGCTGGAGGAGGAAGGAGGGACATGCTCTTATCTGTCATTCTTATTGGGGTCACACTTGAAATAGCTCTTCCTGCTGACATCCACAGTAGAATCTCAAAACTGCAACTGGTCTCTGTTTGTAGTTTTTCCACATCCTAGAAACAGTCTCTTAAAGCCTTCTCAGCTTTATCAAAACCAGCTAATCTAGGTCCCAACTCCAAAGGGTCCCTTCCCTCAGCCCCTAATGCACCAGCACCAGCCACCCAGGGCTCCCTCCACAGAGGTCTAGGTCCAAACTCTGCAGGGCTATTCTCCAAGCTTCCAAATGGTGCTAATACCACTCTCTTCCATTTGTTTCTTGACCCCTAAGGGTGGTAATTGCCTCCTCTAATATTTACTTATGTGAGCCCCCAGTGTCCCCCTTTTGTATTTCATTTCTTTTATACCTGGTTGAAAATGCTTTATATATAAATTTTCTGTTAAAATAACTAGTAGAATTTCTTTCTCATGGGAGGACCCTGATTGATAAATTATCCCATTACTTGCCCAGGACATCATGCTCTGATAGCAAACATTGAATAGCCTAATATAGATATATATATAAATATACGAGTATAAATATATAGTATATATTTATATATAAAATATGTATACACACATGCATATAAATGCATACATGTGTATGTAATCATACCTGGATAGCTTACTTACAGAATTAGAAAACTCCAAATAAATCTCTCAAGATGAGCCAATTATAACATGGAAATTGACTCTTCATGTGCCCTGGTTAAAAATAAATTAGGGATAGGCTGGATATTTCCATTTAACTTGATCAGTTGAGATGTGAATCTAATATGATAATATTTGAAAATGTTTAAAACTAAATTTAGTGGAAAATACCAAGGTTTGTTAAAGGAAATGAAAGCACTTTAGTTAAAAAAAATATTTGCACTCAAGTGGGCACTAACCAATGTATAACTATAATGGGAAACAGAAATTCCTTTTTATGTGGTATATCCGAGTTTTAATTTAGGATAGAGCCAAACAAAATTAATTACAACTACTTGGCAGTGTATGCAAAGCCACATTCTATACTTTCTATAGATACCATGAAGAATTACTATTACCTGGCACTTTCCTGAGTACCTTCCTGGAATGTTTGAGTTTGCTAGTTAAATGAATGGTATAGCCCTGAAGACCATTCAACAATTTACTAAACTTATTAGTATACTGTATGTTTACTGCTATAGATTTGAGCCTTCACTGAGATTCATGTAATTGTCTTATTCTTGTTGTATTGATTAGATTTATATGATAGAAGCAGCATGTTCCAGTAGAAAGTACACAGTTTTTGGATTAAAATATATGATTTTAAGTCATGTTTTCTCCCAAAAAAGTTTATGCCAGAATTCTTATGGGTCTTAAATGACACATTCTCTAGAATATAGTCTCCATTAGGGCAGAGATCTTTGCCCTCTCTCTATCCCAAGAGCCTAGAACAGTGCTTGGCACATACTAGGTGCTCGATAGATTGTTATGGAATGAATGAATACTAGTTTTAAAACCACACTGTAAACTGTAAAGATCTGTGAAAATACTGTTGTTCACTAATATACTATGATGGCAAACCTGTTATTGAGTGCTGTTGAAACTCAATAGATAATCCCTACCTTTTATTATAAAATAAATACTATCTTGATTATGTGTCTTGCTAGGATATATAACCATTTTGCTACAGGAAGAATTTGCTTAGGTGTAGAAGCAGTGTTTTCCCAAACTAAATCACATTAAAGTACAAAAGGGTAGTAGTATGCGTACATCCATCCTTGGCTCTGTGTGTACATGTGCACCTCACTTGTGAGTGGATCTGTGAGTGTGTCGCTACTACTTTGGTGTTTAGGCTCTCAGACAAATGCAAAATGCTAGTTGGTGAGACGGTTAGAACCGTAGGACCAGCCAAAAATACAGGACTTTACTTTGCCAAGTCTTAATTCAGCACTTTCCAAGACCACCTATCATTGAAAGTTTAAAACAGAGGGGGAAAAAAAGGAAGGGAACAAAACTAAAAAAGATTTGTGCATTAGGTAGAACTACTTTCTATAAATCCTGAGATAAAAAACAAATTACAAGATGAATTCACCTAGTCTTCCGTTTTTATGGCTTGGCATTAACTACGTCTTCCATCTTTTCAAGTTCCTACATGAGACATTCCGTATTTTGGGAACACCAAACTACTCCTGAGTCTATGAATCCTCCTTTGTACTTTTTGCAAAAGGCTATATATTTTCTAACTCTTTGAGTAGAAGGTACTGCTTTTTTTATTTGACCTCTCTCTATGTAACTCTATCTAGAAGCCCAATATACTTTTTTTTTTTTTTGAGACAGAATCTCACTCTGTTGCCCAAGCTAGAGTGCTGTGGCATCAGCCTAGCTCACAGCAACCTCAAACTCCTGGGCTCAAGCAATCCTCCTGCCTCAGCCTCCCAAGTAGCTGGAACTACAGGCATGTGCCACCATGCACGGCTAATTTTTTCTCTATATATTTTTAGTTGTCCAGCTAATTTCTTTCTATTTTTAGTAGAGACGGGGTCTTGCTCTTGCTCAGGCTGGCCAATATACTTTTTATCAAGTAGGCAGGCAGCTATGAGCAAGATCCTCCTCAGAGTCAGATAGAATAACTTGAAGACAAACTTAACTCTTTCTTTTCAGCAGGTCTTGTTTTAGGAAAGTGAAACAGGAATGGGAAAGACATAGGAGACATGGGATTTCAATGTTCCCAAGATTAGGGATCCAGGGTGAAACCTAACCAGGGTCCTATACAACTTCGCATGTTGTTCTTAGATCCAGCCACCAGATTCAGGTAGCTTATTGGATGGGATTAAAAAGTTTTATGTTTCTCTTAATGGGCTTCCAGCTTTCAAGTTATGACCCTGCCTTGCTGGGCTGTTAAGGCCCAGTGTTTACCTTAAATATATTCCTATACTGTCCTATCTTCAGGAATGCCCAGAAGCCTCCCTAAAATTTTACCTTACCTCAAGAAAGGTATTCAAGCCCTGAGAAGAGCATAAGGTGAGTTAATTACAAGAAAATGTATCAAAGCACTAATTGGTGGTAGTTAAGACAGTAAAATAATACACTTTGTGGAAACCCGGTAGGGAGGGCTGTGACTCAAGGCGCTATTCCTTAGTTTGATATCCCAGGTATTGACAAGCAAGTCAATTAATCGGTTATGTTCTTGCTCATGCAGCCGTAGAATGTGTGAAGATTCAACATAGAGCCTAGGTAATGAAAAACAATTCACCTTTTCCATCTCATTCACTCTTACACTCTGTCTTTTAATTTCTGGATTTCTGAGGGCATGTGGGATTCAGAGGCAAACAGAAATCAGAAGTGGGGGCTACTGTTAAAGTTTTGGAAACATGGCACTTGAAGAGCTACAAATCAGAGTAGAGCTTTTTATTCTCCATGTGTAGTGATTGAGAGGGCCATCTGTACTGGTATCATCTGGTGTTTTGACAAGTGATTCAGATTCCTGGTCTCCAACCCACACCTGTAGAATTTGAACTTGGGGAGTTGAGCTTCGAAAGTTCTATTTATAACAAGCACCTTGGTAACACATTCATTGGTATTTGGGAACTGCCATTGGACTACCTATTGCCCTTAAAGCCATGGCAGTAGATAAGGAAAGTTCAGCTGCATCTTCAGTTCCTAGATATTCTCCTCCTGTGCTTGTGGTCCTTATGGATATAATGGATGTATCTTTGTATTTTATCTTTTCTCTTCCTTTTTGTCTTCCTTGTGCCTTGAATCAGCACCCTGTGTTATGCTCTTCCAACAAGTTCATGACTACCATGTGGTCAGATTTAATGTGAGGTCTAAAGATAATTTAAAGGTGAGAATGTTTGCTACTCTAATTGCCTAAAATAAAGAAAGGGATCTGCAAACTGACTAGGATCACTCACTATGCCTACTGTTGCAAGGGTTCACTTGGCTCCCCAGAAGGGAAATACATTCAAACTAGCTCAAGTCAAGAAAACGGAGCATGTGGAAAGAAAATGGGGAATATCACAGAACCCCTGATTAGGAGGTACAGCCAGGTCTCTGGAGTCTGGAGAATGAACAACCAAGCAGTTTTCATCACTCTCCTTCCTATATTCCCTTCTTCCTTTCCTCCCTCACTCCTTTCTTCCTTTCTCTTTCTTTTCCTTTTTTTCTTCAATGAATATTTATTGAAATTTCTATCACTGCTCTAAAGAGCTAGGGAGGACTAGGGAACAAAACAAACTAAAAGTTGCTTCTTTTATGGATTCCACTATCATGCGTGTGTGTGTGTGTGTGTGTGTGTGTGTAAGCAGACTGTAAATAAACATGTGTTATAATATATAATATGTCATACTCTACCATACGGTGGTTTCTGATAGAATCTATGGAAAAAAGTAAGACTAAGAGGGGGCCGGAGAGCCAAGAGATGCAATTGCAAATGGTGTGACCAGTAACTACAGTCTCTTACTTCTGTGTTTCCATGGGGACTTCTATGGCTCCTAGGATTTGTTTCTTTTGCTCTATGTCTCTCTCTCTCTCCCTGCTTGCTCCCTTCAACTCCAGCTGCATCCATGTGTTCCCTGGAGTCATCTCATGTCCACTTGGCCTGATTCCACATAGTCTTTTAACTCAAGTGCCTACTACTAACTGCAGTTTAACTATAGTGTCTCTTAGTACAATCCCTAAGAGGCCTTTAGGGCTTCAATTGGACTCGGGACAAAGCCCTTCATACAATGGCATCTGTCCATGGGGTGCTATTCAGCCAATGCACGAATTCTCTTGGTTACATAATTTTTGCTGCATCATGTGGATTTATCTACTAAGCCCCAGAGGACCTCAGTATAGAGTACAGCTGGCCCCCTGTATCAGTGTAGAGTACAGTCAGCCCTCTGTATCTGTTGGTTCTGCATTTGTGGATCCAACCAATTGTGGATCAAGCATATTAAAAAAAGTATCTGTATTGAACACATACAGACTTTCTTCCTTGTCATTATCACCTGAACAATGCAGCACAACTATTTACATAGCATTTACATTGTATGAGGTATTACACGAAATCTAGAGATGATTTAAAGTATATGAGAGGATATACATAGGTTATATGCAAATAATATGTCATTTTACATCAGAGACTTGAGCATCCACAGATTTTGGTATCTGCAGGAGGTCCTGGAACCAGTCCTGCATGCGTACTGAAGGATGACTGTACTCTATTTTGGATTGATGCTCTACTTTGCCCTATGCAGTTTACTGTTCTGAAGAAGTGGATAAAGATTAAGTACCCAGTTTCCTCTTTCTTGGGTGAGGGAAGGATAATTAGGCAAGAAGTGCATACTCTTTTTGGTAGGCACAGATTTATAGGGGAAAGAAATCATATTTTGAAATGTTAGTAAGTAATATTTCCTTGAAATTTCCTGTTACTCTTTAATTTAAGGTATACATCTTCAGCAGAAATATCAAAAGAAATAAAAGACCAAAATTCAGGTTTTTTTAAATTTTCAAAATAGACTTTCAAATGTATTGTAGAGACAATTGTTACAGAGGAATATTTTTGTTTCTGTTTGAAAATCTGAAGTTTTGAACATTAAAACTCCATGGACATGATGACGTGGGTTTTCAGTGACAGATTGGAAGTAAATTTTCACTCTCTGTTTTTCCAATCACAGAGGAGACAAAAACTACCTGGATTAGGAGAGAAAAGAAGAGCCATCAGGGAAAACGGGGGAGTGAAATGGTCGTGCGCTATCTGGGAAGGGCTCTGAGCTCTGCTACGTCCTCCTTCTCTGGACTACATCCAGGTGGCTGGTTGGGACCTACAGCCAACCGATCCTCCATGGGTCAGTGCCTTACCTTCCTGGGTGGAATGTGGGAGGCCAAAGTCTGCTGGATCCCCTTGCCCCATCTGCTGCCCTGCCCAACTGATGTGGTAGCCGTGGAGTAGAAAGTGTGGTCTGTTCAATCTCGGAGGATAGAATAGTCCTATAGTGGTCCCTCGGTGTCCATTCACCAGAATGTGGAACAGAAGAGCATCCCGAAGTTTCTTGTGGTTTCCCACCATGCTAAGGGATGTGAAAGGGGCTGAGAAATGGCCAAGGGAGCTAACGGCATTTCATGGGAGTGATGCTGGTGATGCAGGATAACCTCTGACATGGCAGCCAGCGATACCAGGGGAAACTGGATGCTTCACTGGGGCGAGTGAGAGATGCTAAGACAGGAAACCAGATGGGTAGTACATAGCTTCATAGATGATGGATTTTATAGGTAGGACTGAGGCTATGACCTCGACACTATAAAAAATCTGTGGAATTTGGATCAATATTGCAAAGTGGGAACAAAGGCAAAATCTGGAGTTAACTGAATTTACCAAGAACTGATTTCAGGTCAGGATTTTTGATAACAGAAAAAGTAGAGATTCCAGAACAGGAATTAAATAACAGAAAAATAGACAAGGTTACATTCTTGGCACACCTGAGCTTGTGGCCTGGGAGGTTCATACTCAACACACGTCTAGCCCTACACCAGCTTCACTTTGAAAAGAAAGCGTTCGTTATCATTTTATCTAGGGTGATTCATCACATTTCTCTGACAAATGGTACATGCTTGATAATCTCCTGCACATGGTCCCAAAGTAATGAGAGAACCCACATTTCTTTTCAGCTTGATTATTTTGGAAGATTATGTTTTTTTATAAAATAATTCTGATTATATATCCCCAGTTATTGTAAACAGCTGTTTTAATATCTTAGCCTCTGAGCCTTCAGTGCTGATTTCTACATTACCTTTGATTCATATGTCTATAATTTAGTCTGATGGGATCTTCAGTGATGTTAAAAAAAAAAAAATGCTCGCTCCTTCTTCTTTCCACGATCATCTCTTCCCGTTCCGATTTCATCTTTAATTTGGATACAGCCAGAATACACCTGCCTGGCCAGATTCATGAGCTAGTTATTTCGCATGAAAATTTTGAAATGCTGCATACATGTCAAAACTCTCTAATAAGCTTTTAAACATTCTACCCTCACCCCATCCCACCAAACTCACAAAAGCAGGGAGAGAGAATGCCATGCTCCTCTTTCAGTAATTATTCTGGACAAGGCTGTGCATGGCCAGCAGGATACGATGAGAATGGAAAACAAATGGTTTCCAAATTTCTAAAGCACAGTGCACAAAGCATGGAGAAGCAATGAGAGCGTATTCTCCATCCCCATCTTTTCCCCCTTTTAGTCCTGCCAGACGTTTCCTTTGTTCTATTTTCTATCTCACTGAGATTAAAGTGCTGATCTCCCCCTTTTTAAAAATGATGTCACTTTTTTTTTTGCCTTGGCAGAGAGCAAGTTCATTACAAATCTGCTGTGTGACTGATGGCTTTGAAGAGATAAGGCAGAGGGGGAAAACACATTTGGGAAAGGTATGAAACTCAAGAGACAGGTTGACAATTAAACCGGCAGTCAGAGAGATGATGCAGGATAAGGAGACGTAGATGCTGGGGCTAAATATCTTCTCCATATTCCTTTTACAGCTGCTGAAAAACTGTTTTTATTTCTTGATAGTTTTATCTGGAAGTAGTGCCATAGACTGAAACTCATCTCATGTGTTTTTCTGGCGAGATCCGTGCACTTGTGATGACATTATTTCGGGCAGGTCATCGTGGATGTATTTGATGTTCGGGGTGGGGAAGACATTTTCTTTTGCCATTGGAAAAGGGAAAAGAGTTTGGTATTGAATCTGATTAACTATAATTGCTGATCACTGGGTGATGTGGCAGTTTGTATAAGAAGCATTTCAGACGTAAAACCAGATTGAAAGCATAATGCGCATTGAAATATCATGTATGTTATTTAAAATTATTAGTGACAGATGCAGGGCTCGGGAATTTCAAGATTTTCTTTTATCCCCCCAGTCCAATCATACTGGAGGCAGTGGGCATATAAGTGGTTTGCACAGGCCAATTTACTGAAGCGTCTGACATCTAGTAATTAAGCAACACACATATACACACACACACACACACACACACACACACATGCCCCTGGAGCCGACAGCATCTTGTGAAAATAACTTGGTCATTTTTATATCTCTAAGTGGATTTCAGCCTTTGAAAAAGTCCTCATCTTTCCTACGGATGGATATTCTGTAGAGATAAACAGATTTTTGAAAATGTGCTTCTGTTTAGGTGGGATGTTGCGGAGAAGCGAGCAGTGGATAATGAGATGGAGAAGGGACCACTGAGGCAAATGTTTGCCAGGCTGCAGTGTGTTGGAAGGAACATGATTCATTCTTTCTCATTCTCTGTGGCTCTTCTGTTCCCTCTGTCACCATCACTTACCTCCAGCCATTGCTTTTAAGTAGTAACAGAAATATGTATGATTGCATCCTGCATGTCTGAAGAGGAGGGCAGGATGTGGCCTACGTGCCTGCCGCTCCTACCCCTCAGGCCTGCAACGTATTACACAGCAATCGTGGAATGCTTTAAACGTTAATTTTAGTTTCCCATTGATCTGGAAGAGACCCTTCTAAACATCATATACTATATTGTTAATCCTCTGTTCACCCTTCTCCAACATCTTCATCCCCATGACCTACGTGGTAAAATCGGTAAAATCCCGGGTACTCAGACCTTCACCTACTGGTGTCTGCCAATCTCTGCACTCTTGCTTCTGGCCATTTTCATTGCACCTTCGCCTGGTTCCTAGTGAAATGTCTGGTTCCTGAATGGACTTGCCTGTTTCATTCCTTTGTGTGTACTCTTTCCTCTGACTGGGACGCCCCCATGGCTCTCCCACATCTAACAGACAGCTGTCTCCTTTTCCCTCAGGCCTGAGTGCAAGTATGACCTCCTCTGTTAAATCTTGGATTTACTCTGGAAGAATTAATTGATCACTCTTGCCTTCTGGCCACATCTTACCTTCTATTAATATTTAATACTTACACTTTGAGTTGAGTATCTTTATTGCATTTTTAAAAATGTATGTGTCATGGTCCAGGTGGTGAGGTATACCTAGCAACAGTAAACACGCCTAGTCAAAAGCTAGTGCTCACTTGATGAATGTTTGGTGAATAAATGGATATATAAATATATCTTCTGGTGTTTGAATTCAGGCAAAAGGACTGCAGGACTTCATCCTTGATTTGGTAGTTAAGGATATATCCTTTTCCTTAGAAAATAAAGTCCCAAAGCATCTTGGAATGAATAAAAATTAATTAGAGATTTAAAATAAAAAGGACCCAGATAGGAAGGTGTTGTGGAATGCCATGACTTATGATAACAGCTATCATTTTTCTTGTCAATGCTCAATCATTTCTCCTACAGTCCATTGTTCATGAACAATATTGTTCATGATGTGGAAGCAAGTGGCCCTCAGTACTCTCTGCCCTACCTTTTCGATTCTGATTGTAAGCACAAGTGAAATACTTGAAGGCAAAAAAAAGTGGCAATGAAAACGTCTTGGATACACACAAATGCACGCATCACTCCAGATTTGGAAGTTGATATCTGCTTAATAGTCTAGAAAGCACGTTGTGATCTATGTCTCTCTTTTTGTGTGTTTGTTTTTACTTTGTTTTGTTTTTCCAGTAATTGCTGGAGTGGCCGAATTAGGTTTGAGCATGAAGCAGATGGTGGTTGAAACCGAGTATAGCACGAGGCTGGGGTCTTGCCCTTGGGCAGGTGCGTTGTACAGAGTTGAACCTGGGATGAAGTGAATGTCGGGAGTGTGAGTACTATGGACTATGTTAGCGTCCACCTATTTTTTTAATTTCACATTTTCCTCATTTGTTCAAGTACTTTTCTTATCAAAATATCTTAGAACTTTCTCATTCTCTCAGCTTATCTTAAATTGGTACCAGAATCAGCACATCAGTGACTAGTATCACATGTGGAATTCCAGAAACCCAGGTCTTTCTAATGACTTGGGAAATTAAAGGGGTAATAGAAGTCCTCAGTGCTGTTGGAGCAATATTTGGTGATCCCAGCACTGGAATAACTTAGGCATTTAGGGAATGCCATATATTTTTATAGATAGTATCTCTTTCATTATGAACTATTTTGAGTGGTGGTAGGTAGGTATTGAAATGCTCATTTGAGGTCTAGGAGATGGTTTTAAAAGTCTAGAGTTAAGAGGGAGAAGTTTTCAAGGCTAGAGAACACAGAGTCTAATTTAAATCATGGTCCTGGTTCTATGCCACTCTACTTTGTCAAACAGATTTTAATAAATGGCTGTTGGAAAGTTTAGGCAAGATAAATATTTTTTTTCTTTTTTATTTCAGCAGGTTATGGGGGTACAAATGTTTAGGTTATGTATATTATGCAGATCTTTTCCCTGTGAAGAATAGTAAAGTGTTGGCTAACAGCAAGATGGTTGACTGGATTTGGGGCTTTCATATGTGTTTCATCAGAGCCCACTCTAGCTTTCCCATTTCTCACTTGTCATCATTATCCCAGAGGTGTGCATATCTGATTTTTAAACATTGGTTAGATGCTCAAGAGCTGCTTCTATTTTATTTTCTTAGGGAGAAAAAAACCCATTTAAAGCGTTTTTTTTTTTTAACACAGGTATTATTGGTAGATAAAAAAGGAATGCCACCCATTCTTTACTCTCAGAAGCTATTTTAAGAAATCTGCTATCTTAGTTCATTGAGGAATCAAGCAGACCCAGAGATGAGGATTCAAAAGCAGGGTGTTTGTCGTCCCTGGAAATACTGATGGGAAAGTGAAAAAGTAGACAGGCAAGGGAAGACTAGGAAAAGACGAAAACAGGTATGCTACAAAGCAAGTTTCCAATGAGTGATTGCAGTTCAGTCCTGATAGGGCTGGCTCTGTGTCATTCTGTTAGGTAGATAGTGAGGGATTCCGGGTCTCCCAGGGACGAAAGTGGGTGCTGTTGTCCCCATCTTGGTCCTGCCCAACCCTAATTCTCCCTACCTGGGGGAGGAGGGAATACCCTATGAATCTGCCAATCAGAACTTGGTATGCCAGCTGCAAAAGAATGCAGAGGACTCTCTAGCCCACCAGCCAAGCCACATGGGTACCATAAAGTCCGGAAAGTGACCTAGAACCCACATGCGTAGTTAAGGCTCAGGTCATGTGACTCCCAACTGTCTAATCAAAGTGGTTCCATGGTAACCTCTGAACCACAAGTGAGGTCCCTATCCTGACACTGTAAAATAAGACCCAGACCATGGCCAAGCTCTCTCTCTCTCTCTTTGCCCTTTCTTTTGCTCGCCCTACTGCTACGATGTGTCTGGTCGTTATCTGTGGTGTCTGTACCATGCTCTGTAAACCTGTGTCTTGCATTTGCCCTATAATCCTATCTTTCTCTCCTCAATAAACCTCATTTTCATGCTTGCCTAAGTTTGGCGTGTCTGTTCATTCTTTGGCCATGAGTGCTCCAAGAACCGACAGTTTCAGACTAAAACCTAACAATTCCACCTCAGGGGTGAGGTAACTGGGGCATTTTACATTAACTCCCAGTCCATCGCTGGCTGAGGGCTGCTGCTGGGGGCTTTTTCTTTTCCTGCACTGCTACAGGCAGAGTAGGGTCTTAGGACCAGATAAGGGCCTGGGGCTAAGAGACACAGACACTGGAAGGTGGAAATCAGCACTGACATGGTAAGGCCCAAGAAAGAGCATATGGGTCTGGTTCTTACGGCCTTGGCTCCACCTGCTGCTAACATTCACTCAGCTAGGAATAGCTTGAGTCCCTTAGATATTAAATTTTACTGTGATAACAGTGAAATCCCCTCTGTGGAAAAGACACACCCCAACAAAGTGTCCAGCAATATCAATAGCAATGCTGTCATTATCACCTCTTAAGCAACTCACAGATGGTTTGAGGCTGTAGACAAATAATCTGGAAAGCACCTTAATCTTGCCAATACCCAACAAACAGAAGCAGCATTCATATAACAGCCTTAAAAACTCATCAGTTGAAATGCAATTATTGCAGGGTTTTGTGATTCATGTTGGTGAATATCTAATAGGTGCTTCATACATATTTGTAGAATGAATTATTATCATTACTGTTATTACTATTATTATGACCCTTTTGCATGCAACTTTTATTCTAGAGAGCATGAGCCCATTCTCCCCAGGCCAAGCTGTGATGACTTTATCTGAATTTACTGCACACTTGCTAGGAAATTTGCATCTTGGACTCTGCTGATAGTGTTAGGGAGATTTATAGGAGCCTGATAAGCAGCACTTATATCACAACAGGATCTTTACATTTCTTCCATGCTGTGATGAAATTTCTTGGCCAGAACCTTTTCTAAGGCCATTTTTTTTTATGTCAAATTGCAGTCAGTGTGGAGGTGGTGTTGAAGACTATTATAAATGTCACAGAGCAAGCAAGACGATGCATTAGCCAAGAATTCCTGTGAAAATAGTATAGAGGGAGGGGTCTTGGCTTATCAGTACAAGCAGGAAATACCCAATAAAGTTTCTGATTTTACTGGAAAATTTAAATCTAACTTTTAAGAAACAAAATTATTGTTAGATGCTTATTACCTTCAATAATTGCACAATTTCAGTTTCTTTTGGTCTTGTTTCATCTCATTCATATTTATATTGTTATATAGGCATCTTCATAAGCCATACTAGATTTTTTTTTTTTGAAAGCACTAACAGTTAATTGATCTGAGGGCATATTATAGCAAACACAGGGATTCAAAGATGTTCGGGAGACAGCAAGACTTGTTTTCTATGATCTTTGTTTTCTTCTGTTTTTAAAGATGGGTTGTACTATTCAGACTATGAATTCAAATAAGCAGATAACGCTTTTTAATGTGAACCAAAGTGGTTGTTCTATACACAATGCTTTACAATAGTTCTTGAGTAGATTTCCACTTTCTAACCTTTAATAGATTTGTTACAACATTTTAGCTTCATTATCCAGTGAGATCATGTTTTTGTTTGATTGTGTTGGTAGCAGGATAAGAAAGGGAAAGTTTTTTATTCTGTTTTTGTTTTGCTTTATTTTTTGAGAGGGTCTGAAACTTCTCTGTTGCCCTTTCCCATGAAAGGCATAGAAATGTCTGATATACATTCATGTTTGTAGCAGAACAAGTAGATTCCGGTAGAGGCTTGGTTGTGCATATAATTGGCACATTCCTGATTCTTAGTGGCAAAGAAATGAGAGGAAACACTTTGAATGCTGGTACTAGTGCTCATTCTCAGCTCTGGAAAGTCTTTAACAGAAATGCCTGAACTCCTCCACCAAAAACAAAGACTGGTGATATTTTGAATATCAAGATTGGATGGGAAGCAAAATTTATAGCACTCCAATTTATAGCTATCTGATACATTCAGCCTCTGATTAGAAATTGTAATCGAATTGAAGAGGGCAGTATTCCCATTGTCTACACTCTGTCAGTGACCTGGATGCTAAATAAAAATCTTCAAAAGAAACACTTGTTTATTTATCTATGCATTCTTTTGCATATACATTGATAGACTGGGGCATCCAGATTTTTCAGCATTAGTTTAAGAACTTTTATCTGTAAAGCTATGTATTAAATAGTTAAGACAGAATGTTACATTTCTTTTCTATTCATATTTTGGAAATTTGTCACATATGGAAAGCTTCAATATTTCAGTGGCATTCTTATTTATTATCAAAGACAGCTTTTGTGAGGAAAGCAACACTTTTTTTGACAAACTCAATTTGTTTGCATATAAAATAAATGTGAAAATTAATATTGTACTGTGTTTGCAATACTGTGAAAATACTGGGATCTTATTTTGACTAATTATACATCTTAACTTATCCCATAATAAAATATTTAGCTGAGACAAATTCTTGCTTTGCACTTTCTTTTAAAGTAGAGGTGTGAGTTTTTCTATCTTGGCTATGTTCCAATTTGTGCAATAAAAATACATTTTCTTTTAAAAAGTCCTCTGCTTCAAAACTAACTTTCATTTTCTTGTGCAGAGTTTACAGTTACTCTAGAGATGACTGTAAATCAGAATAAGACGACAGCCTTACAGGGAGCTACAGGGCCTCTTTCAGTATGGAACGCGAGCTAAGATTAGTTTTTACATATTTAAATGATTTGAAAAAAGAAGACTGTTTCATGATACATAAAAATTATATAAAATTTCATTTTCAGTGTCCATAAATAACGATTTATTGGAACACAGTTGCACTGGTTCATTTACATATTGTTTATGACTTGTGTTATAACACGAAAAACGTAGTTATGACAGAGACCATATGGCCAGTAAAACCTTAAATATTAGTTATCTGGCCCTTTCAGAAAAAGTTTGCTGACTTTGATATCTCTCTCTCTCTCTCTCTCTCTCCACTATATGTGTATGGATATAGATAGATATATGTATCTATGCATCTATTTATAACCATATCTCTATATCTGTGGTCCCCAACCCCCAGGTCACTGACCGGTACCATGGTCTGTTAGGAACCAGGCTGCACAGCAGGAGGGGGGCAGTGGGGGAGTGAGCAAAGCTTCATCTGTATTTACAACTGCTCCCCATCGCTCACATTACTGCCCAACTCCACCTCCTGTCAGATCAGCTGGGGCATTAGATTCTCATAGGAACACGAACCCTACTGTAAACCGCGGATGCGAGGGATCTAGGCTGCGTGCTCCTTATGAGAATCTAATGCCTGATGATCTGAGGTGGAGCTGATGCAGTGATGCCAGTGCTGGAGAACGGCTGCAAATACAGATTATCATTAGCAGAGAGGTTTGACGGCACAATGAATGTAATGTACTTGAATCATCCTGAAAATATCTCCTCCCCTGGTCCGTGGAAAAATATTCATCTATGAAACTGATCCCTGGTGCCAAAAAGGCTGGGGACTGATGCTCTGTATGATCTATCTACATCAGTATCTATAAGTCTATAGGAGAGAAAGAGAAGAGATAAAGAACATTCAATAAAGAAAAATGTAACTGTTATTTAATCTCAAACGTGTTTGGACATGTTTATACTAGTATGGGGAATACAATTTATAGCAATTAATACTCTAGTTCTAATTTATACTTCATGTGAAAATAACATACAAATTAACAGACAGAAGATCCACCCTGTTGTCAGATGAACACGTTACTAGCCCATCTTCATTTAAATAGATCTACTGCCTCCAGCAAAGATGTGGTTTGCACCATTAGGCAGACGCTGAAGTTCAAATAAACTCCTTTTCAACATGTTATGTTTCCAGCAACCATATCCCGGGCTCACATAGTCTCATAAAAAGCTTTAAATTTACTACATTTCTAAAAGGATACAGTTTGTGCAGTAGGTAACTGTCACATTCTATATAGACATTGGTGAAATATATTCGCAAAGCAAATCAGTTATTCCCTTTCTTTGCCCAGAGATGGAAAATCATTCGATCCCATAATAACCTTCTGAATTTATTTTATATTTTTATAGCCGAAAATATGAAGCTGAATGATAACTTCCGTGGTATTTGTTGCTTTTAAACTATGCTTCCTCACATTTTATTTGCAAAAGAGCAAATGCTTATACATGGAAGACCACTATTGTTTGTTGCATGGGCATAATCACTTTCCTAAACTAAAAAAAAAACAAAAACAAAAAAACCCCACAGAGAATATATGTGTGTGTGTGTATGTTTAGTTATGCATAAAGCAAAGTACAGCATTTAATTTACACGTAGTTTGGACTAATATTAAATTGTGAAGAGACAAAAATTTTTGTTGTTTTTTTTTTTTCTAAATTAATGCCACTAAAGACCTGGACTTACTAATAGTTTAAGTAAGTGAATGTTACTTTCCAGTCACAATTAATAAACAAACCTACTTAGATTTAAAAAATAACCATCTTACTGGATAATTCAGGCTACTATCAAGATAATCTGATCACTGTAGACATTTAGCCATCATTCAATGATTTTAAATGCAATGGTGTTATAGAGTTTGAAAGGCAAGCACACTCTCAATTTCTGTTAAAATAAATACTTCCCGTTTCTTATTCTGAGATGGTTTTGTAGGTAGGCTTACATGATAATAAGAACTCTTTGAAATCATCATTTGCTCTGTGTTCTATTAATAACAATTTTTTCTGCGTTGAATAAATTGAAGATGAAGATCTACTCTTTAGCTCTGACAGTTAAGTGTAATCTTTTAGGAATGTTGGGAGGAGGCAAGAAAGGAAATGAGGGGATTTACATTTCTGAGCAGCGCCGGATCCTGAGAAGACATAAGCTAAAGTAAAGACTGGGGAAGGCACCATGAGCAGAGCTGCCATTAGAAATCAGAACTGTCCTTCCTCTCCAGACAGTCCGTTCAAGTAATCCCACTGGGGGGACCACACACTGACTTTACTTAATCACCCTTCCAACTCTGCTCACTATACTCTTCTTCTCTATGCACAGATACCCCAGAACATTCTTTGTTTGAATACAGGGAAACTGACCCTGGTCTGCAAACTGCCAGTTTGTTACTGATGACGAACTTTATCCAGAGTCAGGCATACTCAATTCATTTCATTGTAGGGCATTGAAATAGTTGGAATGCTGTCAGAAACAATCCACTGGAACATTGTTCTTGAACTAAAAACAGGTTGTACATTTTTCTTCTTAAAATAAGATCAATTCCTCTAAAAAGTAATTTTATGGGGGAAATATTAAGTAACAGCATTATTTGAATTCTCATAGCATTCAATATTTCCAGTGACCTGTTAAACCTAAGGGCATTCCTTTACTTTCTTTTAAAAACAATTAACAACAACAAAAAAAGCAAGTGTCTTTGCAAAATGGAGAAAAGTGTTGATTTAAATATGTAAAAAATTACTGCCGCTTTTAGACACTTGGATGCGTATATTTTAATAGTGTATTTGTTTATCTTATCAGATTCTTTCTTTGTGTTGATTTAAAAAAATAGCCTCTAAACATTATCTTTACCGAGTTTCAGAAGTATACAAATTATATCTACATTTTCTGTCATAAATTATTAGAATAACCTATCATGTGGCCATATAAAATCAGCCACGTTCTATTCAAAATGCTTTGGAATTGAAAGGCAGTTTTCAATTTCTTCTTGTATTTGGATAACAAAGTCTTTAGGCTGGTTAGGGCTAAAAGCACCACACACTTCTAAGATAAATTAGTTTCATTTTTATTTTTATTACTGTATTGCCAGCTTCTCTTCTAAATTACATTTTTAATAAATTTGATCTATAGCCATTTTGAAGGGTGAAAGCCCATAAACACATCTTTCGGCTTTAATTGCCTTTATAAAGCACTTACTCAAAAGGGCAGTTTTTCTTCCCAATTGTACCACCCGTTTTTATAAGTGAATCAGCCAGCCTCCCAGGATAAACTGAAGCTCAGCGCTAAAAACGAATCTTGTAATGCAGGGTATTAATGTATTCACATTTAAATTTTTATAGAAAAAAAGGAAAATAATTCACGTTTTCAGGGAGGTTGTATAACAATCACAAGTAACATTCACATTTTAATTTCTTTACAATAACATATATTCTATTCTACAAATCATGTTTCCATTGTCAGATCACTGCTGTCTGTAACTTTCAGGTAGTTAAAGAACCACACCTTTTGTCATAGAACTGCAGGCTTGAGCAAGTTTTCTACTGGGCACGGAGCCACATGGATCTTTCTGTTCTCTATTTATGTGCACACTCCTCCCTAGGTGATCTCATCCGGAGTCATGAACTTGCATTCCATCTACACACCCACGCCTCCCCCCAGTCGTTTAGACCTAGGCTCCCATCTCCCGCTGAGTTCCGTCATACACAGCTACTGGCTCTTCCTTTTGCCTGTCTAACCGGTGCCTGGAACTCAGCGTGTCCAAAGCAGAATTCCTGAGTTTCCCTGCAACCTGTCTTCCCCATCTCAGTACCTGGCCCCAATATTTCACTCTTGGACCTTAAACTTTGTAGCAATCCGTGACTCTCTTTATTTCCCACATTCCTCCTCTAATCTATTAGCAACACCAGTAGTCACTAACTTCATCAGACAAAGAGGTACACACAGAATCTGGCCACATCTCAACATCTACTCTGTTGACACCCAAACTAAGCCACAATCTTCTCTCACTTTGACTGTGTTATGTTACTGACAAGTTTTCTGGGTTCTGGTAATTCTCTAAATACCTACTAAAATGATATTTTAAAATGCAAATTAGATAATTTCTCACCCTTGCTCAGGACTTGCCAGTGGTCTCTACTGTAATCAGAGTGAAATCCAACCACCGTATGCTACAATGCCACACACGAGGGAATCTCTGCCTATTTCTTGTTTGTCATCTCATTCCACTCCTTCCTCACTCTTCTTGCTCTGTCTGCATTGACCTTCATGCTTTCTCTGTACAAGCCAAGCCCGTTCCTGCCTCAGGCCCTTACACTCTCTGTTCCCTCTGTCTGAAACACTCTTCCCCAGATTTTGGGGTGGTTCACTCTCCTACTTCATTCCTGTTTCAGCTCAAATGTCAATTCTCCCAGAAGCCCTTTCCTTCCTAATCTTGACTCTTCCATCCCATTTTGTCACTTTGTAATTGTGCCCTTCTTCTAACATTTTTCTACATAGTTCTTAATCACTTTCAGACATTTTATTATACTTATTTTTCTATTCGTTTGTTTTTTCTTTCCCGGTAGAATGTTGAATGAAGCTCCACAAATGTTTTGCCCATGAAAGATGAAAACTAGTGTCTCCCCCCTGACCTCCGTTATCCTTTTTGATTTCTGTATCTTTTGAAGAAACAAATAAATCCTCCCCTGTGGGAATATTTGATTCCACTACTACTGTGGAGATGGCCCCTACATATCAGACATGGAAATGTACAGCAAACCCAAATGCTGAAATACTATTATAGGCCCAAGTTGGCAGATGTACCTCCTGCCCCAGTCATGATTTCCACAGCAATTGCAAGGACAGAAGAGGGAAGCAATGGGGAAAAGGAGAGAAAGACGTGTTGAGCATTGGCATTCTGGGATAAATACTAAGAATACGAGGAGGAAAAGAAATTGCCCTCAACATCTCACTTTCAATAGCATTTGAAAAAGCAATTGTGTCAAACTGGAACCTGATGATCAGGAATACGTGCTTTTTTCTTTTTTTAATTTCTGATCTGCCATACAAACTCAGAAGTCATCTTGTCTTAGTAAAATTAGCCGGGGAGTACTTCACAATGCAGACTCTTTAGCCCACCTCTGGGATTTCAGTTTTGACCTCCAGAGGACTCTGGTGCAAGTGGTCTATGAAAACATTCTGAAGAACAGTGACTTGGAACAATTAGTGATCTAAACTGTTTTATTTCAATAGAGAAAGGAGAAATATTTTCTAACTTCCTTTAGATGCACAATAAAAAAAATTAAGATCATCCCTGATTAGTGATTAACGAATGAAAAGGATTAGGAAACATCATTCATGCCTAATTTATTTCAACATGTTCACGAAGTATTGTTTTTATAAAGTTATTGTTATTTTTCCAGGATGTTATTAAAACAGTTTTAGCATTGCCTCAGCCTCTTCCCTGGTAAAAACTAGGACAATTACAGCATCTATATCACATGATGATTCAAACAAGTTCAGTGATGTAAAACATTAGAAAAGTGCCTGTTATATAGTAATCTCAGGAAATATTAGTGATTATTATTATTAACGGAAATAATACTTTACAAAACTTTAACAGTTTTGTTCATTTGACTGCTTACATTCTTAATTTGCTTATGACAGTTTGTGATTGGGGTAGAAATCGATGTCCAAATTTTCATAAATTCTAGGTTACTTAGGCACAGTAACATCCTGTATTACAAGCCAATGTTAGTGTGATAAATAGCTTAATTTCTATCTCTAAGAGTGAATTGAAATAGATATTTCTTTTGAATCCACACTGTTAAAATTTTTTAAGATCATGTATTTTTACAGTAAAAAATCAGAAAATACAGAAAAAAAAATATTACCTATAATATTACCAGGTAACCCATTAATATATTCCACGCAAGATTTCATTTTATTGTATGTTTAAAAAATTTTACAAAGTGAAACTGTACAAAATTAGTGTCATAATTTACATATTTGTTAACTTTTTAAATAAAATATAATTATAATTTATTCTATGTTAAATTTCATTTTATCAATTTTATTATTTAATGTTGTACCCATGGAACTTATAAAAAGATAGTGTGCCTTTAAAGACAAAGTATAGGCACCATTTCATAAGGGGAAAAAAAAAAAGGATTGTGCTGTAATATAAATCCTGCAATGTGACCTTCCGGGATTCCTGAAGGAATGAAAACATTCCAGGTATACGATCCCCAGAGTGAAGTCTGAGTGAAGGCAGTGAGTCAGTCCTACGTAGAGCTGCCTAATGGCACACTTTAAAGATAACTGCTAGTTTAATTATGCATAGTGGCAATAACATATTTGAATAGCAGCAAAAGAGAAGTCAAGTAATACTTAATCCACTTTAATTATGTATTATATAGAAAGGGATATTTTCTTAATAAGAACTCTAGCTCAAAATTGCAGCTCTGTGCCGCCAGCATGGATATTTAACACACGCAGCTCAGCTCCCTAGTGTTCACGTGGTCAGACACACCTTTGCATGATATCATAGAGGATTCTCTTTTAACTGACAAGTGGGTGGAAATCATGCCAACATTTCTTTCTTTTTCTTTTTTACAAATTTGTTGCAGCTTTATGCTCTACAGACAATACACCCATCCTTCAACTATACAGCTTCAATATAATTGTATTTCCCTTTATTTCTCACTTTTATGTCTTTGTTTTGAAAGGCAATGGTGTGTAGATAAAAGCTTATGAGTAAGATAGACAGTAAATTGAATTTCACCTCTGTATTTGCTTACTGTGTGACCTTGGACAAGTTACTTAACCTGCCTAATTCCTGACTTTCTAATGTGTAAAATGGAGATGACGATATATTTTATAATTTGGTTGTGAAATTTAAATAGTATGAGGCATAGAGATCATCTGTCACCTTATGCAGGCTCAATATAACTTTCTTTCCTTTCCTTTTATTGTATTGTACTTTCTCCATATTTCGTACTTGTCACATATTTTAAATTTCCTCATCTCTTTTGCTTTCGTTATTTCCAGAATGATCTCAGCTGCATAAAATATGTCTGGGCCCATCCGACTTATCATTGTCTCTCTCTCTTTCTTTTTTTTTTTTCATCTTTACATTTATGTTTTATTCAAATGGGACACGTTTTTCTCTTTGGAAAAATTCTGAAGGTTTCACATACAAGTACATGACAAACAGCTTCACTTCAGCCCCTTATCAATTTAATTTATTTTCTGTCTTCCCATGGCGATGGCTACAGACCTGATACACAACATATTCATATGTGTTCCCAACTTATCTGACTTAACACCTCCCTACAAGGGTTTTTTGACCTAAGTGGTGTAAAATAGCCTTAGCTACCTTCTCCTTAGTCCTGGTACCAGAATACAACCCACCAAATACTTTATGATCCAGGACAGCATGCCTTTTGTTAGACTAGCTTCTTTTCCTACAAAACCATTGTAATCGGCACAGTGATGTTTGCCACTCACTTCTAGTTTTTGATACTGTCTTAAACATCCTTTAAAAATATCACTGTAGGACTCTTTTATTGTTTAAAGCCATTTCACTTTTATTCGTATGATTTTTTTTTAGCAGTTTAAGGTTAGATCACTGGGACTGGAGACACGTCTTTGTCAACTCACCGATTATACCCCGTCTCCACATTGTGGAGTGAGCTCTCACACTGAATCACCAGGGTTTTCGTCTTTGATTTCTTTCCTGGTAAGAATCTACATAATTTTCTTCAAGAACTTTTTCTTAAAATGGAAACAGTTTAATTATCTAATTTCTCTTTCCATATCTTTTTATTTATTTATTTTGTTGCCATCCATTTGCTCTCTGAACCCACCATTCTCTCCTCCCTTTATGAACGCAAGGTTTGTATAATGTGTCCTCAGTTTTGCCTGAACTTTCCTTTCCTGTGTCTTTCATTTTGGCCCTATCATTACAAATGGCCCTCATTGTGATCTCTGATTTGTGCTCTAATTTCTCATCTTTGTTTTCTCCCTACTGCCCTCATTAAATGGATCTGAAACTGGAAACATCTTCACTTCCATTAATTCTTTGAACTTCATTACTTCTCAGAACACTTCCTCCAGAATTCTAACACTCCTCTGGACTTATGTCCTGACAAAGGAACAGAGTTTTTCTCACCTTGATATTTCCGCTGGTATTCGAATGATCTTTCTGTTCTGCAGGAAAGAGTTCATCTTCCAAATCTATTTTCCAATTTATACAGCTTTTAGGGAAGATCTTAGAGTAATGATTTGAACAGATAAACTTTTTTTTTTCTCTTACTCATAAACCCTAACCATCCTATGGACCACCCTTTACAAATATTTTTTTCAGTCTTTTTTCATGTATACACATGTAAGCATTTTAAATTCTGTATCTCTTTCAGACCTATTCTATATATTTTCATCCTTTGTTTAGTTTTAGTCAATTTTAGTCCTATCGAGTTGTTTCTAAATAAATCTTATAGTCTCTTCAAATGCAACCATTTTTCTTCTTTAAGAAAAGGAGACACATCCAGAAATGACCTGTCCATTTGTGTTTCTTGGTGCCATTGTCTGGGGGCACAAGGGAGCTGCAGCATATGCTGTAAAATGGAATCTCTCTTTTTCCACAATTCACATCTATAATCCCCTAACTTAGAGTTAGTTCATTTACCTCTCAAATATCTACATGTCTTGTTCAGCTAATGCGATAGTTTCAGATAAACTTACTCTCGGTATCACTATTCCCCAATTTCTGGACTCACAATAAATTAAGTTTATTTAGTCTAAGTTCCAAAGCTTTTGTAACTCTAGCTACTGTGTTATAATTCTTTGTTTACATTATCTTCTCAACTGTGACAGGCTCATATTTATCCTATATATTCTTCAAGATTTTACAGGAAATCTCATAATCTACAGATTCATGGAAGCACAATATTTCTTCCTATTTTCTTTATTTTTTTTTAATCTTGAGTTTCATTTATTTTGGGCTTTTTTGTGACTTTCTTTTTATTTAGTAAGCTATGATTTTGTTCCCTCCTTTTTTCCCTCTCTGTCCTTTCTCTGTAAACTTCCCCCAAAGTTATGTTCCAATGGGCATATCGTTCTTTCCTCTGCAGAGCTCTGCTTTATCTTTTTTTCTCTATATACCTTTGATCATAACTGAATACTCCTTTTCATTTACTTTTTTTTATTCTTTCAGCATTCTATCTTAAAATTTTTCTTTTTAAATATTCTCCTCATCTCTACCTAAAGCTACTTTTTTGCTGCCTTCTCCTTCCAAAAGCCCCTGAATAATTTTCCATATCCATTCTTTCTGAGACTTAGAATATTTTCATTGTCTCTACCTCCCTTTTATTATAATGTACTTTTAGGAATTTTTGTAAACATTCCCCTTTTCATCATGAAGATTACCAAAGGTCCAATAATAGCAGCAGCAGCTAACGTTATTGTGTGCTTACTAATACTGATGGAGAGCTTACTGGATGCCAGCCTCTCTGGTATGTGTTTTACCTGGCAGAATTGTCTGATGAAGCTAGTAGTAGCTCCTCATTTTATGGAGGACACAGGACATAACTGTGTTTTGCAGATGAAGCTTTCCAGGTTAGGGATTAGTTTGCAGATGGTCACACAGGGGTAAAAGGCAGACCTAGTATTTAACCAGCCAGTCCGAATCGCAAGGCCTCCAGGAATATATCTTCCCACTAGTGTAGGCTTTGTTTAGGCACCGTTGTGGCATCAGGCAGGACATAATATGAGTGGCCTACAGGGATCATTCAGGTAATTTAATGTGGGTCAGGTAGAGGATGGGGCAACCTGGTGAACATGCTCATGGAAACAGTGTCCCTCTGTTCCAGCTGAGAGCTGCCATGTGCACATGGACAGGGGCTCAGTGCTTGCCAGCTTCTGATCAGTCAAGGCAGCAAGAAATCCCAATATTTTGCATGTGAAATTTCTCATTAGAAAAATTGCATCTACTTAAAAAAAGATCACACATGATGCTGGCAAACCAAGAACATCTCCATGTATAATATAATACAATCTGTGGGATTAGATGTCTCTATTTAACTGATTCCTAAGCCTGTCATATCCTATTTATACCATTTTGACTCTAAAATAAAATAATTAGTAATATGCTCCCTGTCACTCCCCAAATTCCTCCCAAAAATGTGTTATGAAACCAACTAGGTTCAAATCTAAACTTTTCCACATGACCTTACACAGGTTACTTAAGTTCCCTGTGCCTTGGTTCTTTATTTATAAAAATAGGAATGGTAGTAAGGCTATCTGCATCACAGAGTTTTAAGTGGTTGCTTTTTAAAATAATTTTCACCAGTTTCACTGGCGAATAGGTCAGTGGAGCTCCTTACCTGCCCTGCCAAAAGTCAACCCCATCATTGGTCTTTCATGAGGATCAAGTAAATTAATATTTATATATTTAACAAAATACTGGAAGAATAAGAATAAGAAAACATCACTAGGCTCTGAGTCAGGATCCCTGAAGCTTGATTTGAAGTTCTTTATTTACTCACTGTGTGACCTTGGGAGAGTCACCTAACTGACCTTTGTATCCTCACCTGTAAAAATACATCCTGTTCTGGAAAATATTTGTATGTTATCTTACCATCCCAAGGTATTTGAGAATCTCTCACGTGTCTATTCTTCATGGAAAAAAACATCCATTTTTCCATTTTATTAGGACAACGCCAACTCCTGGGCATGTTGCTGTACACACAACAAAAGGATGAGCATCTTGCATGCAGCCAAAGGGCAGAGTAAGTTACAGCACTACCCCGCCCTGCTGGGGCCACTGCCCAGCTTCCCGGCACTGACTTCCCAGTTCATGTCCACCCAGTCTCAGTAAAAGAATAAAAAGTCACAGAAAGGACATGAGCTCTTGGAGGGGCCTCATGCACACTGAGTTCTATAAATGATGTGGCTATAAAAGGAGGCTGAAGTAGTTCTGGCTGAATGTTAATTTAACTACAGCCATATATAGTGCAGTTTAAAGCGTAGGAAGAAAACGTACCCTATTAACATCAATGAGTGTGTTAGAACTCCCATGCACCAATCAAGGGGCGCGCCACCGCGGGCCTAAAGAACAAACTTTATGAGCCACAACTGCTCTTGAAATTAAAGATCCGGGCAAATAATAAATATTTCCCCAACACTCTTCCCTTTGAGAATGGCAATACCATTCCTTAGAATAGAGCTTCATGTTGTTTAAAATTTAATCTTAGAATAACTTCTAGTTTTATTGATTGAAAGTTGGAGCTGCTTCATTAAAAGGAACTGTGCTACAGTGCAAAAGTTTGCAGATTCAGAAAAACTTGGAGGGTTACATTGGCTAAATCAACGAGGAATTTCTCAGCAAAGTAGAAAGATAAGAGAAGACCATACTTGCTAACGAAACCTTCACTGGTCACTCATCAACTGTATAACTATTAGAGTCCTCTATTAACATTTACCTTCTGATTCTTTTTGGGCATTTTTTGCTTTGTATTAAAATTATTTATACATGTATCATCAGATTGTGAGTTGCTTACAGCCAGAAATGGTCTCTTCCCCAGAGTTTTTCTGCTCCAGCCAGCACAGTGTCTTTCACATGAGATAAATGTTTGTTGAATGAATAAAGGTATATGTGCCCTTGTACATGTATGCATATATATTCATCCTAAGGTATTACCTATGTTTTTTCCACTGATCCCAATATATGTTTCAGTTCATATGATTCTAACTTTTTTAAAAAATAGGTTGAGTGCTGTTTAAAAGAAGGGGAGTTGGGTTACACACACGCACACACAGACACACGGACACACATCCTTATCCCCAAGGAATCAGTCAAAGTCCATAGAAATCAGAAGGAAGTAAAAAATTATTTAATGCAGTCTCTGATTAATATTCATAGATCTATTACTATACCATATTTGGTAACAAAGTCCTTTAAAATGTGTTAGCCAAACAAAAGCTTTATGGCCACTAACAATGACTGACTAAATGTGTATTTTGACCATTAAAAAATAGAAATTCCCAGAAATCTGACTGCATACCTATAGGAAAAGTAGAGCTGAACTAAAAAGCAGTCTCAAAGTTATTTTTTAAACAAAACTGTTCCATGTGAAATGCTGTTTCCCTTTGATAGAGTCATAGATTTGCTGCCCGCGATGATAGAGACAACACGTACAGAAGACTACAGTCGAAACGTAAAGGGAAGGAACAATGAGCAAGTTCTTTAAAAAGAATCCTGTTAGCAATTCTGTTGTTACTAATTCTTGTCAATAAATGATTTTGTACTTAAATCTTACAAGAGTAAACAGCTTTTAGCTATTCTCAGTGTTTTCTAGGGAGTGATTGTGATCAGTGGATCGAATCTGACTTAATCTAACAAATGATTATTCTTTACAATAGAAAAGCCAAGAAGAGCTGGGTACCATTTGAATGCTTCCCAAATCCTATTTCAACAATTCTGAAATTGAACTCACTCTTTTCCTCCAGATATGTGCTCTTTCTTTTATGTTTTGTGTCTCCATCAATACACTACCTTCCTTCTAATCACCAAAGCTAGACAGTCCCGGATTACCACTGATACCTTCTTTCTCTTCCCCAGCCACATTTAATGGATCAATTATACTCTGAAAACCCTTTCCCACCTTGCCTTTCCCACTGCCACTAGTCTAGGCCGTTGTCATCTTTTTCCTACTGCAATAATCTTCTCCCTGGCCTGTCCCCTCGCAATTTGATTTTCTATAATACCACTGGATTTATCTTCCTAAAACACTAATATGTTCATATTGCTTCCCAGGTAAAAAATTGAAGAAGGAACTACTTTTAAAAGCACAGATGTCTCCTAATTGCAATCTGGGTGCCAGTGAGCACATTCTTTTTGGTCCATGGTATCAAAAATATTTTTGATTGGTCAACATTTAATAATTTTGATAATTCACTTATGATATTTACTGCTTTACTTGAAAAAGAGCAATTAGCTCTTTTTGAACATTTCTCTTGTTGTACTGATTTACTGTTCCCATATAATCCTCCAAAAGAAAGGTTTCTCCATGTTGCTACAGACTCCCCCACTCCCTATTGTCTCCTTGGCAATGAGAGCATCTCATAGCTATCACTTGTCATATTTCTTTAATGTAGTTTCTCTTATACCCAACTCACTTCCTTTACTGTGTTCTAATGTCCATGTTCCTTAGCACAGTGTTCAAGATCTTTATAGGTGGGCTTCATTCTCCTTTTACCATCTTATTTTTCTCTATAACCCCAGTTGATATTTCAGCCATATCATACTGCTTCCTGCTCCTAGAATATGCAGGAGCTAGGGGTTTAAAGTACAGGTAGACCCAGATTGTCTGAGGTGAAATTTAGTTTCCACCTTTATTGGCTCCATTATCTTACACAAATTGCCTAAACTCTCCGTGCCTTGGACATTTTGTTTGTAAAGTAGAGATAATAGTGCCTACCTCATGTGATTATTATAATAAGGATTTAGAACAGTTAATACATATGAAGATTTTAGTGCTTCATAAATGTTCAGTCAATTTTAAACATTGTTAATTTCCCACCAAACAAAACTCATGAAGTTCCATTAGTTGGGCATGTGTTTTGTTTCTTATTTTGCCTGGTACATTTCAACTTCTTCTTTAATATGCTACTTAAATGTTACATTTGGGAAATAGTTTCCATTTTCCACATCAAAATTAATTGCTCCTTTTTTAATGTAAGTACTCAGAGACCAATTTGGTTATACCTCTTTTATGAACTAACCATAGCTCCCCCTGGATTTTCAGCTACTTCAGGGAAAGGAGCAGATCATACATGTCATTTTATCTTCTGAATATCTAGGTGAGTGTTCTACAAATATTCAGTGTTCAGTGTTCAGAAAAAAGTTGTCACTTGAACAAAAGTGAATTCATGGGTTTCTCTTTGGTGAACCAAGTAATCATGAGCTGAATGCATCTGAAAGAGCATCATGTGCAATCCACTTACTGGAAAAGTGAAAAAACAAACAAATCAACAGATGTGGAAATTAATTAATTCTTCTATCGAGAGTTAACGTGGCAGAACAAGGACCAAACCACTAAGACCATCACCCTGGACTTGCACCTCCTTTTCTCTTTAATATATCCATGAGGAGCTGCTACATTCAAGTGATAGTGGCGTCACACAGGCAGGGCTTCTAGAAGGCAACTGTCTGTCAGAGCTCTGCTGTGATCATGCAGCCACTCCACCAAACCACATGGAAAGGTGAAGATGGTAGCAACAACCAAATTGCTGGGAGACAATAATTTATAAGGTTCAGAGTTACCATTGCTAGCACATCTTTTGTGCAGGGGACTCAGTAAGTCATCTTTCTTAGATTATCTCATGAATTCTCTTTCCTCCCTTATCACTGTATCATTAGAGTTAGCACTATTGGGTAGCATGCTTGCAATAAATTTTTGTTGAATAAATGAATGTAAGCACAAGTGATATGCCTAAGATCACATAGTCAATAAAGAGTGCAAAGTGCCGCCACTATTTGAATCTAGAACCTTCTGAGTTCCTTCCCAGGATAATTTAATTTTAACACATCACATGATTGGATGGCTCCTCACTGCTAATCCATACAGGTTTGCTCCAAGTCTACTGAGCCACTTATATTTTACTAAGCATCTCTTGCAATTTTGATCTCCGTATACGCTTCCTTCATACTTGGAAGTATTTTCTCTGACTTCTATTCATCTTTTAAAACACAGCTTAAGCATATTATCCTCTCTTGACTGCTCACTCTGGGTCAGGTGCCCGTGTCTTTGGTTCCATGATACATCTTCATGTTCTTCTTATATCATTCATTTATCCTCTACTCTTATTTCTACCCATAGAACATGAGCTCCTGGGGAGCAAGGAACTTGTCCCACTCTATTCTGTGGGTCTACTACCTAGCAGAGTTCTCAGCAAATTGTAAACACTCAGTAGATGTTTGCTCAATAAGTGTGTGGAACAAAGGACACAAAGGTCCCAAGAAGTAGAACTTGGAACTACAGAGTTAGATCACAAGATAGAGTTAAGAATTTGTTGGGCTCATGTAACAACTGATTGCCAAGGCCTCACAGCTGCCTGTTCATAACACTTAGCTTCCTTGTCTCTATGCTCCATACCGGACCCAATAGACAGAAATGATTAATTCCCAGTAGAAATTTCCTACCTGTGCTCTAGGCTACCTTTTCCACTTTCCATTACAGATTTAGTTTGCCACCACACCCAGTTTTCTTCTTTTCTAGCTGTGGGCATTGCTTCAAGACTCAAAAGCTCTCAATTTACGTAGAGGTTTGTAGTTTCTCCAAAAACTAACAGCCAGCATGACAACAAGAAGAGGCATTTCCACAGTAGTTGATTGCAAAATAGATGTAATCTTGTGACCACATCAATATTTTCAAGTGCTCTTGCTCACATACATTAAAAAAAGCATCTGTGTGGGAGTCTTGGTTTCAAAAGCCTAGAAGGTACATGTTTAAAGAAACTACGAATACTGAAAATTTTAAAATAAATTATAACATCAGGATTTGAGCGTAAATCTTATTTCTTTGCAGAAGGCAGGGGGTTGGGGGATGCTTTTTATTTCCAGACAATCTCCTAAGAAAGTAAACCCAAGACTAGGTGAGAATTGTGTGGCTTCATTCTGTCAAAACATATTGCTACTTATAGGCTTAGGGATGCTGCCAATAAAATATTTCTTCAACCCCCAAGGTTCTACAAGAATAGACTCTTGGATAAGATTATTGTTAACAGCACAAGTGTTGATATAGCCACGAGTTAATAGCTACTGGCAAACAGCAGCCTTTTTTGTTCTGTGTGAATAGTTCTTCCTCCCCTAGTCTGCCAAACTAAGCACATTTGGTGTGTTTTCAAAGTGGCACACAGGAGGTCAATTCATTAATCATTCTCAAATAGTGGGAAACAGAGACTCCTGTCTAGGAAGCCACTGGAAATGTAGTCCTTTCTGTTTTCCATTTTAAGCTAGTAGGTGATATTTCCCCCCTCAGAAATCCCTTCCTTTCTTGCCTCCTCAAGGGCCTGTTCATTTCTCATTTCTTTAGGTTAGAATTCAAATGATTGGATCACTTTTAAGTAGACAATTGAGTGGGATTGGGAGAAAAGAGGGTATTTCTTTCTTTCTTTCTTTTCTTTTCTTTCTTTCTTTCTTTTTTTTTTTTTTTTTTTTACATCCTGTTTAACTCTATTCACATGGAGCGTATAAAATACCTGGCCAAAATTTACCTTCCTAACTTTACCCACTAAGAAAACCACTTCTCTGGGCATGGTGTGCTCAATGTTTGGCAACCACATAGGTATCTTAGATAGGTGGGACACAGATGAAGCTAATTTTAATACCCACCCACGTCCGTCCTGAGGTTACCTTGCAAACATGGGATTCGGTAGCAGGTACAGCAGGCAGACTCGGATGAGGAGATGTCTGGCTCCAACTCTTGCTAGCTATGAGATTTTAGGCAACTGACAAAACTTCCAAAAGCCTTGCTTCCTTCCTCTCTAAAATGGGTATAATTGTAGAACTACCTCCAGGGGAGTTGTGAGGTTAAACTTGAATACGTATGTAAAACATCTCAGCAGAGGGGGGAAATTTCCTCATCATCTTCTCCCTTTTCTTCTCCTCCTTCTCTTCTCTCCCTCATTATTCTTTTCCCTCCTCTTCTTCCTTCTCTTCTTCTGCTCTTTTTCTTTTTCCCCATTTCCTTTGTTCTCCTTTCCCACACCTGGGACACATCCCCTTGCTCAACTTTCTCATGTGAATTCCACTAGAGAATTATTCATATTTTAATTTACTGGGGTCACCAAACAAATGAAAGGCCAGGGACTTTTTCTTCCAGGCTGAATTCTATTTACATTGAAAATAAACTAATTTTTTAGTATGATTTTCCTGAGGCTGCTAACTGGAAAGGACTCCAGATTTTGGATGACACTGATGCAGCTGGCTCTTTTGTTTGGTTGAGGCAATCATAGAACTGAACAGCTAGTGTAATATCAGATGAAACACAAGAGCCTTTCCTTTCTGCTCTCGGGATCTCTGTAAAATGTCCTGTTTGTTTTGAAGGTCAAAGTGAGTTCTAAGCAGTAATTGAATGCAGAGCATATGATGCTTGCCCACTTTAGATTCGCGGCTTCCAAAGCCGATCAGGCAACAGAACTCTGACATTTTGTTTATTTTCGTGTGAATATAAAACTCAAATATTTAATTGATTTTGAGCCCCTATAATATGTGGTTTTATCTGTGTGTACAAGCATCTCCCTCTCCAATTCTGGCCTTGAGTGCACAGCTTTCCTGCCGTCCTCAGCCTTCTTCACCCCTTTACCGAAGTCCATAGAGTACTTTTCTAATCCTCTGCATGCACATTGTTTAAAACAAGCAAACTGATTGGGAAAACAACTTTCTATCATTTAATTTTGTCCTATTTCCAGTGCTCCCTCTTGTAACTATCTTTGCTTTCTCAAAATTCTTTGACTTCCTTCACCTTGTCTATTTGGTGCATGGCCACATTTCTCAAAGTGTAACTCTGGATTCTCTTAATGGTTTTCTCAAAAGAACATGAGAGTTATTCCTGGTTAAGTTACGTCCGGTTACTGGACTAGAGAACCCAAGTCTGGCCTGACTTCGGTGCTAAAGACATCACGGTCTCCCATTTCTCCAGGGACATCACACATTTTGGGTGTGGCTTGATCTTCCAAGTAGGAACTGAATGCCAGTGAAAAAACTTGCTCCCAAAGAGATCTGGCTGGCCCATGTGTGACCCCAATGTCTTCTCCTGTTCTTCAACTGCCTTTAGGTTTCTCCAAAAGTTTCCTATTTTTGCAATTAGTTATTTGTCCTACCTGATTGCTTTCTTTCCTTTCCTCACCATTCTTTTCCAATGCCCATGTCTTCTCAACTCTTTATCACTTTCTTTTCCAGTTTTTATGGGTATTAATGGCTTGGCTTCTCACAAAGAAAAAGCAAAGAAAAGTAACCTTGTTTTTCAAGAATCACAAAAGGAATGACAGCAAGTGGAAAATCCAGCTCAGTGTAGGAACAGAAATGGACTGTTTCACGACACCAAGCACACTGGAAGGCCGGGCTGCGCGGTACCCTTCCCATCTCCCCCTTAGGCCCTAACACGGAGTGGAGCTTTGTAACTGATTAACAGATAACTGAGAGGATGCCGCCTTTTCTTTCCCTTAAAATCACAGGCCAGCACAGCGAGATATTTGCCACATATGTGATGATTTCATATTGGAGCAAGATTGACTTGATTTGGACCAGATTAAGGAATATTCTACACTTATGAATTGAATTATAAATAATTTTATATACAGAGGTAATCAGGCACTCCTACATATTAAGAGTAACACTTTAATGGATCTATACAAAAATTGTATTCCTACAAGGCTGAAGAATTTGGGATTCAGCTCCCGTGAGGAGAGTACTGAAAACCTCACCCCACAAAGTTCTTTTGAATCCTGAGATGCTGAGTAGGATACCCTGGATTTTTGGTGCTTACACTCACTCACTCTAGAGCCATAAGGAAGATGCCTAACTACTCCTGGACCTAGTTTGCTAACCATAAAATGATAAACATTACATCTACCTAACTTAGATGATTTCTTTTAAAAGGTCTTGATTTAAATGTTTGATTGATTGAGTTACAGGTTAATATACATAAAGCATTTAGAACAATGAATGGCAAATAGGAAGCACAATATAACATTAGCTCTTGTTATCAGTAGTAGTATGAACATTACTGAGTAGACTCCATGTGTATGTTGCCCATGCAAAGAGAGATATGCTTTGGAAACCATTGCTGCTCAGTAACTAGGAGGAACACCAATTCATAAGACAACCACATCACTTTACTTTCCTTGTTCATTGTAGCTATGCAGTGTTTTTGCAATAACGTGATTTTCATTTTTTTATTTTTATTTTTTTGCATTACTTGTGGAGGATCAACACAGCCCCCACCTTTTTCTTTATCATGTTCTTCCTAAGAATAGAATGTAGCTCTTAAACTCTCACTGTACTTTAGCAAATGCACAGAGACTATATTTTGCAGGCAAAATAATACATTTTCTAGGGCCTCCATGTGTTTTCTAACAACTGTCTCAGAATCTACTGCCAGACCTAAAGACATTCTTAAAGTGGGTGCAGTAGAGGATGAAGCAGGAATGAAAATCTCTGAGTGTTGCTGCTTGTGTGTGGTCCCTCTCCTCCCCAAACCTCCACCCTTCTACTTCAGAAGACTTGCCAAGGGCATTTCACCAAAGGGAAATAATCTCCAGGGTGGTATTTCCCTCCCCAAAATGTAAGAAAAACCATGCCTGGAGAGAAGAGTTTCAGGACTGATACAAGAGGTGAAACGCCGGAGGCAGTTCTTAACTCACTATCGTAAGTTTCCCAGAAGCTCCTCTCCATTCTGGTATTTGACCAAAGTAGCGTGGTCGTCCTAAGAAGGTGTAATGATACTCATTCAGTCATTCATCAAACATTTACTTAAAATACAAGCAATACAGTGTCCTGACAAGGAGAAAAAGATGCTACACTGTCTTCTTAAAGTAGTAGGGAAAAATCAGAGCTGTGTAACTGAAACACAAGAGCTAAATCTTTAAAATACACAGCATGGAGGGAACACAGAAAAGGAAGTCCTAGTAGGTCCTGAGTGAGGCAATGTTGGCATGCATGAGGCAAGTGCTTCTAGGCAGAAGAACAACAAATTTGAAGATGGGGAAGACTGAAACAGCATAGTTTTAGGAAGCTGAAAGTGGAAGTTAAAAGAGGCTACACACGGGACAAGGCTGGACAGGTAGGCAAGGGCCAAGTGTGAACATCTGCTGTGTTCAAGCATTTGGGAGTTTTTAAAATTGTGCAACGGGAAGCTATTAAAGGCTTTTAAAATATATATAATATGTTTGAATATTATTTGAAATATATTTTATTTCAAAATATTTGACATATATTTTATTTCAAAATATTAAGGGGGTACAAATGTTTTGTTATATGTGTACCTTGTATAAGGCTTAAGTTGGGGCATTTAGTGTGCCCATCACCAAAATAGTGTTCATTGTACCTGATAGGTAAGTTTTTACCCATCACCCCCTCCCAACCTCCCCCCTTCTTCTCCCATACCCTTTACATCTTTTATGCCTGCGTGTGCCCATTGTTTAGCTCTCAATTATTACAGCATACACGTGGTGTTCGTTTTTCCATTCCTGACATACTTCACTTAGGATAATGGTCTCCAGTTCCATCGAAGTTGCTACAAAAGACATTATTTCATTCCTTTTTATGGCTGAGTAGTATTCCGTGGTATGTAAATATGGTGTGTTTGTGTGTATGTACACACACACACATACATATATACACACACACACACCACATTTTGTTAATCCACTCATGAATTGATGGACACTTAGATTGATTCCACATGTTTGCAATTGTGAATTGTGCTGCGATAAACATTTGAGATCAGGTGTCCTTTTGGTAAAATGACTTCTTTTCCTTTGGGTAGATACCTAGCAGTGGGATTGCTGGATTGAATGGTAGGTCTACATATATTTCTTTGAGAAATCTCCATGCTGTTTGTTTTCCATAGAGGCTGCACTAACCTGCAGTTCCACCAACAGTGTATAAACATCTCCATCTCTCTGCATCTACGCCAGCATCAGTTGTTTTTGGTTTTTTAATAATGGCCATTCTGACAGGGTAAGGTGGTATGTCATTGCGGTCTTCCTCTCTTTCTTGAGTCTTTCCCCAGGACTATGTCAGAGGTTATATTTGATTGTCAGTACAGAATCTGCAAGTAAGCAGCAGCTTACGTAAATAGTGATCTGCAATTTGCTCTACAGAATGAAGGCTGGAGGTGGGCAGGACCTGACCATGGTCTACTGGCTGGAGGACTCAGATCCATGGGCTCTGACTTCTTGGCCTTTCCCTCCTGTTTGCATGGTTGGTGTTGCAAGTCCAGTCATCAACACTGATTCAGATATTCCTGAGGAATCTGGAAGGCTGGCTCTAAACTGCTTGCCCTTCACTGAAGAGAAAGTTAGGGGAAACGCTGGAAGGAGATAATCTGTAGACTCCTCCACAAGGACAAAATATGAGCTCCTGGGTGTCCATCTTTCTTCCCCATCTTCCGCCTCCTCCTGGCCCCTCGGTGAGAAATTCTTATCAGTCATCTGGCAATGTCTAAATGGCCTAGTAGAAATCAAGTAGCCCTCATCCCTGCTCCCAGTTGCTTGGGAATCAGACTCCACTCTCTTGCTATTTAAGCTGGTGTGTGTTATACTCACTGTGCAGACACAACGGTATGTAACTAATAATTTGATATAAAGTGTGTTTCTGTCTGAATATAATTTTTACTTAAACCTCTGGAATCAACAACTATTCATGTACTTTTCAAAAAATATAATCAATAGCCATGTAGTTAGCTCCTCTCCACAGCTCTGACTTTGCATGTATTGAAGTCAGAGTATTCTTTTTATCAAAACCTAATACAATAGCATAAAAAGCTTATTTCATAGCCAGGGGATCAATAGATATCATTTGGTTGTCTTCCTTAAATGTCTCCTCATTTTTCATGTGGTGTCCGTTTTCAAGCTGAGTAAACCTATCCATGATTACTTTTAATACTTATTTGAAAACACACACACACACACACACACACACATACACATACACACACGTTTGTTGATATATTTGTATGTCTTAACCTGGGAATGGTGAAAATTACTGCTCATTTTTAACCCTTTCACATTTTATGTTTTTATTTATTCTCAAAATTACTTTGCTATTTAAAAAGAAGAAAAGACTAAGAAAAAAATGTATAGCTCAAAGAAAGCTTGATACATTAAACACTCTCTAACTTGGGTACCCTGTGAGTAATACCAAAACATATAGTGCCATAAATAGTATCATTAATGTGAACATAAATATTGCACATAAACTCAAGACTCCCAAATAAGGCACCTTGTGAAGAATGTTCAAAGACCTACCATGCTCTAAATATAAACAGTACCAATGCTAGAGTTATGAACACCTGTTTGGAACAGTTTTTCAGTAGGGACTGTTCCTTTTTCAAGGAAAAATCTGAAGAAAACATCAAGTGCTTAACCATTACATCATGCTACAGACTTTCTATACCTTCGTAAGGCATAAGGTTATATGAACTTACTCCCCCACCCCCCAAACTGTTAATAACACTTGCCCTATTTCATGCACAACAAACATTCCCAGAGGTTCTATGTTGAAAGGACATCTCAGCCACTCATGCTGGAAATTGTGTGTTAAATACAGTTTTAAAATAAAATCTGTATTGTACAGGATCCCACTAAGCAATCTCTGTTGGGAGCAGGAGGAAGCAAAACAAATCAAATGAAAATAAGACAAAACAATTATAATTCACAAGGCAGTGGCAGGGAGAATGATTCTCAGAACCACAAATCACATTATGTTAGGGATTGCATTTACCCCTTGCAAGATTCCAAAAGGAGAATTTTTCTGGAGCAAAGTGTTACACAACTAACAAAAGCATGTGTTAGACAAGCGGGCAGTAGCCCTTTCAGTGGCATATTGATTCCTTGATAGAACGCTACCTAATCAGCACTGTAGGGAAAGTAGAGAATGGGAGAGTTTAGTAGCAAAGATGTAGGATTTGGAGCTCTGATTCTAACTCACTAATTGTTCTAATTATATGCCCACTGAAGTCACTTAAATTCACTGAAGTTGACTTTCCTTATCTTAAAGACAAATGAACAAACATAAAAACCAGGATCACAGTGATACCCGAGCCACAGGATGATTCCATTGTGAAAGCCGCATAATATATCCTAATAAAGTACTTTGAGAAATGTAGAACACTGTGGACTGAGTGTTTTGTAATTTTTAAACAGCTACAGAAAAAACAAATGAAAGTTTTTGAGCAATGAAAATATCTGAATTTTGTATTCAGCCTTTAATTTAAATAAACTATTAGATAAAAATTAAATAATATTAAGATACTTACCACAGAATATCAAATACTGATGGTTTCCTAATTACTAATAAGTCAACTACTTTTTCAATATTTCCTATAATAACCCATTATAACTCAAAATAACTTTTTGTTGTTTCACATAGTGACAAAAACTGGCACAACACGTTACAGCTTTGCGAATTCTACTCTACAAAATTCCTATACTTCCTCTTCACTCACTACTGTTTGAAAACCCAGAAATGAAGACTACTCAAGATGGGGTGAAAACCCAATGAAGTGGCTTCTAATTGAAAGATTTTTATCAGGAACTCTTCTTTTTCTTTTTAATACAACAGAAAACTACTTAGAAGAAACTACGCACAATATGGGGACTATAGTTAATAACAATATATTGCATTCTTGAAAATAACTGTGGGTAGATTTTAAGTGTTCTAAACACACAAAAACTATGTATAGTAATGCATATGTTAATTGGTTTGATTTAGCCTTTCCACAATGTATGCATATTTCAAAACAATGTGTTGTATATGAAAAATATAAGTAATTTTATTTGTAAATTAAAAGTTAATTAATTAAGTAAAGGAAGTTACCATTTCCCGTGTCAAGGCTCCGTCACATATAACTGGATTCCCTTAGAAGTATCTATTTGCTCTTGGAAGGTCACATATATTGTTACTCCAAAATGAACGAACTCTCCTAATAATCTACCAAATCTAGGCCTGCAGGGTGTATCTGGCTTGATGCTTTTCTATACAGTAAGTCCTCAATTAACATCATTGATAGGTTCTTAGAAATTGCGACTTTAAGTAAAAGATGTACAGCAGGTCCTCCAATAAAGTTGGTTTTCTTCAACATCATTCCATTGTAACATTGATGAGGAAAAAAATGGTTTTGTTGTACATCATTTCACTTAAAGCAACAATTTCCAAGAACATATTGACAACATTAAGTGAGGACTTACTATAATCGCATCTGTCCTGTTCCATAGTGTATCCAGCAGCACATGTGGCTCTTTAAATAGTTTAAATTAATTAAAATAAAATAAAACAACTCAGTTCCTCAGTCACATTATTGATATTTTAAGTGCTCAATAGCTATCTGCGTGTAGCTAGTGGCTACCATATTGATTACTGATACAAAACGTTTCCTTCATTACAGAAGGTTTGACTGGGCAGCACTGGTCTAGCTTCTCTCCACTCTCTCCACTTGGTCCATGATGATTTCATCTTAAAAAAAAAAAAAAGAGTAAAAGAAATAAGTATGGAAAAACTCATTCATAGGAATGCAGAGTTTAGATCTGCAAGTGACTGGAAAAATCAAGGGTTTGGCCCAGATTTCTGCCTTCCTCTGAGTGAGATCATGCAATTCTTTACAAAGGTGAACTGACTCAGGCCCAGAAATACCAGGTGACAGGTTCAAGTTCATACAAAAAGGGTGTCAGACTAGAGTTTTGAAACTTGGTTCACTTTTTTCCTGTTACAGTGCTTCTTTTGTAATTTCACACTACTTCTTGTTCATCTCATACCCATAAAAGACAAAATGCAACAGGCTGCAATGTTATTGACTTTGACAATAATTCCTTGTAAAATTTAGAGCCAGTTAGAACATGTCTATGAAAACACATCCACAATAAAGCCTTAAGCAAAAATACTACCTTATTAGCACATATGATTCATGTAAAAATGTTTAAATTATCAAGCAGCTATGTTCTATACAGAACAACACATACCTTAGGTACATTTCATTATTATACTCAATGACTCTATAAATTAGTATTCTTATACCAATTCAATAGATGAGGAGACTGAAACTTAAAGAGGTTAAATAGCATGTCTAAGATCAAAAAAAACAGAAAGTAGCAGATGTCTCAAATTTAAATCCAGGTGAGTTTGACTCTAAAACCCATTCCCCCAGCCAGAGCCATCTCTATATAAATCTGCTATGAGGAGTGAGACGTAGAAAGTGTTCTCTAAGCCTTCACCCAGTTCTAACATTGCAGGTGTGTGTGTGTGTGTGTGTGTGTGTTTATAAGAGACACAGAACAGTATTTTCTATAGTGCTCATACATTTGTGCTCAAACTTCCATTTTGACTGACTCGTTTCAGAGAAATTCATTCATCTGATAAAGATAATAAGGGATGAAGAAAAGGTGAAGAGATAAAAAGAACAAGGATTTACCAGTTTATTAAGGGTAGATTTATAAAATATATAAAGCACACAATTTCTTACTGGTATCTCTACTCTGACTCTCTCTCTCTCTCTCTCTCTCTCTCTCTCTCCATACTCATTCTAACACAGAAAAGTTCAGTTTTTTAAATGTGGGGTAATATATATACACACATATACATATGTGTGCATATATATATATATACAAAAGGAGAGATCTGTTTTTATGAATAGGAATGTGAAGGTAATATTTAATTTTTTCTTCTGAAACAAAACAATGGAAACATTTGTTAACTGTTTCTTATGATATAGAAATTGTGCCAAGTTTTAAGAATGTAAAGATGAATTTAAACAGCATCCCTGGACGAAGGGGCACACCACACCTAGCATGTAAGATAAGCGATGAATTTAAACAATCCTAACCTAAATGGCAACAACATGGTATAAAACCTTGAAATAAAAGACTGTCTGGGATAAGTATCTGATGAGAAATTACAACCAGAATATGGACCACTGTCCTATTTATTCAATAAATATTCATTCTACTGAAAAGGTCACAGGTAGGAAGAAGAATAAAATGATTATTCATTTCTAATATGTGCTGTGTTCTATCCTGCCTCATTCTGGCTAAATGGAGGATAATCTACATCGAATGCAAAGCTCTTTGTGCCCTGTTTCTTACATGTACTACATATTGATGAGTTTCCTTTTGGTACATGAATGATCTAACTCCTACCTTATCTTATCTTAAAACATATAATGGAATCGATACATATGTTAGCAAGTATCCAAACACAAATAGGAGGCCTATCATTAGTCTCAGTATAAAAATGTTGACATGGCATTATGAAAATATAAAGAATTTTGTATTTTAATAAAATTATTTCATGTTAAATGTTCACAGGCTGAAAAGTTGTCTCTTAACTCAACCAACAAATGGGTTATGAATAGGAGAATTGTGCCTATCAAGATCTTTATTTCTTGACCAACTGTAAGCCGAGAATGCTATGCTTTTACTTTTTTCCAGAAGACCACCAACAGAACTTATTCCTCTAGAGTGATTTTTCATACCACTGTATCTTCCATTGGATCAAATGCTGAGAGACATGATGCTTTCAAACCATGTGTGAGTCATATGTTGGTATGGTGGAAACAGAGACCTTCTGCTAGCAGCAGATTAGCAGGTGCCATGGTTTGAATGTGTCCCCCAAAGGTCATGGGTTGGAAACTCAATCCCCAATTTGACAGGGTTAAGAGGTGGGACGTTTAAGAGGTGATTAGATCATGAGGACTCTGCCCTCATAGATAGATTAACGTTGTTATTGAAGACTCATCATCCAGAGAGTGGGTTTGTTCTAAGAGAGAGTTCAGCCCCCTTTTACTGTCATACTCTCCTGTCCTTCCATCTTCCCTTGAGATGACATAGCAAGAAGGACCCCTCCAGATGCCAAACTCTTGGTCTTGGACTTCCCAACCTCCAGGACTGTAAGAAACAAACCTTTATTCTTTGTCAATTGCCCCATTTGTGGTACTCTGTTATTGCAACATGAAACAGACTTAGGAGGCCTGATGGTGGCCTCAGTGCAACTCATGCTCACAGAAGAATGCAAGAGCAAAGACTTCTGCCAAACACTTCATTTCTGTTTTTCCTATTATTTTTTATAAGCCCATATTACAACCAAATTTTAACACCAAGTACAGAATATTAAGTATTAATTTAAAAGAACTTGAGGGAAATCATATTACAACTTCACGGTAAATTTAATTTAAAATGCTAAAAGCAAATTCTTTCCCTGCACACTATGTTTGCCTTTTTGGAAACAGGAGCATGCAGACTGATTCTCATTTTTATTAAGTGACTATCTGTAATTGCCAGATTCTCAGAGAGTCAGAAAGTAAAGCCCACACACCCTGGGAAATGGACAAGTTCTTATTATTTGACAATTTATTTCCCCAAGTCTTTCTAATCATTTCATCCAACAACCAATTGAATCTATTTAAATATAATCTTCTTCTGCAATACTGCATGGATAAAAAAAGTAACAGCTCTCAAAATATTTTTTTTTTTTAAGAAAGAGAAGGAAGAATTGAAAATCAATTAAAGTCATAGTCACATTTTTTTAAAGTGAGAGGAAAAAACCCAGCAGAAACCATTGTCATTTCGCTTTATTGACAATAGGCTTTATTGTAGTTTTCCAATAATCTTTAGGGGAGGCAACTATGTAGATTTTATTTTATGAATTCTCTTTCTTTGAAGAAGAATACTTTTGGAGAAGTAAGAAAGTGACTGTGGTCACTTTCAGTTCAGAGGAACTAAGCGACTAAAAGGCTGTGCTTTGAAACATACACAGGGCACATCTGAGGGGAGTGTTTAATTTGCTGTTTCTGAGCAGGTTGGTCATATAAAGTGTAATCATTTTAATCATTTCTTTCAGAATATTCCAACCTCTGGCACACAGGCATAGCTTCTTGATGAAGACTGTTCGTGACTGACCAGTCAGCCAGCAATGCAGGCTCAAAGCATGTAATGTGTGTTCAAACATGACAATTCGGTGAACTAACAGAGGATCTTTAGAACCACTCAAAAGAATCATGCCATTAGGTTAACGATTCTTGCAAGTTTAAGTGACCTTGATTTCCTCAATCTTTGGAATAACCTGGGCTGGTAGTGAAGATTTCTCTCAATTAATGCATTTGGCCATAATGTGGACACTTCCCATCACCCCAGTTTTGTAAGACTGAAAACAAAATAGAATGGTATCAGCCTCAAATGTTGGGCAAGGGATCTCTTCAACTGTGAATAACCCAGATAATTTATTCATGTTGTTTAACTTCTTTAACTTCAGCAAATATTTACTGATCATCTACATCAGAAAATGAAGTTTCAAGTGACTCACAGGTGATAAGTGATAGTAGAATGGCAAATCCATCTGAGTCTAGACAGTATGAAGATGCTTGTAAGAAGCTCCTTGTTGAGCTATATAGAATTAAATGATACTTTGATTTTAAATAGAGCCTCAAAACCACAGCTCTGTTTATTATAAACTCTACACAAATGACACTGTTTTTTGAGAGAGGATATGCAGAGTCACATACATGAGCAAACATCAGATATTTTAGCCATTATGAAATGACAGGTTATAAAAGAATACTTGCAACTCTCTATTCTCCCATTTCCCTATTATAGCTGCCTTGGTGCAGGTCCTTCTTGTATTTGCAAAACATTCCTCCCCATATCTGTATTTCCAGTGTTTCTTCTATCAACCCCCCTTTCATATTGCAACAGAGTGGGCTACATAAGCTCAATTTGACTTTCATGCCCTTACTTGAAACTCTCTGTTGCCTATGACAAAGTCCAAGCTCCTGAGCCTGGCCCACCAGGCCACCCACAGCCTGACCCCTTTTCTGCCCCATGTTCTACCATCTTATCAAGTCACATATCTGAACTCTTTTTAGTTTCCTCCATACACAGACACACGTGCACACACATATGTACACACACTTTCATGGGCACATGCATGCGTGCACACCATGGTGCATGGAGCAACACTTTGACAGCTATTACTCCAAAGTTAACAAGCTGAGCCTGCAAAAGCCAGCGCTGTAGCAGATGGCCTTCAGGCGGGCAGACCAAGTTTTTGGTTTACTCTCTGTGAATTTATAGTAACCAGGACTCATCTCTTGGCTGATTAAGCTCCCTGGAGTTTTTGGTATGCATCACAGAGATGGAGAAAGTGGAGTCTAAGTTGTGTAAAAGGCCAGTAGAGAATTCTAAATTATATCGTAGGGATTTTAAAAATGTGTGACCTTAATTTGTACCTCAATTTGGTGAATTTATAAGAAGAGATGATTTTCATTTTATGTTCTTCCAAGGCTTTCACAGCTTGATACAACATGCTAGCATGTGACAGCTTTCCAGAATCTTCCCAAGAGAGTGGGGATACCTGTATTATCTCACTTATCTCTTTAGCATCTTTTAGTGAGTTGATAATTAACTAATTGAACAGGAGTTAATTTGATAAGTTTTAATTTACTTTTGTACTCAGTTATTTAAGTATTATAGGGGGATCGGAATGTCCATTAGTTGATTTATATAAAAATATGTGGGAAAATTATAATGGCTTTGCAGAATATATTCTAAAAAGTCTAATGTTACTGACATGTAGATATTTTCTAATGGTGGCCAGGAAAAAAGATACTTGAAATAAAACAGGTACTATACCTTAGGTCTTAGGCTTAAATTATTCTTTGGTATTCAAAATAATCAGTTCACGATTTTTGGTTTTTAAAAGTAAACTTATTTCCTATTAGTGCTGGGAAATCTAACATAAGGAAAACAAGACTTGTATTTCAAACAATGTTGATAAAGAGAGCAAGCAAAATCTTAGAAGTGAATGCTTTAAAATTTCTATTTTAGGATTCTTTCATTCAGCATTCAGATTTAGCAAGTGAATTTCTTTGGGATTTATCTTTTTAAAAATTATTTTATAGACATTATCTGGAATACTTGTCAGCACATACTCATTTGAGGATAGTGGCTGCATTTTTGTTGTTGTTGTTGTTAGCTTTATATTTATTTATCTTAAACTCTAGCTGTTTTTTCTTCATACTTTAAACCTCTTATTTCATATCCTGATTAGTCCCAATTACGTCGCAGCAAAATCAGGGTTTTCCTTGGAACACACAGACCAATTTCCAGCCAGGTGTTTTTCAATGAAATAAGCACAGAGGAGAGAAGAATCCACATGAGTCAAGATATACTTGCAAAACAATTTCAAAATTAATTAATCCTATGAACCTATAATTTTAACATAGGTAACAAATCTATATTTCAGAAACAGATTTTTAAAAGGAATGCCATCTCTATTTTAAATTGGTTAACTTGTGGGGCAATTGTACAAGTACTAATTCATACTCTTAAGAATGTCAATCAAACTGTCCTCTGCAAGGAGCCTTAGGCTCATCCTGTAGTAGGAGAGGCACCATCATACAACAGGACAAAAAATGCCCATGACACTTGGCCATAAAGCCCAGTTCCAGTATGAGAACTTTACTCAAGCCAAGAAAAAGGGCCCAAAGTGCTGGTTATTCCATAGGGCCTTGCAGCAGTCTGACTTTGACTGCGATTAAGCCAAAACTCTTGAAACAATTGTGGTGGTTGTAGGTTTCTATGGCAATCAGGATCTCAAAAAGCAAGAAAATCTTCACCAAGAATATTATACAACCTTTTACCCTCTTGAAATCACTTCCTTTCCTTTCTCTCAAAGGAAAAGGAAAGGATACTGATTTCAAAAAAATCTGATATTAGTTTTAAGCTGAAGACAAAATCTAAGATCACTTTAGACATTCACGTGGATGGGATGAAAAGTTGGAAGGTGAAGAGGTTGGTCTAGGAGAGGGAAAGAGAATTACAGACACAAAAGAATCACTTCCTACCCACTCCCATTCCCCAAGTGCTGATGCCAAGTATTTGGTGGGTCAAGGACACCAGATTTATTTTTTTATGTGGAAATTCTGATTGGGGTTCCAGAAGGAATTTAGGAATAAAAATACTTGTATGCAGGTTGACTCTTAGTGTAGGTACCTGTAACCATATTTTGTTGGTGGTATAGAGAACTCTCTACTCAAAACCTCTTTTTAGAGTCCAATAAAGTTATGTCCACAAACAAAATTTTACCAGTTCAAATATCAACAGATACCATTAGAAGTTGCTTGTATAATATTACTTTAGACTTAAAAATAAAAAAAAAACTTGAAAATATCTGATTTAGAAGAAATTTAACAGTCTTAATCAGCCTTGAGAGTAGCGTTTCTTATGTACTTTTTGCTTCTCCCGGGTATTTATTTTTTTCTTTTGGAAAGCCAGCCTTCCAGTCTTTTGTTATTATAAACTAGCTTATAACTGTGTAAATAAAGGCTTATTTCTTTAAGAAATTTAAATTGCACTCAACTCTATAATAGAAACACTTTTATATACTTATTTGGTGGAAGACAAAAGGAGGAGATATATAAGGATTATGTAGGCTCTTCAATCCAATACATATTTGTTTAGCAACATTTTTTCTTATGAAAATATAAATCATAGTTATTTTTCATATAAATTTCATATATATAATCTTTAAAATATCCAGAGCTCTAATAAATTAATATGAAAATGAGTATTTTAGAAGTTAATCCACAAATGTAAAAAAAGAAAAATTATTTACATCTGAAAAATTACGAAAATATAGCTAAACTAAAAGAAATGTTAGTAAAAGCCAAAATACCATTTTTTATTATCATTTAGCAGTTTTTTTTCTAAGTTAATAATCCATATGAGAAGGGACTGATGAGATAGCTATTTTCATGTACTTTTGGTAGTTATCAAAACTCTATGATCCCCTTTGGAAAGTAATTTGAAGTAGTCACTAAAATCTTAAAAAAGAGATTCATACACTTTAAATTAATAATTGTATTTCTAGGATTTAATATTGAAGAGAGGGCTAGAAATATGGACAAAGATATATATATATATATGTGTATGTATATGTGTGTATATATATATGTCCTGAATACAGTTATAGTGGTGAAATTTTAGAAACATAAATACATATACAATAATAGGAAAATAGTAATAAATTATAATGCCTCTATATGATATATGGTTGATAGTAAAAAACTGTTTTAAAAATAATTTAATAATTAATCCTGTCACATCTATCTTCAAAGTTAGGACAGTCTCCTGAAAGAAAACTTGCATATGTAGCCTTTAAGTCAATAAGTAGATAAACAGACAGACAGATACGCGGAATGCAATATTTCTTGAGGAAGTGTGTATGACAATAGTTGCGGTTTGATGTAAGCTGCCTGGAGAATCCCTGAAGTGAGGGAAGTAATTTTTACAAGAAGCCCAGGGGTTTTTCTTGAAGGGAAGGAATGGAGTCTTCAATTTTTTGCTCCCAGGATGCCAAGATCATGTATTAGCTATCTATTGCTGTGCAGTGAAGGCACCCAACAACTTAGCAGCATAAAACCACCACAATTTTATTTGTTCACAATTCTGTTAGCAATTTGGGCTGAGATCAGCTGGGTGGCTCTTCTGCTGGTCTCACATGGGGTCACTTACATGGCTGTAGTCAGCTGTTAACTGGACTATGACTGGATGGTCAGGATAGTCTCATACACATGTTTGGAGTTTCAGATTGTCTGTCAGCAAGGCCTTTCTCTCTGCATAGTTTCTTTCTCATCATCAAGGATGAAAGCTCAGGCTTCTTCATGTAGTAGACCCAAACAGTAAGAGTCTCTAAATAGAGTATTCAAAGCCTTAGGAGGCCTTGCTCAGAAGGTACAAAACATTGCTTCCATAATATTCAGTTGGCCAAAACAAGTCTCAGGGCTTGCTCAAATGTTAAGGGAGGAGAAATAGAGTCCATCTTGTGGTAGAATAGTGACAAAGGGCATGCATGCAGGAATGGAAGGAATTATTGCATTTATTTTGGCAATCTTCAATAGATAGTAATACCTGGGTTGGGGGAATGTGATAGTATTGATCAAGGACCGCTGCTTGGAAAGGACCTCTGAGAAAAATTCTTCATTAGAAGGAGAGAAAATCAAATTTATAATAAAACAATACCACTTGAACAGGTAATTCTTTTAGGAGGGATAGTTTGACACTGGGTATGACAGGTTTGAAGGTCCTCTGGATTCAGCAAAACATGTAGCTCTGGGTAACAATAAATGACTGAACATCTTTAATATGCACTAAGATGTCTATAATCTTGGAGCGCTGAGTGTTTGGTAGTACTAGGTACTATCCAGGAATATGGGCAAACAAGATTACTATCACCATGCTGGTGGAGCAATATCCACTGTGCAGTACACACATTAAGTGGTGTTGTCTTTTGGCAGAGATAGAAAAACAGCATACAGTAGACTAATTAGACTATAGAGTTCTTTCTGTCTTCAGTTAGCTGGACTCAGTGACTCTTTCTTATCCATCGCCATTTGTGGTTCTTCGAAAATCAAGTAGGAGAAAGAAGATCTTGTGTGAAATATTTTGGACTTCCACTAATAAACAATGAATATGAAAGAAAATATATTGCTAACATTTATTAAGTGTTTACCAAAATCAGGCATTCTTCTAAATTTTTTAGAGGTCTTATCTCATTTGGTCTTCTTAAAATTCAAGAAAGTTAGGTATAATAGCATCACTTCATATTCAAATCTTCTTCTGAATATGATATATGTATATTTAATTCTCTGTTCCTTCCCACCACATTTTCCAGTGTACTGTTTTACTGTATTGCACATGAAAAATAGGACTGGGTCTCAGTTCAAGGGAAGTTCACTCCCTACAGACTCTTCCTTGCCCTATGAACTGCACCCTGGGCCATCTGAACCTGCTGCTGCATACCTGACCACCTGGGTCCCCAAGTTACCTGAAGGGAAAGCATCATAAATACTGCCAAGATGTGCTCTTTCCTCCATCACTCAGGCTCATACTTTTCCCAACTGACACAGTGCTGGGCAGAATAGTGAGGTGGGGGGAACCCATGGGGGCTGATGTGACTGGGACTGTCTTGAGTATTTGTGTCCATGTGACACCACCAATTGTCCTGTGCATCCTGGAGTCCAGGTACCTGCTTCTTGATTTGATTCTATAGTTCATGGAATTACTGTTTTTTTGAGCTGTTCCCTTAAATCCAAACCAACTGTGCATTTGAGAGCTGGAGTATAATATATTCTGTAATGATATGTATAAATCTATTAGTAATAATATATGTAATATAGTCTGTGATGTAGAAGAACGTTGGCTATAACACTCAAGACAAAGGGGCTGTTGTGAATTTGTTTGAAAGAAGACGTATTGAGAAAACAGAATATATATTTTATTGTTGATTAAAGGGATTTAAAAAGCAAGTCTTACTTATGTACCCCTCTTTGGGGTGGGTCCTTCCTATGAAATATGATACTCCCACTGCACTTTGATTACCTATGGGGAAATTGAGGCAGTGAGGAGTTAACTCACTTTTCTGAGATCACGTAGCTCTTGAGTGTATTGGGAGGTTTTACACCTAGGCAGAGTCTGACCCCAGAGCCTGCTCTATTGAAAAAATGACATTTTGGTGGGATAAACTTGACAAGGAATAATGATGGATCCAATATTGGCCGTGACATGAAGAAGAGTGAGCTGTAAGATGAATATGGTGTGGTGAGTTCTTCAAGATGGAAGTGGGATCAGGTTTAGAGGATGGTGATTTAGTTTGGACATGCTGAGTTTGAGATGGCTTTAAGACATTCATGTAGACATCAGAACTTCACCAGTGAGGAAACCACAACTGTTAGGTATTTGAATGCCAAAGAAAAAATTGAAATGATTTAAAAATATCCCTGAATTAACTAGAGCTCAATGTGTACATTTGGTTAACATATTTAACCTTTGAATTGGCCAGCACATGGACTTAAACATACTTACTTGTGTTGTTTGGTACTTTTTTCAGCAATGTTCAAAATAGATTGAGTTATGGAAGAGGATGAAAATGCTATTTAAATCCTATTAGTGTGAGGTCTGTATGGTAATCCAAATGTTTTCATTTTAGTGGAATTTCCCTATAACTAGTATCATATTTCCAGCACACACAGCCTTTTCCTCCTAATTCCATCATGAAGTCTTTCTATCTCCTGCAAGCTATCCGGTGTCCGATGTTATACCAGCAAGTGACAGGAAATCCCTTTAAAGGCTATGGACTCTGTGAGTGCTATTGCCTGACAAGAAGCTGTCTGAAAAAGAACTGCAAGCTTTTAATCTTGCAGGTTTTGTACACAGCATTAGAGAATGAGGAATTGGCCACTCCTCACCGAGCTATGAGTTATAATTTTTCTGTCTTGATCCTTGCACACATTTCAAGGTTTAATTATGTTTTGTTCATTATGAGTGCCTTGTGTATGAATACTTTTACTTCCTTTATACTGAAATATTAAAGATACTGGGGTCTAACTTTGGGCTTATATGGGGAAAGCTAATAGAGAGACAGATTTGGGGTTTTAAGATTATCTGGGAGGGACAAAAAAGTATTATATTAATTAGTTTGTCTTCCTAACCTCCTTTCATCAGCATCTTTTCAATCCTAACTTTAAGTGAAAGACCCAGATGAAGTGTACAGAAGATTCCACTGCAAGCAAAATACAAACAAAACATCAAAACTAACTCCTCATAAAACAAACACAAAACTGTAAAGAATGAAAACAAAAATATAAAACCAAAAAATACCCACCCTTTCATCTTTTTATTACCTACTCCTCACAGGTGCTGACTTCTGATAAATCCTTGTGCCCCAGTCTCCACCTCAGCATGAGCTTCAAAGAAGCCTATGTGTGACAATGTCATATATAGCAGCTCGATCAATGAATCCAATCAAAGTAAAGCTGCTATGGCTAAATTGGAGTGTGGGGCTTCTGTCCTTCCCAACGGACTATGCCAACCAGGTACAAAATTTGGAAACCCTTTCTCCACTCTAATCTCCTCATTGATAAGTGTGGAAATCCCAGAGGGCTGTAGTGGCCCACAGTCATGCTCAGTATATGGGTACGGTCTGGGTGCCTGATTTTTATTTCATTTTGGTGCTTCAGGACTGCATTAGGGTCAATCGCAAAAAACTTTCAAATTCACACAAATTCTAAAAGCGATTTAAAATGAATGCTATAAATTTTAAAATTGTGCGCTATTTTTGGATTCATCTTGATTCATTTCCCAATTTTCTCAAAATCGTGTCCACTTCAATTTTCAACGTAGCCCTTCTTAATGGATTTGTGAAAAGGAGTTTTGTAAATTAGATGAAAGCAGAATAGCTCTGGTGATGAACAAGGCTTAGTCTGGTTAAGTAATTTCTCTTGCAACTTAATAAAACTCATTATGATGGGACTTTGGGTCTCAATGAAAATGAAATTCTTTCAACATTTGTGATTGACCAGCAGATCTTTTAGATGAGCATAAATCCTTGATTAAAGGATTTAGGCCCAGCTATGGGCTAAGTCCAGGGTCGCTGAGGTTTGCAACTCAAGAGCTCTGACTCAGAGCAATTTGAGATTTAAAACTTGTCCACAGCAAATTGTGTGTGATTTGCCTAATGCAGTGGTCTCACCTAGGAGTCATTCTGCCTCCCGGGGGACATTTGGCTATGTTTGGAGGTATTTGTCTCTGCTACAGACCAGGAATCCTGCTAAAATCCCACCATACATAGGACAATCCCCACAAGAAAAGATCATCCAACCCCAGATGTCAAATGTGGCTGTTGAGAAAACTGGTCTAATACTGTTGTTCTACTGACTTCATAGAACTGACAAATGACACTAGGAGGAGGTCCGGACTGGGAACCCCCAAAGTTGGTGTTGCTGTCTTGAGCACGTTCATCTGGCAGGGGTTCTAAAGAACATTTTGACTCACTAACTGTGCTTAAGTGGTTAGGTCCTAACACCCCTTGATGGCAATCTCACCTAGGCTAATTAGTTGGAACTCTTGCTCATATAAATGGGTGTTCCAGAAGCACAAGGCAAGAGGGGATGACTCCATGATGAAAAGAGGCTTGTCAAATTAGTTGTAATTAAAAACAGGTCAGATGTCTGTCCCCTGTTGAGATTTAAAGGCAGTTTTTATTTGAATTTAAAATGTTCCTTAAAAGGAGTATCTAATAAATAAAAATGGCAGCAAATTAACTACTTTCTGCTTTGCAGAAAGATTAAAACCAAGTATTCAGTTTATAAATGGCCTCTTAGTTTCTTTCAAACTTAGTATGCTTCATGAGATTCCTTATATTAATATATCATGCCCCCATTTTATTACCTGAAAAATATGTTCCACTTTGGCAACATGAGGAATGACATTTTGGCTCCATTTTCATATTCTCCCTCAAATCTGAAACACTCAACAAAACATCAATGGTTTTCTATTTTTAGGAGACCATTCACACTCAGGTCCCTCTATGTTGTGTATCCTCAAAGAGGTCTCTGGGCAATTGACTTCCCTCTTCTTGGTACAAAGTGAATAACTGCTATGATGTTAGAGGTGAGAAGGGAGGTATAAAATCAGAAAGAACCATCATCTACCTCAGAAAGTGGTTTTTATAACAAAGCTGCTCAAAGAAGTGATATTTGAGCTGAATGTAAAAAAGCTAAGTTAATAAGCTAAAATAAGATTATAATAAATAAAAGGGGGTGCAGGTGAGGAGGAATGGATACAACTCAGCATGTAAGGAAATCCTATAGGATTATATATATAATATATATTTTAAAATTCTGAATATATTTTTATATGAGCTAGTTTTCAATTAGAATTCAGGTAAAGAAACATATAGTCTTATTGTTGCTTTTGGCTCTGATAAAAAAAAAAAGGCCATGTCCTTCCCCCCTTTCAATTCTCTAAGGGAATGTTATGTTAATATCCAAATGTCTTTTGCTTGATCTCCTGACTTTTTTTGTATTATGGTGAAATGAGTTTGAACAACATTCAGAAGGTTTCAAATAAATAGAAAACGAGATTCATTTTTGAATTAAAGCTAAACATTACCTGTAACAAAATCTTCAAAGATATTCAGGTTTAATCTTTTGACATGAACTCAGAGAAAAATACCCTTGTAGTTTAGCTAAGGAACCAGTCACCACAGCACATTCTAGCAGGAGACCTACTCCTTAATATTAAGGAGCCACCTAGGAGCTGTTTATTTGCTTCACTCACAGCCACCCAGCTGTTACTTCCATTTGTGGTCTTAGTGCTAATTGCATAATGTCCCTAATTTATATCCGCTGGTAGATCTGATCACCACATTACCTGGAGGGCAAGCTTTAATTAGAGAAATTTCTGAACAAATTGCCTAAAGAGCTTGTTTAGCGTGATTAAATGCAAGAACATTTCCCCCTTCTCTTCTTAAAAATGAGCATTTACTTTATACTAAAACTTTGCAGATCAAAAACAACCTCAGTTCTAATTAAGGCCTATAAAATGAACAGCAACATTACCTACGAAAACGAATTGGATTTTGTTGTCTGCAGCTGAAATATATATGACTCAAAGCTATATTTATTCAACGGCTTTCGGCATTTCTACTTTGCCTCTTTCAGAACTAACAAGGTGAAACGGTAAACTGATTGAGAAAGGATAAACTGTGAAAAGATGATGCCCTAATGTGAGATATTAGCTCAACTATGGCTTATGAAAAGAGATTAGAATCACATGCATTCTCACCTGTGCATCTCCAGGCTCTTGAACAAGCTAACATTAAATTAAACCTTCCACATTGTTAATAGGTAGCCAGATACGATATGAATTAACATGCAATCATTGCACCTTCAACTGAAGAGCAAAGATGATAAATATCATGATAGGATCAACAAACTTTGATAATTCAAAAAACAATTGAAGTTACTTTCACTGTTTAGATGGCATTCTTTGGCCAAATGTCAATGTCATAACAAAGTGCAAGAAATAAATTTGGCTAGGAGAATTTAGAAATCTCAGTCATTCCGTTATCAGCCTCTGTAAAAAGTGTTTGTATTATTCTTAATCATCAGACATTTCGTTGATGCCTCCTTCTGCCAGATCTCTGTTAGAAAATACATTAGGTTTAGAAATTGTATTCCCTGTGTGAATACACAAGCAGGACAGAGTAAAGTGTGATTGATTATTTGATTCTTTTGAGTAAATCTTTGAAAACGACTTTGTTTTTTTTCATGCTTGTCCTCAAATTTCTTAGCGAACATTAGCATTGGCTGCACATTAAAATTACTTTCTAAAAATGCCAATGCCTCATCTCAGACCAACTAAATCTGATTATCTAGAGATTTCATGTAGACACAGGAATGTTTGAAAGGCATTCCTCATGCTTCTTGTGCACACAACGAGGGTTGAAAAATCACTGAAATATATAATCATTCACTGAATGAACTTTAAATAGTAATCGTCAATTAGAACTCTGGATTGAGAGCCAAAGAACCAAGATTGTCATCCCATCTTGGCCCCTATTTTATCAGGTGAACGAACCCCAAGCAAATCACTTAACTTCTCTGGAACCAATGATTTAATCCAAGGAATTAAATTAATTTTATTTTCATCATATGTCCATTACCTCTAGCATACAGTGCCAAAAAGAGTAGAATATTCAATTTTCCTGCACTTTGGTGTCTCTTGTCATTAGGATATTATCTATTGCGAAGTGATTTCAGTAAGTGGAGAGTAAAGAGAATTCTGTCTCCTAAGGGAGTAATACCTGGGCAGTTAACTGTGTCTGACGTGAAGCTTAGCAGTACTTAGTGTAGCCCCTCCTTTCACCAATTAATGGCATTTTCCCTTTCCATCATGGAAGCATCATGGGTATCAGTGATATTGCAGTTTGTTCTGTGAACTCAGGTGTATGAAAAGACAATGGAATTTCAAGTGCATGAAAATCATGCTTATAAATAAGTTCCTATATTTAATCAAGGCTCATCCATTATTGACTTACTGAGTCACTCATGGTTTGATGAATTCAATGATTGATTGATTGATTCATTCATTCATTCACCCAAGGCTTCACTCATTCATTCATTAAACAAATACATTAATACATATTTTCTAGGCAATAGATAAAAACATTAGGCCTACAGTGTCAGAGGGCTCCAGTTGCTTATAACCTACTCATTAATTTCACACTCCCTTTATGGGTTTTGTTTCTTTGCTTCTCAACTTTCTCCAGGCTGATGGATATCAATTGTAGGCCCTTTGGGGGAAATACTGAAAAAGAGAAGCTATCCTTCTTCCGGGCTTGCTCAGAAAATAGGATACTCTTGCTAAGCAGCAAGTAGCCATCATGTCACCAGGAGGAAGAACCTCATGAAACTGAGTCAATAAAGAGGAGAGCCAAATGATAGGAAAAGTGAGTCTGATTCCATATCACATTGCCTGAACCTCTGGATCCAGCTGTATCTGTAGCTACGACTTGCACTTTTCATTTACATGAGCCAACAGGTTACCTCGTCTGACTTAAGTAGCTTTATCATTTGTACATGAGAGTGGGGACTAATACTCTTGTAATCTTGTGTCTAAAGAAGTTACATCTTGCACCACTCTTTGCTTAAATTCATTCATTCTGGCAAGACATATGTTATATATGGCTTCTTATATAGCATAGCAGGGTATTTTTTAGCATATTGTATTAGTTGGCCTGGGTTATCATAACAGCATATCACAGACTAGGTAGCTTAAATAACAGAAATTTATTTCTCACAGTTCTGGAGGTGGGAGGTCCAAGAACAAGGTGTCTGCCAATTTGATTTCTGGTGAGGACTTTCTTCCTGTCTTGTAGACCATGGCCTTCCCTCAGATGCTTTCTCTTTCTCTTCCTCTTCTTATAAGGCCACTAATCCTACTACTCAGGCCCCACCCTCATGACCTTATCTACACCTCATCACCTTCCGAAGGTCCCACCTCCAAATACTGTCACACTGGGGGTTAGGGCTTCAACATACACATTTTTAGAAAACACAAATATTCCATTTGTCACAGATACCTATTATTATTATTAAACATGATAAACCCTTTAAGATCAGTTTTGAAATTTCCATAGGTCTTTGTGCATCATGTGCCTTATACCTTTTCAAAAAAAATATTCTGCCCTCTACCATGTATGCAACATTTTAAGAAACATCTTACCTAAAAGAAATTTAGGAAATCTAAACTCTTTTGATACATCTAAAAATAACTTATCTAGTAAATCAGGGGATATTTGTTTGTTAACCTCATATCTCCTTTGTTTGGTGTTTTTATTTATTTGTTTTTTAATTAAAATACGTTTTTGGATGTTGCACCTTTTGTAGATTAATTACATAGATGTAATTACAAAATATATGTAATTTTATGGGTTTTCTTACTTCATAATCTTGTCTTGGACATCATTTAAAAATTTAAAAATTTGGTTAGCTTGCCACTGAAATGGTATACCAGGGGTTATGTCCTTTGGTTACTTTCAATTTTTTATAATAACAAATAACACTGAATATCTCTTTAGTGTTTAGATTTGTTAATTTTCAGGATTATTTGCTTCATTTTACTAATCAAAATATTCTGAGCTTGTTTAAAAGAGATAGCTATTCTAAAATGGTAAACTAATTTATGCTGCAACCAATATTGTGTTGTTTTTTTATATCAACATACCCTTGTCAGCTCTGGTTGCTATTTCTAAAACTTTTTTTTCTGATTATGAAGCAATACATATTCATAATCAATGATATGAAAAGCATACATAATATAAAGAACTAAAAAATTGTTTATGTTTTCACTACTCTATGCATTCTCTTTTCATTGCTTTTTATAAATTTGATTCTACGAAATTAATGTCATACTGCATATACATTACATGACCTTTATTTTTAAAAAAATCCACCATATACCAAAAGTTTTTTCCATGAAATTAATTATGTTAAAATTCACTTTTAAATGGCTGCATAAATTTTGTAATTATGGTTGATACTAAAGTTAATATACTTTTTTATTAATAGAGGCTATTTTTAATTCTCAACAAATGTTGCAATGAGAATCATTTTATGAACATTTTTAGCAACATATTTTGATGTTTTGTTAAAAATAAATTTTTAGGATTGAATTGCTTTATAGTTGAGTTCTGAATAAGGTTATTGATATGTTATGTCAAATAAAAAATATCATTTAGAAAATTTTTACTCATCATTCATCTTTTTTCCAACAATCATAACCAACTTAAGGGGTGGTAGAAGGTAGAAAAATCTCTTCAGTTACAAACAAAACTTAAATACATACACACATTAAAATGACTTTCTACATTAATATTCTTTTTATTTCTGTTTTTAAGCACCAAAAATGAATGAACATATGGATACAGCAAAAGAATGAAATATAAACAACAGTAGTTATCAAAACAAAGCATGTCACATGTGCCTAATTATTTACCCAATGATCGGTTTTAGTGGTCATATTAGAACAAGTTATGAAATTTTAGAAAGAGCATTTGGTAGAATTTCACACCCAAATTTACATAAAGTATTTCAACTTGCAAGATGTCAAGTCAAATTGTTTTGCAATAGTTCCCATTAATCAAAACAGAGCCACTTTCATAACCAGCTAAGCCACTAACTAGGTGTTTCACTATGTAATGACTATTTCCTTTTATTATCTCAAATTCATTCTTTGCTAACAGAAACCGTATGCAAACAATCCCAAGACCTACTTCAAAGGTCCTAAAAAGCCATCCAGGATTAACAGGAGAATCAGGTGAGATTTTTTTTAGGTTCAAGAGACAGAGAGCCCATTTATATTTCATCCAACTGAGAACTCCAGGAATGTTGCCAACTGCAGGCACTCTTGCATTCAAAGGTGCCTGTGATGTCACTGAGACTTACTTTCTCTCTCTCTCTCTCTCTCTCTCCCCATCCCCACCCCCCACCTCCATTCTAATTTTCTTGGTATAAGCTTCATTTTTAGGTAGTTTCTTTTTACAAGCAAGCCCTTGGTGGTTCTGTGTTCATGTGGTCCTTAGCATTTAGAGAGAGGAAATAGAGCCTCTTTAGTGATAGTTCCAGCAAGCTATGACTCTAGTTGGTCCAACTAGGGTGCTGCCAAGCCCTAATCCAATCTCTGTATCTGAGTCATCTACCCTCAGTATCTCTCAAGAGTTGGGGAGGGAGGAGAAAAGCAGTGAGCCTATCCCTTAGCAAATAGATAAAGACTGTGATTTCTAAAAGCCAAGACACGTTTCTCTTTTCAGAAGAGGTGGGAAAGTATGCAAGAAGCACAAAAGGCACACAGACCTGCGCAGGTGATTGAATAAGAGCAGAAAAGGTGTTTTTCTCATAGATTTTGGCAGGATCGGTATAATATCCTCTAGCCAAAGAGTGAGTTCATTCCTGTAATTATTTTTTTAAATATATATTTTAAAAAGTATCTGTTTTTACTCCTACATTATATAAGTAGCCATCCATGAAGATGAAATCCTGGTCAGAGGAGACTGGAGGGTATGCACCTGCTAAGCAAACACTTAGGAAACTCGCCGAAATTTTGGTCCCCAAGTGCTAGTTAGCAGAACACCACGTAATTGGCAGACTCTTCTGGGAGTGAACTGCAGGCGCAATAACCTCTAAAGGGGTATAAAGGAATCCAAAGCAGTCAGGCTTGAGAGATAAACATTAAGTAGATCATCATTGCCTGACTGCTGATGTTAGATGACAGTCACTTTTGAGAAAACAAAAGGCTTGAAAAAATAGAAGTGAGAATAACTCAATGCACCTTACCGGTCCTGTTTCTCTGGAGAACCCCGGCTAATACACTTAACTAGAATTAAAGGGAGTTTCAAGGAGTGAATTGGATGCAATATAAAAAAAAAAAAAAAAGGAAAGAGAATAAAAAGAAAAGGAATTCATTTTACTACTTTCCTGGGAGTGAAACCCCAAATTCAGTTAATGTTAATCACTCGCTAATTCATGGAAAATTACCTAGGCAATGAAAAAGAACATAACAGAAATTTAAAAACAGTCTGAAATTGAGGAATTAAAAAATCTCTGGAAGCAAGTCTGTAGGAGGACTCTCATGTTAGGCTTGTGTTTAGAGACGGGTGATAAAAGAAAGGGAGGATGGGAGAGAGAAAGGACAGCAGTGGGTAAGGCTGAAAAGATGTCTAGGACTTGGGCAGGAAAGACAATAATCCCAAACAGAACATTTAGGTGGGGAGAGAGTGGATGTGGCTGAAAGGGCATTGCTGGGTGACAGGGCTGGAACTGGGTAGGACATTGAAATTAGAAAGTTGGTCTTGGGAGCCTGAGCCAGCATGCTTTTGCCTTGTTTTCAAGGGCCTTGACCCTTTGGAGGCATTCCATGTTCCAGATGTTTTTCAACTTCTTCCTTCTCTCTCATAATTTATTTTTTCTTTGTCCCATTCATTCAGGGATCTACTTTTTACTAAAATCATAAAATTGTGAATAGATGCCTTTCAATTGGGACCTATATGAATTGCCGTAGATAATTTTTCTGTTGGCTATAGCAAACATTCACAGAGGAGTATCTACTAAATCCTGGGCACCTTACTCAGCACCATGGGAGAGATAAGAGAGACAGAATTTCTGTCTCCAAGGAGTCCGTGCATAGCAGTCAAAGCAGAGTCACAACACAATGTGATACGGGCTAATGTGGTGTCACAACAATGCTTTGGTAGTGATCTGAAGGTAGAGATTAATTCTGCCTGGGAAGATCAGAGGTTTCGTGGAGGAGCTGACATTTGTAAATGAGGATTTTGTTAAGCTGGAGAATGGGAAAGGATGTGTTAACCAGAAAGGAAAACCTAAGCAAAGGCAGACAGAGCTGAAAATCCTTGGTGTTCAGGAGTGATGATATTACCTGTGGTACAGGCCAGGTGAGCTGGAGGAAGAGCCATTGGGGCAACTTGTCAAAGATCCCATCAATCTCATAGAATCTAAAGTGCTGACTCTTTAAAATACTTAGGATAGTTTCTTCCTACAAAGATTATCCTTTAGAACAGGAGTCAGCAAACTTTCTACAGATTGCAGAATTGCATGCCCATGGGTCCCTGTCATGATTGCTATTAGAACATAAAAATAGTCATAGACAAAATGTAAATGAATGGTTATGGCTGTGTTCCAATAAAACTTTATTTACAAAACCAGCAGCCATTCCACAGGCCATTAATTTTCTACCTCTGAGGGATGTTAAAGCAGTAGTTAGATTAGAACCCTCTGCATGGGAGAGCAAGGAAGTGATCTAATATTTTCAGGGCTGTGATTCAGGCCAAAAGGGCCATGTGTGCCTGACTGGCATGTCCACGTGTTCAAGTTTTTAAATGTCTTTTAAGGTAATTTTTCACTAATATGTAAAGGAAGATTTATGGCTCAGCTTACTAATTTTTAAAGCACAACTTGACCTACGTTTTTAGGTGGAAGGAAATAGCTAGACTTAGGAATAAAAAGTTTCAAGCCCTCTCTAACATTTTTCTTTTCTGTCTCACCCTCCCCTGCAGTAAACCAAGAAAATACTTCCTAATAAAAAGTCACTTCCATTATTATAAAGATGTCCCAGATTTGCATTTATTTAACTGATGTTTTCACAACTTTTCTCTCTCTCTCTCTTTTTTTTTAGTTTGTTCAGAATGACAAAGAGAGAACAAATAGAACTTTCTGGGAAAGAAGGAATAAGAAAGTGGAGTAGCAAAGAGATCAGTGCGTTTTTCCCTAGAGCTTCCTGGGCAGAGGACAGAAAAGGCAGGTGAGTGGCTTTGCTTGCCAGGGAGAGATTCAGTTGTGTCTTCACAATGCTATCGCAACTGGGAACACTGGAGATTTTTTTTTTCCACATACTCAAATAACTAGTTTGACAAATTTTCCCACTCAATTGCCCTTTGTTAAAGTCCCAAAAAGACACAATCTGAAGCACCTTTGAGGCCATAAGTTTTTGATCCATTGCTTTTGTGCAAACAATTGCAAACAATTCAGCTAAGGGTTTAATGTATTCCTTTTGTCCCATGTGACTTTCTAGTTTCTATTTAAATGTCACAGTGTCTTCTGTAGGCCTCTTTCTTCCCCTTCCAACTGCTGCTTTGCCACCGCAAAAAGTCTCTTGAGATTCAGACATATCTCTCTCTGTGTTAGCCATATGAATTCTTTTATATCCCACTTCATTTTGTTGTTGTTGTTGTTCATTTGCTCATTTCTCCAAATGCACGAAGATCTAGTCATTAAAACTATCTTCCAGAACTGCTATATATAAACCAGTTTTCTTAGTAGATTGGAAAGTATTGTCAAATTAATATGTGTGAGTAAATTTGGGACAATTATGGTCATGTTGAACTTTGTAGTTTTAAAGAGTCTTCCTATAAATTTTAGCTACATAGGGAAGAATGTAATTTCAACTTTCTAAATCAAGATTGGCACAGTATCTAAATTTTTCATAAAGGGGTTAAGTCTTACCCATGAACAATATTATTTTTTTCAAATTTTAAATTATTAGAAATTAATATGCTGTACATAGGTATGTGTGGCCAATCAGAGTAGCATTTTCCTGAGCTATTGCACATAGAAAAGGAGTTTTCCTAAAACTCACAAAAGACACATTTGTCTTTTCCACTGATCCCCTTATTAGCAAGCAGATAATCAATCTCTCTCATTGTAATACCATTTTGGCAGTTAATAAAAGAACTAGTAGCCTCATTCAAGGTAATTATTTTAGCGTGCTTTCTAGATTTCTCTATTTATCCCTCTTTCCTTTGTGCTCCCTTTGTGCTTTAGACATAATCCATCCTGGCATTTCTATTTTAATGGTATGTTTATGAGTCTCTATACTCCTTAAGTAGTGAACTTTTCAAAAGCTGGGGTCATGTTTATTAATTTTTGGACTTTCAGTGCCTAGGGCTGTACCTGGCAACCAACAGGTAATTAATTCCCAAATGTGCATATGTCTAGTACAATGCATTGGTCAAAGTACTGTATAACATTTTCCAGTCCTTGGAGCCAGGTACTGGGATTTGGTCCTTTATGTGGTTACAATGCATCTTTGCCTTTATGATTAGATAGGTAAATGGGAGAAGAGGATGTATTTCTGTAATGGAAAAGGGGCTCAGCACTTGCCATGTTGCCATTTAATAGGCGGGGGCTGCTCTAGCTTTATTAACTGTCTGTGCAGATGGGAAATCCATTAAATCCTGCTTCTCTCCACTGCAGGTTGCCTATGGAGAGCTACAAATTGAAGGGTTTCTTAATCAGCCCACAGTTGACTTGATTCTCAGACACAGACAACATGAGTTTAATTATCTTGAGACATTTCAAAAGATGTTGACATTGTGTGATGGGAAAACAGCTACTTCTATAAATAATTGACCTTTCAGAATGGGAAGAAGGTCATTTACATTAGCAGCCTATATTGTCCCAACAGATTTAGACTGACCAGTTAGGAGGGAATATATCTTGATTGTTAAGAGCATAGGATCAAGCTGTCTGTGTTCTGAGTTTAGATCCCTAATCTTACTCTTACCAAGCATGTGCCCATGGACTACAGAATCATCTAAAATGATTGGATAAAATGATTTCCATGACAATACCTAGATGACATGGGGTTGTAAAGATTCAGTGTGATGTAATCATCCCATATACATTGAGTGCCTGACATGTGGATACAAGGAAAACAAGAAGACAAAGTCTTTCTCATTAGGGCTTACATCTTGGTATCCCTCCAAAGTCAGTACATCTTAAGACTGAGGACAGTGCCAAATACAAAGTCATCATTACCTTTGCTGTTATTAATGTAAATGATTACATCCAGCTCCCTGCTTTAATCACAGATTACAAATTGAAAGGAATCACATTACCAGACTTCAAGTTATACTACAAGGCTATAGTAGCCATAACAGCATGGTACTGGCATAAAAACAGAGATATGGATCTATGGATCAGAACAGAAAACCCAGATATGAAACCATCTTCATAGTGCCATCCGATCTTTGAGAAAGCAGACAAAAACATGCACTGGGGAAAAGAATCTCTATTCAATAAATGGTGCTGAGAAAGTTGGATAACCACATGTAGGAGACTGAAACAGGCTCTGTACCTCTCACCAATCACAAAAATTAATTCAGGATGGATAACAGACTGAAACCTAAGGCATGAAACTATAAGAATTCTAGCAGAAAATGTTTGAAAACCTCTTATAGACATCAGCCTAGTCAAAGAATTTATGAAAAAGACCCCAAAGCAATCACAGCAACAACAAAAATAAGTAAATAAATAAATAAATAAATAAAATTTAAAAGCTTCTGCACAGCCAAGGATACAATCAATAGAGCAAATAGATAGACAACCTACAGAATGGGAGAAAATATTTGCATGCTATACCTCTGATAAAGGGCTGATAACCAAAATCTACAAAGAAGTCAAGCAATTCAACCAGAAAAAAATCAAATAACCCCATTAAAAAGTGAGCAAAAGACATGAACAGAAACTTTTCAAATGAAGATAGACTAACGGATTATAGATAATTCTTATGCTATACCTCCCTCCAGATAGAAATCTTCACTCCTTAGAGTTTTGTGTTGTTATATTGAAAGGGGATATGACAAGAGTCTGCAAACATTCTGACTTTCAGAACTTGGGGACTTTGAAATGCCAATAAACATAGGAAAAAATCAACCTCCATTTTTTGAACTTACTCGCAATTTTTCCCTGGCTACACTGTCTTCAATTACTCCGTACTTCCCTATCAGCAGGCCCTCACCAACCACCACCAGCTGAGTTCCTGGTAAGGAGCTGAGTGGTTTCTGACCACAAATTGGAGGAACCATGTGGGCAAAAGTGTAGTGCTGCACTTTCTTGGACCATGGCCTTTCTTCATTTGGCAAAGAGATTCCACTTGCATTTTTGAGGATGATGAGAAGCAATACTTAACTTCATAACCTTGATTCATATCCTTTCTCCTAATGGCTCTAACAGGACACCTGAAATTTGTATTGCCTGATTGAAAAGAGGCTTTATTTGACCCAGACACAAAGTTAGCTTTCCAATATGTCCCTAGTCTCTGAGCCATAAAAATTAAATGCTTAGAATTTGTAACTTACAAGATAAAATAAATGAGATAACTTTTTACTAGTAAACAATCAATAGCCTATTAAAATAAAACTAGCATATAATTCTTTGATTTTTATAGAGGGACAACATTTTATTTTGGTCCTTTAGGATTTTCCAATACAGCTGGAATCATTGTAGAACAGATTTTGGAAGTAGTATATTAAGGAATAAAATAATGCAATGTGCCATAGCTCAACTTGATAAATAGATTAATTGCAATAATGCTAGGTATGTAGAGCTTTATCCACTAAGACTTTTAAAATTTAGAGAAACTCATAATATTTATGTTTGTCATTTAAAGAATTTAAGGGGTTATTAATATTCAGAAACATGTACTAATTTCCTTTGAAAGAAGATAATTTATTGGCTGTAAAACAAGCACTGGCTTTGAAACTGAACAAATTGAGTTTAAATCCTGGTTCTTCCACTTACTTTAGATAAATGTGACTTTAAATAAATGATTTAATCTTGATTTTTTTAATCTGAAAAATAAGGATAATGATATCTGATGCTTTAGTAGTACAATGAGTTGTTCCACAAAGACAGTGGAGAACAGGGAAATTAGGTTTCATGTAACTACTGTCTTAGGAGAGTTAAAATAACAAAATATGTAGATACCCAACCCCAGTGATTCTGATTTAATTGGTCTTGAGTGGGTCTGGGGTACGATGTTTTTTAAAAATCAGGGCAGACATGGTTCCTGTCTCCCATGGAGTAGACACCATCATAGTAGATACACAAAATATAGGTAATGAACTAAACTGAATATGAATTTTGGAGTCAGCTCTGTGATATATATCTTGCCAGCTATGTGTCCTTGGGCAATAACTTAATTTTCCTGAATCTCAGTTTCCTCGTATGAAAAGTTAATGCATTTACATCTATTAGTATAGTGATTTAGGACCGTCACATAGTAGATACTCCCTAAATTGTATTATTCATTATAATTTTAAAGTACTATTGGTAATAGTTTTACCTCAAAAAGATGCTATGATTGCTTGGGTCAACAGATATCTAACTGCTCAGTTGTAATATTTAAAGTGGATGATATATCTCTCAAAGGTTAAGAAAAGTCACATTTCTGTCTCATCAGTGTTGAGGTGGGATAGTTATAACCTCTTTCTCATGCCAACTCATCACTACTACTAGGGTCTATTCATCTCTCTATAAAATATATCCATCAGCTACAGAATATTAAATATTCAGAACTGATCTGTACTTCAATGCACAGACTCAGTTTAAACGTCTTTTTACGGTTTTGTTTTCAATTTCTATCTTGCATGTTTTAGAATTATGTCTTATATCTTGATGTACTTAAGAATGTGTCAAAAAAATCAGTAAGCATAGAGGAAAGATGATCTAACAGAGGTCCCCAATGTTTTTTGCACTGGGGGATGCTTTCATGGAAGACAATTTTTCCATGGACGGGTGGAGGGTGGGAGTAGCTGTAAATAAATACAGGTGAAGCTTCACTGGCTTGCCAGCCACTGGCTGTTCACCTCCTGCTGTGGGCCTCCACCCTCTTCCCAAGTTTTATGGAAGATAATTTTTCCATGAATTGGGTAGGGCAGGTGGCTGAGCTCCGTGGCTTGGCCCTTAACGAGCTGGACCGGTACTGGTCCATTGCCCTGGGGTTGGAGACCGTAGGCCTAGAAGAAATGTTTACTTTTCCATGTTTTTCTCCTTTTACATAGAGTTCCAGAACATTAAGATTACAGCTTTTGGACTAATAATGTAACCTTATATAAGCAGAGGGTAATTTTCATCATATCACCTTGGTATTTATCATTTTTGGCAGCCTCTGATTACAAATAAAATTTCCTGGAATATTAGGAAAGACAGACATTGGTGTGTAGAACACTACTGATTTATAATACAAGACATTGCTTTTAAAATAGTTTTGTGGAACAATTTGGCTTACTTCTTATTTTTCCTCCTGATTTCAGACCTCAATACAGCTAAAATAAACACTTTCATTTGGGCAATTAATTAAAAATTAGGGACATGTCTATTCTGTATGGAAGCATAATTAAGGGTATAATTCCTCAGTTCTTTTCTTTATTTTGGCTTCTTTGACTTTGGCCCAAATCAGAACACATGCACAAATGCTAAGAGAAACTCCTTTGTCATGAAAATATAAAATGTGACTACACAATATGAAGCCTATTCCCAAAGTTATACATAAAACTCAGAATTGTGATTCACCACCAAGTATGCTATGAAATAGACCCCCACTCATGTCTCAGAAGAAGTCAGATTCTTTTGGCCTTAATTTCATGACAGTAAACGTTGAGATTCACCTGGTAGGAGTTGGTCTGTCATTTTAGCAAAAAAAAAACAACAAAAATCTAACTCCTTCTGTCATGCCAGAGTCCCACTTTTCTATTCATTTTCTTCCTAGATGAAAACTTTTCCTAAATTACTTTTGGATTACTCACAGATTCTTCCTTGAATATCATGTGCATCATGTGATTCCAGTATCTAGCTCAATCCCATTAAATCCAGAATGAACTCAGCACTCTCCACCATCTGGACCTGAATCATTAATCCAGTCTCAACTTTTCATCCACATAATTTTTCCAGTTGAGCCAGGCCGGGCTATTCCCAATGTCCTAAATGTACTTCCTGCATCTATATCCTGGGCCTTTATGTACACTGTGAAATAAGAAATATACATATTAGTTTTTGCCCGCAGCCCCTGGCACAGAGCTCCAAAAACCCTTGTAATTTCCTGAGCAGTAGGGGTGCTAGGAAAATCTTTTGTTCTAATGTTTGATCTCTGCCCAAGTTCCTAACACAGAGTTCTTAATACTCTTGTAGACAGGGGTGCTAGAAGAATCTTTTGTTCTAATAATATTTGGTGTTTGACCCCAGTTCCTTATACAGAGCTCCTAAGTCCTTTGTAATTTCCTGAGTGATAGAAGCATCTTTTGTTCTAATGAGGTAACTCTTGGTGAGCTCTTGGATGGCCTCAGGTTGTGGGCTGGTTCAGAGGAACCAACCATGTGATTAGAGGGTTTGTACTTTCTGTTCTACTCTTGACCTCTGGTTAGGAGAGAGAGGTTGAAGGTTGAGTGGATAAACCAATGGCCAATGGCATAACCAGTCATACCTATGTAATAAAAATCTCCAAAGGACCAAATTCAGAGAGCTTCTAGATATCTGAACACATGGAGGATTCTGGAGGGTGGCCCAACTGAAGAGGGCATAGAAATTCCACCTCCCTTCTCCCATACCTCTCCCTATACATCTCTTCCATGGGGCTGTTCCTCTGTATCCTTTGTAATACCCTTTATAATGAACCAGTGAATGTAAGTAAAGTGTTTCTGTGAGCTCTGTGAGCCACTCTAGCAAATTAATTGAATCCAAGAAAGGGGGTCTTGGGAATCTCTATTCATAGCCAGTCAGACAGAAGCATAGGTCACAACCTGTGCTTACAACCACCCATCTCACTCTTATGGGGCTGAGCCCTCAACCTGTAGTATCTGATGCTGATCTCTAGGGAGATAGTGTCAGAATTTAATTGAATTAGAAGATTCCTAGTTGATGTCTGCTGGAGAATTTGTAGAATTGGTTGATTGCTGGAGGGTGGGGAGAAATCCCCACACATTTTGGTGGCCAGAGGTGAAGTATTCAGTATTGTATTGTATATGAAGGCGGAAAAAGCACTTTTTTTCCTATCTCAACGTACATTCTTCTTTTTCTTTGGAAGGACCCTCCCCCTTCTCTCTATCTAAGAAGTCTAGTCCAAACACCAGATCTTCCATGCAGCCTTTCTTGACCATGAACTGCTATAAATTTTCATGTCCTTTCAATTAGTCTTTACTATTTTGTTTCTCTTCCGTTAGACCAGAAACTACTTCAGAGCTGATCCAGTAATAATTTTTCTTTCCACTAAAATACAAAAGCTTCTTTTTTAAGCAAATATTTATTGAGCACTTATTCTGTGTCAAGTACTCTTCTAGACAGTTGGGACACATCAGAGAACAAAGTGTGCCTGTTTGCAAACACAAAATAATTGCATAATTTTTTCATGGTTTGCTAAATCTGAGAAGAATAAGTTTAGCTAAGTTAATAGGCAATAAATTATGATGGCACTCAATGAAGTACTCAATTCATTATTGATAAGCCTTGCTGCTTTGGCTTATTGTCAGAAATTTCTGGAGGGAAGGGGAGAAGTCACAGTAATAGTTACTGCAAAACACCACATCATTTATGTAGTTATATTCATTTATTAATATTATTCACAATAAGTCTTGAAAGATAACCTCTTCTGGGGTGCCTTTTACTGAAGTAAAAAAGATAAATCTATCAGAGATCAATGCTCTAACAAAAAACTCTTAGTCTGTTTACATCAGAATAATTTCTTATTCATAAATAAATGACATCTATGTCATTTGAAGTCAGCTCTAGCTATCTGAAATATCCGGTATGAGAAATGGGATTTAACCCAAGTGACACTCTCAGATGATCCTTTTAATCATTGAACATTTATATGCTGTTTTATAACAATTCTCCAATACCAACTGGGAGTCTTCCAATTCAATTCAAGTCTAACCCTAACTACCCAGAGTTATTAATAGAATGGATCCCACAGTTTTAGGGCTCAGTCCCACAAGGTTGTCCCCACTTCTGGCACCAGCCACAAATCAGGTCCCAAACCTACACACACTTCTGCCTGGCTGACTATAAATTTGTGGATTCCCACAACTCTTCACTAGGTTTGATAATTTACTAGAATGACTCACAGAACTCAGGAAAGCATTAGGCTTCAAATTACAGTTTTACTATGAAGAATACAACTTAGGAACTGCCCAATGGAAGAAACACATAGGGCAAGTTTGGGATGGGGAGGTGCAGAGATTCCATGTACTCTCTTTGCAAGACACCTTCCCAACACATCAATGTGTTCACCAACCTGAAAGCATCACATATTTCTTTGTTCATTATGCATGCATGGTTGGTTTAAATCATTGGTCATTGATGATTAAATTCAATTTCTAGCCTCTTTCCCCCATCCAAGGTCATGGGTGGATCTGGAAGTTCCAACCCTCTAATCAACTGGTCCTTTCCTCTGATAACCAGACCCCATCTTGAAGCTATCTAGGGGACTGCCAAGAGTCGCCTCATTAGAATAAACCCTGGTATGGTCAAAAGGAGCTTTGTTATGAATAAAAAAAAGGCACTCTTGTCACTCAGGAAATTCTAAGGTATTAGGAGCTGTGCGCCAGGAACTGGGGACAAAGACCAAACATATATGTTTTTATTATACTATAATTGGAAATACCCAAGGAGCTTTTAAACCAATATCTGGGCTCCACTGCTAATGGTTCTGATTTAATCAGTCTGGAGGGGAGCCCAATCCCAGCCATCTTATAAAGGATCTTCAGGTGATTCTAAATTGCAGCGAGGACTGAGAACTATTCTTTAAATAAGCAAGGGGTAGTTGTGAGTGGTGTTAAATATTTGATAGCAAATTTACAAATATTTGTTAAACTATGGTCCATGCACAATGCTAGGTGCTGAGGAGACAATGGTAAGCAAGCCAGATATGTTCCTTTCCAAATGGAGCTTACAGCCTGGCAGGACAGATGGAAATTACATACATATGGCAAAGACGAGGGAGTTGAGAAGGTCAGGTAGACAGAGCTGTGAGTGCATGTAGCAAGGAACCCTGCAAGAATGAGAAGTCGGGGTGTAGTGCTGGGGAAGGCTGCCTTGAGGAAAGACATGATGGGAAATGTGAAAAAATGAATAAGACTTAGAGAGAGATGAGGATTATTATTATTATTGGTAATTACTGCTCAACATGAGAACCACTAAATAGAAGTATGAGAATCACCTAGGAATTGCTGAAAGTACAGGGTATCAGGCCCCAACTCAGACCCACTGAATCAGAATAGCAGTTCACTAATATGTTCAGGTGAATCTTGTGCACGGTCAAGTTTGAGAAGTGCAACTCTGGGCAACTGCCTGGAAGGAACTGCTTATGAATTCCTCCATGAGATCCCAGAAGCAGTTCTTCTTACTGTCCTTCAGAGAACTAATTGTACAAATATTCCTAGCTACTCTAGCAACTTTCCAAAAAAAATATTTTTGCTTAAACTAGTAAGATTCACATTCTATTGTTCCCAAGAAGAGTACCCTATTAATAATACACAAAGTTTCCATACCCAAAGTGCTAGGGAAAAAAAGACCAAAACCCAAATTATATCTCACATTTTCAATTCAGCATTTGATAATATATTTTCAACATGTCATATATGATCCGAAATGTTGTTGCTTCCCTTCATAATTTAACACACATGCAGTTTCAAGCCAATTAGTTTTGACTGATGTTAAGAATTTGGTACTTTTGGCCGACTTAAGGATTTCCATCTTTTTCTCAATTGCATATATTTAGTTTGTGAGGACCGTGTTAGTTATCTGTTGCTGCATAACAAAATAATGTACAAACGTTGACAGCTTAAGACAACAATAAGCACTTACTATCTCAAAGTTTTTGTGGGCCAAGAATTCAGGAGTAGCTTGGTTGGCTCTTTTTGCTCGGCTTACCTCATGAGGTAAGTAGAGGTGGTGGCCAGGGAACTGCAGGCATTGGAAGGCTTGCCTGGGAATGGAGGATGTGATTACAGGCTCACACGCATGACTGACATGTTGATGCTGTCTGTTGGCATATTTCATATTATTTTACTTCTCTGCTTCCCACTATTAAAAAAAAAAGAAACAGATATAATAACATCACATATCCTTTATGCAGAGAAAGATGGTGACCTTATTGAAACAGAAACATTGTTTCATGGATATTTTAATGTATATAATAAAACAATGTCAAAAATATGATATCTGACATTTATATAATACTTCATAAATGCCCTGCACGATTCTATTGGCTTTCTGTGTATTAATGTATTTAATCCTAATGACAAGCCAATGAGATAGGTATTATTTTTGTCCCCATTGTACCTTCTAGGCAGAGGGACCAGTACGTGTAATAGCAGAACATGTAGAGACAATTTATTTGCTACTATCAGTGTACAATAGCAATTTCATCTATTACTGAAACTTTTGTTTTTCAAACTAAAATGGGGCCAGTAGATTGTGAGACTTTGAAATCTGTTCACTATGCAAGAGTATTCACTTGAAGGTTTGCTACAAAGGGACTTCACTCACTCCATAGCTGCATTGCTTTCAAGTATTAATATAATATATTGCCAGAATGTAGAGGCTGACTAGTGTTTAGCAATCATCTACTGCCTTCTGTCCAACCATGGACAGGTAATAATTTACTGCCAAACAAGTGATGATAATGGAATCCTTTTTAAAGATGAAATTTAAAAAACTCAAAGTCATATTTTATGGTTGTGCAACCTCAGCTCATTCTCAATTGAAAGGAAAATAGCTATACTCATAAAAGAAACGTTACTAATTTCTTGAGTCTCTCAAACACACACAAGGATGTGTGCACAAATATATACACAAACCTGTGCACACAGAGGTCAGCTGCTTACTCTTCACTTCCTTCTTTTTTTGCATGGATTCAGCACTAGTGCAACGCGAATGAGGCACTTGCTTTGAGTGCAGTACTTGAGAGAAGACCAAAAACTCCTCTATCAAGATAAAGATCAGCATTGAGCCACACGGGAGTCTGAGATGGAAAGAAAAATCAGTTAACACTGATCCTGTTTTTATTTAAAATGTTGGTATTTTCTGCATCATGGATTTTTTGCATTACATTTGATTTTTAAAATGTTGTATTGAAATATTATTTGTTTTGACTACTGAGTTTTTGGTGTACCTTAAATTTTGCCCCTAAGGCCTTATGCCTGTCACCCACTTCCCCCTAGTGTTGGCTCCATCTGGGTGATTCTGCTTTTATCAAAGGGAACACAAGAAATATTTCAAGGCTTCATGGATTTCATTCTGTGATTTCAATTTTTCAATGAACGTTAGGAATGTTCTGTCCCTGCACAACTCCTCCAAAAGCAAGGCCATATGGGAATTTAGAAGGGCAATGGATGTTAAGAAGAAAATGAACAAGCTTTGAAATACATCACTATGGAAATCTAAGGCTTAGTCAGGACTTTGAAGATCAGAAAATGCATCCATGTTCTGAACATGCATCTCTTTCACTATGGTGACACAAGAACACATTTGAACAACTGCAGCGATGGAGAAAATGCTATTTCCCAACGCAGCCAATTCTAACTGGGATCTCTTAACAATGTTCTTCCTTGCACCGAGTCAGATTTGAGTCTTCCTTCCTGAAGTTTCACACATTGACTCACTTTGAATCCCTTGAGCTATTATTTAACAAGACTAATTTTTCCCTTCTGGATCCTTGAAGGGAAATAAAAACTATATTCTCTTAAAGCAAGTAATTTTATGCTTGGAAATGTATCCTAAGGAGAAAAGTATTAATTTCCTATTAAATATTGTTTTGGAACTTGAATTATGTTGAAATAAGAATGAAGATCCTTATTGCCATAACCATCATGATTCTGATGCAGTTAAAATAGTATGAATGTTTGGAACCAATATTTCAGGGATTTGTCTTCTTAGTTATGGGGTGGCACCCAGGGCATCCTTGTTCTTTAAAAGTTCTACAAGAGACTGGAACATTCAGGTGGGTTGAAAACCACTGCTGTCCAACTTATCAGCTGAACATGAACGTCCATTTGTCCCCAACTTCTTCCAAGTCAGGCAAGGAAAAGCTATAAGCAGGTTAAAATACTTTATTTACTTTTGTAAAGTAAGTCTCTGTATTTAAGCTTCTCCTGAAAGTGAAATAATTGTTTTATTGTGGAGCAGAGATTATTCGGGGATTGACAACTTTTCCTGGATTGTTTAGGAGGCTGAAAAATTAGGTAAATGTGGTAATAGCCCAGAGCAATATGTGACAGGTGTTCTAGAAATCAGAGAAACTTCAGTGAATTTTTTGGATTTTTAACTCAGTGAAAATACCTATTTATCTTGTAACACACTATAATTAAAGATAATGATAATAATACTTTACATCAAAAATTTTGTGCCTATGTTGTTATCTCTTTGGGGCCTCATGAAAACTCTATGATGAAGGAAAGAAACATATCAATAAACCTACGTCAGTGACTTATTCACGCCAAATATAGAAGACAGGCATTCTAATGCTATGATTATTAATTTAACTCATTAAGAGCTATCATAATTATATTGGTCTCTATGAACTATGCTATAAAATATATTATTGGCTTAAGAAAAATAAATAATGCAAAACACAAGAGTTAAAAAAAACCTACAGATTAACCAGGTTTACATAATCTAGTATTTTTATAAGGATTTTGATTTGATTAAATGATATGATAAGAAATTATTCTAATTATTATTTTAGGATAAATATTCATTGGCTTAAGGAAATTTCACTGTATGCCTGATTAGCAGTTGATTTTTAGACACAAAAGCAAGTTCTACAACAAGGGAGAAAAGCATGTGTGGTCTTGCTGGCTGTTTATTTAGGCAGAATCAGAAGCACTTTTAAGTCTGGCTGGATTCCCTATTTTTAAACTATTTTCCATTTATAAGCACATAATAGCTACAAGGAAATACCTTCAGGTTTTCTATGCTACTCTGAACTGGTTCTTTCAGGAGAGGATAACTTAGAGTTGAAATGCATGTCTTTAATTGAGAGTAATTTCAATTCCAGGATGCATTATACTTATAAGCAAGGATTGTGAGCCAGACATTGTGCTAGGAAATCTAGATTCAGAGATGAATAAGACATACTACTTATTTTCATGTGTCTTTTTACTAAGTCTAAAAGAGATGACAGTTGTATAATAGGGCTAATCTATTACAGGCCAAGGGTGGATCCTGACTATAGCTTGGATTCTTATACCAATAAATCACAGAAACTCTTACCATATGTAATGAGATTGAATTGACTCATTGTGTCCAAAACAGATAGTCATAACTCTTGAGCACTGATCACTTTAAATATTTCCAAGCTATCTATATTAGTCTATCTTGTGGTGGTAGTTTTCTTTTGAGTGCATAGGAGTTAATAAAATTAGTAATCAAAATATCTAGATTTTAAAACAAAGAGTATTACTATCATGCTTTCTAAATATCTTGATTTAATTAACTATACTATGTCACTTATCAAATATTTTCAGGAGTTATATGTATAGGAATGAACTGAACCAGGATATATTTATTTATTCAAAACTGATTTTGGGGGGGGGAGAATCTCACTCTGGATTTGCTAGACTCTGTTAAGCAAATTGCTGCTGATTTGAGCCCTTGGAATCATAATCGAATTTCATCGTAAATGCAGGTTATCATTGACCATTCCCCTTGAGCTAGAATGTATTGTCTACTCAATCTTATAAAATTATCGGTAAAGGAAGCAAAAAGGAGACACGAATGTGAGAAATTTTCACAGAAACTCTCCATGCTATAGTTGTCCAGCACGTCATGTTGGATTCATTCTGACAGACACGGCTTTCACAGAATGCCCACCAGACATGTTCCCACAGGCTGTTTTGCCATCTGTAGCATTAAAGAATATCCATTATGAGTGCCTTGGGGCTAATCATTTAGAATTGATTACAAAGTGTTCATGATGCATTGCCTAAAGTGGAATTATTGACTTTAATTCCACCCTCCCCAAAATATCCAACCGGTAGCCTTATTAAATCATAAATAAAGAAAACACTATGTTTTAGACTTTATATCTGCACTGAAAACTCACTTACACACATATGCTTGTGATAGGTCTCTGCTAATATATTTTTTTGACCCAATAATGGTCAAAGAAAATGTATGCATAATGTAATCTACTCTAGATACCACTTTCTCCTTAATTTATTTATGCAAAAAGGCACATCTCAAAATCCAATAAGCATCCAGCTCATAAAAAGGAATGATAAGATCCTATTTTCCTTAAGTACAGCATTCAGATGCAGTTGAAATTACACAGAAAGCAATAAACATGTTCTGAAAATCTGTGCTAAGAGATACATTGACTTCTCCCAATTTAGGTAACAGAAAGATCATATGGATATTTTAAGTCCTTTCCTTAAAGTTGTAATGCTTCTGCCTTAGATATTCCAACAATGCTACTATATTTACAAACATTTTTATTTTTATAAATTAGGCTTTTCTTGTTTTTTTTTTTTATAGCCTTTAAAGAGTTGGATACCAATGTGGTTGTACAGCCAGTGTTTGAAATCATAGTTTTAGATATTCACCAGCACAAAGAAATCCTTTAATTTGCTTCCAAATTCATTTTTCTAGTTCTTTACTTGCTCTTTTATGCAGCGTCTTTGGACACCTCATAAAGTACCACTGTGAAAACATATTCTCAGCCTCAAAGGACAAATTAGTTTCTAATATGTTATCAAGAGAAAATGGCATAGCTGTTATGCAGATTAGATGCTTAATTGCTGCCCTCTATTAATCATGAAAGCTTGAATTGGAGCTGATCCTATAGGTCATTCAGTTGTTGAGTCCACTTCTCACCCCAAGAAGCCCTAACACTCACTGTGTGAATCTGATCACAGCATATACATGCAGCATACTCAGTGTTCAATTGAATTAAATGTCTTTGACAGAAAACTGAACGACTCATTTGAGTACAATTTGGGCAGGTCCTGATACTTTTGGACATTTCTAAATGTTGGAAATTTCTTCTTTCTGAGGTGGACATTTGTTCATTTGCTGCTTGTCTGACCTCCTGATGTCCATTTCCCTTTCCCAATAGAGACCAAGTTTTCTCGCCAGTGGTTTGTTGTCTGCAGTCTTCATGCAACAGTAGACCAATGTGTTCTTTATTCTCCCTGCTGCAGCAGGCATTGTTCACAAGGTGCTTCCTCTCCCTGCTCAAAAGACAGGCATGTGCTGTGACCATGGGACCCTCCATCCCAGGGCTTTACATCTTGTGAGTGGTGAAACAAGGATGGAACAATCACATAGGCCACTGGGGGGTTTTAGAGTCACTTTAGTGCTGGTGTGCCAATCAGGTAGTTCCTGTAGTTTCAGTGCTGGACCTCAGGCTTCTTTGAATCTCGCCTCTTGTTAAATCAAAATTTCTAGCCTTCATTTCAAATTTTGTGGCTCCTGATATATTTCCAATTTGTCTTGTTTGTTTAAGTCAACCACAGTCTGTCTACATGGCCTGTAAGCAAAGAACTCTCTCACCAAATTTCCCAGTAGTTTTCTCCTTTGCTCCTAAATTGACTTTCCAGAATTTGTCCATAGTCACAGACCCAGCTTTTAAATATAAAATCCTACTTACTATTTAACTCCTCTCTTTTGGTCAAACAAATAAGGTGCCTACAACTGTTACTTAGACTATTTGAATTCTAGATCTTAGACAACTCTGATCACATTTCTTCTTTGGAGAGTAGATTCATGTAGGACTGGTAGTTAAATAAAGCACACCAGTCCCCACTCCTTTTTTTTTAGGAGGGGGGGATCTTGTTTTACTCCTGTTACCCTCATAACCATGTGACCATGTTTAGTTAATTTCCAAACTAGATTTAAGTCTAAATATTACTGCTACATTTTTTCTACTAAATTATAGCCATTAATTACATATCTATCTGTTATGGGTTAGATAACTGTATATCATTTCTTCTGAATCTTCATTAAATTCACTGATAAAAACATTGAGTAGACCAGACCCCTACCAATGACTTGCTTGTGGTTGACAGTGATTTAATAATCAATGGATTTTTGATGATAATTGTTTTAAAAACAATTATTTAACATACCTAATCACTTAAATTGTATTTAAATATCTATCTATAAATCTGCTAAATTTCAATTCAGTCCGTATTTTTCTGTAAGTCCTCAGTATTAAACAAAATATTTCTATTAAACTGATAGAAAGTATTATAATTAATGGAGAAAATGTGGCATAGTAACTTAACCACAGATACAACCTGCATGTACAACTGAATCAAGTTTCAGAAACAAGATTTATCCTAGTTATACACAATGCATTCTGTTAGTTTCTATTGTTTTCTGTTCTGTAGTACTCATGTTTTATTTTAAATGCTAATTGCATAAGGTTGGTGGATTGTATCTATGTCAATATCAATTTTTTGGTTGTAATATTGTATTATAGTTATACCAAAAATGTTACCATTGGGGAAAATCAGTTAAGGGTATGAGAAATCTATTTGTATTACCTTTTACAACTGCATTTGAATCTACAATTGTCTCAAAATAAAACAAAACTTAATAGAAGCTAGTCATGAACTACAAAATTTATTTTGTGATCCATTAATGATTCATCAACAGAAATTTCTAAGACACTGTCATAGAGACATTGACAAAATAGTAATGAATAAGAAAATGGTGACTAGTATCATCATTATTTTTCAATACTATTGTAAAGGTTCTAGCCACTACAAGATGGCAAGAAAAAGAAAATATTATTGGAAAAAAAATAAAACAAGAATAATTTCTAGATTATAGCATTATTTACTTGGAAAAGTATTAAAGTATCATTGGAAAACTAGCAAAAGTCAAGGCAAGATGATCAATAGAGGAAAATATTTGAATAATTTGAAAAAGCAAAATTATTTAATTTTACTATAAAAAATAAAATGTTGATTTCACTTATAAATAAATAAATTTTAAGAAAATTTATAACATTTAATTTTTCTATGACTGTGGCAGGTATTATATGAAGCTGCCTCTCCTCTGTAAGCAGAAATTGGTACAAGTCTTTTGGAAAGCAATAGTGAAACTGTTAATGTATATAACTTTAGTTCATAATCTTAGTCCCAGTAAATATTTGCTTTGGATTTTATTCTAAATACATAAATAACTTGAGTAAGGACTGATATAATAAATTGTTTGTTGTAGATAAAGTTATAATAGTAGTATAATAAACAAATAAATAAGGGTTTAGTCTGAATGTCTAATACTAGAATTCTATTTAAATGCATTTATGGAAGGATTATTTATAGCCTTAATAATGCTTTTTACTAAGAGTACATAATAACAAGAAAAATGCTAAAGTGTAATATTAAATGACCAGAAGGAAATTCATTAAAGTTTTAATAGTTGTTATTTCTGGGAAAAGGCATATAGCTAATTTTCCTACTACTTTTTGCACTAAAACAATTTACAGTATCTGAAGTGGCTGGTTCAAACTCCGTTCAATAAATGTGCTATATTATTCAGTGAGGCCTGCCATAACAAAGTATCACAGACCGAGTGTTTTAAACAACAGAAATTCATTTTCTCACAATTCTGGAGGCTGGAAGTCTGAGATTAAGGTGTCAGCAGGATTCATTACATTCTGAGGACCTGCCCTTGGCTTGTTGATGGCTGCCTTTTCTTTTGTCTTCACATGGTCTTTCTTCTGTGCCTGTCTGTGTCCTCTCCTTATAAGGACACCAGTTATATTGGGTTAGGGCCCATAATAACCTCATTTAACTTTAATTATTATAGCTCTCTGAAGATGTTACCTCTAAATACACTCACATTCTGAGGTACCACGTATTAGAAGAGTTAGGGCTTCGACATGAATTTTGGGGAAACATCATTCAGTCATTAACAATTCTCTAGACAGATCAGATGGTGCTGCTGTATACACTCAAGACATTCTGCTCCTGTGGAAATAGATTGTCATGGTCAATAATGATAGAAGGTAGATTGTTTGATTCTGATTGACATAAAAGCACCAAAGCCGTGGAAGATATGCTATGGAGGGTCATTGCACAGATGCTGGGATGGACTATCCATCAGATTCCATGCCTCTGATGGGATGCACTGGTGGGACGAAAGGCTGATACACAGACTTCTATGTGTCCTCCTCGGAAAGACTCATCAATGTGTATCATCTGTATGTGTCTCTCTTTGTGATCCTGTGCAAGCTCCTAGCTGGACCAGTTCAGTATTTCCTGCTTTTATAACGAGAAAAGCAATAACCACAACAAATAGTCACTCTCACAAGAAAACTACTACCATACTTAAAAGAGGAAGACAGGTACTTATATGAAAGGGGGTTCCACCAGCAACATAACAAGAGTTCCATATTTGAGTGGTTAGCGTTACTGTATAAGCCGTATCTGTCCACAGGATTCCTCCCAGCGCTTCTGGGAAGCAACTGTAGCACATAGACCACTTGAGTATTATGGCTTCTAAGACAAATAGTGAAAATTAAGTAAAGATGTGTCAAAAGGAGATGATAGCTTTCTTCCAAAACTATATTAAGTTGAAAATAAAATAAATGCTTTCTTTTCAGTTTGTAGCATGTGAATATTAGCCAAAATATAAGGGAAATATCTTGTTTTTTGCAATAGGAATCTAAAGGAATCTCATTTGGAGGATGGCATGACATTATCTGATGAAAAGTCACCTGCTATCTGAAACCATGGAGAGGAAAGAAAAGACTTGCAGAGGCTCAATAGGCTGAGAGTTGAGGATAAGATTATTTACACATCTGAATGTTTTAAAACAAAAAACCTCATTCTATGAAGGCACAATTCTTAAATGTTGTCAAATTTTTCCTAAATTAAATGGCTAGGCAGTTGCACAGAAATAAAGGCTAAGTACCAACAAGAAAAGGGAAAATTATTTAGTGATTCCAAATATTTTTTGATCATCATACTCTTCAGGAAAATACCCCATATACATATAACATCATATATATACACACACACTATATATATATATATATACACACATATATACACCCACTATATATTATATATACACTATATACTACATATATACTATATACATATACTATGTATATATATACATATGTACATATACATATGTATATATACTATATTGTATATATGTATACATATGTAATATACTATATATAGTATATAGTGTATATACTATATGATGTGTGTGTATATGTGTTTATATAAACACATAGTCATGCCAGGATATGTTCTGAGAAATGCATCTATCACTAGGCGATTTCATTGTGTGAACACCACAGAGTGTACTTACACAAATCTAGGAGGTATCACCTACTATACTCTTAGGCTATATGGTATAGCCTATTGCTCCTAGGCTACAGACCTGTACAGCACGTTACTGTACTGAATACTGTAGGCAACTGTAACACAGTGGTAAGTATTTGTGTTGTCTAAATATATCTAAACATAGAAAGGATATAGTAAAAATACGGCATTATAATCTTAAGAGGCCACCATTTTATATGTGTTCCATAGTTGACGGAAATGCATGAGTGCATATTAAATACTATATAAATATTAGTGTCTTAGTATATTATGCATAATATAATGTATACAAAAATAGAAATTAAGAATGTTAAAAGAATATGATCAAATAAATACAAATAGAAATCCTAATACTTAATTCTTCATACTCTGTGATCAGCTAGCATGTCTCCTGGGGAGTGTATAACCCACTTTAAGGAACTCTGATCCATATCATAGGTTTAGTGCTTAAAGACAGTTTTTCACTCCTATGGCAATCTACATAGAAGTACTTATAAATGGTAAGTGTGGCTCCTTTTATCTTTGTTTACCTTGTCACTAATCAAAGCAGTATTCCATTGTATCATTAAACAATAAAATAGCATATGACAATGCTGTCATATTGGGCCTCTCTTTTAATAACATTATTGTCAGCTTAAATGGACAGGTAAATTGCAAGAGAAAGATTATAGGAGAATTATTTTTCTCAATTCTCTCTCTTAATAATCCTTAATTATGGAGTAATTTACATTAGTTCTCATTACAAAAGGCATTGGCTAGCCCTATATTAAGGTGAATACCACACACACAAAAAACCCGATTTCCAAAGTATGTCTATCAATCTTGATTAATTCGTATTTTTAAATTAATGAAGGAAAATAGGCAGACTGTAATCTTTAAGATTATGAATACATTGGGTTCTCCTTTGGATATTTTTATTTTAATTTTTGACATGTGAAACTTTATGGGTTTCTTTCCCATTGTAGATTTTTGGTTGATTTTCAAATATGAAACACCAGCAATAATACAACCACATGTAGTTTTTAGAAGGACTATCCATATTGTCCCAGCTGGTGAGTTACCTCTGGATGCTACACAGTAATTCTGATAAATCAGTCTGCAGTAGCAGTATGTTTTACTTTAGAAGAGGAAACTGAACCCGATAGGATATGCAAAGACCTTCCTTAAACCCAGCCTTTTGCAGGCCTAAGACAACATTTCTAATTTGAGCTCCCACTCGAGAAATACACACTCACACACTCAGGTAAAAGGATATTTTTAAATTTCAGCTGATGAAAGAGTTCAGGGGAGCTAGAATGGAAAAGACAGTGATATATTTGGCATAATAAACAAGGTGGCCTCAAATGTATCATTAGCCACCAGCTTTTGGTATTGGCAATCCAATAAAATGCCTTTTCTGCCTCATATTGTCATGACTAACTTAATTTGTTAAGTCATGGTGGAAGACTGTTTCAGGTGAAATAAAAGCAATTCTTTGCAATAACATTTCACTGCAGTGTACTCATATACTCTAGCATTTATTTCAAACTCAATTTACTAAGGCAACATGCGTACAAAAATTAATGCTATATATATACTTTACAGTCACCATTAAATAAGTGCCTTTGACAAATACACGTCATACTTGTCTTTTTAACACCAGCACTGACAGTTTGGGAAGTAATGAAGGTAATATAACAGTAACACCTTCACACTCATACTGACATCAGTGAAAGTGTAAAGAAATAAGCTTTGTTTGTCAGCTTTGCTTTAAAGGCAATAGCTTATTCATATTTTCCATGAAGTTGATAAAACTCTAGAGTTTCAAATAGTCCTATCTGTCTACAAAGAGCAAAGACACACTGAAGTGAATGTAAGCAGCTGGAACTATTGTCAGGCTATAAGCAGGTGTAACCTAGGAGAGCCCAGACAATCTGACTTCAGAAAGCCAGGAAGAGCAGGGTCTGGATCAGATCAGTCCATAGAATTTTCACTTTGGAACTTGCCATTGAATTGACTCAACTACTTGTTTGCTCCATGCTGTTCATTTCCAGTTGTCAAATTCAGTTTGTCCTTCTAGTTTATACTCTACATAGAGGAAATCGGATTGACTCAGCTCATAATTTCACAGCCTGCTAGCAAGTACCCATTGCCTCATGGGTCGCTAGCTAAAACGGAGCTGCATGAAGCAGAGAGCTTCAGGTGAAGTGTTAGGTAGAAGATAAAGTTGGTGTTTGCTGGAGCAGAGATTGGTGCATCTGGATTTCCTAGTTTTCTGAATCCACTGTCTAGTTGGTTGGATCCAACCAAGGATTTAGCTCCCCTAGTATCCCAAGAACTTGGATTCTGTTTCATGGGAGAAGAACATGCCAATGTGGCCCACTCTCACCCTTATCCTAGTAAGTCCAATCAATCTACTTCCAATCCTAAATGGTATCTAGACAGACATCCTTGTTATCACCATATTGACCACACGTGATGCACACCATTAATGGCATTTGTTGTCATTGTCTGCTTCTTCTCTAAATACCCTCTGGAAGCAACTGGTTTAGGGTTGACCATTTTCACTGGAACACTAAAATGTAAATGTCTAGAGCTCATCAATCCCATCCCCTGCATGGAATATGAGTGATATTATGCCCTAGGACACATTTGGCAATATCTAAAGACATTTTGGCTGTCACAACTAGGTGTGTGTTCCTGGTATCTAGTGAGTAGAGGCCAGGGATGCTGCCAAACACCCCATAATGCACAAGACAGCTTGTACAACAATGATTCACCCCAAAATGTCAGTGGTGTCAAACCTGGAAAACCATGGTTTCCAGGCGTTCTGAAACTGTCCCAGAAGAACACAGATGCAGGCTAATGTTGAACAGACCAGTCTTCTAGTTAGAGCAAATCTTAGGAACTGAAGGAAACTCCTACTGTAAACATCCAGTCTTACTGAATTGCCCATTCAAGCAACTGTCACCCTGTGTCGCATTCCTCGCCAGTATGGATAGACTCAGGTGGAACTGGGGAAGTATGTCTCTTGCCTTTTATTTTTGCAAAGGTCAGTGTGAAAAGCAGAGTATACAGTTATATGTTTCCCTAAATATTCTCCCTGTTGAACTCATAGGATGCTTAGAAGCCTGAATGCAAAATACCCAGTTAGGAGCTTACAGATCAAGCCTGCCATAATTCTCAGCTACTTTAGTGATTTTTAGGGAGGCCTACTCAACTTGATCTTCATGAGTGCTTGGAATTCAAATGGAGGGCTTGATGATTCTACAGAAGGAGCTAGCATGTTTTATCTGGGTGTTTTCTATATGCCAGCCCCTGTGCTGGCTTGAAGTGAATCGTAAAAATTGAAATGTACCCTTTCACTGATTAGATAATTGTGTCTCTCAAATACAATTTGTATCTCCCTATGAATGTAATTTTCCTTTATACCAACAATAGCACACAGTGCCAGGATTATCCTTTGCACTTACTAAGTATTTTCTGAACTTGTGAATTTTTCTCAACTCTTTACTATTCCCCAATGCATATGAAGAGTGCATGCACATTCCCACACTCCCATCAATAACAACAAAACAGCTATTTTTAAGTAAATGTGTGGCGGGTTGTACTGACATATGTATTGGGTGGGAGGAGAGAGAAGAGAGGGATGTGAGAATCTGACAGACTCTTCCAAGTGTATCTGATTCTTCCGACCCCTTAGGGAAAGTGACTGCTTTGTACTTTCTCACCAACATCTCAATCCCAGTGAAGCCATTTTTGGCTTCCAAACATCCTGAAGTTTGTTTCTGTCTCAATACCTAGTATATCCTTTGCTCATACTTTGCTCATATGATTGCCTAAAACTGGGATTACAGTAGCAAAATAATGGCTAGGAGTTGTTAGTGTTTATTAGGAATCAAGCAATATTGAAATTTCGATGTGTCAACTGACTCCTGAAATCCTATGAGGTAGCCACTATTCCCCAAAATGCATATGAAACAGCTGAGGCACAGAAAGGTCAAGGAGTGTTAGATCTTGGCAGACTGTCTTTAGAGCATGAGCTACTCCAATGTCTCCATTTATCCAAAGCTAAGCTCTATTTTGATCCTCCTTTAAGAATCTCACCAGTTTTATGTCTCAGCATTCTGCTTCTCCACTCATAGCATTATTTTCTACATTTCTTTGGAAATTCATTGTACACTTCCTTATGATTTCTCTGGTATGGTTGTACTGCATATTTGAATAAGTGTGTGGTTATTGGATAGTGCAATCATTCAGGGTAGACCCTCCTATGGTCACATCATCTTTATCTTTCTAGTCTGTTTACCATTATCCTGACCAGCAGCAAATACTCAACATCTGTTTGTTTCTGATTAGTATTTACATATAATCAAATGGAATCCAGAAAGACAAAAAAACTTCAACCCTATTCCAGATAAGACACATATCTTTTAACTCTTGTTTTCCAACACTAAAGAAATGAGCGCTGTCAATATCATCACCCAGATTCTGCCATGAGGAACAGTGGGCCCAGCCAGCTAGGATGACATGGGGAGGGGAAGACAGTCTCACTGTCTGGTGGCCAAGAAAGTATACAACGACCACTCCTCCAGGTGGTGCCAACTGGGATCACTCTTCCCTTTTACTTGGCTTCCCCCAATTTTTTTTTTTTTTATTGTAGTCATAACCACCCTTGAAAGGGGACAATAATTTCTCCTTATCACCTCCACTGCCCCTCATCCCTGCTCCTATAACATTTGCTGTTACTTTTTTTTCATTATCATGTTTTATGATCCCAAATGAATTGCTGATATTCCTTCCTGGGTTCCCTGTTTCTGAAGATGATGTATGTGTTTTCACTGACATTTGCAAGAAACCTAATATGCTTATAAAAATATAGAAGGGTTTAAAAAATATCCTTCAGCAGAATACCTTTGCTATGTGTGTGTTCTCATGTGTTTGCTGATATAGCAAATAGGTATTTGGTTATAAGTAAATATAAATATAATACATGAATACTAGTGACAACAGGAACCAAAGCTGCATCTCCATGAATTATATGTATGATGTGTTGGCACATGCAACTGATAAGCTTTGTTCACTTGATATTTTTATATAGTTTCTTCTGGAAGTTAAATTTGCAGTTCTAAGCAATACAGGTTAAGGCTTTTCATATTGCATGGTAAAATGTCCTCTACGCGTCTTAATGACAAGATCCACTTGAATAAGATAGGGTGTTTATATAATTTATAGTTTCCTTAGTCAATAGCAGAGAGCCAACTAATATGGTATTCGGTAACAAAAAGAAAGATTACAAATATAATCAAATATAATCAAAAGGGTGTGTATAACAAAGATTTTAGAAAGCCAAATATGGGATTCTGGGCTTAAATGTTGGACACCATATGCAAATTTTATAGCTCACTCTTCCTGAATAAGAAATCTTGTGCATGACTTAAATGTCATAAACATTTTACAAGCCTTTCCTAGGAGCAGATTTCCTGTACTGGGAGTTAAAGGGCAAGTGTAAACTTGAGAACATGTTCCTACATATGTATGACAGATATAAAAACACATCAAATGACCTTTACAAATGTATCAGTCTGACCACTTTTATCCCGAAGATAAACTGCCAGATTGAATCCACATTTTGATCAAGTCACCAATACTGAAAATCTTAACTTCTGAAAATACAGTGGTTTCCTTCTATATAATATAATAATATTGACAAGTGCCTCCTGTTTTGTGAGTTAATCACTTTTTTATCCTTCAGAATTTCTCCTTTTTTAAAAAAATCCTAACCCAGAAGTACAATCGGATATGCAGTTTATCCAGACAGAATAAACTATTCTCTAATTAGTTGCTAATGCATCATGTTAATGCGGTTAATTTACAAGTTGATTATGGCCTATAAGACATCATTGCAGAAGCCAGAAGCTTAAAACATGGTCCCTGCTTTCAAAATATCTCTTGAATGATTTGATAAAGTTTATATTACCTGACTTCAAGTTTAGGAAAGAGGACAAAGGGAGCATACAAGTGAGAAGGGGTGTTTTCCCTTGGGGGACATGGCAAGAAAAAGAGAATGAGTGAGGAAAGGACTGAAGATTGTGTTTACCTCTTAGTTTTGCCCAGGGCCAGATCAAAGTATAAATATCAAATAAATGCATTCTCCTTGTTGCCTTCACTTTTGTCTGCCACCCTAAAAGAAACCTCCCAAGTGGTTTATTTATTGACAAAGTGAAAGACAGGCTCTGTAAGCCCTAGACGTAGAAACAAAAGTTTAAATCCTGAGAAAGAAATCTGCATCTGTTCTATTAAAAATTCAGATTACAGTCTAGACCAGTTTAATAGAGGCATTAGTTTTACCCACTCAGGAAAATTAAGATTTAAAGTGAACAAATTGATATGCCAGGACAAATGCTAACCTACCTGAAATGACAGTTTTTGTTTTCTTGTGCTTTTTCCGATACCATGGAAACGCCGCCCTCAAATTGGAATTGGAGAAGGCAGCAGAAAACATATAGCCTGAAAATATGAACCACGGCCTTGTGTATGTGCCACTTAAAATATCTGGAAATTATATTTAATTTGAATGGCTGATATTTCAAGTGGTCTTGCTGCCTTCCATTAACTCTAAAGCACGTGGTTAGCAGGCCAAGGGAAGCCTTTAAGCACTGCTCGTTGGTTATATATTCAGAGCTCTCAACCACAAAAGAGTGTTTTCTTCTCTGTTTCAGACTGAAAGCCCAGAAGAATGTGAATCTTAAACATGCTGGATCTTGAGAATTAAGCTCTTACATATCTGGATACTCAAGTTATTTATTTTTGTTAGAAAAAATTTACAAGGCTCCTTTTTAATGTGAGCCACTAGAGCAGCCTTATGTACATTGAGAAGATATAAACCTAGGAGCAGGATCACTCCAGCTCACTAAATGAATTAAGATCATCATACATGCCCCAGGACCACTGTGGAATCTAATACATAACATCAGGAGAGTTTATTTTTCCATGTATGCTTCTTCCAATTACTGTATATTCTAGCACTGCCACTTCATGTAACATTATGTAAAGAATTCTCTATTAAAGTTACAGCAATAAACTCCTGTGCTTCTGGTCCACTTTGCATGGGATAAACATCCCACACGTGTTATTCATTTCAAGTGTATTTCATCTGTGCTTGCTGCCATTCAGGTTAGATAACCAATATAACATCACGGAAAGTAAAGTGATGCAGAAGATACTATTAGTATTATTATTTTATCTGGACTTTTAATCCATCTTGCAAGAATGTTTTTCATGTCTGGAAAGAAAAAAAGGAGACTGTAATCTTATCTCTGGACAATCTGTTAATAGCAAACATCAAGGAAATGTAATTCGTCTGCTTTGATAACTTTGTTGAGGGAGTTTTAGAAACTCCTCTGAAAATTAGCTGTAATCCACTTGAAAAGAAATGGGATTTTATGAGAGAAAAGAATTTTCCCACTGGATATGGCTACTTGTTTAAGGACAATCATATAACTTTTTTTGAAATTATATTCCCCCAAATGTTTAAGTGAAATATTAAGTATGTGGCTTTATCAAAATCCTGGTTTATTATTTCTGTGCTGAGTTGAATTTTTATTCCATTTTTTGCACCTAACCATGAATTATTTTCATGTCTTATTAGCATGACATTCATTGTGCATAGACTGTCTTGCCCTGTTGACTGATTGTTTTTAACAATGTCTTGTCTTATCTACTAGATTAGAAAATTGCAAGAGTGGTTGTCTTATTACATATTTCTGTAAAACTTAAAATATTACAGGCACCCAGAATATCTGAGAGTAAATACATGATCTCATGCTAATTTTCACACTGGGCTGTATGTACAGTTCTCTTTCTGTTTCCTTCTTGACTGTACAGTCTCTACTGATTTGTTAGTGTATCCCCGGGGCTTGGCACATAGTAAGTGGTCAATAAATGTTCACTGAATTATATTATTTCCAAGTTTTTACTCATTTAATGGTATACCTTGCAGTATAAAAAGAATTGCAGCAGTTCCATGCATTTTAAGTTTATATTTAGATGGTAAAATATTTAACTGACAGAAGCTGATCTAACCTCTACTATCTTCTGAGCTACCATTGAATTTGTTTTTCAAGATATCATTTCATTACCTTCTGTACATGTTAGTCTTCACCAATGTTCACATAATTACTATTTCACATAAATGTGATTTATGTGAAAAGAGAGATTGAAATAGTATGAATATTGAAGTATCACAATCTAAATTTTGGACAGAGTAGGACTGCTTCTAAAATCATACAAGGCCTCTTCTGAAAGGCATTTTAATCTGAATTAAATGGTTATATAAAGAAAAGTAGGTCTATACTATGTTTCTTGTTATTTGCATGATGGACTATTCCTCAAGTCTCCTTAATTGTGTTTATATTTTTTTCTTTAGCTCCTGGAAATGGCATAATATGTGTGCTGACACAACAGTCAATAAAATATGAAAAAATTGGCATGATACTCCTGATTTATAAAGTAAAAAATAGAGTCTATTGATAGTGTTAATTCAATTTGATATTATAAATTATTATTTAATGAGACCTCAGGCTTTTGTATCAGAAAAAGGAGAACATTTTTTCTCTGGACATATAAACAAGGAATCAATAACAAGTTATGAATCATGATAATGTTACTAGAAGTAATTGTCTACTAAAGAAGGTAAAACCTCTGGTTTTAAATATACATACCTGAAATGTGATTTATACAGCAAATGCCATTAAACTTTTATGTCTTCACCTTCATATCGAATTGTGTTCCTCTTAAGTACTGATGCCCCTCACTCAGACTGTGGGAGCTGACTGTTACAGTTATGCCATAAATGATGCTTTATGGGTTTGACATCATGCATGCCGTCAGGCTTAGGTGCCCTGGGACTGAGCTAAGTTCATTATTTTTTCACTACTGCACTATAAAATGCATTTTAGTTCTTGTCCAGGTTATTTATGCCTCAAAATTAGGTGTAATCTTTTCAAAGAAGTAAGGTGAGATATTGGGGGGAAAGGACCAGAGGTAGCATTTTCAGCTTTCCATTTGCGAGTGGTGCTCTCGGCGCCCGGGGGACGCAGCAACACGATTAAGGCAGCATCGATCTGCTCCGGTCATTACGCTGTAGACAGTCGGGCTGGGGGGTTGCAGTTACACATTTTTGGGAATTCTCTTGGTTTTTGGTTGTTTTAAATGAATCTAGAGCTTCAAAAAGGTTTAAAATTGATACTCTTTGAGGTCCTCCAGGTTTTTGTGATAGTAGCAAAAAAGGTGTGGATGGGAGCTTCCCCACACGGTTCTACCCACCGAGTGAGATCAGGGAAGGGCAGCGGGGAGGTGAGTGAATAGGTCCAAAGAGCAGAGCGTGGCTGCAGCCCCTTTTAGAACTCTGTTTGCAGATGATAATGCTGGCAATTGCTCCCTTACTTTATGTGCTAAAGTGCTTTATATCCGTTCTTCCTTTTTAACTCCTCCCAATAAACCCAAAGTGTGTGTACTTATAATCCCATCTTGCAGATGAAGAAAAGACACAGATTAAGTTAAAGAACTTGCTTCATGCCACACAGCTACCAAGGGACAAAGCTGACATTCAGATCCAGCTCTGAGCCCGAACCCTGTGCTTTTATCTGCTAGAGGTCAGGTTCATTGTCTCAAAATACAGCACTGGATTCAGGCTGTGTTTCTGGGATCTCAAGCTATTTTATTCCTTTATTCAATAAAGCACATTAATTACCAACACAGCCTTGGTCCGAACATGTTCGATGGGTCTCCTCTCAAAAGCTCGGTTCTCCTATGTTTCATTTGATTTGGCTGCAGGCAAGTGGGTCCCAACCCAAGTAAATGATTTAGTCCTTCTTCCGCTGTGGACAATGGAGTCTGATTTTTACCCTTTATGAGTGTCAAACTAAAAGTCTGAATTTTGTGTCACTTAAAAAAATATTAGGAAGACTTAAAAGAAAGGCCATAATATAACTAGGATACAAAGATAAGTGGAAGGCAAAGCCATTTCAGCTGTCTGCAGGGCTCTGCAGAGACACCTCAAAACATACCTTCTGCCATCATTGTTAGAGACATTCAGGTCCAATTCCTTCTCCTTTAGTGCCCCCCCGAGAAGTGAATGACAAAGACTGGGCTGCTGACTACATTCTTAGGTTCAGAAATCAGATCAGCCAGAGTTTGAATCCTGGTTTAGTATTCAGAAACTCTTGAGTCTTTGAACAGTTAACTTAACCCTTTAAGCCTCAGTTCACTTATCTTTAAAACAGGAATGATGATTATATCATAGTACCCAACTCTTTCCTTTGGGCTATCAGTTTTTTAGTTGCAACGGAACTATGAGTGCCGCCATTTGAAATGGATCCTGCATTCCTTACATTGCCAACATCAATACATAAGGTAGTAGCTTCTCCAATAGTGTTAGGAAAGGAAGGGAGGAGGCATCAGTCTTCACATAATAGGAAAAGTCTGGGAATGTTTGAACCCTTGGTTGCTGTCCTAAGGGCTTGGGAAAATGCATGCTAAGAGTTGAGGTCACAGGGAAAAGAGGTGACCTTTATCATGTTGTTCTTGGTTCTAAGGACCACTTCCCCCAGCAATGATATGTGCTGAGTATCAAATACAGGTTTGATGTGTGTGGGGCCCAAGTTGAATCACATCACTTGGGGCTTTTTAGCAATTTATTCTAAAGGCATGCCTAAAGACACGATTTGTCCCTGCAGGGAAAGAACTTTCTTGAGGGATGCTTTTGGGGTAATGCTTTCAATTCAGTTAAGCACCTTGCCAACCAAGTATATGCCAGTTTCCAGATCCCCTTAGTAGAAAGGTGGATGGAGCCCAGCTATCAAATACCTACAAATTACACCTTGCTTATAAACAGATCCTGTTACTAGCTGAATATAGTTTTCTTTTAAAATTGCTTTTGTCATTCACAGCAAATCTTCCCTGAGGCTTCTCCTGTCAACCCAACCACTGGAGAACTGCTCAAGTTTCAACACCTACCCTTATCCACCACCTTTGTTCTCGAAAGGAACACTCCCTTTGAAGACTATAAAGACTCAAATTCAAATATCATCATAAATTGTTAAAGAAGTAAGTCCATAGGAATATAAATAGCTACCTAAAAGGCAAGATGCAACAACACATTATTTTCCAAGCCAAAAACAGTGATTAAAATCAAAAGAATTTCTCATAAGTGGCTCTAATTTTAGAGGACAAGGCCAAAAGATGCCTGAGAAACCTAATATTACCCAGAGATAGTTGAAGTAAATTGTCCTTACCTCTTTTCTTTTTAATCTATACATGATGCCTAACATCTAATGGTACTCATTTCCTATTGCTGCTATAACCAATTACCCCAAACTTTGTGGCTTAAAACAACACAAATTAATTTTCTTATAATTCTGGAGGTCAGAAATCCTACTATCAAGATGTTGGCAAGACCACATTTCTTCTGGAGACTCTTGGGGAAAATTCATTTCCTTGCCTTTTCCAGCTTCTAGTGGTTGCCACATTCCTGTGTTCTAGGCCTCTTCTTCCCTCTCCAAAACTTTGCTTTTGTTACCATATCTCTCTGACTGTGACCCTTCTGCCTCCTTCTTATAAAGATGTGTGCTTATACTGGCTCCACCTGAATAATCCAAAACCTCTTCACAAGATCCCTAATATGTACAAATTCCCTTTGCCATGTAAGAGAACATATTCACAGGCTTCAGGGATTAGGATACGGAGGTCTTTGGATGGCCTTTAGTCATCCTACCACGTGAATTAATTAGCATTTATTGAGTATTTACAGGTCACTCCTTCCTTCCGTTTAAAGATATTGAGCATCTCTTACGACATAAGGAATTTGTCAGGTTTCAGTGACACAAAAATGACTAAGGTATTGTCTCTGCCCATGACAATAAGAAAATTACCCAATACTTATTGAGCTTTTGATATGTGCTAGACACTCTGGTTATTGAACTCTTCTTTTAAACTCACAAAAAGCCTATGAGGTAGGCTCTATTACTCATTCCATTGTGGAAATGAGGGAATTGAGTCACTGAGTTGAGTAATTTACCGATTTAAACAGCTGGTAAGAGATAAAATCTGGATTTGAACCTAGGCAGCACGTTCCTGAGCCTGCCCCTTATCTACCCCTGACAGGTGCCCCCCTGACAGTTCAATAGCTATTTCTTGTCAGAATAAATTATACAGACTTCAGCTAAGGTTAAGAACAGTTTCCGGCACATGGTAAGTACTCTGTAAATCCTAAAGATGGCAATGGTTATGAGGACAGTAGTTATGATGATAATGACTTGAAGAACAGATTGGATACTTTTATTGGTGAATAGCTTAGCTGAGCAAAAGCTGAGCTCTAACAGTTACTTACTCCTCAGTGCTGCCAGGATATTACATCAAAATATAGAGGGATCAAAGGAAGTGGGCAGGGTGGCGGGGTTGAGAACACAAGCCCTGATGAAGTAGAAGACTAGCCAGTTTTCAGTTGTCATTTTATATGAAGTCTCTGCTATCTGCTCCTAGAATGAGACAATGTGTTTGTCCTATGGCTTCCCTAATTATCAACTAATTAAGAAAATGATGGATAACCACTGTCTCTTCCCAGTAGTATAACAAGGTAGGTGGGCCAGTGCCCTAAGCAAAGGGGTGTGACGAATACACAGCATGACATCTGCCATTAGCAGCATAATCTCAGCTCCCAGCACAGCAAATGCAGCCAATCTTTTAAACCATCCTATGATTAGATTTTGCTCTTTCAGATGTCCAAATCCAGGAAATTCTACATCAGCTCACACTTATGCTAAATATATCGAAGTGCACAAATTAACATCTGAGTTTATTAGCAGCAGCAAAAGGAAATGTCTACAAATTCAAACTCAATCATGAAATTGAATTTCTATTAACAATCCTGGAAGGTATAGTTTTGCTAACAGGAAGAGAAAGAAAGTCATTTTAGTTACAAATGAGCTTCCATGAAAAACAGACCTCCACAGAGATTAATCCTAACATTTTAAGTACTTTTATTATTTAGTTCATGTTTCCAACCACCCCAACCCATACCACAGTCCTGTGAGTGGTTCTGGATTTGAATCCTGTGTTTTATTCCAAAACTATCATGGTGCATCTGTCCTTTTACTGCATTGGTCTTAACTTATGAGTCTATTATAATGGATAACATTTATGGTTTTTAATAAAGGTATTAAATAAAGTCTAAATCTCACCATTTATAGACCAGATGATACTGAAGATTACTTTATCTTATAATATTTCCAGCTCACATACAAGCTAGAAAAGCACATACATAATCATTGTGGTAGTTGTTCAAATATAGCAAAACCCTTTGCTATGGTTTGCATATTTGACCCCTTCAAACCTCATATTGAAATTTGATTTCCCAGTATTGGAGGTGAGGCCTAATAGAAGGTCTTTGTCACCTGGGGGCAGATCCCTCCTAAAAGGATTTCATGAAGGGATTAATGGGGGGAACAGTGAGTGAGTTCTCCCTCTGTTGGTTACTGAGAGGGCTGGTTGTTAAACAGAGCCTGGCATCTCTCCACTCTCTCTCTTGCCTCTTCTCTGGCCGTGCAATCTCTGCACATGCTGGCTTTCCCTCTGCCCTGAGCCAAAGCAGCCTGAGGCCCTCACCAGAATCCAAGCAGTTGCTGGTGCCAACCTTCTTATATAGCCTGCAGAAATGTGAACCAAATAAACTTCTTCTCTTTCTGAATTACTCAACCTCCGGTATTCCTTTATAGAAACACAAAACAGACCAAGACATCCTTGAAGCTCATAGTATTGAGTGGAGTTGGAGACACAACTCCAAAAATATTTTTAAGCAAATTTGACATTCATTCATTCAACACTTATTCAGTAAATGATTATTATATTAATAGTGAGATACTATGAGGTGGTATATCTATCTTAAAAGTGAGAGTGAGGATGGGGAATATCAGAAAAGGCTTGATGTAAGAAACAGATTTTGATCTGTAATTTTAAAGAGAGATATGATTTTGAGCAGGAGAAATAGGGGAAGAATATTCCAGGCAGATAAAATATCAGGAGTAAAAGAGTAGAAAAAAGCAGCTGAAGCCAAGAGTCTTGAGAATTGTGAATGCCAACCTAGAGATTCTGAAACTTCCTTTGGTAGCCAATGGAATGCTATACCCATGAAACTCATTGAATATGAGAGGAACAAGAAGAGATGAGAGGGCCCTCTCCTTGTCAATCTTTTACTCCTTGCATTCTAGAGATATAATGCTCAGCAGTGGAAAAGTCTTTGCATTCCTTTCTTATTTCTGCTATAACACATTAACACAAACTTGGTGGGTTACAACAACACAAATTTATCTTCAGTTCTGAAGGCCAGAAGTCCCAGTTGGTCTACGTGGACTAAAATCACATGTCTGCAGGGCTGTGTTCATTTTTGGAGGCTCCTGGGGAGACTTCCTCTTGCCTCTTGGAGCTTCTGGAGGCTGCCTGCTTTCCTGGGCTCAAGGCCCTTCGTCCTCTACCTTCAGAGCCTGCCACATCTGGCTGAGACCTTCTCACCCTGCCATCTCTCAGATTCTCTTTTCTGCCTCCTTCTTCCACTTTTAAAAATCTATTTGATTACATTGGGCTTGTCAGTACAATCCAAGGAAATCTCTTTATTTTAAAGTCAGCTAATCAGCAACTTTAATTTCATCTGCTACCTCAATTCCCCTTTTGCCAGATACCATAACACATTCACACATTCCAGGCATTAGGACGTGAGTATTGTGGCATTATTCTGCTTACCAGTCAGGAAAGGCATTGATTTGGAGAAATGACAGTAAGATAGACTTTGAACATTCTGAGGTTATAATACTTGCTATACTTTCAATGGGGGAGGTTTATAAAAATTCATGGTAGAAATGCCTGGAGCTTTTAGTTGGTCACCAACATAATATGAGCCAATAGTTTGTACAGGAAGCACCTTGAGCTTGGGGATGACTTTGGCCACATTCTTACTAGTGTGCCCACTGTGTGTATTAGACATTGGGCTAAGCTACTTTCATAAATTATCTCATTAAAAATTCACAAGAACCGATGGGTTCTTTTTATGAGTGGAAAAGTCTGCTTAAGAACATTGCTCCAGCTAATGTCCCCTCTCTCTCCTGAAGGATTTATTTTTTCCTCTTTAATTAGATCAGCAAAAAACATATGCTGTCTGCTCTCTGACTTAACAAGCAAATGCCTCCTTTGATCCCACTGTCCCTTCCAACTTATTCTGTTCTATATGAGAAAAAGACTTCTTAAAGAATTGTCCATACTCTCGTGTACAATTCCTCTCCCCTGGTTCCTCCTCATGAAATCCTTCCAAAGGGTCCTCCTATTGTGCCACCAGACTGCTCTTGTGAAGGTCGTCCACATGGACCAGTGTGTCCTTATAGCTTATCACCCCAACTGGGACATACTGAAGACTAAAGGGGGTGCCACTAATAATTTCATCAGGATAACAGGCACAGACCTGCAAGGTCCACAGGAAACCCTGTGTCTGAGCTTGTGTTCTATAAAAGCAGACACTGTGACGGAGAGTTCCATGAAGAAGGTTGATGGGTTGTGCAGGTGGTGATTACTCCTGGAGGCATACCTGTAAGAAGGTGAGGAAGGCAGGACAGGGCACAGGGAGAGGCTGACTTACCACATGGGTACAAGTGAGACTTAGCCTATGCTATGGGACAGCTCTGAAGCTGGGTTGGCCCTTCATCATCATCCCAAATTCAGTCAAGTGGGCTGGCTAGCCTTTGTGTCCCTACATCAGCCATGGGAGTTGGGGGCATAACTTTGGGTGAGGAGGTTTCCTATAGATGAGGGCAATTCCCAGTGAGGGCTGCAGCTGAAAGCCAAAATCCCAGTAGCTGAAGGACACATATGTGCTTATGTTAGCTCTGAACAGCAGATCTAGGTGGAGCACCTAGTGGAGCACACTAAAATGTAAGGTCATCCCACCAGTGTCAGCCATGTTGCTCTCTGATTTGACAGCCAAGTCTCAGGACTTATCCTACTTGACTTTTCAGCTACCTTTGATCTGCATGATTGCACTGTCTTTCTTGAAATACATTATATTTCTTCTATCACTTCTCCTAGTTTTCCTATTCTCTCACTGGTCTCTTCTCCTTTATTTTCTATTGTCATACTTCCTCATTTCTTTGATTAGTGACCTCTGGTGTGGCACAGCACTCAGTCTCCTCTCACTCTGCTGACACCCCAGGTCAGTGTCTGCAAAGTACCACTCACAGGGCAAATCATACTCATTGCCTGATGTGGCAAATAAAGTTTTATTGGAAGACAGCCACACTCATTTTTATTGCCTATGACTAATTTTGTACAATAGTCACAAAGTGAAATCATTGTGATGGAGACTGTATGCCCTGCAGAGCCAAAAATATTTACTATATTGCTCTTTAGGAAAAGAGTTTGGCTGATTGTTGCCCTAGATGATCTGATCCCATCTCCAAAAAGGGAGCATCTCCTTCAGGCCTTTAAAGATGTCACTTTTCTAGTGAGCTTCTCTTGCCCCCACTACATACACACATCTGGCACATTCGCTGTACCTAGTCCTAGTTCTAATTTTTCTTCCTTGTCATTATCTGTATCAGTCAGGGTTCTCCAGTGAAACAGAACCAATAGGATATGTGCATATATGCAGATAGATTTATTTTAAGTAATTGGAGGCTAATCCAAAATTTTCAAGGAAGGACAACAGGCTGGAGACTCAGGGAAGAGTTGATGTTGTAGTTCAAGTTCAAAGTCTGTCTGCTGCAGAATTTCTTCCTGCTTAGGGAAGGTCACTCTTTTGTTTTCTTAAGGCCTTTACCTGATTAGATGAAGCCCACCCATATTATGGAGGGCAATGTCTTTATTCGAAGTCCACCGATTTAAATGCTAATCTCCTCCAAAAACACTCTTACAGAAACATTCAGAATAATGATTGACTAAATATCTGGACATCATGGCTCAGCAAAGTTAATATATAAAATTGATCACCAAATTGTCTAATGTACTTATATGCAGTTTATTTTCTTTTCCAACCCCTAACTTAACAGTAAGTTTTGTGTAGAAGGGATTTTTTGTTTGTGTTGTTCACTGCCATATACTCTGAGTGCCTAGAGCAGTTGCTCAGCACATAGGTGGTGTTCCACATATATTTATTGATTGAATGAGTGCGTTCAGTAAGGCATACGTTCATGCATCACTTAACAACAGGCGTGTGTTCTGAGAAATGCATCTTTAGGTGATTTTGTCATTGTGCAAACATTACAGAGTATACTTGCACAAACCTAGATGGTGTAGCATGCTATACACCTGGGCTATATGCCTATTGCCCATTGCTCTTAGGCTACAAACTTGAACAGCATGTTACTGTGCTGAATACTGTAGGCAATGGAAATACAATTGTAAATATTTGTGTATCTAAACATAGAAAAAGTACAGTAAAAATATGGTATTATAATCTTATGGAACCACCATTGTATAGTCAGTTTGTTGTTAACTGAAATGTCATTTGTTGACTGTATATGACTGAGACCTTGCCCTGAACTCCAAACAAATATATCCAACTATTTTATATGCACCTCTACTTTCCACTTGGATTTATAAGGAATCTCAGTAAAACATGCCCAAAGCAGAACTCAGGATCTTCTCCCTGACATCTTCCTGTCTCATTCCTTCATCTTCTCCAGTGATTCCTTCCCTGATCTCTCTATTTAAAATTCCTTGTTTCCTTCCTTCCTTCCTTCCTTCCATCCTTCTCTCTTTATTTCTTTTTCACTTTCACTCTTTCTCTCAGTTGTACTTATTACTATCTAATATACTATCTCTTAATACTATATATATGTATATATACATATATATATATTTGTAGCCAGTAACCTTCCTATAAGGCAAATTACTTGAAGGCACAAATTTTTTCTTTTTCTTGTTTTCTTTTCTTTTTTTGTGTAACTGTTTTTACAGTTTATTGTCATACCCCCAGTTTCTAAAGCAGGCTTGGTACATTTTATATATATATATATATATATATATATATATATATATATATATATATGTATATGTGTATCTCAGATCCCAACATACAAAATGAATAAAAGAGGAGCTACTTAAGTTAAAGATAATGAAAATGAAAATACTGTAAACAATGCTCTACAGACACTCACCTGTCCCAGAAGCACCTTTGCAGAATCAGGGTCATTTTAGAATCTTCTAATATGTACACGCATTGAAAACCCCAGCACTCATTATATAAAAACATATTAAAATGTACGAATATCCCACATTCAACATACATTTTTGCTGTAAAAATTTGACTTTAGAATTAATTGGTTAAGAGTAACTGCTTAAAGTCGATTTTCACTTTTCATTAATTATTGCCCATTTTCTGGAAAATTTTAAAGAATGAGGATATCTAACCTATAAACTGTTTTCAATTATAATATGTTTAGAGATACTACATTTAATACTTAATATAGCTGAAAAATGTCATCTAAAATTGACACTTAATAAAATACCCATTAAAGCCAAACCAATATTATAACTGTTGTATTTTGGAGTCAATAAGGTTTGTTTTTAGCAGAATTTTTTGTTGAGCTCTGGCAGTTACGGGCAAAGGGGCCTTCCAGAACTGTAGGAATAAGGAGTCCTTAAAGCCACCTGTATAGGGAGAGATTAGTGTGTCAGGAGATTGGGAAAGTAATTGGAGACACTGTGCAGAGTTCCTTTAATTAGACTTGCTCATAAAGGCGGTTAAGGTCTCTGGCTTGTCCTGGGAAGTGACCCTCTCCCAGCTGACAGCCTGCAGTTGTGGGTGACTTCAGGATCTGCCCCTGATTTGGAGCTGAGGCTCTGCTCTTCCCAGGCAGCCTCAGACAATGACTTAGAACAGTGGTAGCCCTCGGCCTGGCCATGTCTGTCTAAGGAGGACCCTCCACAGGCCATCTTTGTGCTGGGGCTCCCACAGGACTACCTGGGACTTGCTCAGAGGTGCGCTGCAGTCAGAGGCTCTTTCTAACCATCTGCCCTTCCTCTCCTCTCTTTTTTCACAGGTGTCAGACCCACGGTGGTTGAAAGGTCTTCTTGCCTACGCCAGCTCTCTCTCCGTCCTTATCTTTAAGAGGCCTTGCCCTCAATACATGTCTTGTACTTCTCTGTCTTGGCATCTGCTTCCTTTAGGACTCAGTTATCAGAGGGGCACCATCTAAGGTACTTTGCCTGGCTTTTAAAGTTGCTGTAAACTGGACCGATAAGCCTATTCAACCTACTATCTCAATCTTTCCCCACATGACCTTCCTTGCAGGCAAGCAGACTCCAGCATAAGATGGTGATCCCATCTCTAACATATGCTGCGTTTATTCAGGCCTTGGCTCACATTCTATTTTCTGTCCTCCACAATTCCATGCGTTCACATCCTAGTATCTCATAATTCCCAAAGCCTTTGTGAATCCTTTTACTAGCCCAGCCAAAACAGATTTGTAAAATCTCTAAAATTCTCTTACACTTAGAGGAAAAACCCTTAGTCCAGCCCTTAAATATTTCAATAGTTTTATCCATTTAATTTTAATATTCTCAAGGTCAATTAATAAATCTTTTATATTCTTTTTGTCTCTCATCACCTGGTAGATTTCTAGGTACATAGGAGAGTCTTAAATTTTTTTTGTTGTTGATAGATTCAGACCTATGAGCCAACAATTGAAATACTTGGAAAATAATCAAAAGAGGCTAAAGTCTAATAGCAGCTACTATCAGATATAAAAGAAAAGAGCTGGACCTCAGAGCTCATAATGAAACAATAGTGTTTCTAATTAAATTTCAGACTTGTTAGGAGGTTGTACTGTTATTCAATGATAAAGAGAAGTCTGGACACCAGGAGGAAGTGTAATATAGAAGCAGCTTTATCATATAAATCACATTAGATTTAAAAAAATCACATAGAACCTTGACCAAAGCAGTTTTATTAACTGCTCTACTAATGCAAACCACTTTCTAGGGGAAAGGAGAAACAAAAATAATCTTTGTCTTATACTTTTTCAAAGTCACGATTTATTTAATGAGTCCAAAATGAGATCTTTTTCAGGAAGTAATCTTGACAAACATACGCTTATCTCCTTTTGACAGCAACAATAAACCGAAAGTCAAAAAAAGCAAGGGTCAGGAAGAAAAGACATTTGTGAATTAGGTGTGTGTGTGTGGCAACGCAAGCCTGGGTCTGAGTTTCCGCCCGTGAACTAGACCTTAGTTGGGGAAAGTAGGATGTATCACAGCTAAAGAAAATGGGGGATCTTTTTGTAAGTTATCTTTGTCTTCTGGAGGGCATATGACTCAACAAGCCAGCATTTATTGGACTCGTGGGAAAGAAAACAGTGTTTGAAAAGCTAGCACCCTACATTGTAAAAGCCAGCTCCCCTCCCGGAGGCTGAACAGGCTGGGGTCGAGAGACCTGGAGCCCTGAGCTCCCTCAAGTAAAGAGAGATCACGACACAGGAAGAACACAAATAAATTTCAGGGCAATAGTTTAGGCGCTTCACTTCCTGATGGCTTTTGGCTCCTTCCCTTTTTGAATTGGGAACAACGGATCAATGGAGAACTCTTTATGAAAAGGAAAGTTTTGCTCACTCATAATTGCAATACCAAGCTGATTCATAAAATTTAGTATATAATTTCTTTTAAGAGGCTTTTTTTCTTGCTTTGTTTTGCTTTTTACTGTGGCACCATTATCTATGGTAAGGTCAATTTAGTGGCTATAAGAATAAATTGCATTTCCCATCATTCTTATTCTATATGTGGTCCTTTGTTTGCTCCGTATTTTCAAAAGCTATTTATGACAAGGATGTGCTTCTCAAACAGAAATGTCCCAATTTAATGGGAGATTTCTGTCAAAAAGAAGCGATCATTAGGACAAAATTATTTTTTAGGATGATCTTATTAATGTAAACATATATAAAATCTCATCATCCAAATATCTTATTTTTTATGTTTCCAAAAAGAAGTGGAACTTTGTGAATATTGACTGTAATCTCTTGGTGAACTCAATTCACAGCAATAACATGACAGTATTGGTTCAAGTCTCTTCCCTTTATCCAGGTAGCATTCATTAATTTAGGTTCAAATTGGGAAGAGAGAATTCAGGGATATATCTTTATGATCTCTGCAATGACTGATAGTGTTTATTTAGAAGTCATTGTCATGGTTTATATGAAATATATTGGTGAGGATTATAGGCTTTTCAATTATCTCCAAGGTGGAGTTCCAAAATCAAGTTCAACAAACAAGATTCCACACCCCTCTGTAGAAAGCAGAAATGAAAGCATTCTTACCATTCATAAAAGGTTTTCTTTTAGCAACTGTCCCACAAAAGCAATTAAAGATATATCAAATAAAACCTCTAGCCCTACCTCTGTAAAGAAACTGGTTATGCCTGTTGTTCTTTTGCTGTATTAAAACTTACACAGATTGAAATAGGTTCTTTGTTGATCTCATAAATCATAGATTTTTTTAATGTTTTTTACATATCCTAAAAGTTACAATGTCACATTACATTTCTAAGGATTTAAAACCTAAATTTGAACCAATATCAGCAACTCTACCTCGTTGAAGCCAATATTCCAGAATAAATTATCAATTATGTATCTGAAAATATGTCATAAAATCAAAAGCAGTCTTGTTTAAAATCACAGAATCTTCTGATAAAATGTCCTCCTTGAGTAATAAATATAATGCAAGATATGCAAGCTATGTATAGCCTTTAAGAAATGAATCCTGGGTGATAAATGAGAAATTATTCCATTTTATTGTAGTAGTTGAGTACATTGCATTTGTTTCACATGCTTTCACTTTAAAATAAAACAAAAGCTGTTGTCACTGTTTAAACAACATCTTTTAAAACATTTCTTTTTGAGAAATTTAACACACAAAGTAAATAAGTTTTACAGAGCAAATATTATGCCTGTAAAAAATAAAGATGTAACCCAAATGTAAATTTGGACCAAAATAAAAGGAATTGAGTTTTCTAGAATTTTCAGGTGCCGAAGGTAAAGATAGTTAGCTCCGAGTACACAGCTTCTAGAGATGGAAACCCACAGCTAGTGTGCTGCATGTTTCCTGAGGGTCATGGAGTTCTTCTGCTCTGGGCTCCCCACACCTGGGTCAGAAGTTGAACCATGCTGTAAGCTGACTTAAATAGCACTTTCAAATTCTTATATATTCTGCCAAAGCAAGTTGCTGATTAGCAATTATGAGAATCACACAAGTATTACCAATCCTGTACCTCATATCCCCAAAAGGGGTTAATACACTCAAACTACTCTACTCGGTAGGATAACACAACTGCTCTCCAGTAAGTGAGCTTAATCTTTTAATTTTCTCTAAGTGATTCACCAACCTGGCTTTGATAATTCTAGTTGAGTAAATAGAACTGGCCTCACCATCATGTCTATCAAAGGTAACTTCTAGGGCTTAAATGTGTCCCCCAGTGCTCATGTTTTGGGAACTTAATCCACAATGCAACAATGTTGAGAGGTGGAACCTTGAAGAGATGATTAGTACATGAGGGCTCCATGAATAAATTAATGTCACTATTGTGGGAGTGGGCTTGTTATAAAAGCGTGTCTGGCCCCCTCTTGTTCTCTCTTGCTCTTCCCCTCTCTTCCCCTTTACCTTCAGCCATTGGATGATTCCAGCACCATGCTCTTGGACTTCCTGACCTCCAGAATTGTGAGCCAAATAAATTTCTGTTCACTATGAATTATGCAGTCTGTGATAGTCTGTTATAGCAGCATAAAATGGACTAAGAAAATACCTTTAAAGATATGCCTTAAATGTGACCATAGAGTTGTCACTTCCTTGTCCCAGGGGCAAGTCTGGGAAATGGAGTGCAACCCAGAGGAGTGTGTCAAGGAAGAACGAAGAAAGAAGAACGAAGAATGGGGTGAAAAAAAAGAAATCTCCCAGTGATTGTTAAAGCTTAGTGTGAATAAGAATTCCCGAGTGAGGGGGCCAGGTAGGGGAGTGCGGGGCGGTGCTTAGTCATGTAGAAGCTGGGGTTTGACATCCAGAATTCTGATTCAAAAGGTCAAGGCAAGATTAAGTTTAGGAATCTATCTTACAAAGACTTTTGGTAATTCTTATTCCAAGGGTCTAAGGTTCATCCCTTGAAGATCTTAGCTTTAAGTAAATGAAGGCTTTAATCTCTTACCTAACCCCAACTTCCTTTTAAAAATAACCTTTGAGCTAGAGGAGCTATAAAACGATTATCATGTTCTTGAAGACAGTAGGTAGTTGACTCATCTTCTCTCCCAGGAGCACTAATTGACATTTATCTTCAGCTCAGTCACTTCCACAGCCCACTCATTTAATGATGGCACAACCCTGTGGTTAGAAGCGTCATAAATGGAAATATACACAGCAGTGGTGGCCTTTTATTTATATACTCATTTCAAAGAGAAGTCAGAGCAGTTAGCTGTGTGCAGTCTGTTTACTAAACAGAGTTTAAGCAATGGGCATAGACAGAGATCCTTTCAGCTTAATGTCTACCAGATGATTAAAAAAGTTTCCAGTTAGCTTCCTGCTCACAACCTAGCCAGCAAAGCGGTAATACCTGTAAAATAATTAGGGTACAGCATGTGCTTAATTTATTCCAAACATTGCAAGATTTTCACATTAGCATTAATGGCTTGCTTATAGTGGAACCCTAGAGGCAACATAAAATAATAGGAGGCTAAAAAGTTGTAACTAAAAAGGATGTGTTAAAAAAAAAAAAATTGCTCATACTGTTTGTGGTGTGCTCTACCAAAAGATTGTGGTTCAATGTTCACATTGTTCTCTCCAGACAGTACTAATTTGTTTCCAATTAAAAGAAAATAGATTGCAAATGACTTCACAGAGCAGCCTGGTCAAAGGAATAAGGTCTAGCTTACAATGTTGCCTCAGGAGCAGCTATTTTGCTGCAGGGTGCAGCTCTAGCTCTTGGTTGTGCAGAATAGCTGCGTCTAAAGAGAGGAACGAAAGTTATTCTGGTGATGGAATTTATTGTGCTGCTGCAGCTAGTTATTATCCTCTATTTGGGTAGTTTGCAGAAGCTTACAGGTCTTTGTGGAGTATAGAGATTAATAAACTTGGATCTCAATTCATATTGAGTAATTGTTAATGCTTACCCTCATTTTTAATAGTGTAAAGCCTTCCATCCACTGCCTTGGCATGAGAGGGTAATTGTTTCCTTATGATCCTCATCTCTTTGATATCTGGACAATGAGCTATGAGGCAGGCATCTGATGAAGAGAAGACAGGCAGAAAGGAAATGTTCTCAGTGATACGATAAAAGACACTGAAGACCTATGACCCATTCTGACCCGTGACAAGAAAAAGTTGGGAAATGCTTCTCATTCTTTGTGTTTGCATTAAAGTCCAGGAAGCAACAGAAATGAGGATGTTACCATCTGCAAAGGGAAATGTTTTTGCATTTCAAAAACTAAAAGACATATACAAAAACTTAGACACTCTCTTTGCCTACTTTATACAGTCTGAAGGGACTGGGACCTTGTCAGTCTTTAATTAGAAGCGCAGAATTCCTGTATACATTCTGTAAAGAGAATCTGGATCTCCACGGTATCAGTGGATCTATGTGGAATTAATCAGCTCTATGAATTATGAGCTACTGGTCTAAGTAATGTCTTTGTTTCTATCTGTTGAAGTGGGTGGGTCAAATACTGGAATGAAATAAACTCAAGTAGCTGCTCCCCTGAGTTCTGATTTGCTACCAGTGAGGACTGTGGTTGTAGCCAAAAACAAATAAACAAATAAACAAAACAAAATAAAACAAACCCCACCAAATCCTAACCTAAACTTGTTTAAGCAAAACAAAAGGGATTACTGGAATAAAAGGATTATTTTGGGAAAAAAAGGACTGTACTTATCTAAGTTTCAGGAATATGGATTTTCAACTTCCTGGATCTTTATAGTTGGCAGAAACTAACACATACTAAGCAACCACATGTAAACTTCATTATTCTTTTCAAGGCATTTCTCTAAAAGTTAAATCATCTTAGGAAAAATCATGCAAAACTTTGAAATAAAGCAAAAGGTGAGTGGCATATATTTTCAATGTATATAGAAGAACGGACCCATCCTATTTACCATTGATTAAAGATCTTAATTGTGAGCTTATACGTTAGCATGAAGATTTTTGTCCAATAGAAAGCCAAATAATTTTTTTCTGGTAGAAAAAATAACTCCAAAGTTATGGCTTGTCCTATAGGACAATAACCAGTTTTGTATCTAATCCAGCAATATTACCCTAATTGCCCTTTATTAAATTGTCTATAAATACCTGGATCCACAAATATCTTTCGAACTGATCTCAGTAACTTACTGGTTCTCTCATTAATTAAAGAGTTGAATAAAATTTTTGATAAGGATTCGTTTTACACTTGCATGGGAGTCATAATTTTACCTTTTGGAAAATTATACTTTAGCAATAACTATAAACCATTTATTCTACAGTCACTGGTGAGGCATAAACTAGTCTTAGTATGCAAATGCTGTTTAGAAATTAGTTTCACACTATGATTTCCCTAAATAGATCTTGTTCTCTTTGGGAAAATAGACTCCTCGATGTTGTTCAACAATCTCAGTCCTTTTGTGCCTATGGGCCCATTAAATTCACTGTTTCCTTTGCCAGGACTGCAATGCTCCCAAATGCACATGTGACCAATTTCCTTATTTCTTTCAGGTCTCTGCTAAAATGTCATCTTCTTGGAGAGATCTTCTTGATCATTCAACCTGAAGCAAGATTTTCTCTGTCGCTTAACCTGATTTATTTTTCTTCATAGCATAACTGCTTGGTACACATGTTTGTCTGTCTTCCTCTATTAGAATATAAACTTTATGAAAGCAAGGGCAATCTATATCTGCACAGATTTACATTTTGTCCTTATTGGTTTTCAGGTGAAGTTTATATTATTTGGCACACTATGTACACACAGCCAGCAGGAAGGCAGATAGAAGATCCTATTGGCAACACGAGGAAATCAGATGCATAATGACTTTAAAATGCAATGAATGATGGTAACAGATAATATGGAGCAATCAGTATGTTCCAGGCTGTATTCTAAGTGCCATTATTACATGTGAATTATGTATGTTTTACTTATTTAATCCTTGCCACAGCCAATGAGTTAAGAACTATCATTATGTCTATTTTATAGATGACGCAGTGAGCACAGGCTGGTTAAGACACTTTCCTAAGTTTACACAGGAAAAATGGGAACCATTGATGTTAAGCAGAATGCCTTTAGGTAAGCAAAAATAAATTTTGATATCTATATTCCTACACTCTTGCTAACTGGAGTATAAACTATAAAACACTGGGATTCTGGTGTGGTGGTGGTGTTTTGTTTTACTGCTGTTTCCCAGGGCCTAGGAATGTATTTGTTACATGATAGTCAAGGTAGTCAATAAATGAGTGATGTATGAATTAATGAATTTTTTTTGATGATCTACTATGTTTCAGAGACTTTCCTTGGTATTGAAGATATGACAGGCAACAAGAGGCCAACTCTGAGAAGAAAAAGTATGTAATTAAAACTGATAACTTACCATAGAAAACTGAATACATTTGAAGTATGACACAAAAATCATACCTTAATAGTAGCCTTTCTATTTTCTATGAACTCAACTTGGGAAGGCAAATTGTCTCCCCTGACTCTGGAAATATTTTGTCAGCCATGTCAAAATGAACAGTGATCCTCTTACATAAGCACACTAGGGCTCCGGAGCTAAGGCTGCCTCTCCAGGGTTGGTGGCAGCCCCATGGGGTGGTTGAACTGCAGTTTAGGGCTCAGCTGCCTTGCCAGTAGTCTGTCCTCTGGCAGCCCAGGGAGAAAGTCTGCCAGTCCTAGTCAGCCAAGTCAGACAGCAATTTCAAATAATTGTTATCTCTTCTATATGGTCCTTGGCCTGAGAAAGTCCATAATGGAATCAATTTATCTAATAATTTTATGTGTGAAAGAGGTGGATATAATAATTGCAATTTTAAAACAGGGACGTAGGAAAGCAATGGCTTCCCTAGGGCTACCACTTCTGCAGCAAAAGTCAAATCAAGATTAGACCTACAAATTTCTCACCTTAAAACCTGTTTTCTATGGAAAAATGACTGTGACAGTGCCTTAAATCCAGAAGACTACCAGCAGTCTGACTAAAGGTTTAGTATTAGTGAAAATGTTCTTTTAAAAACTTGTGGGAGGAACACAATTTTCTGGTATCTGGAGAAATAACAGTTCTTGCAACAGGTGGCCCTGGGAACAGATGAACTGACAAAACTGAAATGAGAAAATTGAGGACATATTCAAAAGCAGTTGTAGAAAATGATGCTGCATTAGAAACATTGAAAAACATTCAGTGCACAGCTGAAACTGAAATCATGAAGAGATTTTTATCCAAAAACTTTCTTTCTTTCTTTCTCTCTCTCTCTCTCTCTCTCTCTCTCTCTCTCTCTCTCTCTCTCTCTCTCTCTCTTTCTCTCTTTCTCTCTTTCTTTCTTTCTTTCTTTCTTTCTTTCTTTCTTTCTTTTCTTTCTTTCTTTTCTTCTTTTATTAGAATTCACAGTATTAGACTTTGCAGTCATCCCCTATCTTTGTATAGGAAGGTTGGCAGAATAATTAGCACCTGAATTTCTGGGTTAAAGAAAAACCAAAACAAAAACAAAAAACAAAAATCCTCAGTCCTCTGATTGATCATCTGTTTTATTTTCTCTTCCTTTTGTATGGGGCCTCTCTCCCCTTACTGTGCACAGTGGGGGATCAAAATGAAGCCGAATGAGAGAGAGGAAACAAACAATTTTAGTCTCTTTTGAATTCTTAGAGAAGAGCTAAAGTAATTTACAAATACTGTCCTAAAGATCGCCGTCCTTTTTTTCTGTTAATATCAATATCAGTACAACTTAATATTTTGAACCTTTATAAAAGCATTTTTTATCAAGAAAAAGCATCATTTGTCAGTTTGAAAAAGAGCATTCAAATTGAGGTCAGAATGGAATGAAAACTTTCTGTCTGAGAGACGGATAGACGACTTCCACTCTCTCCCTCATTTAACTGAACAGAAAACTGAAGTCCAGAAACGTTCATAGCTGAACTGATTCCCTCAGCTTCAGAAGAAATGCTGAAAACCAGATCCTTCTCTTTTCACCATAGCACAGCACCCAAATTTCTCATTGTATGGTTGAAAAGAAACTCAAGAGGGTATTTCAGAATAGAAGTACAAACACTGAAGAAAATTCTTTTTTTGTTATGATGAAATATGTGAAATTTTACTATGATGGAATTTATATTCTAACAGATAAATATGCAGAATTTTACATGAATATGGCCCACGACAAAGAGCAGGATAAATATTGTCACAGATAAATTGAACATATGTTGCTTTTCATAGGCTATAATATAAGCCTATGTCACAGAGTTTCTAAGCCTCCAGGTGTTTAACTCTTCAGGTGATAAACTGAACCAATTTCCTCCAGGCTCTTATTTTCCCAGAAAATTCTGGAAATGGCTTGAGTACCTTTTATATTGCCAGTCAAAACTATTTTGAACTAAAGGAATAGAAAGAGATCTTCATTGGGTTTTGTGGAGGGGTTGCTCGGTTTTAGAGAAATTGAAGAAGAAATGGGCAAAGCCATTCTAACACCTAGATTCAGATGGGGGGAAGGGATTGAAATGTAAGGAAAGGGGCTGAGGTCCAGGCTAGAAAATGAGAGAAGGGTTGTGTAACATTAGAACAGCCAAAAAGAGGACAAAAATAGATGAATGTGTAGTGGGTTGAATGGGTGAATCCTCCAAAATATAGGTCCATATTTTAATCCCTGAAACCTGTGACTATCAACTTATATGACAAAAGATATAATCAAGCTAAGGATTTTGACAAAAGTTTATTCTGGGTTGTTCAGGTAGATCCTTAGTGCAATCATACATATCCTTAAAAGAAGGACACATAGATCTATTGCACAATATGGTGACTATAGTTAATAACAATGTACTTCATATTTGAAAATCACTAAGGGAGTAGATTTTAAGTGTTCTGACTCTTAAAAAAATATAAGTATGTAAGGCTATGCATATGTTAATTAGAACTTCTGCCAAATTGTTTGAGTTAAGAAACTTTAATGACAGTGTTACCTACAAAGGTGTTGTCAGAGCTTGAGGAACACAAATGCAAACCAATGAGGGATGGTGCTGCACTCAGAGACAACCGAGTATGGAAAGCAATTGCCACCAATAAAGTGGAACAAAAAGAGAAGGAGGTGATGAAAGAGCCCAGGAGAACTGGACCAAGGGAGGAAGGACCTCCTGCAGGAGACTATATTCTTGGGGAAATGCAGCTACTGCCAGAAACACAGCACCAAGAGAGGAAGGAAGTGGAGAGGAAACATCCCAACCTCTCTCTCCCAGACCTCTGCAGGGGGGCCAGGGGGGCCAGGGAGGAGCGGGGCAGTGCTTGGGCTCTCAGGGCACAGAGCCAGGCACAGAAGGGTGGAGAGGGAGTGGGCGAACATGGAGAACATGTTTTGAACCAGGCTGTAATAAGCCCCTTAGAAATTTTTCCTCTAGCCCTTACAATAACCCCCGACCTCCACTATGTATTATAATTATTCCCATATTTAGCTGAAAAACTAAAGCTCAAAGGAAGTGATTTACCAAGGTTACCTGATCTCGTGTGCTCACCCCCGTGCTCCGTCCACTCACCCCCGTGGCCCTCTTTGCTCTGTCTCAGCAGGAACTTCCCATGCCTGGCCCTGAACTTAACATTTGCTTTCCCCAGCACAGTCTTCCCTCAGAGCTCTGTGTGGCCCCCTCCTTCTCTTCAAGTCTCTGCTCAACTGTTAACTTCTCAGCCAACCTTCCCTGGTCACCCTTTAGCCTAGTTCACTTTTCTTCATGGCCCTTGACTCCCTCTGCCACCTTGGGCAGGCTTTACTTGGGCGCTGCCTGTCTTCTCCGTTGCACTTCAGTGCCGGGAGGGCGAGACTTGTCATGCCTTTTCAGTGCCTGACAGGTAGGAGGTACTCAGTAAGTGTCACTGAATGATTGACAAAGAGGAGAGCTCAGGATTCGAACCCTTGTGTGTGATTCTGAGGTCCACTGTTTTTCTATAATCATGAGATAACTTTCCATGGAAATGAAATTTAAGTGCAATATGTGCTGTGCTCAACTATCAGCTGAAATTGCAAGAATAGCAATAGCAAAGCACCATATTAAAGAGGTGACAGGTATCCATGATCAAGATAATATCATAAGGACAAGCAAGATCATTTGTATACAACTGGAAAAAGTCAGAAAAATTCACTAGGATTTTGTTTCATCACTCTGCACAAACACACAGAGTCTGTCTCATACACACACGTCATCATCATCATCATCATCATCGTTATCATCTCTCCCCACAGGCTTTCCTTCCGTTCTGAGAAAAAAAGCTGACATGTGTGTACCGAATTCCACACATTCACATCCGGACTGGGCAGATGATGTACCCGCAGTACCCAGATGGGGGCTTTGACACCAATCGGAGCTGCTTGCGAGGATCTTCCAGCCAGCACGGAGGTGCCTGGGAGCCTCTCCCTGCACTTCTCACCACCAGTTTCACAGAAAGGGAAGCAGCCCGGGGGATTTCGACTGAGCGCTGCTATAAATAATAGCATTGAGGCAGAGTGGGTCAGTGCTGTACTGAAATCCTTCCACACCGGTTGCTTGTCTACGGAGGGTACATTTTTCCTTTCTCTTCAGCCCATTATGGGGTTACTTGTCATGTAAAATGTCATATGGCATAGAATAGAACGAAAAACATTTTCAAGGAAGGACTCTAAAGGGAAAAGGAACTGTTTTCCCTTCTTCAGGCACACTAAGGGATATTTAGTATCGAAAATGAGAGATGCAGCCACACTGTAGATGTGGGTAAAGACAGTTCTGGTTGCCAGCTGTCTTAGTTTGGGCTGTTACAGCATAATTCTGTGGACTGGGTGGCTCAAACAACAAACGTCTGTTTTCTTAGTTCTGCAGGCTAGAAAGTCCAAGAGCAAGGAGCTGGCCGATCCCATGGCCAGTAAGAGTCTGCTTCCTGGACTGCATGTGGCTGCCTTCTCTGTGTGACCTCACATGGCAGAGATCAGAGACAAGAAGCAAGCTCTTTCATGTCTCTTCTTACAAGGACAATAATCCCATCCTGAGGGTTCCACCTTTACGACCTAATTACCTCCCAATGGCTCCACCTACAGATACCATCATACTGGAGATCAGGGTTTCAACGTGCAAATTTGAGGGGACACAAACATTCAGTCCATAGCACCAGATGACCACACTCAGTCTGTGTAAGAAAAAAGAATGTTTTAAAAGTGAAGTGACAACACTCTCAACTTTCTGCAATCATTTTTTAGTGACCCTGAATGCTCTAATCATTATATTTAATATTTATTGAATAAGAAGCACTTTTATTACATGAGCTAGAGTGGGAAAGAAAGGGACATTTTTTTATTTTTTATTTCTATTGCTCAATATTAGGGGGGTACAAATGTTTTTGGCTACAAGCATTGCTTTTGGTTTACTTGGGTCACAGCTATAAGTGTGTCCGTCACCCAAATAGTGTGCATTGTACCTGTTAGGTAGGTTTTCACCCATCCCTTCTCCACCTCTGCCCCTGCTTGATTTCCGATGAGTTTTACTTCCCCCTGCACATCTGTGCTTATTGCTTAGTTCCAATTTAATAGCAAGTACATGTGGTGTTTGGTTTTTCATTCTTTAGATACTTCACTTGGGATAATGGTCTCCAGTTCCATCCAAATTGTTGTAAAAGGTATTAATCCATCCTTTTTTATAGCTGAATAGTACTCCAGGGTATACTTGTACCACATTTTGTTAATCCACTCATGAATTGATGGGCACTTGGGTTGATTCCACATCTTTGCAATTATGAATTGTGCTGCAATAAACATTCGAGTGCCAGTATCTTTTTGATAAAATAACTTCTTTTCCTTTGGGTAGATACCAGTAGTGGGATTGCTGAATTGAATGGTAGGTCTACTTTTAGTTCTTTGAGGAAGGAGTGGGCCTATTGCTTTTGCAATCTCTGTCACACGGAGTCACTGGCTAGACCAAAATGACCAGCCCTAGAGGTAGGTGATGCTCACAGATGCTTGCCCTTGCTGGAACCACCTTTCCAGAAAGCATTCTTTTACCTCTCACCCCATTTCTTCTGCTGTTTGGCTGATTACTTTCTGTTTAAAATTTCTGCCTCCTTGGAAGGCAGCTTGGCTCCCTCCTCATGGTCAGGGACAGTGCACAGTGGGACTCACCTCGCTGCCATCATGGTGTGCAATCCAGGAGCACCCCGAAGTTCATGCCAGCTCCTCACTGAGTTCATTGTTGACCATATCAATGATCCTAATTTTCCAAGTACCAGGAGAAGGTACTGATGACCAGCCTCAGAACATGGGACTTCTTTTTATTTTCTCGACCATTATTATGTGTATGCCAGGGCTGATCCCTGCGTTGCCAGGTAGACATTGCTATTCATGCTTCCTCTCTTTTTGGTAAGGCTGTCTCTTTCCCCTCTTGTAGCTTTGTTCAACTTGCCTCACGGGATACCTATTATTCTATGTGGCCTTGAAGGCTACTTTGCCCTGCCTCCTTTATTATGTAATATTTGCAGTAATAACATGACATTTTTAGGCCTCTACAATGGATGTAGAACAGCAAATGCCATCCACATACCTTTGTTGTCACTTTTTGTGCTATCTGTCTCCAAAGTTTCTTCTTCCAATTGCAGTGCTCAACTTTTCTTCTGTTCCTTTCCACTCTCATGACTTAAACATTTACTTTTTTAAAAATGCTGTAAAATAACAACATTTCTACTAAGGGAGGTCAAAGAACTAGAGAAAAGGCAATGTAAAAATGTGTCTTTTGTAGGGAAAGAAAGCTCCATTCAACTATGAGAATAAATTTGTTTATTATTCTAGAAGCCAAAAAATTCTGTGGTTGTAATTAAATTATTGAACTGAGGAGGCTGTGTTGTTCAAAGGAACATGATTACAAGTGTGGATTCTGGACTCAGACTGTCTTAGTTTGAACCACAAGTCCACTTGCTGTTTAACATTGGGTTATTTTACCCTAACTCACTAAGCCTCCATGTAACCAATGGGAATGCTACTAATGGTTTTTACAGCATCATATTATTGGCGGGAGGTACCAGAGCTCTTAGCATGGTACCTCATGTGTAGTAGGTACTCAGTGAGTGTGAATAATTATCATTAAAAATTGTTGGTTTGCACTATAAATCCTTCAAAGTAAGAACTTGCAGTCATATTTCTGGAAGTTTTCAAACTGTGATACTGAGAGTGGGTTTCATTTTTTTCTTTGAATATAAAAAGCACATTTAGTGTTCGAAAATTTTCAGCCTCACTCTGAACATTATCATTATATTATTTTCCATCTAAAATGCAAGCACGCTGAGCAGACTCACATCATTTTAAGATGTAGGCTCTGACACAAGCATTCCTCATATTTCCTGATGCCACAACACCCGCATTAAGGCTCTGCAGCATGTGGCTGCATTTAAACGGGGCAGATTCTGCTGAAGACAGGGCATAAATGGAAATAAAGTACATTTTTCACTCCCTATTCATTCTTAAACCCTACTAAAGTCAGTGAGAATTATGTATTATTTAAAGGAAAGAAAAATAAATCATTATTTCAGTCTACTGCTTTGTTAAGTTTTATACTCTGTAAAATTAGATTTCTTTCCTCTTAATATCCCTCTATGTGCACACAGTAGGTGTTTAATGCATGCCCATTAAATGAATGCATAAATACCTAATGCTGCTTATGTGTCTTTCAGATTCGGAGGGGCACTGTTTGTACCCAGTCAGTTATATGAAGGTGGGAATGAAGCAAAACTATTTTTTACCTCTTCTATATTCTACTTTGATTTCTGGTCTAATCTCTAGCACATTGTCCACTCCTCACCATTCACACATGCTTTTTAATGTAGCAGAGCTTTCCCAGGAAGGGAGAAATGTGGCCTGGGCACATGGAAATGATCACAAATTCTAATCTTGAAAAGTAATTCTAAATTGATATTACTAGCTCTGTCCTGTATCTACAGTATTAACTTCAGCATGAATCATATGTGGCTAGGATATAATGCATAATATTGATTTTGATTTTTTTTTCCTCCAGGCTGTATCTTAGTTCCTGGCCTTGATCTTAAAAGTAAGATAGATGTTAGGCATTATTATCTAGCAGAAGGAGTAAAAAATCAATTTTATCTCCTGGCACTTCATTCTCCTTCCCTGCAATGGCCAGGTAGTAACATTGGAACAACTGCAAACTTACATTTACTCATTAAAGGGCGCGATGCTGGTCTGGGAATCCAATACCTTAGGCTCTTTGTTGTACCTTGTGCATATTTTCAGATGATAAATAGGTGATGAGTATAAGAACCTATTAACTTGCTTTTTTCACAATAATAATTTTATAAAAAGTGTTTCTGTAAGGGTGAGCTAACATTTTGTGAAACTTTTATTTCAAAATAATTTTAGACTTTCAGAACAGTTGTAAAGATAGTACAAAGAGATTCCACATGCACCTCATCAAGATTCCCCTAATGTTAACATTTTCCATAGGCATGGTAGTACATTTCTCTGAACTAAGGAATTAACATTGGTGTAAAACTACTGTCTAACCTACAGACTTTATTCAGATTTCCATAGTTTTTCCACTAATATCTTTTTTTCTGTTCCAGAATCCAATCCAATCCAAGATATCACATCACATTAAGAAAATCTTTTTTTGAGAAATACGCTTTTGAGAAATATCTATTTGTTAGTGGGCAACAATGTAAATGTACCTGAACACCTAATCATAGAGATCATTTTGATCATTTACATTTTTGCAGGTTGCCAGTAAAAGAATGATGATTGGTGAGTCAATCAATAGTTTAGTGAAGTGTTTTCCAACTTTACAGTTAAGGCATACAGGTCCATTTTAATCAGTAGAAGGATATTTCATAAGCAAATTGCTACTAATAATAAAGTATTAAAGTTTGTGAATGGTTTATGTATTCATAAATTCGACTGATTAACCCTACTCTCACTTGCATTTTGAAATGCTTTTTGGAGTGAGAGGGATAGACATAGTGTTACAACTAGGAGCTCAAAATTTTTCATAAACTTCACTGGACTCATTAATTGCTCTAGTCCTCACTTTCATCATCTTTGAAATGAAGCAGCAATTCCCATTTCCTTTTTAATTTAATCGAAACCAAGATCTTCATCATAAGAGTAGTAGCTGATCAGTGCCAATAATACCTTGAGGAAATATCTGAAAATCACTTATTCAGCTCTTCTAGTCATCTTGTTCCTAAAGGGTTGATTACCACCCACTCAGATTATATCTAGAGATTTGGGACTATGGTAACATACAAGGACATGTTCTATAGGAAATCTGCTATCAAAATCGTACCTTCTCTTTACTTGCTTTCTGTGTTAGAGACCATGTTGGTTGTTGCCATTATTTTTGAAACATACAAATGGGTTCATATTTGCCGTGATATTGCCCCCAAATGCCTTTCTTCCTTCCTTCCTCCCTTCCTTCCTTCCTCCCTCCCTTCCTTCCTTCCTTCCTTCCTTCCTTCCTTCCTTCCTTCCTTCCTTCCTTCCTTCCTTCCTTCCTTCCTTCCTTCCTTCCTTCCTTCCAGACAATATGAGTGTCTAATATGGCCCAGGCACCCTGTTAAGCATTGAGAAGGAGAAAATTAATTAGACATGACTTCTCTCCTTTTTTTCATAGCTTTGTGGAGGTGATAAATATAAAATCAATAAGAGGTCAAAAATAGGCATGTATAAAAGTTATTTTTTACAGTATCAGTCCCTAATTCTGCCTAAGAAAGAGATAACATTTTAAATGAGTCTAGAAGGAAATAGATGTAATTCTCAGAGGACCAGGTAGGGGAATTACAAGGGGAAGGTGATTCTAGGCAGACAGGGCCATGTGTTAATGGACAGGAGGAAACACAAATGAGAACAGGAAATTCAAAGCTTGGAAGGGCTGCAGTGGGGGACAGTGTGTGAGACAAAAGGAATAATGGGATTGGAAATTACACCTATCAGAACTGTGGCCCTAAGGTCTGTCTAATCCAAGCAAAAGATAACAGGGCTTGAACTAAAGCAATACCAGGGGTGGTTGAGAAGATGAGATAGATTTCAGAAACAAGCAGGGGGAGACCTGATTGAGAATGGAAGCAGAGCAAAGTTGAAAGAGACACCTAGATTTCTGACGTCGTATCCCTTGCTTGTGGGTAAGACAGGAACAGAAGAGGAGGAGGAACAATTCAAAAACATGGTGTATGTATTAGAATGAGGGGGCAGGTAATACATTATACCCAAACATGTTGATGTTGAGGCTTCTATATGATATCCACTTTAAGGTAAACTGTGAAAAGCCTGAGAGAGATGTGAGTGGGAAAATTTATTCGCAACCTCTCAGCATCAGGTGAGAGTTGAATCCGTGCATGTAAGTGGGATCACGAACTCAAGGGAAGATAAAAGAGGAGCAAGTGGGGTGTAACAACATTGGATAAGTGTACAGAGAAAGAGGAGCACAGTCAAGAGAACGAGGAGAGAGCAGAGAAGTAGGTGTAAAGGGCAGAGGCTGGTATGAGCATGCCAGCAAACGAGGTCAGAAAGAATCTTGGGGTGAAGCAGGGTGGTTAATGGTACCCCATGCAGCAGAGAGGTTAAGGAAGATGAAGACTGAAAGGATGGGCAGGAGTTGGGAATTAGGAATCTGTTGGTTACATTAATAAGAATAGTTTGAGTGAAATAGCGGAGGACATGGGACAGGAGTGAGTTTACAGTTGGTTGCTGAATGGCAAGGTGAGCAAGGTTTTTATTTATTCTGTGTTTTACTTGGTTTTTGTTTGTTTGTTTTCCATTTTGTTTTGTATTTGCTTTTGTTTGCTAATAAAGGAGATACTCATTCTGCTCATGGACTAAGGCGAAACTTCCTGTGGAGAGAGAAAGATTAAAGATAGAGCAAGTGGGAGTCACTGGGAGAGGGAGTGCCCAGAAAAGTCCGAAGATCCTGTAAATCTGGACCCAAAGTGAAGGGATTATCCTCAGAGAGGAGTGACATCATTCTCACCCTCGGATATCCAATGTGTGGATGTAAGGAAGAGAAACCCCTAAGAGATCCAAGATAGGAATATGAAGAAAGTTTGTCATTCATGATTACTGTTACTTACAAGATGTGTTCAAATGCTGAGCACAGTGTGGGAATGTGCAGCATCGTGGGTTTGATGAGCACGATGAAAATTCAGAATGTGTGCTGGAGAGAATATGAAAAGGATTGCCAAGAGACACTGAAGGCCCAGCAAAAGCTGGAGCCTATATACGCGTAGGAGTTTTATTCTAGAATGTTTCATATCTATAGCTATATTTATATATATCTGTATTTATATCTATATCATCTACATTTATATCTATATGTAATGTCACCAGTCAGAACATAGCAGGAAGGAAGGCAGATGCAGGATTGAATCAAAATTAAGAAATTTCTAAAATGTGAATGGTGGGAAGATAGTGACAAGATTCAATACATTGTGTCATTAAGAGCCTAACTAGGGTGGCAGACCATGGGCTCTAGAAGGGATAGAAAAGGTAATAAATCCAGGAGTGGGCAAAAAAGTTGAAATAAAAGAAAGAGGGCAATAGGGAAGGCAATCAAGTCTGAATTAAACCATGGGATTGACTAGGTAATAGAGAGTTAACTGAGGCTGATTACTTTAATCTCATACATGCTCTCTCCACTTACTTCGCAAAGTTGCCAAGCTTTTAACTACAGTAAAAATTTATGAGAGAAACTATACACAAGAAAATGTGCTTCGCTCCCTTATGAGAACAAAGCAAGATTAATAAAAAAAACTTCCTATTGTTACTCCCTAGAAATAACGTGTAGGAATGAGGTCAACTACAGAGACCTGCTGAGAACGAACATGCTACTATTTATTGCCTCTTTGGATGAAAACCCAATTTCATCTTCTATCAAAGATCAAGCTACTGCTATTTTATGGTAAACATAGAAACTGCCTTACAGAAAATTACTGTTTTAACAGGTGCAGTCTTCCATTCAACAGTGATTTAAAAATTGGCTCCATGGCTAGCATTGTACTCACATCTCCCATTTAAATAATCTCCTTGGATATATTCTCACACATAAACATCATTAAAGGGTATGCTTACATTATGTTTAATGACAGGGTATTCATGAAAACATCTCTGCCCAGATGAACTTTTTACCACTTAATATTTCTTATCTTGTTTGTTTTTATTGCTGATCAAGGGATCACAAGGAAAAATTATTTGAATTATTCTACATAGAGAGGGAAAAAGAGCCACAACAATGCTTTCTGAACTTTTAGTATTATTACTGCTGTTGGCGTAAAGAGCAGCTCTTCATTTGTGCAAGAAACACTCATCTAGCATCTGCCAGGTGTATCAGGCTTTGTGCTAGGTAACGTGCAAGGCATTTGTTTACAGTATAAAAAAATAACTGCTGTAACTGATCTTTAAATAGCTACAGCAGCAGGAGCAATTCATTTATTCATTATGAGACAACACTAGCTGGAAATGTATGCTCTGCAAGAGCAAGGACTTTGCCTCTATCCCCACATATTTGGATATGAGACAAGTAGAGTCTGACATATCACGAACATTGGAGCAATACGTTGGATGCAAGAAAGAATGGTGTGAGTATGGATCTCGCAGATGCAAGAGTTGGGTATACTGTATACTCAGATTAGCTTTACTATTGTAGGTAACAGAATGTCATACACGCATATGAGCAGGCTACTGTACCTTGGTCCTTAGACATCAGGGGGTCATGAACTGAGAGGGAGAAAACTTACATCTTTATTTCCTCTGACCTCTGACTGAACATTTACATTTCCTTCAACTATAAATGCAGAAAACAAACCACAGTAAGGTTAACACTATCTATGTGTATCACCAATAAAAATCATTTAAAAAAAAAACCTACATTGCAGCTGTCACAGATGTCTCAAAATACTGATTACGCAGTATTAATTTGAAATTATGGTAGTGAATAGACTCCCTGCTAGGTGTTGTTTTCTTGCTGGCTAAAATAAAGAACTTGTATTACTATATCAAAAATTTTGTTCTTTGGAATATTTTGATAACTGGATTACTCTATCATTGGTTTCTGTTGTAATTCTATGCATTTTATTTTATGCTTTTAAAAACATTACTCCAAGAAATTCAAGAAATGGTACTGAGATTTTGTGCAATGATGGCCACAACAATTCCCCCCATTCTTGTTGGTGCATTCTTTTGCAATGTGACTTTATTACCTTGGCCATCCAGGCGCAAAGTTTTTGATTCCTCTTGAATTTTTTCTGGCCTGTGACTTGCTTTGACAAATAGAATCTTGCAGGTATGGTGTGATTTCTGAGCCTCAGCCTTATGAAGCCTTGTGGCTTCTGCTCTCACTGTCTCGCTGCCCTGGTCCTGTCACGTGTAGAAGCCAAGGTTAGTCTTCTTAAGGAAGGGAAACCATGTGAGGTGAGAGGCCCCACCGATGGCCAGCACCAACACCAGGCATGTGAGCAAGGCCATCTTGTACCATCTCATACCAGTCGAGCCTTCTGATGACTGACACCACAAGAGGGACCCCAGCTGGGACCAGCAGAAGATCTTCCCAGCTGAGCACAACCCGGATCACCCACCCACACCATCCTGGGAAAATAAATGCATGCTGTTTTGGGCCACTACAAGTTGGGGTGCTTTATCAGACAGTGCTACATAACTAAAACAGGTTGGGCTCCACCTGACAGCCAAATGTGTCCATGATCCTTCAAATTAAGAACCTGTGGCATGAACAGATGATACTTACCTGTTCTTCTGTTGTTAGGCTTAATGTGTCAAAATCCTAATGGTTTGTCAGTTGAGTACTTTTGGTTCTGATATTTTTCCTTAAAAAAATTCTGTGATTTATATTTTGTTTAGGAATTTTGTTTACCTAAAGGACAACTATTAAAGGAGTTACATAAGGTGGGAGTAAAGTTTTGAGGGAAGGCATTGGCAGATTTTTTGTTTTTAAGATTTTTATCTATTTGTATGGTTTAAAATATTTTATCAATAATTTAAGAATATACCACTTCAAAAATTATTCTTCAAAAAAAGGTGTATACCTATATAATGAGTGTGATGTGCACTGTCTGGGGAATGGACACACTTGAAGCTCTGACTGGGGGTGGTGGGGGGGCAAGGGCAATATACATAACCTAAACTTTTGTACCCCCATAACATACTGAAATAAAAAAAAAATAAAACACACACACAAGAAAAAGGTATAGGAGCTTTATTTTATATCTTAAAAGAGCATTACATCCTATGATTTTTAGGCCTATAGTAACAATTATTTTATAGTATTATTAAATCCTTAGCAAGGAAGTGAGGCAAAAATCATGACATCCCCACGTCTGGTAAGAGACACTAAGGACCAGTGTCCTTCCTGTGAAGCAGGAACTGTGTGTATCTTCTCTTACAGATGAGAAAACTGAGGCTCAGAGAAGTGAAGTCATAAGCTCAAGGTCACCTCCTACAGTAAATGGCAAATTCGGGATCTGAGCCCATTGATTCAGAGCTCATAGTGGGTTCCAATGGGCAACCTGGGAGGAGGAAGCTGTGGGAGAGGAGCTGAGTATCTGAGAAGCCAGGGTGTTCACGTATTGCTCATGTCGGTGCTACAGCTGAAGCTGAGGAAGAGAGGAAAACAGTAAGCCAGATAGCAAAGATGTCGATGAATGAGGGGCAGGCAACAAGGGCCAGAAGACGAGCACAACAAGAAGAGAGAGAGAGGACATAGACCAAGGGCTGGGAGTTTTCCTATCAGGTATAAGGTGAAGGGCCCAGAACAGAAAGAGAAGACCCCGGCCAATTTACCACATTTTAATCCAGAATCCATAAGATGCAGGAGACAGGCCAGACTCCATTGGTTCAGACTCCATTGATTCAGGAGAATCAGTGTAGACTCACAGAGAGTCAGTCTTTGCTGACATGTAAAGGCTGCAGACATAGAGGAGTTTCCTGACTCTGTGGTGGGTGTTCCAAATTCCCGATGAAAGGATGTGTAAGAAAAAGGAGGTACAGGAGGGTGCATCAGGGAAGAGGCTAAAAGTCAGGTGAGTACGGATGATGGGATGGGCTCACAGTTTTGGCAAGGACCGTGAGGATGTTTGGTCTCAGTAGTCTCTAGAAACATTGGTCAGTCTCACAGAAGTTAGCCATGACCTGAAGGAGAAGGAAACCTGGCTCTATCATGGGGCTGGGCTTTTCTTTTCCTCTTGCTCTGGAGGAGGTGATGGCAGCCGTGGTGCTGCATATGTGGTGGTGATAGTGTCGGTGGCCAGCAGGAGCACGCAAGCTTGGGTCACCTGCAGGGTCAGACTTCAGTGCCAGTGACTGGTGGGTCTATGTGCCGTAGGTCAAGCTGCGCCTTGAGTTGGTGGCCTATGTCCCGCTGGAACTCCATGGGGCCAGGGTGGCCAGGAGCAGTGTAAAATGTACTACCTCAAACATCCTTCCAGGTCTCTATTTGTGTGCATTTGTAATTAATTTACTTAGGATAAATTCCCAGAAATGAAAGTTTCATGTTAAAGGAAATGTATAATTTCAGAGTTTTTGGTATGTATTACAAATTTCAAGTATAAGGCTTCTACTGCCTTTCATTCCTACTTACAGTGAAAGATAGAGCTCTTTCCACACTTTTTTCTTTATGTGAAGTTTTAAAAAGTTTGAAATCATTGTCAGTGTAATAATTAAAGTTTGACATCCCCTTGTTATTTTACTTTGCATTTTCTATTAGTGTGGCCAAACAAGGACCATTTGTATTGCTTTTGTGTGGTAATTGTTCATTTACATGCTTGGCTCATCCTCCCTTTGAGATTTTAACTTTTTTTTTTTTCCTTTCTAAGACCTCTTTATATAAACATTAACACTCTGTCGTATTTATTACAAATATATGTCCAATTTATTATTTACCTATGCTTTTATTTCTTATGGTTTTGACTACCATGTATTTAACAGTTTTAATATTAAAAAAAAACTACACACTTGCTTCCCCAACTTCATCCTCAGGCTCTGTTTGTAGAGGTGGGATTCTTGCTTTAGGTTCAAAATATGGGATGTCAGCGCTTCCACTAATTATTTGCAAACTTATGGCATCTAACAGGGAATAGGAGGCTCCTTTCTCAGTAACCCACTCTTAAGTATATGTTTAGACATTCTGGTTTGAGATAATGGTTATCTGCCTTGAGTGTAACAGATATTTGGCAAAATGTAAATAGTTGTTGACCTTGTAGAAGCCTTTTCAGTGGAGCGGTGACCAAAGCTTACATGAGTGGGTGGAGGAGATAGCAGGAGGCAGGCGTGCTTGAGTCCCTGACCTCCTTCTCTGCAGGGCGAGGCTTCAATGTCAGCAAGTAAAGAGAAAGGAAGAAAACACAGCTCTTGAGGAGCTTTCCTGGGAAGAGGAGCTAAGAAATAGCCAGGGCTGGGAGAAGGAGGTGTGAACAAAAAAGAGTCTAGATTTGGCACATTCCAGACTCAAACCTATACTGTTCTATGCTAGTCACCCCCTACCTCCAGTTATTTTGGAAAACATGGATTCATAAAATAAGTCCAAAATATATCAGGCTATTCTACAATTAATTATTGCTTAAGATAATGATTTTAAACATGTGTTCGTTCTACTGTATTTAAAATATCTTAATGCAAAGCATTTTCAAGTTCTTAATCTGTTCTTTCAGTGTATTCCCATCATCTGAAAATGATGTTAATGCTTCACTTCAAAGTTTTTTATTTATGTATTTGTTCTTTCTGTATTTTTTGACACAAAAAATTCTAGTGAAATGCAGAATGTGTGAAGTTCATTATATTATATGATGCCTATTATAAATGATATCTAAGAGTGCTAGGTTAAGTCTGACTCGTTGCTTCAGGAACTCACAGGATAAGAAGAAGATTGTGTTAATTACTTGACAATAAGACAACACAACTAATGTTATCTCTTCATCGATATGAAAACAATATTTGATGTGCACTAAATATTTGCTGAATGAATGCAACTGGATTTTATGAAATGGTGCATTCGGGCCCTTTCAGCCCTTTGCGATTTCATTTCCCTGACTTGGGCTTACACTATCCAGGTCACTTAGCTTTATTATTGGCTCAGGATTTGTAAATCTCTTCCAGATGATCAGCTTGCTACACTAAAAGCCACTTCAGCAAACCTGCTGTGTACTCTACTGGATATTACAGACAGAGAAGTAAGATTTTTTTTCCCCTGGAGCTCACATTCTGACTGGAGGGTCAGATGAATGGAAAAAAAAAAAAAGAAAAGAAAAGAAAAAGAAAAAAGTAGATACTAGGGTAGAGGAATATTCAAGTTCTGTAGGAATCCGGTGAGAGAGCTTCACTTACTGTGTAAATATCGAGCCCTCTGTTCTTAGGGTATACTTTGTGTTTATGTATTTTGTCTATAGGGAAGCCAGGGACCACTCTGATCTCCTATCCAGACAGATTCCACAGAGCTCCACACAGGTGGCACCTGTAGGGGAGGAAAGACAGACTTGTTTTCCTCACCCATCTCTAGGTTCATGGCTGAGGTCTCTATAACAAAAGACAGATTAGCAGGAGAAAAGACCACACGTTTATTTAATATAAGTTTTGTATGACAAGGCAGCTTTCAAAAAGGAAGACCCCAAAGGAACAGGGAAGCCTGCACATTTTCATGCTTAGCTTTGAGGAAGTGTAGACAGTCACAAGTTAGTATAATTGAATAAAGGGGGTATGACTTAATGATGACATATTGGGGGGAAAGCTTTGCAAAGCCTATTTGTTCAGATTCTTCTTTGTGTCCCTGTGTTTTCAGAAATAAACATGTTCCTTTCCTTCAGGTTTAGGGAGGGCATCTTTTGAACAAGGGTTTTATGACCTGCTTCAGAGAAGGGTGAGAGGAAGTTAAAAGAGATCTTCCTGCTGCTGCAGTTTCTCAAATGTTAAGACCATATCTTGGGATGGCATGCCCTAAACCCTATCACACGCAGCACAGAGAATCCCTGCTCTGATCCTGTTCAAAGTCCTATGCACATTTATTTCACTCCTGCTTTAGCACCTTATCTTCATTTCTTACTTCTTAACATATATATGTATTTTTTCTTTTCCTAGATGTACACTTGTTCCTTCTTCCTTAAAGAGATTTTACCTTAGCAGCTTTGAACCTTGGGATACCATTAAGTATAGAAAACTTTTGGCCCTCAATTTCTCTTTGCTTCTGACCATTCCAGGTCCTCTCTGCAAAGATTATCCTTGATTCCCAAGCGCAAACCTGGCTGCAGCCCATTTGACTAATTCTCCTAGGGTACTCCTTTGTAGCACTTTTTTTTGTAATCCTCACTTTATTTATTTATTTTTTTGGTTTGGTTTTGCAATTTCCAAACTGGAAGACAGATTGAACAGTTACTTGATATTAGTTTGACAATATTAATGAGGTACAGTCAGGTTAGGTTTGATGAATAGGTGTATGTGAAAGGCATATTTCAGAACTGTCCATGATTCTCAGGAGGAGTAGTAATTGTGTGTGTGTGTGTGTGTGTGTGTGTGTAGGTGGAGATGGTAGAGGATGGGTATCACAGAAAGGAGATGGGCTGCCAAGGATCTATCAATCAGCCCCCTGCTCAGTCTGAGAGCCTAGAGCTCAGTCAGGGTCAGTAACCAGGCTCATTGATTGCTTGAGCACAGAGATTATGCATTTGAAACAAGCTGTGCAGCTTGAACTCTCTTTAACTACCAGTAACAAGTTCTCTTGCTTCATCTTCACTAGAACAGAATGAGGGATTGATAAATTCAATTAAATACTCTGCGTTCCTTTGGTGTGAAAGATACTGCAGAAACATGTTGCTGACAGGGCAATGTGTAAAATAAAGATGCGCTTCAGCAACACTGCTTTGGAGTGGAATTGAAAGAATATAATGAAAGTGGAAATGATTTTTCATTTTCAAAATGGAAAAGATTGCTTTCAGTGAAAGAGTAAATAACATTTGTGAATGGGGTTTTACTCATTTGAGAAGTCTCCAAATCTAAAGTAAAATATATGCTTCCTTAGAAAATCAGATGAAACTACTCTTTAGTAACTCTGTTCTTTCCTAATAAATGTTCATTCCCAAAAGTGCATCATACAAAATGAGACAAATCTATCTTCTTTCTAATATGTGCAGCCACATGCACATTTGTGTGTGTGTGGGGGGGGGGGGGGGTGTGTCCGTGTGTGTGTGTGAGTGCTCAGGCTTGATGAATCAACAAAGAGAGAATCCGAGTTCCCACAGTTGTGTGATAAATCCAGGACACACCTTGTATTTATGAAAAATAAACCGTGTTCTTCCTATGTTAACGATGTATGGTGTTCTTCAACTCTTAATGGAATTGTGAATTTTTGAGGAACCTCTGTGACAGGGTAACAAACTACAGTGTAATAGACTAAAACATATATTAATTTCTTTACACTTAACTATTTGGCATTTTAACAAAAAAGAAAAAGAAGTAACTGCTAAATTAACTTTCACCATGGTAAATTCACGAGATATGAATTTTCCAAATAACTAAGGCTAATCCTGTTAAAGCAAAAATTAACCAATTAACATCTTACATGCCAGACCAGGTACTACCTATTCCTATAATTATTATCTTATTTAGAAACTACCACAACCTCACTAGGTACATATTATCATGCGGATGTTGTAGATAAGGAAATTTGGCTCAGAAAAGTTAAGCAACCCACAATTATGCAACTATTCAACACTAAGTCTTTGCAAGAAATGTTAATTATTTTAATGGTATCATTCAACAATGCATTTTACTCTTCAATTTCATTAAAAGAGATAGTAAATATAATTTAACTTGCTTTTGATAACTCAACCCATCATTTCAAGGACTAGTTATTATGTTGTTTATAATATGCTGATGAATGAAGAGGAGAGGAGTATGTGGGACTTCTCTTCCCCCAAACCACCCCAGCTTCTTTCATTATGGAATTTTAACACTTGATTTTAATGCGTTCTCTTTCTTCCTTCTCTATCAGGTCATTAGCTGCCATTTTGCTTTGCTCTCAAAATGGTAGACACTAGCAATAAAACGTATCCTGCAAAATTCTACTTCTAATCTTCCATATGCTAGAAAACTAGATAAATAAATGCCCTGAATTTTATATCAGAACCAAGGATAAACAGATGCTGAATGAAAGCAAGAGGACACATTTCTCCTTTGCTACAAGTATATGAAGATTTTGCATTGCTTTTCATACCTTGAGAGTTCCCTTACTTACTAGTTAAGTTTTGTCAAATGTGACCTCTGAGTAAGTGAGGATTTATAGACTATGTCAAATCACACCTCTCACATTTAGCCTTCCTCCCTTTCTCTCCTCTTTCCTGCATTAATTCCTCCCTCTCTTGTTTATCTGTTGTATTTTGTATACGTATTGCCATAAGCATCATAGCTTGTTTTGTCTGTGAGGCCCAATGTGGTAGGTTCATTGTTTTGTTCATCTTTGTGTTTGTCATGTAAACCAAAATTCAATAAATCTGAATTCTATTAAATATTTAGTGCCTATCCTTTCATGTTTGAATTTCAGTGAAGGCATCTTTGAAGTCAAGGAAGGTAATTGTTCCTCCCACAACAAAATGAAAATGGCTGCTGTCAGTTGAGTTTCTGTGCAAGCCAGCAATTTACATGTACCATCTTATTTAATCCATATAACAAGGTGGCAAAGTGGACATTGTTATTGCCATTTTAGAAGTGAGGAGAGTAGGCTAAAATATTAAGTTGTCATATTTTTTATAGCTTGTAGGGGCTGGAATTGGGACTCAAATGTAGGGCTGTTGAACTCCACAGCTATAATTATAGTACTGGGCCAAACTATAGATATATATACACACATTGAGTACACAGATGTGTACACGTGCATGTGTGTGTATGTTGAGACATAATATATGCTTATACACATATATTTTGCATTTATAGTATATATATATGTCTATGTATCGGTATATATGTGTACATGATTTTGTATAGATAGATAGATGTAGATAATAATTATAGCCCTACCTATACTCTAGAAGACAGGCTAGAGATCAAATTTCTCTTACAGTAGATTTAGTTTCCAGGATGACATAGGGTAAACTGTTGGGTATGTGTCAACAAAGGATAATGAATGCCTCTGAAACATACATACTCTGAAAAGATCAAGTCAGCCCAGCTCAAAAAGCCGTTCTACACTTTGTCCTTGAAGAACAAACGATGACCATGAGGTGAGAGGATTTAAGGAAGAGAATGAGATTTCAAACTGGGCTTTGACTTAAGGAATTCTCTTTTGGAAGACATTCTTCTTCTTCCTCTCTCCCTCCCCTCACTATGCCTTCTTCCTCTTCTTCTTATTCCTCCTTTACCCCTCGTTATTTGTATTCATGTTTGTGTTTGTCCCTATCTTCATTCATCTTCTTTGTCTTCTTCTTCTTCATATCCTGACAATATTCTCTGTGTGTTCTAATCCAGTGGCCCTTGTGGAGACATAGCATAATAATATGTAGAAAACTCTCTAGGCTGGACATAACCACGAGGAGAAGTGGAACTTCCAAACCAAAATCCCAAGAATCAGATAACACTCAGATATTAAAAAATCATCCAAGATTTTTCTGAGCACATAAAATCAGATCTGCTATGTGCAGGTGTGATGGTTAATTTTATGTGTCAATTTGACTGGGCTAAGGGATGCCCAGATATCTGATAAAATATTATTTCTGTGTGTGACTTTGAGGGGATTTTCTGAAGACATTAGTGTTTGAATCAGTGAACTGAGTAAGAGCATCCACCCTTACTAATGTGGGCGGGCAGCAACCAATTTCTTGAGGGCACAAATAGAATAAAAATGCAAAGAAAGGGCAAATTTTCTCTCTATTCTGGAGGTGGGACAACTATTTTCTCCTGCCTTCAGACATTGGCACTCCTGGTTCTTGGGCCTTTGGACTCAGACTAAACTTACACTATTGACTTTCTTGGTTCTCAGGTCTTTAGGCTTGAACTAGAACTACACAGTGAGCTTTCTTGGACCTCCAGTTTGAAGACAAAAAGTGGTAGGATTATGCAGCCTCTGTAATTGTGTGAGTCAATCCTTCATAACAAATCTCTCTATATATCCTATGGGTTTTGTTTCTCAAGAGAACCCTGAGTAATATAGATTTTGGTACCTAGACCTGGGGTTGCTGCTATAACAAAGACATAAAAATTTGAAGCAGCTTTAGAACTGGGTACTGGATAGAGGCTGGAAGAGTTTTGAAGTTCATGATAGAAAAAGCCTATATTGTTGTGAATGCAATAAGAGCAATTTTGGTGAGGGCTCAGAATGAAGAGGCGATCTGTAGAGATAGCCTCAATCTTCTTAGAGATTATCTAATCCTGAACAGAATTTTGAAAGAAATATGGATGGTAAAGGCCATGCTGATGCAGTCTCAGACGAAAATGAGGAACATGTTATTAGACAATGGAGGAAAGGCCATCCTTGTTAAAAAGTGACTGAGAGCTTGACTGAATTGTGGTTGTATTCTGGCATTTTGTGGAAGGTAAAACTCATGAGTGATTAAATCAGATATTTGGCTGAGGAAATTCCTAAGCAAAGTATTAAAGTTGTGGCTTTGCTTCTATTGATTGCCTATAGTAAAACGTAGGAGAAAGAATTTACTAAAATATGAAATTGATAATCAAAAAGGAAGCAGAACTTAAAGATTTAGAACATTCTCAGGTTAGAATCATGCAAGGCTCTCATGGTCCAGAGTCTCAGGGAAGATCCTGGTCTCATGGCCGTTCTATTCTGGGATCACACTCCTGTGGGTCCCAGAGATGCCATTCTTTGAAATGGAGGTGGACAAATGTTTGTGTCTCTCCAAGATTTATATGTTGAAATCCTAACCCCTAAGGTGGTGGTATTAGGAGCTGGGACTTCTGGGAGGTGATTAGGTCATGAGAGCAGAGCTCTCATCAATGAGATTAGTGCCCCTGTAAAAAAGACCCCAGAGAAACCCCTTACCCCTTCTACCACGTAAGGTTACAGTGAAACAACGGCTGTCTCTGAAGAAGCAGACCATCACCAGGCATCAAGTCCTCTGGCACCTGGATTGTGGACTTCTCAGCCTCCAGAACTGTGAAAAATAAATTTCTGCTGTTTATAAGCCGCCTCGCCTATGGTATTTTGTTATAGAAGCTCAAATGAACTAAAACAGCAGGAAACAAATAAGGTATATCTTTTTGCTGAAGAGAACTTAATGAGAAAGTAAGAGAAAGAATCTCTGCTGAATATTGACCAAGTGAGGCCTCCCTTCTCCAGCCCCCTTGCTCCTGCCTCATAGAGGCCCTCGTCATCCTTCGTCTGAATTGATGCATCAGTGTCTCCCCTGGTTGTTTCTTCTCTGCTCTTATGCCTCTTTCAAATCATTCTCAACATCAGCAGTGTTCAAGCCTTTTTGAAACACTAACTCCATCAGTTAAACAAAAAGGCATGTACACCCACACATGTTTATTAATTTCAAATTAAATATGTACTATAAAAATTACTCCTTATAGGCCGGGCGCGGTGGCTCACGCCTGTAATCCTAGCCCTCTGGAAGGCCGAGGCGGGTGGATCGCTCAAGGTCAGGAGTTCGAGACCAGCCTGAGCGAGACCTCGTCTCTACTAAAAATAGAAATAAAAATTATCTGGACAACTAAAAATATATATAGAAAAAAAAAAATTAGCCGGGCATGGTGGCGCATGCCTGTAGTCCCAGCTACTTGGGAGGCTGAGGCAGTAGGATCGCTTAAGCCCAGGAGTTTGAGGTTGAGGTTGCTGTGAGCTAGGCTGACGCCACGGCACTCACTCTAGCCTGGGCAACAAAGTGAGACTCTGTCTCAAAAAAAAAAAAAAAAAAAAATTACTCCTTATAAAACATTTTCAAATAGACATTTAAAAAGGAACAAATGTGAATCAATATAAATTGAAGTTCTTAAATCTTCCTCCCATACCCCAACATACATGTCCCACTTTCAAGACTTCCACTATACATTCTTCCAAGTAATTTTTTTTTTTTTTTTGGCCCATTGAAAACCTTCTACTGGCAACTCATAGTCTTTAAACTAATGCCCCAGTCTTTAATGTGCCCAGTGTGTCCTTTCATGATCTGGCACTCAGCATCTCTTAGGCCTCATCTTGAGTTATTCTTTCCTTTACTTGAACTTGACATTTAAAAATATAACACACAATTATTCATGCTTTTTGAACAAATCTTAAAATTACATGTATCTACTTAGTTACAAACTCTCCTTTGTGCATGTAGTGTTCTTCCTTCCTCTTTTTGATTAAAAGAATAATTTCAACATTTAAATCTTAGATCATGAGTTACCCTTTGCAGGAAACCTTCCCTTAGAAGCCCCCACTTCCCCTTGTAAACTCTGTCCTTGATGCTATTGTTCTCCAAAGTGGGGAAGATATTCATCAGGGCTATACAAGATGATCAATTTGAGTATTAAAAAAAAATTTTGGTTTGTTATCTCATATTTTTTAATTTTATAACATATCAATATAGAATTAAATATGTATAGGTATATACTGTGTATATATATGTACTTCATATATAAATACTATATAGAGAGAGTACATCATTAATTTTATATATATTAAGTACATTCTCAAGTTGTATACTTTTATTGTTGTTTTTATCTTACGGAAGAATAATTTATTGATTTATAGATGTACTTTCTCCAGCTTGTATTTTTAAATTTCTGTGGGCCCCAGAAGCCAAAACACTATTTGGCAGAATATATATTTAATATATGTCTGTTGACTTGAATAAACAAGCCATAATTTAATATTTCATGTCTCCTTTTTGCTGTCTATCACATATTTATTATGCCAACAGCTTTAGTCCAACAAATTTAGTGACTTTGGAGAGTCTATTGAAGTAAAATATCAATATAAGCCCTATTTTATTCTAGAACCTGTAGAGAATTAGAAATATACATACATTATGATAGATCTAAGTTACTGTGGAGTGACTTAGACACTGAAGTAAATATAACCTAATCTCTAAATATTATTTAGATTTGTCTATATTCTGTTACTCTTCCCATATTTCTTTATCTATGATAGAGAATCAGATAAATATTTATACCGAAGAATCCTTCTGGCCTGTTAAAAATCAAAGTATAAGGAAAGTTTTATTTAGAAGTCTTATTTGGCTTAAAAAATATAATACTACGATATACTCCATTAGGAGCTTAGTTTTAAAATCTTTATCATCTCTCACATTATTTCCCATTCTTAAGTATATTAGTGGAAGGAGGCTCATTATTTGAATTTCATCTATAAGGATTATTATGGGGCACTTGAAAACTTGTCAGAATTGGACTGGTAGCACCTTAGAAATAAATGAAACATTGCTTTTCTTTTTGTTCATTCTAGAAAGAATCCACTGTAGTATAGTGCAGTTTAGAATGTGGGTAGCAGGTATCTCTCAGTAATTATCCCCTTTTCAAGTTTCTTTGGCTTTGAATCTAAGTATCCCATACTACTTTCATTTTGCAGTATTAAAGGAATTCTATCTCAAGCGAGGGATAAATGAATAAGTAAAATAGATTGAATACTCTAGGCCTGCGGTCCCCAACCCCCAGGCAGGGATGCACAGCAGGAGGTGAGTGGCAAGTGAGTGAGCGAAGCTTCATCTGTATTTACAGCTGCTCCCCATGGCTGGCATCACCACATAAGCTCCGCCTCCTGTCAGATCAGTTGGGGCATTAGATTCTCATAGGAGCATGAACCCTACTGTAAACTGCGCATGCGAGGGATCTAGATTGTGTGCTCCTTATGAGAATCTGAGGTGGAGCTGAAGCAGTGATGCTAGCGCTGGGGAACGGCTGCAAATACAGATTATCATTAGCAGAGAGGTTTGCACAATAAATGTAATGTGATTGAATCATTCCCAAACCATCTCCTCCAATTGTCTTCCGTGAAATTGATCCCTGGTGCCAAAAAGTTTGGGGACTGCTGCTCAACAATGATTCTGTTTCTTTTTAAAGAATTCATGCATAAAAATGAAGAGCACAGATTCTTTTAAATATATATATCTATTCTCACACAATGCTACAAAAATAAAGATTTTGAAGTATTAATTTTCTTTATTTGACTGGAACAAAATGCCCTATTCTTAATTCTAGTCACTTACTGTTCACATGTGTATAAACTGGTTCCTTCTTCTCCACATATAGTGACTACAAGTGCTAAGTATCTTCTACCAGCCGACTGACATCACTTTTTCTAAGTTCAGGTAGTAAGAACAATTATTTTTTTCTTCACTGAGAAATGACAGCTGGCTCATTAAGCGTCTTCTCTTTGTAATTCCCCTGTGGTTTTCTGCATAAGAAGAATGTATGATTGAATTGCCAAATCATTGATTTAAATAATGATCCATACCCTTTTTTATTCCAGCATATCCCAGTGCAGGAAAACAAAAAATAAACATTTATGCTACATTCTTGAATAAGATCTAAGTTTCTCAGGTGAATAATAAAATATCATCAAATACAGAGATATAACATAGAAGAATGGAAAACATAGTTTGGATGGCCTTTTTTCCAGGGAATTAACTGAATCACTGAGAAAACTCAATATATCATTACACTGGAAATGTTTATTACAGTAGGTGTTATGTGATGTGGAATGTTAGGTATGGGCAGCTTGAAAATTATCTGAAAATTTTCAGTTACTGAAGTTCTCTCAGGACTCTAGATTAGGGCAGCCAGATTTAGCAAGAAAAAAAATGTCAAGACTCCCAGTTAAATTTGAATATCAGATGAAAAATATATGCCTTGAGCAATATTTGGGATGCACTTATGACTTAAAATATTACTTCTTGTTTATCATAAGTCCAAATATAATTGAATATCCTGCACTAACATTAAGTATATGAAAAACCATGTAACAGGCTCCTATGGTGCCATCCTCTATCATTCCCATAAAACGATTCTGAAAGCAACTTGTGTTTCTGTTTTGCTCTGGCTGCCAGGCAGCTCAGAGTAACATTTTGCGTTTAGTCACTGAGCCATGACCCCTGTTTTCTCTATCAGCTGCTTGAAAATTTGGGGTCCATTTTAAGCAAAGTATCCAAGAAATTACACATGCATTTTGAACAATATTCTTACCCCTGGTTATCTGCTTCCTATTATTCTTATTTTCCTTTGCTCTAACTTCTTCACTTATTTTTTATCCAGTTGGTAGGATAGAATGGTATAAAGAAATAAATGAAGTAAATATTTAATCACATATTGATAAAGATCTTCATTAATATATGTATTTCCTTCTCTTTTCTGTGGCCCTGACTTTCCATTTGTATTTTATTAACCCAAATAAAGCATGCCATCTTATTGTATGTCTCTCAAATTCTTATGGGAAACAGGCAGAGTAAGTATAAAGTATTTACCTAAGTTTGTTAAACATGGATATAGTGCTCAACATCGAGAGAAAGAGGGTTGGATGTATCCAAAAGTAAGGAGTTCTAATTGCATTTAAAATAATATGTCTTCAAATTGCCAGGGAAAATTCTTACTTTAATTTTGTCTTGACCATTTTCCATCTGCTTTGCTCTAGACCTTTAAGCTTAAGCAAAGACATTTTGCATGCCATTAAACTAATGGTAATTCCTCCTTTTATTCAATTAGCATTCCTAAGACAAATATTTGAACTTCTATTATAGGCAAGGAAGTATGTTGGAGTATAAAAATAAATTTATAAGGCAAAGATGAGAAACTTGAGAAGCTTGTATTTCAAATACAAAGACATTAAAACACATATTTTAAATATTAATATTCCCTGGTCTTGTTCCCTGGGTATAACAACTTTCAAATAATTTAGATGTATCTTTTTATATTTACCTCTATTTCTCTATTTCTGAATAATATACTGTTATTTCTTGTTTTAATCTATTTTGCACAGTACTCATTGATTTCTGGTTAGTTTAGATGAGGAATTAGCTTTCTTACACTCCATATCCCAGGCCCAACTATATCCCCCATGTCATTCTCCCAAAAAAATCATATCACAACTTTTGGTAAAGGCAGTACACATTATTTGCATTATCATGGCTGCATAAATTCTTCTATTGCTGGTTCAAGTAAGAAACTATGATTATGTTTTCTTTTTTGTTGATTATTTTAGGAAAACTACAGAGTGAGGTCAGGATTTGAAAATTGAAAAGAATTTCAACTTGGAGTTGGCTTAATGAACCAAGAAGCAATCAGGACAAATAATACATTCATGATTTGGATAAGAATAAGTGAGCATGGATTCCATTGTCTCCATGGTGGAATGGAACCCATGATTAAGTGGTCACTGCCTGGCCACAGGGAGGTCAGAGAAGTCTGGCCATGGTTTACTACATATTTCCACCTAATCTTAGCTTTCTAGGAATTAATAATTACCTTATTTTACTTTTCATTTTATTAATTTCCTATGTTTCCATTTTTATTTTGTCACATGCTCCACTAATTGAATGAATTTTATCTAATATTTCTCAACAATCATATGTTTCTGATACTCTATCCATTCCATTCTTTTCCTCTGGAGACTGTTTACATCTCTCCCAAGTTGTACTGAAGACTTTTGGCTACTGCATGGCTTTCTTCCTGGCACTTCTCATTTGCTGCTATCTCAAGTATCCTTATTGAGGCCCCATATCTTCATTTGTTCTTGGTTCTGCCCTCATTTTGCTGAAACACCTACTCTTACTACTTCCCAAGAGAAGATGCATTGAAAGTTAAATATTTGTACCGTTTCCATGTCTGAATACGCCATGAGTTTAATTAGTCACATTTGTTTAATTATTTGTGTAGATTAGGAATTCTAGGCTGAAAGTCATCTTTCTTCACATGTTTAAGGGCGTTTCCCACTGTCTTCTTGATCTCAAAGTTGCTGCTGTGTAAAGCTCTTATTTTGCTACTGAGTGGAACACCTATATGTAAATGTCTCATCAACTCTTAAACTTGAAAACATTGGACATACAGATTTTATAGTCATCCATTTGGAAAAGACAATTGCAACCATGAGAGAATGAAGCAATGAAAGTGTAAAATTGAGAACTAATTTTAATAGGATTCCCATGGATATGATCAAGGGTATCTGATGAAGGAAGGAGAAAGAGAACAGCAGAAGAAGCAGCCAGTTATTGGGCATCAAAAAGTCAAAGAGGGGAAAAGTTTCAAAAAAAAGTGTGGTTAGCAGTGTTATTTAATAAGTATTTTATGTGTTTCATCAGTAAGAGATCAATAACAACATTGATAATAATTGTGCTAATACTATGTATTGAGCATTGGTATAAAGAATCTGAAACATCTCTGGATCAGGTCTCCAGAGATCTGTATTCCAGCTACTAAATTTCTGGCTGCCCTTGAGCAAATTATAAATTTCCACTGCTTACCTACAACCTGAGATGATGGGACTTCATAATTTTAAATGTCTCTGAATTTTAATATTGTAGGGCTTGCAGTTTATAGACTTTGATGTACATTCACATACAGGATCACATTTGTGCCTTAGAACAGTCCTATGAGGAAAGCAGGGCAGGAATTTTCTTTCTTTCTTATATTCTCTGTCTTTATTTTCTTCATCATCATGTAGATGACAAAACCGAGAAAGGAAATCAGATTAACTGTTTTGAGTTAGGGCCACGTTTAGAACTCAGAGGTCTCATCCAAGTTGGTCGTAGTTCACATGAAGTGTCTGTTACACAACAAATTAGAGTTCATTTGAAGCAAATGCATCAATGTTTCTGCCAACGTCTAAATATATATGCATTGATTCTCAAAGCATTGTTTATGATTTCCCTGGACCAGGAAGAACTTCTTAATGGATCATAAACTGATGTGAATTTTTAAACCCCATTTTCTGGTTTTATAGTCAAATGATGGATATGATTGATAGAGTGCTTAACTGAAAGGCACAATTGGTTGGTCTTAAGCTGCTCAGTTACAATCGTTGTTCCTCCTTTTTAATTATAAATTACTAGTTTAGCCTTATCATTATCAATTTAGTTTGCTATGGTTTGGGTTAACCCTAGAGAACACAATGATGCATAATACTTACATCCAAAGCATTTTTTGCCTATGACTTTCCAACAACTAAATATTAATATTTGTATACATTATGGATCAAATGCAAATCATACATAAGGTTATTGCAAAAGCAGATTCCATAGAAAGCATGTTGCCTCATTTATTTTTAATATTAATAATATTATTATTTTAAATAATAGAGTGACCGATCATTTTCATCACTGAGTTACATTCCACCATACTGTACCTTGAATATTTTCTGAGTGAAATAGAACACAAAACAATTTGCTATGTTCTTTATGGTTCAGAGAACTCCTAGGAATCCCAGTTGGCCATAGCTTTTGCTTGTGACTCAGTGCAGATAAGTGTTGGAAAATATAATGTCATACAAAATTGAGTTGTTATAGTACTTTAGATGGGAGACTATCTTTTCTTTTATGTTAGATTAAGCCAGTTGTACTGAACAGGACAGAAATCTAATAAATAACCAATAATCTTTTATATGCAACTCATTCAAATATTTCTTTGTTTAGGGCTTTGATCTACTAGTGTCTAACGTAAGCTTATAGGATAAGCAGCACATGATAGTAGCAGACAGTGGAATGAAATCAATTGCTCTGCACAGCTTTCTTGATTGTTCTGTTTCAATGCTCATCACACCTAAATGTGAAAAGTCAGCAACCTATTGCCACATTTGCCCTAATAGTAAAATCTTTCTCTGGTCCAAAGCAGATCACTCCATTTGTTTATAGGCTCAACTAACCTATTGTAATTTGTTGGATTCTTTCCAGAATTAGCTTATTGGGAAATGACAAAAATTGAGCCATTCTACTGGGGTAATATTCAGAATCATGGGGAGATAAACTGAAAAAACAACAGTTTCTGTGTCTAGCCTAAAAAGACCTACGAATTCCTTTGTTGTATACACAGATCCTTTTCACTGTAGTTAGGGCTTTATTCTTCTCACTCCATTCCTAGTTTCAAAATAAAAGGAAAGCATAGTGACCACTTAGTTTTAATATGATCCTACCTTATAGGATGACATGTTATACTGTAAAATGAGAATGTTTCATTTTTCTGTAACAAGACCTTTCGGTTACTTTACTCCAGTAACCAGATTGTGGGCTAGATGTTTCTGCCAGTTTCAGTTTTAGGAGATGGAGGAGTCACACATCTTCAGACAGTTTATATACCAAAGATATTCATGTTCATTGACCGTTATTCATGACATTGATTTCTAGATCAGAGAGAAGCTCAGTCTATAGATCAGTTCCAAATCTTACATATATCATCTTACATACTGAGCAACTAAAGAATTCATTCATCTTCTCAGAAGTCAAGAACTATGAGATTTTTCCATGTCTCTCACTGGGTCCTGAAATAGGTCTCTGTATTTAAGATTTTTTTAGTTTAGTTTTGTTTTAATTTATCAGGATCTTTGTTTGGAACTCAAGAATCATGGTATTTAATTTCTTTGGTTAAGTTCAGAGAATGCTGACTGACGAGTTTACTTCCAAGATCTTTGACTTCCTGAGAAAATCCAACACCTACACATAATGAAAGCGGTCATTGCATAAATTGTGTTTGTCATGGCATAGATTGTGGGGTTATTCCTTCTGATCATTTTCCTGGCTTCACTTAGACATAGCCCCCATCTTTAATAATGAGTATGACTTCATTAGCTGTCTGTGATAATAAATTAGTATTAGTATTGATGTTTCATCACATAAAAGTTTCTATTAAAGATATTTATTATAAACTGCCATTCAGTTTGCAGACTCTAAAATAACTGACTTGCGTGCTTTTATTAAGTAAATGAGGCAGATGCAACATATTTCAATATCAGTAATACCTTATATTTTTTGAGAGTTTTACAGTTTATAAGGCATTTTTATGTGAATTAACTTACCAGATTGATGCTGACGTATCTCACACATTTAGTGGATATAGAATTCCTTTTAATAGAGAAATTGAAAATAGAGCATGAAGTTGAATTTGCAAACTAAGAAGAAAAAAGGCATCAGGAGATTTTCTAGAATTAATGCAGAGTCAGTTACAGGTGAAGACTCAGGCAAAGCAAGAAGGACCGAGTATAAGTAGGAATTAACATGAGAACCAGAATCTTAATCACCCTCTGAGGGCAAAGCTAAAAATGTTCAAAGAAGAGGCAAGGCTGGCTCTCCCACTCATTAGCCACACAGCCCTGGGGACTGTTGATGTAAACCGTGGAGCCTCAGTTATCCACATCTGTAAAATGTCAATGATAAAAGGCACGCCCATATCATAGAAATTGCTATTAGTGTGCTTCGGGGTGGGGGCAGGTGTAATTAAAGAAATAATTATTTTAATCAATGGTAGCAAAGTTTCTCCTTGGAGAGACTTATGTTTAGTGAAAG